>NC_036239.1:11813351-12055384 GCF_002742605.1 Olea europaea var. sylvestris
GGGATGATCTCTTTGATTTCAACTGACTCTTTTCACTCCTTAAGCTGAAGTCGAGATAAGTTGTCAGATACAATATTTTCACTTCGTTTCTTACTTTGGACTCTAAATCAAATCTTACAGTAAAAAAAACCAACAAATCGGTCTCAGATTGGCATCCTTCTTTGTCATCAAATATTTTAACACTGCATGATTTGTGTAAACTATGACCTTTGATCCCATACGATAAGATCGAAATATACCAAAGGCATAGACCATAGTTAGAAGCTCTCTTAGTAGTGAAGTAGTTGAGTTGTGCATCATTCAAGGTCTTTCTTGCATAATATATGACAGAAAATTTTACCTTTCATCGTCCCAAAATAGCTCTCATTGCATAGTCACTTGCATCACACATCAACTCAAAAGGCAAGCTCAATTCGGTGCAATAATAATGGGTACTGAGATAAGTTTCTTCTCCAGAGTGCTAAAGGATATCAAACACTGTTCAGAGAAATCAAAAGCAGCGTCCTTGAACAGTAAATTACATAAAGGCTTTGTGATCTTCAAAAATTCCTTTATGAATCGTCTATAAAACCTGACAAGCTCAAGAGGGCTTCGAACACCCATAACTGAAGTAGGCAAAGGCAATTTCTTAATAACCTAAATTTGTGCCTTGTCCACCTTAATTCCATTTGTTGAAATGTGAGGTCCCAATACTATGCCCTCTTAAACCATGAAGTGACATTTTTCTCAATTCAAAACCAAATTCATTCCCCTTTATCATTGCAATACTTAAGTTCAAGTGCTCCAAACACTCATCAGATAAGAATCTAAATATCAAGAAATCATCCATGAAGACTTATATAAATTTTTCTATCATTTAGAGAAGATGGCCATCATGCAACGCTGAAATATGGAAAGATATTATGTAAACCAAATGGCATCCTATGGTAAGCAAAGGTACCATAAAAGCAAGTGAAAGTAGTCTTCTCTTGATCTTTAGGAACTATTAGAATATGATTGTACCTAAAGTACCCATCGAGAATAAAGTAGTGAGAATGCCCTGCTAGTCTCTCTAGAATCTAGTCAATAAATGAAAGGAGAATGTGGTCCTTCCTAGTGGTTGTTTTAGTTTGTAGTAGTCAATGCAAACTCTCCATCTAATAATTGTTCTAGTATGAATCAATTCCTTATTCTCATTCTGAACCATTGTAATACCCCTTCTTTAGGCACACATTGAACTGGGCTAATTCATGCACTGTGATGAGATCGGGTAGATAAGTCTTGCATCCAAAAGTTTAAACACTTTTGCTATAACTACCTCTTTCATATTCAAATTTAGCCTTCACTGCCCATCCATACTGGATTTAAAATTCTCCACTATAAGAATCTTGTGTATGCAAATAGAAGGGTCAATCTCCTTTTTTGTCAGCAATATATCACCCAATAGTTGTCTTAATGTCTCTGAGTACTCGAAGTAGCCTTTCCTCCTCCACCTTGCTAACTGAGTTCGAAATGATAACTGGTAGTATAGATGACTCTCCTAAATAAGCATAATGGAGATGCGGTGGTAGTTAATTGAGCTCTAACTTAGAAGCTACTGAAATGGAGGTAGTGGCTTTGTAACTACTGGTTCCCAACTCCACAAAATTCTTTTTTCTTGCATAAGGCGGATTTGTCTCCGTAAGCCTTGTACATGCCTCAATCTGACTAGAATTGGAGTCAATGGATTGAGAATTATGCTTCCCATACGTCAATGTTTTTTTGTAATTCAAAGGTGCTATTAATTCCCTTATCAATTACATCTATCCAGAAGCAACTATCTGACTCAGTAAAGAAATTCATCTCTTTGAACACATTGAATGAAATATGATTTTTCCCAAGCCCTAGAATTAGCCGACCCTTCTAAACATCAATAAACACTCTCCCAATAGCTAGGAATGGTCTGCCTAATATTAGTGATATATCTTTATCTTCTTCTATGTCAAAGATGAGAAAATTGGTTGGGAAGATGAATTTAACTACTTTGATTAAAACATCTTAAATGATCGCTCTGGGACGAATGATGGATCCGTCAGCTAGTTATTTCATTTTGCCTCTTCCAATCCAAGTTTCCTAAAAACAGAAAGTGACATCAAATTAATACTGGTACCAAGATCACATAAAGCTTTATGAAAATAACAGTCTCATTTAGTGCAATGTATAGTAAAACTCCCTGATTTTTTAACTCTGGGATAGCTTTTTTTATATTATAGCACTCAGTCAACATAGCCGTTTCGTGTTCCTCTAGCTTACGTTTGCTGGATAGGATATCCTTCAAAAATTTGGCATTGCTAGGCATTTGAGTAAGTATATCGATAAACGGAATGCTGATATTAATCTTCTTGAAGACCTCTAGGAATTTCATGTACTGTTGATTCAACTTGTGCTTTTTCAATCTTTAAGAAAATGGAATAAGAGGCTTGTAAGGATTGATTGGGGTGGTTGCCTTAGTCCGTAGTGTATCTAAACTCTCCTTGGTAGGTGTTTTTATTTCTTGTTTAGTCTGTTCCGCATGTTCTTCCTCTAAAGAAGGTACTATGTCATTTACAGTTAGCCTCTTAACATGTATTACGTATAATTGCACCCCACTCCTATAATGATAGCTTTGGCACGTTACTCAAATTTACTTCTATATTGCTCGACAAATCACCTAGTGCGCTGTCAGTCATCAAAATTTCCAATTGCCCTATTTGAGTCTCCAAGTTCCTAATCAAAGCACTTTAATTCTAGATGGCTATTCAATCTTCTCCATAAATCTAATAAACATTTGCTATAACTAATTTTTCTTTTGCTATTGTTCACACTGGCCCTGAGGTTTATTTTTATTTTGATTATAATTCTAATTCCTAGCCCAAGAGAGATTTGGATGCTTTCTCATACTAGTATTGTAGGTGTCGCCATACTAATTGTTCTGTTGGCATTGACCCCATTGTGCGTAGTCCGCTTGTTTCATTCCTTGTGCAAGAATTGGGTACTCAGCTGTATTATGGTCTGCCATACATTCTTCACAACAAGTTCCTTTTGGCTTGTATAGTTTTAGCTAACTGTATCATGTTCTCCATCTTATGAAATAAAAAATCAATATTTGTAGAGAGAGCCGCATAGGTGTCAACCTCGTGTATTCCTTTCGGATTGTTCTCTCAAAAGACCAAATGGCTAAAGTAATATCCATTTTTTCAAACAACTCCAAGGCATCTGGTACTGTTTTAGTGGATATGAAGTCATTAGATAAAGAATCTACCACATTTTTGAAATTTTAAAGTAGTCATGTAAAGAAGTATTGTATCCGGTTTCTCATATCGAAGCCGCGTTGAGGACACTTTTTTTACATGTTCTTTAACCTATTCCAATCTTCATCAAAAGCTTCTTACACATCCTGATGGAATATAGACATATTGTGCCTTAGCTATACCACTTTTGTTGGTGAAAAGAACCTGGTACATAATTTTTAAGCTAAATCATTCCAAGTGTTGATGCTGGCCTAGTTATTCAAGTGCTCGACCTTGTAGAGTATGTGGAAGCAACCAGAGTCCAGTAGCATCAATTCGTGATCCTCTAATATCTAAAATGTTGGCACATATCCAAGAATCATGATACAAGCATATGTAGGATCTTAGTAGGCAGTCCATGAAACTGATGTCCATTCTGTCAACAATGGCCCAAAAAACATGTTCGCGAAATTATGTGTGTGCAATTTATCACGAGTTTATGGTTCATTAACAAGTATTAAATGGATTGAGTCTGATTACAGTACCCAAAGAGATTGAATAGTTTTGATTCTAAGTAACGTGGCCTTAATCGAATCAAGTAGAAAGATTGTGATTTTAAAGATTTTCTAAATTGATCTAAAATAGCGAAATTGTGATTAATGTCTAAGTTAATGGAATGAATACCAAATTATGTCTAAATGCAAGTTTATGAATTTATATGAAAGAAAAATGTACTAGGACCCGAATGTAATTATTTTTTTTCGCATTTTTATCTTAGTTCTACAATTTGACAACACGAATCTAATTATGAAAAATCAATGTTCCTATCCTATTCGACAACCTTTTTCGGTTAAGTGTCGAATCTATTCTCATGCATGACCCAACTTTATTTCTATGATGGCAAGAATGCATTGAATTTTTATAAACACTTAAAGATCCACATAGAGAATAGTTGTATATTTTTAAAGATCCACATAGATCATAGCTGTATATTTCTATACCTTATTTGACCATATGACAATAGTTATTATGTCGAATTTATTTTTCTTCTTTCAAAGGCAAAACAAATCAATTGTGCATACAATTACCATGTACTATCATTGTAAAGAAGATAGATTCAAGAAATTGTCTAGTAATAAAAAACGCTCTTTGATGTCAAAACTGCAAAACTAAGAATTAAAATATCAAATTACATGGTTCATCGTTCTCCTAGGAATAATAAAATCTAGCCTAGCATGCTAATAAGAAGAAAACAAGAAGTATATAAGAGTCGACATCACCTACATTAAGTCTTGAATAAATCTTGGAAGTTCTTGATAAGATCTTGATTTTCTTGCCTCCTTCAATGCTCTTGAATGTCAAATAATGTGTGGTATCCCTTCAGGATGTGTTCTATGTTGTACAAATATGTTACAAGATTGCCTCCATAAGTGGTTACTTAAAATAAGGAAATCGGGTTTCTTTCGCATTTTTTGGTCTAAGAGGGCGCTTACTTCTTTAGTGATTCCCCTATGAATTCCCTGCATGCCTTCAAGCAGGCACTTGGGCTTTCCTCTTATGTGGGTGCATAGAGTTAAGTATCTTCCAATTGTTGCATTTTGATCCCTAAATTCCATCATCTCATTTCTTCATCTCTTTTTCCATTTTTTCTTCTTCCAATAATTTATTCATTTGCTCAATCAATCTTCTATTCCTTTGCAACTTCTTTTCTTCTTTCGGATAATCTTTTAGCTATTTGTACATTGATCCTCAAACTTTATTTTTCCTTTGTTTTGGTCCTTTTTTCGCTTCTTTACTTCAATCCACCTTATTCATTAATATTTTCCTGTAAAACATAAGTCACATAGGATTAAGCTACTGATTCACCATAATTCATCAATATAAGACCATGTTTTGAAGCCGAAATAAGAGTATAAAATACACTTATTGGTTTTTACTCTTCTTGCATTTAATGTACCATTACATCTTCTAGAAAACACCTGCAAACTAATGAGAAGCAATAGTGATTGGTCATTGGCTCTTTTTAGTATGTCTCTTGCATGTCCTCATTGTATTCATTGATGCGAATCCTGTTAATTGTAGTTTTAAAAAGTAAAAAAGGGTTGCTCACTTAGCCACGTAGTGTGCAATTGCCCCAATTGAAATGGCCTAAAGCATTGTTCTTACCTGCTGCCTTCTAAACAAGCTAAACCTGAATATTGGTTAAACCTTAAAGCGAGTGCAATAAGCTAGCTTTACCATCCAGTTAGTCCTAAAAGCTAGTCATTACCACTAAAGTAAACCAGATGGTGATAACAATGCGTCAACTTTTCCTTTTGCCAATCCTACATTTCACTCCAAAAATGAAGCACATGCTAGGATTTTCTTTATATTTGAGATTAAGCGCAAAGCATCAGATGTGAAGCTGCTGCTCCACAAGAATTTTCATTATTAGTCATTGTTTAGATTTTAGTATTAAATAAATTTAACTGGTTCCTAAGTTGAGACATAGTTTTTATGGCTTCTTTTAAGCTAGCCTTCCTTCTTCACCAAGCATTTCAGTACTTGAATGAAGAATAAGCACTCTACAGACTAGAAATTGCTATTTTTAGTGACAAATAGCACTAACAAAATAGGAAATCAGCTCATATGTCTATGAGTGGACACGAATATATTTAGGTAGTTACAATATATTTTTTGAGAACGTAAGTGTTGAGAATTATAACTCTAATTCTATCCTACCAAGATAAATCAATTTATAGAAAGAAAATAAGCAATCAAGAACATGTAATTATAAAGGTTCGCCCCCAATGTGAAATTACATCTTTTTTGCATTTTTTCTATCAGCAGTATACGATATCGTAATAAGTAATATAATAAACCTTTCAATCCAAATTATCATTCCATGAGGACTGTAATACTTTAATTTTTATTTCTAACTTCTATTTGACAAATGAAAATAAATATTTTTTTATTGTTGGATCTAAATATTATTAATAACTAGAATGTATCTAAATAGAACAAAATTTGAATTATGGTTTCAAATATAGAATGCATATTAGGGCTCACATTTTCATCAATTGATTACCTTTAATTCTTAAATCATGATTCATTAATCTAATTTAGTGTTCGATCAAATTCTCCTCTCATATTTAATTTACCCCTTTTGAGTTCTCATTGAATCTATTTAACTAATTCAATTCCATATTTCTATATGAATTAGGTTTAGTTAAATGCAATTATGAGTTAAGAATCCATTACCCCAATAATTAGCAAAAGTATATTTACGTTTTATATTACTTAATTATACTATGTAGTCTAAATCTAAAACTCGCATCTCATTTCATAATAGATTCCCGATATCTTTGAATTATTTTTCAAAGTAATTAAAGCTTTAAAATCGTGTATAAAATCAACACAGTTGCTTTGAATGACCTAAATTCTTGAACAAAAGAAATAAAAGGGATTCAAATAGATTAATTATTTACCCGAATAAAGGATGTTAGCTACTCATAATATGGAACGAAAAACAAAAAAATATTCATTGAGTACACCACTAAATTTGGAGTAAAGATGACGATAATTGGGTGAATCTTGCTCCAAGATGATCTTCTTGCCCCAGTCAATCTTCAAAACCTTGATTTGTTGATTTTTTCCTCCTTTGATTTGCTCTCCTAATTGTCGAGTTGTGTCGCTTGTTTCTTAATATGTGGAACCTCTTTCAAGTCTCTTTCCTCTTGTATTTATATTTTCTCCAATATTTTTCCGAGTTTAGAATCTTCCTAGGCTATTAACGGGCCAAAAATTCGCACCTCAGATGATAGCAAGCGGTGCCTAGGCTCCACAACATTGTGAAGGCATCATGGGCAGCACCTCGGCACCCAAGGGATGGTACCTTTTAGTTAAAATTTTGGCCCTTTTGGTAGATTTGCAGCGCTTGGGCACCACCGCCTCTCGGGAAAAATTCAACACTACACGTCCTTTAGTATTTTTATCATAAATTTCACTCCTGATACCCAATTGAGATGATTAAAATTGAGTTGTAGAGATAATTTAAAGGACTACAATTTTTACTTGAAATAGTTGTTTTCCAATTCGAATGTTTAATAGGTCAAAAATGATTCTCAATTCGGCTAAAAATCTTAAACAAGTGTTTAAAATTGATTTTTTAAACCTTTTTGAATTCTAATTGCATCCAATGGACCCTTACCATTCTCAAATCTTCATCGCGAAGTCTGAAAAAGCTTTTAAGTATCAACAATTTAGTTCTTAAACTTTAGATCTTTTCATTTTCGCTAATTTTCACGTCTTTCTTTCAATTCCACTTTCATTCAATGAGTTTCACCTAATAAAGAAAATATACAATAAATTAGATTATAATTGGCCAAAATAACTATTAAATATCTATATTTTTTAGGATAAAATAAGTATATAAAATATACTTATCAGTCATCTCCCATTGTTGTAGTAATTCACTATGATGAAAAAAGATTTACAAGAGAAAATATCAATCATATTTCCTTTGACCTCTCTTTCTCTATATTTGATGATAATATATAAAACATAATGGCTGCTCCGTGTTTATGAGATAAATTAGGGGAAAATCGAATTCTATAATGAATCCTATTCCTTTATTGAATTTTCTATGAATACAAATTTCTAAATAGTCATTAACTAAAATTTTTGTTTAGAAGGCTCTGCTCCCTCCCGACCCTCATAAAGTGGCAATAATTAGGCTTTATAACTTAACTATTTTCCACTTGGAGACTAATTTGCCATCAATAACTCTTCGATAGCAACAACCCATTCCTTAAAATAGAAGTCTCACTAAAGTTGCACATAACTTCAGTTTTTCAGTCAAAATAGTGTTCATCAACATGTGAACTGGGTTGTGACTACCTTGAATCTTATCAAGTGTTAAGATTCCCTCATCGAAAGTCAATGTGCTGAAATTATTACAAACTTGTATATGCTTTGTCCTTGCATGATAAAAAGGATTCTTTTCTAAGTGAATAAAGCTATACCTATAACTTGCAACACACTCTTCTCATACTTATGATCCAATTCCTCCAAAAAAAACTACAACAATATCGTGTCGTTGGTATCCTCAGTTACAATAACTTAGTCTCAATAGTAGAAAGATCAACTATCTTCTGCAATTTGGATACCCAACTAACTGGTATACCTCCCAAAGTGTATATATATCCAATAATGCTCTTCTGTCATCTATATCTCCTGCTATGTTACCATCTGCATAGCCCTGTTATCCCAAACTTGATTTTTTGAAACACAAGGCTGAACTTAGAGTATCTTTCAAGTATTTGAGAATCCACTTTATTGCTTCTCATTGATGTTTAACTGGAATGCTCATATATCTATTCACAACTCCCACTGCATGGCTACATCTAATCTTGTACACACCATGGCATACATAAGACTGTCAATAGCATGGGCATAAGGTACCTTGGCCATGTAGGCACGCTTGTGCTCTACAAAAATGGTTACTCATTTGATAGCCTAAAGTGACTAGACAAAGGAGTACTAACTATTTTGTATCATTTATACTAAACCTACTTAGCACCTTATTCATATGCTCTTCATATGATACTTTCAAGAAATCATTGTCTCTAACAATTCTCATCCCAAGGATTTGTTTTGTAATACTCAAATCCTTTAGTGCAAACTCCATAGATAACTCATTTTTTTAACTTACAAAGTTCTTGCTTGCAAACACCTATAATCACCATGTCATATGTAAGTGTTATGCCCTAAGACCAATCAATTTTGGTCATAAATATTTTTAATATATAGTGATGCATTTAAATTATGATAGATCTATTATTTAATTTAATTAATATTCTAAAAAATTAAATAATAGAATCCTTAGATTCAAGTTTTGGTAATTTATTAATCACGAGGAATTGTGATAGTGAAATACAAATTACATATGATTGAATTTTAAATCACTATGATCGTAAGTAATAGCAATATACTGATATCGTTATTATGGATAGACCATCACGCTTGACATTTCTTGTGAAGTAATTAGCTAATTTCACAAGTTAAAGTGTAGTGACACATAAATGAACACTTTGATATTTAGTTATAAAACAAAACATTGGAGACCCACAGGGGAGATTCTATATAGATAACTATCTAAGTATCAATGGTTAATCTCAAACGTTTGATAGTGAAATTGGTTCTTTGACTTGAGATCATCATAGTGCCTCATATGAGGACTGTTATACTTTGCTGATGTTAGATGTTATCCTGTCAATGGTCACTGATACGGCATCATTTAGGTATGTTAAGAATCATATGAAGGTTGTGAATAATCAATAGAGGATTCATCGCTCTTAGATAGTAAGAGATTATGATCTACATTTCACTCTGCTAATTTGATAATGAAATCCTTGGGCAAAGTATATCATAAGTCGAAAGGAGCTTTCTGACATATATTGACTTAATAGTGAGATGAAATATATAACTGATAATTGAGATTGATACATATTCGTATATCATAATTGATGTGATCATATTGACGAAAGGATTATAATTTGACTGTAAATGAATAAGTTTGATTTTGTCATACCATGAAATATTTTTCATCACATATCATAGCCAGACACATTACTAGATGTTAATATGGAACGACGGATGTGAATTGGTGATAAATTAAAAAAGGGACATTTTAATTTATCAATTTTGATTATATCAAAATAATAACTCACGTCGACCGACATCGTGATTTGGTACATGATGGGTAACACACAAAATGTGAACTAGAAGAATGAGATTTTAAAATTATTTAATTGACAAGTGTTGAAAAATTAATTGGGTTGCCTATTAATAGGCTCGAATTAATTAATTGGAATAATTAATTCATAGACTAAATTTAATTAATTGGATTAATTAAATATTGAATCAGGTTAACTTTAAGAGATGAGCCAAGTCCACTTGGACTTATATTAATAGGTTGCTAGGGTTTTGAAAAATCAGTAAAGAATATAATTTTAGATTCTTGCGAGCACAAGAAAGGAGAAACCTTAATTCTATTATTCTTGCTTCCTATGTGAATTTTCATTGAAGGTTGAATAATTGAATAGCTGTGGATTATAGATCATGATTGCTCATGTTCTGAGATCAACAAAGGAGTTTGCAGAATTTATCAAAAGTATTATTCTACCGCAATTTCTAGATAAACACAAAGAAGATTATTGGTAGGAATTGAAGTCTGTTTTGTTTTCCACTGTGCATGATTAAGTAAATTTCCAACAATGGTATTAAAGCCTACTTTGTGTTTGTTAGAAACTATTTTGTATGATAAAACTATTTTTCATGAATTGAGCAATTAAGAAAATTAAATTTCATTGTCGAAAATCTGTTTTTTAAAGGAAAATAATTTTTCGGTTGAAAACTGGATCGAACTAGCCACTGTAGCTAAAGTTGCCACGGCACTGACGTGCTTGCAGTAGGGAGCTGCCTAACACATTACTACGCATCTAGCGGTAGGGATAGATGTGGCAGCTATGCCACTGCTCAGATGGAAGAAGCAGCGTCGCAAATCTTCATGGTTTTAGGTGTTTCTATTTTTGAATTGTAGACAGGACCTCATATGTAATTTTTGAAATTTTAGGCCCTCAATTGCAATTATCATTTAGGGGGTTAGATTGCAATTTTAAAAGAGGGACTATTTCACAATTTGTGAAAGTGGGAGGCTCTATTTGTAGTTTTAGACCATGGGTCAATTTGCAATTTTCGAAAACAATTTTGAATTTAAAATTTTAAAATGGTTTTAAACTTGATTTTCAAATGATTTTGACCTAAAATTCAAACTTGACACAATTGAAACTTTATTTAAAATTGACGAGTTTTTATATTTTCGTTAAAATTAGATTTTAACTTAAATGTAAACTTTGACCGTAAATTGAATTTTATTTTGTTTAGCAGTTTTATGCTAAATTAAAATGTTAGTTCAATTAAATAAGAGTTGGACTCTAATTTATCATTTAATTAGATTTTGATTTAAAGTAAATTGTCTCGTCCTAAAACTTCAGAATTGGAGCTAGACGCTAATTTCATATTTAATTAAAATTTTATTTTAATTAAATAAGTTCTCCCTAATATCTTGGAATTAGAGCTGAGCTCTAATTTTGCTATTTAATTAAAATTTTAATTAAATTCAATAGCTTTAATTTTTGAAATTAGAGTTGGACTCTAATTTGATATTTAATTAAAATTTGATTTTAATTAAATGTACCCTCCAATTAAATAAATGATTAATATGATTAATTAATTATTTAATTGTTCTAATTCATTTTGTCTCAATTAGTTTAGATAATCTTAATTACTAAAAACTTGAAATATATATGCATAGAATATTAGATATTATATAGGAAGCATTTATATGATGAATTTTTTTTATTAGTGGATGATTATAGACTCGATCATGTGGATATATTGAATGATTAAGTTTATTTTGTTGTTTTATAGATCTACGAGCTCTTATTTATTTTGGACTTGTGAGTCTGTTGTAATTTTATGGATTGCATGTCTAATTATCTCAGCATGTGTGTCAACTAATATAAGATACAAGTTACAGCTGGACTAATTAAAGAAACAAGAAGAGCAGGAGCCATGGAGATGGAGTATTGTATGAGTCAATGCAATACCCCATAGGAACTGACCAACTAATCTTTCTTATGTCTCGAGAAGACTAGATGCGTGTTAAGCTAACATATAAGATTTGTGGAGACAAAAGAGTTGTCATCTTAATTATCTTGGAGTTGTATTGATATACAATTTGTTAGACATTATGTTGTCAAACGACCTCCCGGGCGATGATGAGAACCAATTTTATCAGTCGACATGAATGACTGAACGATAATTCAACATCGAATAATGGATGAACTGACCAAACGTTGCTTTACCTATTGGACGGCTAATACTCTTTGTGACTTGTTGATTCTTTCCATTGGAAGTTAACCCTAGTCGAGCCTACTTACCATATCCTTACTTACCTTATGTTGGCCACTTGACTTGCTATATATATATTGGTGTTTTCTCCCTAGTTAAACCTGTCCATTAGTTGAAGCCGTCCAATGAACCCGTGAGCTCCAAGAGAGACTGCCATGTTCTTCTGCCTTCATCTTCTTCGTGATTTCTTCTCCATGACAATTGCTTGAACCTTTGTGACTCTTACCTGTGTGGTATCCATCCTAAGTGTGTGGATTGAATCAACAAAGCAAGAGAGGAAAGCAACCATAGGAGAGGAGGCGCCGGCGAGTTGGTGACTTCGGTTTTGGTGTTGAATTCGATGTTTAATGGTTAACTGAGCCTGGAAATCACTTTGAGCAGCTTAAGGAAGATCCTAACATCTGGTATCAGAGCTTGGGTAGCAAAAAAGGCTCAAAATCGACTGATTTTCGCATCTTCAACCTAGAACCCGAATCTGAAAATCTGCAATTACTCACAAACCAAAGCTCGATTGGACAAACGGAGGCCATACCCATCATCAGCAGGTCGAGGGTGTAGTTGGTAGGAAGTTGTTGACTAGAAGTAGGTAGTAAGCTTTTGTAATATATATATAATGGCATCAGGTCATGGGGCTTAATGTACTGATATTTTTCCCAGAAAATTTTGTCTTTCTCTTCCTCTTTGCTTTACAAAACCATCAGCTCCATTCTGTTTCTAGCTAGTGTTCCTAAGAATGCTTGCTTCAGTTGCGGTTCCCAGCTGTTGTGCCATAGGCCTGTCCATCCAGTATTAAGTGGAAACTTTGGAACTTTAGTGTGGAGGTTGCCTTTTCACTTTCGTCTATGGTATATATTGAGATAGATGATGTATATGATCTCTTTACCATTATACTTCTCTACTATAGGACAAATAAAGTTGTTTGGAATTAGCACCTCCTTGATTTCCTTGGAAAACGATATGCACTCATCATCATCATCTATTTTATATGATCTATCCATATGATCTTCATACTCCTTCATTGGAAGAGTACTATAAGAAGTCTCATCATAATTTTTAGCTCTTTGATTTCCTTGATGATAATGTTGAGTCGATCTTCTATCACTTAATTCATCCATAAACTTTCTTCTTTATTCAATTACCACACATTTCTCTTAGTTTCTATCATATCATCATCAATTCTCGAAACCTGCAAACTGCTGCTTTTCTCGCAGAAGAAGCTAGAAGCATACTTTTCTCCATTCCTACCAGAATCACTCTGCCAATTTTCTCTCAAATTCTCAACTTTTACTCGCAAATACGCATTTTCCGTGGATAACACCTTTAGACTTTCAGCCATTTCCTGTATTTTTTTAGCAATGGATGCTTTTTTCCTCAAGCTGTAATGCTGAGCAGGAGAAATGTTAGTTTACAATTTTGCCAGTGTCCACTCCTGCTGTCATTTCGGGTTAGCATCAATATCCAAAGGCTCATCGCTACTATATAGTTTGATTTTGACCTTTGGTGATAACTTTCTTTTGGATTTTCCAAAGTCTGACTCATAAATTTAGATCTCAAGAATTTTAAACTTTTTCAGATATAATAAAATTTTACGGTCTACTTTGTTCAAGTTTTCCTGCCAATGGTGCCAGTAAGTTGACAATTGAAATCTAATCAATAAATTCTACTCACCTAACTATAATTTTCACTTCATAAATTCACTAGTTTGGATGACCAAACTGGAGTAAGAAGGGAAATAGCTATTTGACAGGGAGATTTGAATTGCATTCGCTTCTCTTCAAATGAGGAGGTATTTATAGATTTTCCTCCAAGTCTTGAGGCAATCTGGTCATCTTAGAAGAATGACAGATGGCGGCTCAATTTACTAGTAACTAATTCTGTTGCAACCGTCACGCTTTATGTGCATATTGACAGCTTGTGGCCTGCTGGGACGATGAACCAGTTTGCATTTACTTTACGCAAACCTTCCATGCCTCTATTACCTTTGCATATTCCTACATGCTTTGCAGGGATTCCCATAAGGTTCGTAGAGCGCGTTTTTTGAGATAACACATAGTCGAGTGTATCTTATTACTAAAGGAAGGTTTAGTGAGGTCTGTGCCCATTCTTTATAGGATTTTGAAACATCTATTCCCGGCAATTGAAATTGAAGGACAGATTTGAGTTCATGAGTGCCTTTAAGGACAGAATAGTGGAATAGCTACATACAAAAAAGTTCGACTTTCCTCAGAAGTATCGTCTTTAAAGGATTACTTTTCTATATATGTTGATCACAAGGTTTTGTTATTTGATAGATTTCATAAAGTTTGATTTACAATATCAGATAAATAAACACTCAAAACCAGATGAGTCATTACAATTTATTGCCCCCAAGAATCTGCATTATCTATTGGTGCAACGCTTATCGCAGTTTGATAACTATCCTTCAAAATCCAGGTGGAGGTCCATTATAGATCTGCTTGATTTTACAGGACCAGCTACACCTTTCAACTGAGGAGATCTTTCTGAAGAACCAACAGCATTTCGAATCCAACTTCTGCTTGTCTGCTCACTATTGATCGATGATATGGGAGAGAGCCTGTGCTTATATGGAGAATTAATCTCAGAACAAACATCTACATTTATTGGTCTTAATCTTGGAGAGCTCATTGATCTGACTTTTGCTTTGGCAGATTCAGTGGCTGCCATGTATGTAGGAGTGGCAGGAGAACCTGGAAACTCAATGCTTTCCCCAACTGATCGTTGTTTTCTGTGATAAAATGACTTTCTTGGCATAGAATCCTGATGTTCTGATTGATATTGTTTTTGCATATTTCTTAATTTGAGAAGTCTGTTCCCAAGTTCATCTCTGTTGTTTCTTGAATTAGTCGTGTCCAAGTTTACGAGATCATCTCTTTTAGCCAGTTGGGCATCTACCCATTGTTCTAACCAGTATCTTCGTCTTCCAGATACCTTGTCCCGTTCTGATTCTGCTGATCTCTGCAAATAATTTTTTTTCCTGTTATGGTAATAATTCATCGTTAGAAATGTTTTACGTTCAAGAAACTAACCCGATGGTGCAAGTAGTATTCCTTTATCCTTTCTCTCTTAATGGCCGCCTCTTTCTTGCTTAAGATCTGGACTTTTGCTTCTTCCTTTGTTAATGTACTGTCATCCCACCTTTTCTGGCTATTTGAATCTATCTGTAGTTTTGTAGACAATTTGTTAAATGAGGTAATTATGTGGACAAACAATGAGATAAATGCTTAAAAATTACATTTTATATTCTATATATACATTGGAAGCATTTTGTGTAAACTGGACTCGATGAGACTGGACAAGATTAACGAAGAGAGATATCAGATATGCAACAAATTTAGTCAGCTGACCTGTCGAATCCCGTCTAATCCAATAATAAACATGTTATAGAAGATGGAAGACTTATATATAATCTTGAGAATTTGAAACGAGTCTGCAACAAAGGATGTAGTTGATATTGAGGTGAAAAAAATTCACATTTGACAAATGATTAACTTATAGGATTCTATTACCATATAGTTAAATGTTGTTTCTTGAATTCACTGAACAATTTTTTTATCCAAATCAGAAAAGTAGCTTTCAAGCTTACTTTTATGTCCTTTTCTCCCAAATCTTGTGGCTTATATTCTTGAAAATGCTGGGTGCCTTTAACTCTTTCACACCTTTTTGCACAAACTTCTGACTGGATATTTACAATTGTCTGCAGACACTTGAGGGTGTTAATAGCTTGCTGCCGCACCCCCCACCCTCGAATCAGAGCTTGAAGTTTGACTACTCCTTTAAGTGCTCGTAGTGCTTTCCTTGCCTGCATAGCCCAGTATAAGAATATTTTTTTAACTTTTAAACCACTTCGTATAAAAGTTTAAGCTCAAAAATCGAGAATGTAATTATTTATTTAAATTTAAGCTTTAACATTTCTCTCATGTGTAGAGCGCATTATTTCTCAATATCAAGGGGTGACTAAAACCGAGGTTATTCATTCTCCAAAAAATAGATCTTACCAGGTAACCGCGGAAAACAGCTTGAATCTTGGTGGCAGCGAGATCTTGAACTCTACTGTCATACTGATTAGAAACTTGAAAAGAGATCGCATTAACGTTGATTTCAGATGATTTGTCAGTATCCTCCTGTTGATCAGCAGATTGAATGATGCTAATAGAATGATCAGTTTCTGCAACATTGGTGTTTACATCATAATGAATGCTCTGCTCTTCTGCTTCCTCAGGTGTACTTTCCCTTTGAGCTGAAACTAGTTTTTTCCTCTTAACAAAGAACGCCCATCTCTTACTTTTATCCTTCTGATAAACATTCGACGAAATTAAGTTTTATAATTTTCGAACAACATTAATTCTAAACAAAATATAAGCAAATTTGCTTACCTTTCCGAATCTCGAATACGTTTCCGAGATGAAAAATCTCTTAAATGCACTGAACCAGCTCTTCTTTGTTGCCATCAATGAACAAGAAAAGTGCAGAGCTCAAAGAAAACGTATACACAATGCATGTACAAAACTTCTAAAGTTCATATCAATGGGTTTATTTTTCTGTGTTTTAGGACTCAATAACTTAGATTTGTATGATGAGAGTCATGTGCTGGGAACATGGGCCTTGAGCACAAAGTGGGTGAAAAATAAGAGGGTCCTTCATATTTGTGGGGGAAAGATTTTATATCTCTTAAGTATTAAAGAATTAATAGCAATAGAACTCTAAATATTCAGTGCTTATGGGGCCTCTGGTGTGTCCCTGCCTACACTTTTTCTTTATAAATTATGGGGCGCATGTTCATGATCAGTAGGTGGATTATAAATTCGGAGACCACACTTGATCAGTTTGCCATTTATCCAACACATGCATGGTACCTATTATGATTTAAAAGTCACAAGAATTTGGTACCTTAGATTGAACTAATCTAGATGAGTTAATTAGAGAAGGGACCTTCTTTTTTTGCTAAATTAATATTTTAATCACTCACTTTCTTGCACAATTTCAATATTTGTTTTAATTAAAAGGCTTGACATTGTACATGAATTTTGATAGATATGTGACGATGATGGCAAGACTCTTGCTTTCTTTGATACCCATATACCAACCATTTCTAGGTGATCAGTTTGCCATTTACCCGACAGCATGCATGGACCATGGTAATCTATCACATACAATAGAAAATTTTATGAATAAATTGATATCTTCTTTTACCCTCGATTCTTCTCTTTCTTTACACCCCTTTCTCTTCTTAATCTTCAAATGTTCGTTCTCAAATATACGTTCATACGTCATTTACAAGTCTGAACTTTTTTACGTTTTCATTTTTATTTAAAGCTTGAAACATGCTTTAGTGCCACATGGACCCATTTACAATAATATTAATAAATTTTGCCTCATGTCTATGTTGCTTCTAATCCATTCAAGTTTATAATAGTCCAACCTGTCAAATATATCCTTAAGATCCTCTTTGTTATAAGGTTGATAATACAATGAATATATTTACTGCCCAGATGAAATTTTACTCTCTAAGAAGCTCAAAGTAAAGTTTGGATCTCGAAGGTTTGGAGAGCAATTTGAAAAAGAGAAAGTCACGAAGATGATAGGCTTGCCAGTCAAGGCACAGCTTGAGGCTAATTCGGTAAAATAAAATCTTACACGTAAAATTTCAAAGTAGCCGAGTATATAATACTACATAGCTAATTGACGAATTGAATGAAATTAATTTCAAATATTAAAATTTACTCAAAAAAGGAGTTCAATAAGTATATTGATGGACTATGATTGTACTGTATTTTGTACTGACAGCTCCACATCCTAAATCTTGCCTTTTAATAGAGTCCATATATTATTTGCTTACTTTACTCAGAAGGAATACAAATAGTTTAATGATCCAAGAGAGAGAGAATTCTATTATTGAAGGGAGGTGGGGAAGTCCCAATGTGCAATCAATAAGAGAATGTAAGAAAGTGTACAAAGCAGCCATTGGTGGTATCCAGGAGGACAGCCATTGAGAGGACCCTCAAGAATTGTCATCATTTGCAAAATCCAAACAAATTATAAAATAATAGATGGAAATTGGCTGAATATTTGAGTGAAAATGTTGGAGACAATTTGAAAGAGTTGTTATTTATGTTAGGTTTATGATTTGTGATCTCTTGTACATAGGCTAAAGTAAGCCCCTGTTCGGTAAAAATTAAAATATAGATTTTAATTTACGTCAAAATTAAAAATTAATTTTAATAATCTATTTTGTTGTATTAGTAACTTTTCAATCATATGTTTCATCAACTTTTATCAAAATATGCTAAAATTTTGATTTTAATTTCCACAAACAGGGCTTAATATAATGTTAAAAAAAAAAAAAAAAGGTTGAACCCCAACCTTAGGGGCCCCCACCGACCCTGCCCTGGGCCATCGTGGAGGAGGTAAATCGCAGGATGTGCCTCCCAGGAGCCAGGGTGGAGAGCACATGGATAGGCCAAGGCTGTTAACCCATATGGTAACTCTCGCTTGCAACAGAGCCAATTCCACCTTGCGGGGAATCGAACTCTGCACACTGCCGCGCTGAACCCTATCCGCCCTCCCCTTTATAATGTTGCTTTGTTAAGAAGCGGTTGTAGTTGATATTCGTTGGTAAATTTAGGAAATGTTTGATATCCGGCGATAAGAAACATGATAGAGATAAGATTTTTAAATTTTTTTTCATCATTTTTCTCTAATATTGTAGCATAGCGTACACATCATTGTTGTTTAATTTATACTAGTTTGTAGTTTTTACACTTTCACACAAAGTATCAAATATTAGTATAGGTGAAAGATGTGCTATGTCTCCACATGACAACAGCTTTAAGACTAATGTTATGGACATGTCTAGTACTTTGTGTTGGGTTTGAATCTAAGAGTGTGTTTGATTGGCATAAAAAATATTAACTAGAAAAGAAAATATTTTTCATCTTTTGTGGAAAATAAAAACCACATCTACCCAAGGAAAATGTTTTCCTTAAAAATAAGGAAAATTAGGCATATTTTCAAAAGTTGGAAAATGTTTTTCATAGAAAAAAAATAACAATCAAACACTCTAAGTATGAATTTGGGTGGAAAACTAATATTTTCCGTGGAAAATAAATGTAATCAAACACACCTTAAAAGTATCCTATGATATATGGAATAAAATAATAATAATAATAAATTTGATTGAACTTTGGGTCAAACTAAACTTATCATAAGAGTTGACAACAGTATTTTACATACTTATTTGTGTTCATAGACTTTTATATATATTGTGAATTGATCGAATTTCTACTTAATTTAGTCTAATATCATTGTAGGTAAAATTCGGACTTGGTTACTTGGAACAAAAAGATATTTGAGCTTGAATGAAATTGGCTCATATGAATTTGAAGATTAAATGGATTGCATTAGATTGACACAAAGCATGTAGATAGTAAACGAAGGAAAGTCAAAAGTTTCGAGAGTGAAATTTAACTTAAAAAAAGACTAAGTTTGTATAATTATGGAGATCTAGAACCAACATTGACTCTTATCGAAGTTACAGGGATCAATATTGACAATTAGGACAAATAAGGACCAACACCATAAGAAAAAAACGTGAATTAGGAACCAAAATGCAAAAACAAAATGAGCAAGAACAAATTTCAGAGGAAATACAAAAAAGGAGGAAAGAAAAGAAAATGGAGAGAAAATAGATAAATTGGGAAAAAAATTATCAACTTATTTCATTTAAAATTGTACTTATTACAATAAATAAGCCCATTTATATAGGACAAAAACTTAAAATCAAAATAGCTTCTAAAAAACTAGAACTTTATGAAAATATCAAAATCAATAAAATATAATCAAAACAAATAATTTGAATCAAACTTTACTTTAAAATTATATACAATATTATCTATATTCTTATTTTTATTTTTTTCAATATTTCTCTTTGACTAAAAGAACTCAACTCTAACGTGGTATACTACAACAGTACAAGTTCATTATCTAAGGAGATCGATCTTTTGGCTTGACCAAGTATAGGCAGTGAATTCTTGACAGCAACACATAGCTAAACTCGTTCCAAGGGAATTTTTCTTATCCACCAAATATGGATTGCAAACTCCACAAAGTAAAGTAAGGTGTAATCAATCCACAAAAATATCAATTGACTTCACATAATGAGCACAAGATTAATTCCTTAGATCGAACTGTACAAAAAAATGATTGCAATAGCTGAGGCTCGAGTGTATTGATAGGGAAACAATTCTCCCATATTGAAAATATAACTTTCATTCAATTGTAATGGCCAGTCAATAAGATTATCTTTATGCAATTGATCCAAAATCCTTTTCTTAATGTGTTTAGGAAATTGAGCCAAAGATTCACATAATAAAACATAACATTCACCCCTAAAGTGTTCAAGATTATATTACATATCAAAAGCAAGTTCATAAGTTTTATGATTAAAATGATCTGACTTCAATATTGGCATGAAAATAAGGAAAATTGACAATAGAGTATGGACTTAAAAAAGTATAACCATAATTAGTAGGCAAAAAGCCAACCTCGAAAGAAAAAATATGCAATCAAAAAATTACTTTGATAAAAATGTTGTAACCTAAGTGGTACAAGTCTGTTGAGGTAAAGTCGTATCAAAGTCAGCATTAAAGTGTCACAGAAGAATAGACAAATATAACTTCGATTGGAAGTCAAGACATGTTGACTATTTAGCTTAGCTGGCAACATACCCTGGGTAATTCATCAAATATGTCGTGGTCAAATATGTCGAAAATAGGCGTGAAAGGGGATACAAGATGATTCTCTAAAATCCCATACTCTCTATCGAAAGATTCAATAGGATCAACAATAAAACTTTATTTTTCTTCTTTCTGATGATAACTAACATAACCAGATATAGGAAGTGACTTCTGAGGCTTGGGTGTAGGCCTATGACATACTTGGCAAAGATAAAAGATTATACTCCATAGGTTGGACGGTAGATAAGCTTCATCTATTGAATGGGGTGCCAAAACGTTGTCACATTTGATTTTGGGATTCGAACTATCGATAAATCTAGATAATGTGAAATGGAGAGCTTCATGCGTTAAGATTGTGTAGTAGATTCGGTAAATGAGTGAATGAAATAAAGTTTACCATTGTTACGGCCTCTAATTGAATTCTTTTTTGATGTAATATAATTAATTGAGCTTTATTAATATTCACATAGAAATACAGTGAGATGACTCTTCTAGATATATGATTAATTTCAACCCAAAAAAGGTAAATTGATTTGACCAGTGAATTCGGCAAAGCACAACTTCAAGAATTGAATTTTGAATGCCATATTGAAGGAATAACTATGGTAAAATCATGAGTCGCAACATTTTAACCATCACATTGGATTAATAGATTTTTCCGTTAGTATTATAATTTTATTCAAAACATTGTCATCAACGTTTGTTTTATTTAAATAGGAGTTAAAATATTTAGATTAATCATTAAATAAAATAGTTCTGACGGGAATAGTTATACGGAATCTTAAGTCCATCTTATTATTCATTCAATTGACATTGTATACTTGTAATTTCACAAAACAAGAGTTTTCAGATAAATTTGATTCCCAGATCTGAACTTTCAGAAATTCTCATGGGAATGATAATCTAGACTCTGAAATCCATTTTATTACTTATTTAACTAACATTGTACAATTGCGACTTCACAACAAGAGCTTCCAGATAAATTTCATTCGCAGTTGGTGAACTTTCAGAAATTCTCACTTAGGTCACAAAACATTATTTTATCTTAATTTGGTCATTGAAGTTGAATTTAGGTTCAAAATGCACATCATATTTTGTCACATGATGTTTCCAAACTTACAAGAAATGGTTTGCTATCAGCCATACAATAATTAATTTTTCACATAACCGCCACACACAACCCTAAAAACAAAAATGATAAATGAAGGTTATGAAAATATCTTTAACTTAAAATGTTAAAATAAACATTTTTATTTTAACAATTTTATAATGTTTCTTGGTGGGAAGATGACATGTCATAACAATCACAGATCCACTGTAAAGCGACTGTAGGCACATTAAATTTATTGATGTCCTGGTTAATGAATAGCTCATGGCCATAACAGGATCGACACGATACTCATAATGTGACAAAGTAAATGATAGTCACATGTTGTAGTCCTTTAGATTGTTCAGATGTTGTCGGAAAAATGGGACTTTTCGACTAATTGCTTTTAGAAATTGAGTGCCTTATTATTATTATTATTATTATTTTTTAATTCAGGTATCCCAACTTACACTAGATTAAATCCTAGACCCCCAAGATCCTTGCCCCTGAAACCTTGGAAGGGGTAAATCGCGGGTTATGCCTCAATTGGATCACATGTTCCCCCCACTGCCTGTACTTCTGCGCACAAGAGATCCTCCTCCAAAGTGCCTTTTTCTTCCTTACTGTGCATTATGTAGGCAAAGCACGATTTCTTTGTGTAGGGTAACACAAATTTGTACTAGTAATTTTATCTTTAATGGTGCTTCTACATTTTCGGTGACTTCACTATTTAACATTAAAAGCTGTAAGAATTCTACTTTTTGTTTTATATTTTTAGATTTTTAATGTGTTATGAATTTTAATATTTTATTGACGTTGTTGAGAAAAGCAGTTCAAATTAGTGACTTTTTTAAAACAAGATGGTACTTGGCTCGTTTACAATGCTGGTTTTGAAATCTTCTTCATGAATCAAATTATTTATTTGAGTTTTTAAATTCTAACACATAATTGAGTCTTACAACTTTAACTTATAAAATCAACATTCTTAAGAGAAGTAGACAAATTTTAAACTCGTATAAGTTAATTATTGTTTTTATATTTAAATGACATGGGGTTGCTGTACCCTTAACAAAATATACCTCTATTGTTTTTATTTTTTTATTTTTTTGTCAAATTAACAGAATTTTGTATTATTAATTGAAAGCACAATTTCCCTACTTTGGCTATGGTTTCTTATATATATTAATTGATGCGATTTAAAAAATAAAAAATAATAATAATTACTGGAACTTATAAAATATATTCCAAATTTAATATATTTAAATCTAGTTGCTTAGTGTTCTTCAAGAGGCCAGTGTACTATAAGCGTGGAGCCAAATTGTGCCTTAACTATTAAGACTACTGCCTAGTGAAGGCAGAGTTAGAGTACATTAAACTAGGGTAATTAGCTAGTTAATGCTTATTGTACAGAAAAAAAAATCCCAAAATTCTTACAGATATGTCTGAGATGGGGTGAATTAAAATACTGTAAAAAATAATCCACCTACCCTGCATGTGTGTATTCTGTAAGAGTTATGTACAATAATTTCTGTACGACTACTATTGCTCTAATTAACTTGTGCCCGTGAATTGAAACATTTAGTAGGAGATGCATATGTATTTTTTGTTTATTAATTAAAGTGGTGTCTAGATCTTGTGAGTAGAATGTCACATACTTCATCGTTTGAAGTCGATATGCAATCCTTAGTTCAGAATTTAGGGTAAAGTAACTTGAAAGTTCGATTTGTCACTAGTGGCGGATCCAAAATGAAAGGTCAGCTAGGGCGGCAAGTCAAAGACCATGAAATGTCGTTTATTAATATTTAATTAAATAATATTAAAAATTCTTCAATTTATATGTAAATTAAAGGCTCAATAGCAGAAAACTCTATCTATTAGATATTGTGCGAAAAACTCCCTACCTATTGAAAATAGTAGAAAAGGTCCTTTTTCGAAACATTTAGTGCGGAATACAATCTTTTTGGTGCAAAAAATTTTCTTGCCATCCAATTCTGTTAGTTTAACCATTAAAAATAGTAAAAATTGTCAACATTAAAAAGGAATAATAGAAATTACGGTCCAAAACCTTTTATTTGTTTGGAAATTTTACCTAAATTTTTTATATGTATCACCCTCAATTTCAAACCTTTAAAATTTTATTTCTTCCCCACCCCAAAGCATTCATATGCAATTTCTACTTTTCTCTATTCAAAATATCCATCAATCTATTATAATCATAAGCACTAAAAAGAAACCCTATCAAGAAAATTTACAAGGCAAAAAGGGTCAAAACAACGAAAACGGTTTGGAAAACGGGACCTTGAATTTTACGTTCCATTTTATTATAAAATTTGAACTATATAGTCAATAATTACTCTTTCATAATGTCTTTTAGGACAGTGCTCTTGCCAGCACCCATTCCACCACCCATAAGGAGGAGCAACGAACTTCTTTCACTGTGAGCAACTGCATCTCAATAATCCTGGTTTATGGGCTATTGAATTTTGTTTCATTTTCAAAATTATTAAGGGACCCCCCCCTTTTTTTTTTTCCTTAAAAATGGCCGAAGTTTACTTATCTTCTTTCCCGTTTTGCCTTCGATCTTCTCTGTAACTTCACTAATTTGACCAAGAGGGCGGCCGCGCCTGTGAATTCCAATGGATCCAATATTCACGGTTGCACCCCCTCGCCAGGTGCTAAATCCGCCACTATTTATTACCATAAAAATATATGTAAATAGTGTGTAAGGCAATTATTAAATAAGAAAAATCTAAAGTAATAAGATATATGGCTCAGATAAAATATAAATAACAAAAAAAAGGATATTTACATTCCAGAGATAGTAGTAATAAGTTAGTAACAAGAAAATGAAGCCATTAAATGCGTAAATAAATCAGTCCCACTATGAACTTTAATTATTTATTATATCTCTTATTTTTAGTTATTTTCATATCCTATGAAAATAAATTAATTAAACTAACAAAATATAATATTAATGTTAAAATTTTTGTATGTAATAAAAAAAAAAGTTTCTTTCCAACGTTAATATTATAAGTGAAAATTAAAAGATATCTTAAGTTGTCTATAGTAATAAATAATAGTCACATGTTGTAGTCCCTTAAATTGTTCAGATGTCGGAAAAAGGGGATTTTCCGACTAAGGGTATGTTTGATTTCAAGTATGAAATTTGGGTGGATAGAAAATAAATTTCAAGAAATTGAATTGTCTAGAACTTGTTTTACTAGGAATTGTCAATTAAATATATTTAATTGGTATAATTTTCTAACTGAAAAATGTTGAAATTTTGTATCTTTTGATTTTCGTTTGTCTTTGTTTTTTTATGAAAATTATCAATTGGAAAAATATAATTTATTATAATTGTGGATAGAATTTGTTTCCATTGCCTAATAAAAAAATGGAAATCACTTTCCTGCCAAAATCAAAGGAAAAAATTTTCCTTGAAAATCAAGAAAAAGTGTCATGTGATAGGGTAAGGCGGAAACCAAATTCCATGGAAAATGTTGTCCAACATATAAAAGACAAAATGGGTGGAAAGTGGAATTTGAATTTCATTTTCCATTAAATTTGGTTGTATCTAACAGGCCTAATTGTTTTTAGAAATTGAGTGGCTTTTTATATGTACTTCTTCCTTACTGTGTATTATGTAGGCATAGCACGATTTCTTTGTGTAGGTAAAACAAATTCGTACTGGTAATTTTATCATTAATGGTGCTTCTACTTTTTCGGTGACTTCACTATTTAACATTAAAAGTTCTATTATTTATTTATGTAAGAATTCAACTTTTTGTTTAAGATCTTTAAATTTTAAATTGTTACGAATCTTAAAATTTTATCGACATTATTGAGAAAAGCAGCTCAAGTGCCTTTATGTTATTAATTATTATTTTAATATTTAAATTAGTGACCTTTTTTAACACGAGATGATGGCTCGTTTACAATGCTGGTTTTGAAATCTTCTTAATGAATCAAATTATTTATTTGAGCTTTTTAAACTCTTAACACATATTGAGTTTAAAGACTTTAACTTATAAAATCAACATTCTTAGGAGAAGTAGACAAATCATAAACTCGTATAAGTTGATTATTGTTTTTATATTTAAATGACAAGGAATTGTTGTACCCTTAACAAAATATACTTCTATTGTTTTTGTTTTTTTGTTTTTTTTTTTCAAATTAACAGAATTTTTTATTATTAATTGAAAACACAATTTCCCTACTTTGGCTATGGTTTCTTATATATATTAATTGATGAGATAAGAAAAAAAAATTACTGAAACTTGTAAAATATATTCCAAATTTAATATATTTAAATCTAGTTGCTAAGTGCTCTTCAAGAGGCCAGTGTACTATAAGATTGAGTTCAAGCGTGGAGCCAAATTGTGTATGTAAATAGTGGGTAAGGCAATTATTAAATAAGAAAATTCTCAAGTAATAAGATATATGGCTCAGATATAAAATATTAAAAAAAGGATGTTTACGTTCCCAAAGACAGTAATAAAAGGTAGTAACAAGAAAGTGAAGCCATTAAATAAGTAAATAAATCAGTCCAACTATGAGCTTTAATTATTTATTATATCTCTTATTTTTAGTTATTTTCAGATCCTATGAAAATAAATTAAATATTAATGTTAAAAATTTTGTCAGTAATGAAGTACTCGTTAGAAAAACGAAAAAAATAATAATTCCCATTCCAACGTTAATCTTATAACTAAAATTTAAAAGATATCTTAAGTTGTCGATAGAAAGCCGTAAGTAAACTTTTCAGAACTTCGAAAAATATAGAAAGAATAAATTCCGTCAATGACACCAACAACTTCTTTGTCAACTCTCATTGACCGTAACAGATTGTCGACAACATTTTCAACGACATTGCGTTCTTAGTCATAACTAATTATATCATTGACGGAGTAGGATGAAGCAAAAGCTTGAGTTTCTCTTTCAGATGTCATTTCCTTGCTTCATTTAAGTAGGCGAGAAAAGTCTATATAGGATGATGCGAAAGATATATAATTTGACATAAAATTCAAAATAATTTTCGAAATCTTAAATCAATGTCATATATAAATGATTTACTGTATTAATCTGTACTTACGAAGTGTCAAGTTGAGTTGATGCTTGTCCTTTAACTTCTTAAGACTCGAGCTGAGTTTAGGAGGAATGTGAGTACAACAAATTTCCCACAATTGGCTTGTGTCCATTGAATTGGCACATTTGGTAGGTGATGACCTTTTATCAGGGAGGTGTACAAATCAAGTGAGCATAATGACGTATTTGACCTTTTTAAATTGATGTGCTAGACTTAACTGTCACAACTTAGCTTATATTATTTTGAACAATCAATTTACGACATTAAATTGTCGGTAAATAGTGGGGAAGAACAAATTGAAGTACGAAGATTCATAATTAATGAGATGTGTGAATGTACCTTTTTGAGAGGTAAAAATTAATTGCATTTCCTTATTAATGTGATTATTTTTTCAACTTTAGCATGCAATCTCCATTTCATTCTAAAAGAGCACGTGAAATTAAACTCACTTTAGACATTTGGATCTCCAACTTAATTTCCGTGATAAATGAATCTCATCAAGAAATTTTCTTAGTTTTTAATACAAGTGAAAGGAAAATCGATGAGTTTGAAATCCGAATTCCTAATTTCTGATTTATGTAGCTTTGTGTCAAAAAAGGTTAATAATCAATTATTTATTATTTATTATTTTCTTTTATGTTTAGTAAATATCTCGAATGAATGTCAAATTTTTCACCAAATCCTGTTAAACCTTTTGTTTTGGAGCTTGTTGAGATACAAATATATATAAATTTAGATATAATTGTTGATCTTGATTTCTAGTTAGGCAACATGGTCAATAGATCCTAACTCCATTCTCATTTAAGTGTAAAGGTCATGCACACTATACAAATGTTAGCTGCACGTGACCTTCTTCGACAATAAGGGAGGTGGTTGCGGCACTTCGACGATCAAGTCAGTCAACTCATGTATTTAGATGTGGGATGAACAATGGATGTGTAAGATACCGAATTTGAATAGAATACCAAGAAAAGTTACTATTGAGAGTGTACTATTTCATAAATAATACTAAGTGTGAGTTTCTATAATAGAAAATGTGAGAAGGTTACATTGGATGGATGACTCGTGACCTCATCTCAATAATCGACCTATCTATCTCAAATGCACCACCTCTGCATTCCTAGTTTGAGGTGGCATTAAATGATATTAAAAGTGGCCACCCTAGGTGGCTACCATTTGGTCAATAATAAGAGCCTTATACAACAAGGCATAATTATAGTCCTCCAAGTCCATTAATGAATATTCATATACGGCGTACACGTTGGTATGATACTAAAGCAAACAATGTAAGAAGAGAAAAGGATCAAAGAATGCTTTTGAAGTTCAACTTAACTGAAGCAATACAATGGTCGATGTTCACTATCTGATGACTGTGCATGGAGAAGTGATGAAGTGATTGCGTGTGATTTTCTATTATTGGCGATATGTAAGATTGTGTGGCAGTGACACTCATTATGAGGTGACATCTAACGAATTAGATAGTTTTCTCGTAGTGACGAGTCGTGACAAGTTAGTCCCCAAGTCCAAGCATATATATATTTATATGTTATAGGGGCTTTGATTGCTATTGAGGACTGTGTGACAAGACAATGACTAATAGAGATAAATTCCTTCGCATTGATGGGAGCAAGAATATGAGCGAAGTCCCACTTTAGGATGAGGGATACATCGAAACATTTTGGTGAAATCAAAATTGAAGAAATTGAAAGTGACTGATTGATAGTTCATGGTGCAGTAGCCAGCTAAGTCCATAACCTTTTCACCATAAGTGATCCCCCGACACATGTGGGGGAAAAAAAAGAAAAATAATAATAATAATAATACATACATACATACATACATACATACATACATTAGGGGCAAATCCAGAGTCCAATGTCAACTAGGGCGGACCGTTGACCATAGGGCGGACTATTGACCATTTACATTTGACCGTTGCAAGTTTATTTATTAATATTTAATTAAATAATGTTAAAAATCCTTCAACTTTCATGTAAATGCATCAAAATGTAAAAATTATACATGCACTAAACAACAATTCTCCTATTTCCTTGCTAAAAGTTTCTTATTAGTCAAAGAAACATGTAATTAGAATAGAGCTTTGAGCTCAATATATAGTGCACATTAATTTTAACTTCACAGAATCACAATTTTTAGTTGGCTAATTAATCATAGAAAGCAGGTCTTGAGATTTCTATTAAACCTGTTTTTTTGAATGTTCTAGTCGTGTAGAACTTGAATTTACATCAATGTCATGCTTACTATCTACATATTTGGCTCTCAACTATAATTACAATTTTCTTTTCATAAAATTGTAATTTCTCCATCACTATATTATACAACTAAGTTTTCCAAATTCTACAACCAACATAAACGGTCAAAGAAATCAAGTTTATTTGACACATAGCCATATCTATCCTCTACCAATCAAGTACATAAAAAATTATAGACATAAATTAAAACAAAAAAGAAAGAAATTCCAACTAACCTCACCGAATTTGTTCCCACAAAAAAACCCAGGTATCACAAAGACAAAACCCATCATTTCCAGCACACATGGCTTTACAAGCTTTACAACATTCACTAGAAGAACTGAATTTGAAATATGTGCCCAAAAATAAAGCATGTAAACTTCACAAGAAATAAGGAAGAATAGTCCAAAAATTTATGAAAAAATAAAGGAAAAGACACAGAAAGTGCATCGGTAACTAGAAATAACGAAGAAAGCTTATCCATTTGTCAAATCCAGTCCAACTTAACATTTATCTTCGTAACCAATTCCAACCAACGACAACGACAACAGCAACTAGGTATAAGAAATGGAGAATGCAGAAGGGTTTGTTTGCCTGTTTGGGGTTGCTAGGTTATTTATCCATCTCCAAATTGGTTGGGCCAAACATTTTTTTTAATAGGCCCAACTCTCTATCCAAACAAAAGGGCCCAAAAACCCAAAATTCTCATTTATCTTCTTCTTTCTCAGTTACTCATCCCCAAATTCAATGCTCGCATCCACCAAATGTTGCCATTGTCGCCCTGCAACCATCCCATCTTCCATCAATGCCGTACCCCTTAAATCATTATCCAAAATCAATAATCAACAAAACAGGAAAACAAATCAATAATTCAACAAAAACAAGTGCGATTAGACAAAAAGCAACCTCTCAGATTTCCGCTGCAACTTCTACCCGACGGTCTCGATGACTATTGAAGGCTCCGGCGGATCCAGCACGAGCGGCTGCAATGGCTCGCCAGGTGCTGGATTCGCGCCTGCATCCATATATATGTGTGTGTACGCGTGCGCGCACACGATGGTAATCAAAAGGTTCACAAAAGAGGAAGGGTGAACCACTCCTCCCAATGGCTAGAAAAACTATTATTAAAATGTACATAGATAAATTGTCAGTTATCAATGCACTACTAAAAAACTGCCACCAGTTATCCTCTAGAATGACTAATTGTCCCCAAAGCCTTGAAGAAAATTTATAAATACTCCCACCTGAAAAGATAAAAACATGCAAATTCTAATCTCTCTCTCTCTCCTAAATAGTGAATTTAGGAGGAAAAAGTCCTAATTAGATGAGAGGAATTTGTTGATCATAATTTTATTGTCAACAATGAACTTGGCAACATAGCATCTTTTCCCAATATTATTTAGGCATTGTAAAGCATAATAATTACAGTCTTCGTTGAAAGCATGCTGGTTTTTCCACTAAACCATCAATCATAAAAGTTGAATAGTTACTCAAGTCCATTTTTAGAAAATACAAGCTGCTTGTCTGGATCGCAATGGCAGGCTTGGTTTTTTATGTTTTGTGCTTGCACACTTGCATGGGCATAACCGTCTAGTTTGGTTAATTTGATTTGTTAGCATATCTCAAACAAAAGAGAAAATTAAGTCTGGGTTTCATTGTTTTCAAACTAATTCGAGCCAATGAATTTCCCCATTTAACTTCTTCAATGGTAACACGTAGACTTTATTCAGTTGAGTGTAGTCGGACGGCTGAGTAAAATCACTATAAACTAAAAAAATACACGAACCCTATATATATATATATATATATATAAAGAAAAAAAAAGCCCTTTTCAAGTTTTAATGTTACGTTTACACGACTTGTCAATAAAGCTTCTAAGAAATAGACTTTAAAGAGGAGTTGGTGAGTTTTAACTAGTCAATCTAAAATTACGGTTCAAGTTAGGTTTGGTCCATCTTTTGGGTCGGACTGCACCATGAACCTGCCAATATTGATGGTTAGGCCGATTCAACTTATCAATTTAATTCTTCTTTTTGTTTTTTAAAGAATTTCATGCAATTAAATTCTAGAGAGAGAGAGAGAGAGAGAGAGAGTGATGTGTGAGATCGTATAGAAAAACATAGAAGAAAATTAAGGGATTGTTCTCTTCGTGTTTCAGTTTTGCAATTTTGAGTTTTGAATTCATTTTGAATTTTGTGTTTTCAGTGTCTGTTTTGATATTGTTGAAAAATATGTTCTTTTTGTCATTCTGCATAATCGTTTCTGAAAATATAAAAATGAAAAACCCATTTACTTTGAAATTTTGATAATGTTTTTTATGCTATTTTACTCAAGAAACCACCACAACACCACCACAAAGTCGTCGCCACGACCTCCAATCCACTGCCAACCAAAAACAACACAACCACCGTTGCCGCACCAATCACCATGGCCACTGACGAAAATCATCATCGTTGACCACCACCACCACCATCAACCACTGCCAAAATCAACACCACCACCATCACCATGAACTATCAACTAAGATCAACCACTGCCGCCACCAAAATCAACTCCACCACCATCATGAAACATCAACCACTACCATTACCAACACAAAAAACAAAGAAGAAAGAAGAACCACAGACGAAGAGTGAAGAAGACCGGGACACAGAGGAAGGAAGGAGACTTGCAGCAGTCGCAAATCAATTCACCAAAATCAACCACTGCCAAAATCAACATCATCCACTGCACCACATCACCATTATCGACCTCCACCTCCACAAACATACCACTACCGCCTGCCCACCACCATCACAATCAACACCCATTGTCGCTAGATAAAAAAAAACAAAAAGAAACCCCAAAAAGCTAGCGATCCAAAAGAGGGCAAATTGCAGCTTCGCGATGCTACGAACTTCACCTCTCCAAACCACAGCTAGTGTCGAAGAGAGAGGAGATGGAGTTGGCCCAAACCACAGCAGTGTTGCGATGAATGGATCGCGATGAACGCAGCATCGCCTCCCAAACCATAGCCAGAACCGGTGTGACTCCTTCGTCGTCGTTTACAGTGTTTGAATGGGTCACCGACATTGAGAAGAGAGAAGCCGACGAGAAGAGAAAAGGAAGAGACAGCAGGAACAAAGACGAAAGAAGGTAGAGAGACAGCCTGGATGATTCCTTTTTTGGCTTTTGCCTTGCCGTTTTCCGCATTTTGAAGGATTTTGGCATTTTGGGAAGAAAACGTTCAAAACGACGATTTTGCTGTTTTGCGTTTTTTGTACAAATTTTTTTTTTTGTTTTTGGAAATTTATTTTCGAAAACGGGAAAGAGAACGCATTTTCGCCGTTTTCGAAAATCGAAAACAAAAAATTGGTTCAAAACAGTAAAAAGAACAGGGCCTAAGTATTTATATTGTAAAATATGATTTTGAAAAAATATAAACTCGTTAAAGTTTAGAAACAACCATCGGGTTGGGAATGAAAGGGAGCTTTAGTGCTCTTTTAATTTACTTTCAGCTTTTAAGTTTTTAAGTATTCAAGCCAACTATGTCACTCCTCATCCTTATCCTGGTGGCCAACTTGTGAGTCTGGCCGAGCTATTTCTATTTAATATTCTGATCATATTACGTTGTCAGAAAATGATTGACATACAATCTGATCGATATTCATAATGGAGGGCCCCATTTTTTTGGGCTTTTTTATTTATGCAGAATTCACGCTCACGTGAGAGGATATCAATTAAATTGGCCAAAAAAATTCTAACAAACCAAACTAATTCTTAATATTTTAACCAGATGGGTCATACTGTACTTGAGTAATCTGACCAATTTTGATATCATTAGCAATCGGAACTAATTTAGGAGAAAAAGTAAATTTGGACTTACCATCAAAGGCGTTGATGTATGTGAGAATTTTAGATGTCCTTCATATCAAATAAGTCTCAAATTGTGCTGGGCATCACAGGCTTAAATTCAGCCCAATGTATACCCTTAAATTTGATATCCAATATGGGCCCAAAATAGGGAAGTTTAGACTCTAGGCAGAAACCCATGTTTGCAATTCAAATTTTCTGACCTTTCATTCTCATCTAGAGAGAGGACCTAGAACGGAAAACACGAAATGGGTACGAAGAAATGCGAAATAATATTCTTAATTTTTCATTTTATGTAAAACCCACAATTTATTTCAAATGAATTGACCTTCTTTGATGTGAGTTTTTATAGCTCGTATTAAAGTGCACGAGTTGAGGCAGAAGAACGAGGCGGATCTGTTGGCGCAGCTAAGGGATTTGAAGGCGGAATTAGCATTGTTTAGAGTAGCCAAAGCCATTGTTGGGCAGCCAACAAGCTGTCGAAGATTAAGGTGGTTAGGCTCTCCATTGTTCAGGTGTTGACTGTGAATTCTCAGAAGCTGAAGGCGGCTCTAAGGGAAGCGTACAAGAACAAGAAGTATTTGCCTCTTGATCTCCACCCTAATGTTATTGTTGCTGGGTTTGTGACTCAAATTAGAGTGAATTTTTCTGGAAATAAATTGTTTTCTTATTTTCATTTTCATGTGGGAAAAATTGTTTGATTTTTATGGAAACACATTATTTTGTTATTCCACATTATTTTTATCTTTATGATATGTCATATACCTATAAATAGTAGACTTCTTTTTTAGTTTTGTTCAAGCAAGAATTGTTGAGTTTTTATATTTCACTACATACTGTCGATTAATAAAACGTCTCTTTTTGTTAATTTCTTTACTTTTAAATCTTATTTCTCTTTGCGATCTTCGTTACTTCATATCGCATCTTTAATCTCATTCACTACAATCTTTTCGAGTCCAACAAGTTATATTGGAGTTTGGTTCTTGTTGTGGATTTGTTGAGGCTTTTCAAAGATGGCTGCTTTGAAATGTGATTTCTGCAATTAGATTGAAATACAAGGTTTTCTTTGTGGCAAGTAAATATGAGAGCTATTTTGGCGCTGTTAAATTTGAATGATGTGTTGTTGGGTTTTGAGAGAATGCCAGCTAATTGGACAACGGAGAGATCAAAAGGCTTTGTCGTTTATTCATCTTTATCTATCCAACAATATTCTGCAGAGTGTCCTGAAGGAGAAAATAGCAACTGCTTTGTGGTTGAAACTAGAGCAGTTATGTATGATCAAGAGTTTTACCAGTAAACTGGCTCTAAAGCAAAAGCTGTATTCCCATCGCATAGCGGAGGAAGGGTCGTTGGAAGACCATATTGCCGTGTTCAAGGAAATTGTTGCAGATTTGGAAACGTTGGAGGTTAAGTACAATGAAAAGAATCTTGCCTTGATCATGTTATGTTCATTACTTGCCTTATATGCATTGTTTCGAGAAACCATTTGTACAATCGAGATACTTTGATTATAGACGACTTCTATGATGCTTTGCACTCAAATGAAAAGTTGAAGCATTTAGTTGGAGCTACATCAAGGAATGAGGAAGCTCTTGTACTCATGGTGGTCGACGAAGGGGCAGATTGAGAGAGAACAACAATTTGTGTTGCTTCTATTACCAAAGGAGAGGACACGTAAAGAAGGATTGTGATACGTTGCAAGATAAAGGTAATTTAGCTACAAATTATAGAGGAAAATTATGTAATTCGGATGTGACTAATGTTGTCGAGAATTTTTCGGAAGGTGGAGATGTTATGTTGACCGTGGTTTTTGAGATGGAGTCTAAGTCTGACGAGGAGTGGATTTTCAATCAGCAAGTTCGTATTATATGTATTCCAATCGAAATTTGTTTAAGACGTATGTGACTGTTGAGTAAGGTGGAGTTGTAATGGGAAACAACCAGTCTTGCCATATTACTGGATCGGTTGAGTCAGAGTAAGGTTGCAGGATGGAAAGGTCAGAACAATTATGTAGGTTCGACATATTCCAAATCTGAAGAGGAATCTCATCTCGCTGAGAGCCTTGGATGAAGGGTATAAGTTCTCTAGTGAAGGTAGAGTCCTTAGGGTCCAAAGGGGTGTCCAGATTGTACTTGAGGGACGGAGAAGGTCTCAATTGTACATTTTGCAGGGGAGCACAGAGCCAATTAAGAGACATTTGGACAAGTTCAGTACCGTGGTGGATATACAGTTTGATATAGTACCTCTTATGGCGTGCTTTGAGTTGGTTAAGAACACTACTAGATGGAGCATTGATGATTCCACTTTGCCACCAATTTCAGCAAATACATTGTATTCAGTTGTTAGGATTGGATTCATGGAGCGTACACTACTAAAAAGCAGCTTTTCACCAACAAAAAATTACCAACGAATTGCATCTGTTGATAATTAAAATGGATTATCCGTTGGTAAAAGTTACTCACTTTTAATTACGATAATTAGCAACGAATATTTCATTGGTAACGATGATATCTTTTTATCAATAGATATTTCGTGCCTCATATAACTATTTAACATTTGGATATTTCACCAACGGAATATTCGTTGGTGATGTAACGATTATTTCCAACGGATTATCCATTGGTAAAAGTAATTCACTTTCAATTACAATAATTAGCATTGATAACGATAATATCTCTTTATCAAGGGATATCTCGTGCCTCATGTAATCGTTTAACATTTGGACATTTCACCTACGGATATTCCGCTGGTGATTAGAAATAGATTATCCATTGGTAAAAATAATTTACTTATCCCACATTGAAAGTTCACAATAAAGTCTTCGGAGTTGTCCTCTATAAATTAATTTGTGGTCCAATAAGTGGTTAAATAATATTTTGATCTTTCAATTCGGTTGCCTAAAAGTTAAAAAAATTAGAATTATTAAATAAATAATAATAACAATAATAAATAAATAAATAATTTTTTTTACCATGCCTCACATCTATGTGACTATTTACACCATTGATTTTTACTAATTGTAGTGGTAGATATTTACCAACGGAAAGTCGGTTGGTATTAGTTGATATTTTTACCAACGAAAATTTCGTTAGTAAAAGATTCACACTTTACCATCGAAAAATTCATTGGTAAAATGTTTACTCTTTATCTACAGCAGGATTAGTTGGTAACTATCAGTGACCCTCAAATTAGCAACGAATTTGCATTCCAAATATTCCTTTGGTAAAGAGTAATAGCAACGGATATCAAAGTTTTAGAAAGGGAAAATTCGTGCCTAAAGCCATATTTTTTAGTATGGTAAGTATGGTGGTGTTAGTAATGTCTATAATGCTTTCGGGTCGTTGAAGGTGACAATTCTAGTAAGGGACCTTTTGATCAAGCATTTGGTATGGTTTCTGCTATAGGGTGTGCTTCAACCCTATTTGGTCAACAGTAATTCCTTAGTGAAATTTCGGTAACCTGAGATTTGGGTTCAGGTATCACTTGTGGACGCCTTGTAGAGAACAACGATTTGGTTTGGAGAGTTTTGGTTACTGTGTTGAGGAAATTGGCTATTTCGCTACAGATGAATTTGAAATCTTGGAGTTTCGTTCGTTGCATCGAAATTTGGGTCAAAGTGGAGATTGTTGGGTTTGTGACCCAAATTAGGGTGGATTTTTTTAGAAATAAATTGTTTCCTTATTTTCATATGGAAAAAAATATTTTCTTATCTTTCACGTGATTTTTATGGAAACATATTATTTTCTTATCCCACATTAATTTCATCTTTATGCTATGTCATGTATCTATAAACAATGGTCTTCTCTTTCAATTTTGTTTAAGCAAGAATTGTTTAGTTCTTGTATTTTTCACCATATTGTCAATTAGTAAAACATCGTGCTTCTGCTATTAACTCTCTTTGTTAATTTTTTTTACTTTTAAATCTTGTTTCTCGTTGTGATCTTCATTAATTCATATCGCATCGTTAATCTCATTTACTACAATCCTTCCGGGTCCAATAATGGTTGAAACTCAATTTCTATAGAAGTCAACCAATAACAAGTAGCTATAAACACATTCATTTCCTTAATTGATGATTCTATTACCATGCAGGAAATTACAAGTAAAGGACATATATGAAAGAGATGAGCTATATCAGTTGAGAAGTAGAGACAGAGGAGTGAAGACAAATTCAGAAAAGAGCTTAGGAATTGTGACACCTAACCATGAAGAAGAAAAAAAGAACCATGGAAGTGGAGGTCAGAATCAGAGGAAAAAGAGAAGCAGATTCAGCAATGATGGAGGTAAAAAAGAGGGGCAGACATAGAAAAAGAGGAGAGGAGAAGAAATTCCAGACCTTGAAGAAAAAGGATAGAGAGATAAAGAGAAAGCTGAAAACAAGATGAGATATAGGGATATAGAGAGGAAATAGCAAAAGAAGAGTAGAAACAGTAGAAGAAGAGGAGGAGGAGAAGAAGAAACAGGAGAAACGGACAAGAAGAGGCGGAAACCAGAGGAAGAGGAGACGGATAGAGGAGAGTTAGCAGCAACAAGACTTGATTCAATTCAATTCATGCCCTTCATCATCTTCCAACAAAATTATATATAGAACAACCCTTAAAGTAAAGGACTTTGGGCTAGCCCACTAATAACACAAGCCCAACTAGATAAAATAAAAGATAAATGGTCCACTTGAGTGAAGTTAGCCATGACACCCAAGAAGACTCGTGCCATTCGCAGGTGCCTCACCAAGCATCAGGTATCTAGTTATTATTAGTTATTCTGGTGCGCATTTGTTCAATTTTTTCTATAATGTTGGGTTTCTTGTTTGTTCTTATGAGTTTTAAGTGTTTATTGTTATTAGCTTATCTGGTGGAGTACAGTTGGCATTATAGATCATGTGTCAATAGGAAATAAACAATTGAATATCCTGAAAATAACAGGTATTCTGTAATGTTTAGTTAGCCTAAACTCACCCTTTTCGGTGTTTAAGTGTTTATTATTACCTTAGCTGGTAGAGTATATTTGGCATTGCAAATCATGTAGCAAGAGGAAGTCAACGATTGAATATCCCAAAATTAACAGTTTCTCTAAAATTTAGTTGGCCTAAACTCGCCCATTTCTGTCCATTTGTATCTTCTCCTCCTTTCTAGTTTGCACTTTAAGTGTTTGTTGTTATTAGCTTAGCTGGTAGGAAAATGTATCTAGCATTGTAAATCATGTGTCAAAAGGAAATAAACAATTGAACTGTCTAAAATTAACAGTTTCGATCAAATTATTGGGATAATTGTAGGAGATTTAGATGATGGATATTCAAGCATGATTACTTATATACTGTTTTATGTCTCCATGAATCTAGGAACTTTTGCTTGAATTTTGTTATTTGCTCTCTCTCTCTCTCTCTCTCTCTCTTTCATATCATCCTTAGATCCCATAGGTTGGAACATTTACGATTTGAGTCGTCCTTATTTAGCCTATCCTCATCTTTCTCTGGTTTGCATTTTGCAGTGTGTGTAGCAACATAGCAGCTGAATTGAAGTGAATGAGTTTCTATCTCCAATAACTTTGTTACGTACTATAATCTATATTTGCTTGGTTTACTATGAAGTAAGAATCATTGTCCTTGTAAATTGTGAATATTGTAACTATAGTGGAGTGATTTATGGGAATACAAGAATGTGCATTTTAATCTTCTAATATAAAACCCTGGTAGTAAAATCTGATTGTACTTGTTTTATAGATGTTGGGTATGACTTTTGATGTGCTTCCAAATCCAAATCAGCTAACGTAGGTCTTATCTTCAAGTTATGAGCTATAGTATTTCAGTCTGCTCCCCAGTTCTTTTTTGATGTATTATTTATACTATTTTTGTTTGTGTTTGGGGTGGTGGTCGTGTGTGCAAACGGGAATCTATAAATGTGTATTGGGATTCAATATATCCTTGAATAATTCCATTATTGCAATGATGTTCACTTTTTTCTAGTTTCAACTGTAATACTGCAATTCCATGGACTTTTTTAACTGTAAATGAATGTCCAGAAATATCTTCAAAGGCTATTATTCATAGTTAGATACATGTTCATTGAGTTTAGCAACCGTTAGATTCAAAATGCAAGATCTCACTTGGTTTTCCTTATCCTCTCTAACACAACTATCGCATTGGCTCTTTTCAAACTATCACATTAAAACCTGTCTTTCGAGCATTGAGGCTACAGCATTCTGATTTGGATTTTTCCCCCTTTTCCATGCAAATGGTATACTAGGATCTAATTTTTTGTAATCAACGTTGTTAATTTTGACTTTTTGATCTTTTTTCTGTAGGCATCCTTCGGACTGAAAGGGAGAAAAAGAAATTGATGTACTTCCCTACGAGAAAATACGCAATCAAAGTTTAAGTTATTTTGGTACTATTTCTATTTAATCTTGGTGGATATTTGCATTGTTTCATAAGTTGTTAGCTGAAATTTTTTATATGATAACTTGAATTTGAGCATCATTAATCATTTTCATCTAATGATTAGCATACGGCACAGAATGGTTGTGTTTTATCTCTGTTCTGCGCTTTTGTACACCAAGCATCCTAAGTCACAAGCTTCGTAATAGAGGTGAAAACTTGTCATATGATCTAATAACACATATTTTGAGCGGGTGATGCTCAACTTCTTTTGGATTTAGGTTGAAATGGTTTGTTCTTTCAAACAATCTCAATTAGCCATTCCTTGTTCTTAACTTCGATCAATATCTTTTTTTTTTTCAGGTTTATGCAAAAATGGTTTCTTGTTTATTTCGAGATTTTGGGTTGTTGCGTATCATCATATGCTAAAATTGATTGGTGTTAGGTAAATTTACTCCTTTTAATTACTTTTGGTATGGTTTGATTTTGGTTTCATACTTGTAGCCAATGCACTTGTTGACACACTGAAAATGCGGCCCAAATCAAATAGTCCAGAGAGTGAAGTCCAATTGGGGAGTCCAGGATAAAGATCCAAACAGAATTATTGATAAATGCAGTGGAAGCCCACGACTACAGTGACATCATCGCCCAAGCTTATAAAACGCTCAGAATCTGAGCGAATGGAATGCCTTACGGTCGCCCAGAGCGATGGCCTCGTTCTCTCCCAAACCTTCAAATCGCTCAGGATCTTAGCAAACATAAAATATTATGATTATCCAGAATAGCAGTTATTAAAGCAGTTATTGAGTAATCTTATCACATTCCACGATTCAAGGAGCCCAGTTGAAGGTGGTTGAACGACAAAGAGTAATAGCATCAGTTAGAGACGGTAGTTCCACGACAAGTTAGCCAACATAAAGAAAGTGGGTAGTTATAAAACAATCAAGCAGTTTCCAAGCGGTTTGTCACGAGGAAGTCAGCAAGGGAATATAAAAAGGAAGAGAAGAATTAGAATAGAGGACCCCGAATCAAATACTCTCAAACAGAGAATATGTAATTTTAATTTCTTACCTTAAATTTAAACATTTCTTTTAATACTCGTATGCTTGCACTCATTGGAGGCATTCTGTTTATTTTCAATTGTAAATCATCGCCAATAAAATACCCCTTTTTGAGACTTTATTTCAAGAGGTCTATTCCTTACACAATCGTCTAACCCCTTTTTTAATTGTTAGCGACTACCCGCGCGAAACAATTTGGCATGCCCATTGGGACGTTGGTGTTTGGTGTTGAGGATATAAAAAGTGAAACAATATGCCTCACAAATCTAATAAGGAAGCAGTAAGTCAGGGAGAAGTACAGTTTGTGATCGAGCGATATGAGAAGCAGCAAAGCTCTCCACGAACAGAGGGACAACAGTCACAGTCGTTACGAACCAATGACAGAGTTGAGTCCTTGAACCATGCGTGCATTGCTTGGAGAACTCACATAAGATGTCGTTGAACAGGTAAATCTACGAAATATTTATAATATGGAAAGATTTACCCAGAATGGTAATGCACATTATGACAACATGGCCAAACAACTAAATACATTAAATGAAATAATTAATAAGTTAGTAGGCCAAATTTGTCAGCCAATTGTGCCTATTGCAAGTCATTTTCAAGTTAGGACAATTTTAGGACATAATTCCCCAGTCCTAAGTCCAAATCAAGGGATAGAACCACCTTTTGGTCTGTCTACTTCAAACCAGGGGGATGGTGTAATGCCAAATCAAAATAGTGGTAATGGTACATCTAACTTGGGGGGTAACCTAAATGTAAGAGACAATGTCCTAAATAATGGACATAACACCCCACGTGTTAATGATGGAATAAATATTCAGGCTGATGGTAACAATGACCCAAATCATGGCAACTTTGTTGCTAACTAAGGACCAAACATCATGCCTCAGGCAAATCAACCAATCAACCAACCTGTAGATTCCATATGACCCCAAAGTCATGCTGAGAAATCAAATTATAGAAATAGTACAGGATCAAATGGCTTTTGGGGTACGTCCCGTCATCAGGCCGACTTACAAAAATCCATATCCTGATTGGGTAGACCAAGCATATCCATGACCTAGAGGATATAAAGTGCTAGAATTCTCATTATTTATCGGTTTAGGAGAGATGTCTACTCTAGAACACATAGGGCGATTCACACTGCAAAGTGGTGAAGTAACCGACTACCATAAAATGAGGTTGTTCCCTAGTTCATTAACAGGAGTAGCTTTCTCCTGGTTCATCAATTTGCCAGCGAACTATGTCCAAACATGACAACAATTGGAGCAATTGTTCCATGCTCAGTTCTATAAGACTGAATCTGAAGTTATTTTGGCCGATTTGGCGAATCTATGTCAAATGCCAAACGAATGGGCAGAAGGTTTCCTTCAAAGGATCAAGATAGCAAGAAGTAAATGTTTTGTACCTTTACCCGAAAAGGAGTTTGTCAAAATCGCTCAAAGTTGTCTAAACTTTGATTTGAAAAAGAAATTCAAAGACGGAGAATTTCTTGATCTTTTCCAATTGAGCGCAAACGTGATTAGGTATGAACGATTAATAAGAGAAGAAGAGCAAATGAAAAATTCTAGTAAGGGAACTTATTATAGAGACCCAAATTTTGATGTTCATACTATTGATGACGAGTATTACGATCAAACCGAAATGTGTTTGGCCGAATTAATCAAAGGAGATGCTTATACTTGTCCTATAATGGTTAAGCCTAGATCGTCTGTCAAAGATGAGCTTATAAAAGATGAAAACAAAAAGGCTAGAACGTTCTCGTTCGATGTAACCAAAGCTGACCTTATATTTGATAAATTATATAAGGATAAGCAGATACAGCTGAGCGATAAACATAAGTTGCCAAGCACTGAACAAATCAAGGGTAAAAAATATTGTAAATGGCATAATGCATGGTCACATTTGACTAACAACTGTTTGGTTTTTCGCCATGTGTTGTAGGACGCCATTGAATCAGGACGAATTACGTTCGAAGATAAGAAGAAGATGGTAGTGGATGAAAATCCTTTTCCACAGCCACTTGGGGTGAACATGATGACGACTGGTTTCAAAAATAAGTTGCCAAAATTTAAATTGGTTATAGACGACGGAGAGGAGGACCATGGGCCACACCCTAGTGTCTTTGAACATATCAAAGGGAAAGAGTCTAAAAAGAATGAAGACGTCCTGTGTGCAAGATGTAAAGGAGAAGTACGTGCAAATACAGAGAAACCAGGGATATGGCAGCACCACCATCGCCCTAGTTTTTTCCCAAACGCTCAGCCTGTTAGAGGGTGAGGTACATCATTCTATAAGGGACCGCCTTTTGAGAGGCAGTTCAGGTCAATAAATAATGGGAGAACATTCAGGCTGCAACCTCGCCAACCAAATGTATGGCATTCATTCCAGTATAATGCAAGAAGAGTGATACCTTTCAACAAGATGACTAGAACCCAACAAAGGCGTTTTCAACGGAATTATGGACGAATGATGAGGCAACAACAGGGAGTGCCACGTCCTAAGGCGCCTAAATTACTCGAGGTAGCCAATCAAAATGTTCTCGAAGATAGTGAAGAGACTGTTACAGGTGAGTCGATGGAAGAATTGCCAGAGAGTTCTTCTGAGAGATCGAAGTTTGAGCGAGACAAAAGGAATGAAGAAGATCCAGATCAGTCCCTTACTATTCAATTCGGTACGTTACCTCCTGTCATGGCTAATAACTGTTTACTAGCCAATGAGTTCAAGAACAAAGAGAAAGAAGAAGAAAGGGAGGATAACGAAGAAAAAGCATGTATGCTGGAATGTGAAGAAGGCCAAACTTCTAGAGGGACCTACAATGATGAAGAGGATGATGGAATGATGGACATCAAAGAGGAAATTAATCTGGAAGCAGAAAGAAGAAAGAGAGGAGTATTATGCAATATTCTGTTGAAGCAACTACATAGAGAAGGTGTTTGAGAAGTGGATTTGCTGGGAGAACCATCTGGGCGTTCTTTCGATTATTATGTGTTGTATGGGACACCCAAGAGAAAAAGGAGAGTACCTCGTTCTGAAAAGTATAGGTCACCTCTAAGAATATTGCCTCATCCCACAGGTTGGGTAACCGAAGAAGAAGCATTAGAAAACAATAAAAAGGAAATTCAGGAAGTGGAAGCTCAGTGCAACATACTGTACGTTGACTTATCACAAAACGATAAGTCAACAGAGAACAAGCAGGAAGTGGAAATAGATGCTGCCGAAAAGGTAATTTTTAAGAGACCAACCATGAAGTTAACTAAACACTTGAGGTTATTGTACGTTAAGGCTTTAGTTAACGGTATACCTGTGGCGAAAGTACTTATCGACAATGGAGCAGCTATAAACACCATTCTATCTAGGATAATGAGGAAATTTGCAAAGACAGAAAGTGATATGATTCCAACAGAAGTCATCCTTACAAGTTTCAATAGAGGAGCAACTTCAGCTAAATGAGTTATGCTATTGGACATAACTGTGGGGCCAACTACTAGGACCACAGTCTTCTTCGTAATAAATGGTCCTACTAGTTACAATGTGTTATTAGGAAGGGATTGGATACACGGAAGTCGCTGCATACCCTCATCACTCCATCAATGCCTAATTTTTTGGAATGACAAGGGCAAAGCAGAAGTGATGCAAACAGATCATAGACCTTTTGTCACAGAAACAAACTCAGTGGAAAGGTTCATGTATGAAGAAAATTACGGACCTGTCAGAGTAGTCCAAGATGGAGAAGAAACTCAAATTGTCGCACAGAGCGAAGAATCGTTTTCAGTAGATGCACTCACTGAAATATTCAGTCAAATGAGGCCAAACATAGTGGCCCTAGAAGAGCTAGTAATTGGCAAAAAAGTAATCAAAGAGTTTTAAATGAATTGTAAACAACAAAGGTAAATGGCCGATGTTCAGGCCTTCAAAGCCAAATTAATGGCTTTCAATGAAGAATGTAAAGACAAGACGAAAGAAGAAGCAGCCTTGAAAGCATTGGGAGACAAATTGGCAGTGTTCAAGTTGGAACAAAGTATTGGCCGAGAAGTCAACAAGGTGGATTGTTTAGAAGAAGAAGTGCTTATAAGGGAAAGGGACGATGAAGTAATGAGGATCACCAAGCCTGGATACGCTCAAGCACAAGACCCTCAGATTAAAGTGAATATTGGCAATGAAGGGGAAGATCGCCCAACAGTCGTCAGTCAGATGCTCGATCAAGAGGTTACTGATAAATTAATCGCTTTACTAAAGGAATATAAGGATTGTTTTGCTTGGGAATATGAACATATGCCTGGTTTAGATAGAGCTTTGGTGGAACATAGATTGCCAACCAAGCCAAATTTTAAACCTCATAAGCAACCTCCTAGGCGCTTTGCTCCTAACGTACTTCCTGAGATTAAGAAAGAAATAGAGCGATTATTAAAAGCAGACTTTATCAGAACAGCCAGATATGTCGAGTGATTGTCCAATATCGTGTCGGTACTAAAAAAGAATGGTAAATTAAGGGTGTGCATAGACTTTAGGAACCTAAACATAGCAACACCCAAAGATGAATACCCAATGCCTGCGATAGATTCTTTAGTAGACTCGACTGTCGGACACGTAATGTATTCCTTCATGGATGGGTATTCAGGATACAATCAAATTTATATAGTTGAGGAAGATGTACACAAAACTGCCTTTTGATGCCCTCGATCTCTACGATGTTTTGAATGGGTAGTTATGCATTTCGATCTGAAAAATGCAGGAGCGACTTGTCAAAGGGAAATGAACTTGATTTTTCATGATATGATAGGCAAGTTTGTTAAGGTGTATATAGATGATATTGTGGTCAAATTCATTAAAAAAGAGGACCATTTTGAACAATTGAGATGTTCATTTGAGCGAATGAAGCAATATAAACTAAAATTGAATCCCTTGAAATGTGCATTTGGTGTTAATGCAGGAAATTTCCTTGGTTTCTTAGTACACAAAAGGAGGATTGAACTTGATAAAAATAAAGTGAAGGCCATTTTAAAGGCCAAACCACCTAGCAATAAAAAAGAATTGCAAAGGTTCTAGGTCAAGTAAACTTTCTAAGACACTTTATTTCTAACTGTGCAGGGTGAACTAAAGCTTTTTCGCCGCTTTTAAAGCTGAAAATCAGGATGAATTCGTCTGGAAAGAAGAGCATCAAAAGGCTTTTGAAAGCCTAGAGACATATTTATCAAGTCCACCAATGTTGGTGTCACCAATCCAAGGACGGCCAATGAAAGTGTATATATCGGCTAAACAAGAATCAATAGTTGGAATGGTCGCGCAAGAAGACCAATTTGGTGAAGAAAGGGCGATTTACTACTTGAGTAGACGGTTAACAAAATATGAATGTAATTATTCTGCCATTGAAAAATTGTGTCTTGCATTGTATTTCACATATACGAAATTAAGGGCTTATTTACGGTCCGTAACCGTTTATTTGATTTCTAGAGTAAATTTGGTTAAGTATATGTTCTCTCGCCCTATTATACACCAAAGGGTAAGCCTTTGGGCTTTAGCGTTATCAGAATTCGAAATACAATACATGCCACAAAAGGCAATAAAAAATTAGGCTTTGGCTAACTTTCTGGCCGATCATTCATGCCTTGACATGCCTGAAAAAATTGAATTAGAAATCAATTCATTCGAATTAAAACCTTGGGTTTTATGTTTCGATGGGTCAAAAACCTCTAAAGGTTCAGGAGTAGGAGTAGCATTGATAAATCCTTTAGACATTTGTTACAAGTTCGTATTCACTTTGGATAGGATGTGCACCAACAATCAAGCCGAATATGAAGCCTTAATCGTGGGATTAGAATTAATGATAGATATGGAGATAAAGAATGTGATTGTTAGAGGTGATTCTCAATTGGTAATTCACCAATTGATCGGTGATTTTAAGTACCAAAGTGATTCCATTATAAGTCAAGGATTGCCCAAGAATTGTTGGAAGAATTCGACCAAGTAGAGCTTCAATGTGTTAATAGGATATATAATGACATAGCAAATGAGTTGGCCTAGATGGCCTCAGGGTATTCAAAGGCTTTAAATTGAAAATCTACTTGTGAATATAGAGTAATATTGCCCGTAGTCCAAAGAAGGGCGAGAAGGATTGAAATTCATTACATACAAGATGGAGATGCAATAGATTGGAGGGTAGAGATTAAAAGGTTCCTTAAAGAACCTAATGAAGGAGGTAGTAGAAAAATGAAGTTGCGTTTGCTAAACTATATATTGATAGATGAAGAGTTGTTTAAGAAATGCCCTGATGGTATATTACTAAAATGTGTAAGTTTGCAAGAAGACAAAACAATTATGGCTGAAGTGCATGAAGGGATATGTGGAGCTCATCAAGCTGGCCAAAAGATGAGATGGTTAATTATTAGGAATGGATATTTTTGGCCCAAGATGGGAGAAAGCATGGTCTAATACAAAGGGCGCCAGCAAGAGAGATGACACCCATTATCAAACCCTGACCGTTCAAGGATTGGGCGATAGACCTGATAGGGAAGATTTATCCCCCATCGTCCAAGCAACATACCTTTGTTATAGTTGCAACTGATTTTTTCACTAAGTGGGTAGAAGCGATACCTTTAAAGGAGATCACCCAAAAGAGTGTCATAGAATTTATCCGTGATCATATTATTTATAGATTTGGGATTCCACAAACTTTGATGGTAGATCACGGAACTTCTTTGAATGAAGATCAAGTGAAGAAATTCTTGAGCGAGTTTGGAGTTAAGCTAGCGAACTCCACACCATATTACGCTCAATCCAACGGACAGGCAGAATCTTCTAATAAGATTCTAAAAAATATCATAAGAAAAATGATAGATGAAAATGGCAGAAATTGGCACGGATATCTAAACAAGGCCTTATGGGCTTATAGGACGTCACCTCGGTCAAGTACCAAAGTTACTCCTTTCCAACTTACTTATGGACAGGAGGCTGTTTTGCCTATGGAAATCAATGTGCAATCAATCAGAGTGTGGTTGCAACATAAGTTAAGTGATGGTGAGTATATCGAATCACTAGTTCAAAATTTATTAGAGTTGGACGAATTAAAGTTGGACGTCTTAGATAGATTGCAAGTTTAAAAACAAAGGATGGCTAAGTTTTATAATAAAAAAGTTATAGCCAAGTCATTTAGCCTGGGCTAATTGGTTTGGAAAACAATACTCCTTTTGGATAGCAAGGATCCAAAGTATGGCAAGTAGTCACCAAATTGGGAAGGGCCATATAAAGTAAATAGCGTGTTGCCTAATGGAGCCTATCATTTAGAAGATTTAGATGGCACCAAGCACATGAGGTTTATTAATGGTAAATATTTAAAAAAGTATGTTCCTTCCTTATGGGAAAGTGAACAAATAAAAGCGTAATCAATATAATTGCATTGAATGATCGTAGATAAATAAGGCAAGAACGAAATACGTTCAAATAAATTCCTTTGTTGTCAAATATTCATTACAAATTGTGAGATACAAAATACTAAATGCTCTATGAGCTACAATTGAGAGCAAACTAATTTCTCGATCGATCGCCAAGTAAGAGGGTGAACCGACCTTGATCGCCATCCTGATCGCACTACTGCAAGGGCAGGCAGAGAGGCCGAGAAGCACTCTTAACAAGCAAAAGGAAGAAGAGTACCCTCAAATCGCTTGCCTAATCACATTGCTACAATAAAGGGTAAGGAGACTGAAAAGCACTCTCAGCAAGCAAAGTGGCTTGAAAGGCATCCTAAAAAATCGCCTTCCATCATTGAACTCCTTATAAAGAACATGGAGACGATGGGAAGACCTTTGCTGGCCAAAGAATATTTCCTATATCTCCCATACCAAAGGTGACATCAAGATAGATAGCAAAATGGGTGGATCAAATGATCCATTTCTATGGAAGACGAAAATTTTGGATCAATTGTTGAGATGTGAAAGGATGGCAGCAAATTAGTTTTTGAAGAAAAGAATGGAAATGAAAATGAAAAGTGCGAAATACACGTGCATTTATAGAGGCATGAAGGTGAAAAGACAAAATATGAACGGCCACATTCGTGCCTAATAACTGAAATCAAATGGCCCAAAGTCTTGGAAAAAGAGACGGGAATACCCAGAAAGAATGTACATGAATATTAGCATAAAGTAATTAAATGCTTGGGGGTTGACGATTAAGGATAACGTCAATTAATATGCAAGTAGACAAAATAGTCGATCATTAATGACAATAGCTGCTGTTATATTCAAAATTAGCAATGGCAATTAGTGGGAAATTACAAAAGGAAAGTTAAGGCATTGGATGTCTTAATTACAATTCACCCCAGGCCGAACGTATTCTTTCCCTAAGTCTTCCCCAATCTTCGCTCTGTTGAGAAGAAACGACATTTAATTCAGTTACAAAATCGTCATCAACCTCCAGCTTTTTATACTCCTCAACCAAAGACTTGGTTCGTTCAATTCCTTGGGAAGCATTACACTTTTTAGCAGCCATACTCGCCCTACAGTCGTCCATCTCTGCTTGAAGTTCCTTCATCTCTGCAGCCAAGCTTACCATCAAAGAGCCTTCGATCATAACGTCGAAGAGATTTCCGACCCCCCAAATGTCGAATAAGAAGGTAATACATATTTTGATGTTTTACCTTTACTTGTGCTATTGATTTTGATTCGTTGCTTCTTGAATTATGCAGAGGCTTCCATGGGCCTGCCCGTTGTGGCAGAGTCTTCTCGCCCAGATAAGGGGAAGTCTCCACAGGTGGTGGAGCCAACTGGTGATATGCCTGAACTTCCCAAGATTGCTAATGAGGTAACATTTTGCCTCACTTTTATTTTGGCTTCATTTATTGTAGTGAAAGCCCTCAACGTTGGCATTTTTCTTTGCAAGGTGCTGATGACATTGTGCGTTCTATTCAAGACTTGTTCACTTCCTAGGGACAAGTCAAGACGTCTCGCCCAACTTCAACCAGTCATCCTTCTGCTTCATCTTCTGCTTTTTCGGAGGAAAATGTGAAGTTTCTCAAATAGTCGGTACTTGAGTATGTGTCTTTTATGGACATGGATATTGGCCAGGCTATAGCTACTAAGCATAAGGAAAAGTTTGAGCTATTGAGTGCGAAATTGGCGCAAGCACTTATACTTCCGTCGCTCAATGTTTCTACTGACTTTAAAGCGACATTGAAGGTTGTCCACTCTGACATCCTCTCCTTGCTAGCTAAGAATGTTGAATTGAAGGCTAAGAGTACTCAATATCTTCGTGCTGCATCTGAATGAGAGTCTTTGCTTCTAGAGATTAACAAAGCCAAGGATGAATTGGACGAAGTAGCTTTAGCAGAAGATGGTGAAGCAGGAGTTGCCAAAACCAAAGCCTTCGAAGGAGAGGCTGAACTTTTCTGAGAAATTCAGGTAAACCATTAGTACATAGAAAAGTATGTTTGTGAATAAACAAATTCAATTACCTTTCTCCTAAGGATGAGATGAGCGTCATCATCATCATCCTACAAAATGGGAGATGCTGAAGCTGGCCGTTTGCGGCTTAAGGCACCTTTAGCTGCAGTAGCCTTGGCAGGTGGAGAGGCAGATGGACGGATAGGACGTTTAGCGTGAGCAGGGGAGGGAGGATTCCTAATGGACACAGGGGTGACCAAAATAGGAGAAGTAGAGGAAGTGTCTGGCTGATCCAGTAAATGGAAGGCACGATTAGCATCAGTTACAAACAATCTGCGTTTTGCTGATGGTCAGAGCTGTTCAAAAAGATGATGGATGGCACAGCTAGAATTGAAAGGGGTTAATGAAAATTTGCTCGTCAAAATAATGTTGCGAGCATCTACAGCTTGTGTTTCTGCCTTATTAATAGTGTGAAAACGATTTGTCAAATTTTTGGAGGAACAGGCCAAGTTTGGCTAAAACCAAGTTAACGAGCAAAAAATTGGGGAGCATATATTTCAATCCCAGCCTTGGCATTGGTTCCAATTAAAATATCATGGAACAATTCCCTCCCAATCAAAAATCGAACCCAAACAAGCAGAGAGGCGCTCGAACTGTCCAGGGTGAATGGAGGTTGCACATAATCTGGAGTCAAGTGAGTAGGAAAAGGAAAGAAGGAAGAAATCGAATTTAAGGTATAAAAGAATGAAAAAATGTCCCTACTGGACATATTTACAGGTTTCAATGGGTCAATAGCTAGCCCATAGCAGCTAGCAGAACGAAGGAAAATGGATGGAGCACCAACTAGTGGAAAGTATGCTCTCAACCACAGTTGAGTGAACCAAAGGGGGCCATTGCCAATAGGAGATGCACCATTCTTCAATTGAGATTGAAGGGAAGCCATGTCTTTATAAAGGGCAACTAAAAAGAAGGAACATAAGTTCAAAGGCCTACCACGGGCTAATTCATGCGCTATGGGTAAGTAGGTCATAGAAGGTTTCATACTTGGCACGCAGAGAATATATTTATAGAGCCAAATTTGAAGAAAGACCACATGCTCAATGTGGGAAGGTTCAGCGCTTGAATGATTATAAAAGCCTTGCATGCTTGAATAGGAGTCAGTAAGTTTCTTGTCAAATTTCGGGCCAACACTGGAAATCAAGATACCAGGAAAGATGGTATTGCCCAAAGGCAGAAGATTTACTAGGGCTCCAATGTCCCTTAAAGTAATAGACATGGGACCAAGAGGGAAAACGAATGTATTATATTTTGAAGACTAAAAACTCAAAGTAATCGGAAAAAGCACTGGGTCGAAAATTGGGGGTTGAAGAGCAATTTTTAATAAGTTCGAAATCCTAGCACGACCAAAAATCGCCTTGGTAGGGCCATGATTTACAAGACGTGCATACCATCTAATAAAAATAACATCAGCTTTGGGCCAAGTGCGAATACCTTTTTCGCGAATCGGCCTCAATGGCAGAGAGTTCAGGAACGGAGGGTCTTGAGTGCAAGGGAACAGCTAGCCCACCGCCACTTGTCCAACGGGTTCGGCATTATCGAATGATGGACCCAGATAAAATTCATTGAGGTCAGCAATTGGCTGGTGCAAGGAAGTTTGGATTTACATACGGCCTAGTAAGGATTTTCTGGAAATCTTCAAAACCAAAGGAATCATCAGATTGAGTTTGTGAAGTCCCCATTAGGTGCAAAGTACAGTTTTGCTAAGATTTGCCTGAGAAACGTAACAGAGAAGCAAGAAGATGAACAGTAAAATAGCGAGGAGGAAGCGCGAAATATAGAGACGAGGTTTAGTGATGCGATGAAATGACGTGTCTTTTAGGTTTATAAGGGTTTGTAACGTTGCACCTTTTCAGGCTATAGAAGGAAATAATGATTGAAATTTTTGGGAATTTCAAATGTTGCTGGAGAATACAAAGTGAATATGGCAAAGATTAATAATTGGTATTAATTCTGCCATATTGGGGATAATTGTTGACATACTGAAAGTGCAGCCCAAATGAAATAGCTCAGAGAGTAAAACCCAATTGGGGAGTCCAAGATAAAGGTCCAAACATGATTATTGATAAATGCAGTGGAAGTCCACGAACACAGTGACATCATTGTCCAAGCTTGTAAGACGCCCAGAATCTGAGCGATTGGAGTGCCTTACGGTCGCCCAGAGCGATGATCCCGTTCTCGTCCAAACCTTCGAATCGCCCAAGATCTTAGCAAACATAAAATATTATGATCGTCCAGAATAGCAGTTATTAAAGCAGTTATTGAGTAATCTTATCACATTCCACGATTCAAAGAGCCCAGTTGAAGGCGGTTGAACGGCAAAGAGTAATGGCAACAGTTAGAGACGGCGGTTCCACGACAAGTTAGCTACCATAAAGAAGGTGGGTAGTTATAAAACAATCAAACAGTTTCCAAGCGGTTTGTCACGAGGAAGTCATTAAGGGAATATAAAAAGGAAGAGAAGACATAGAATAGAGGACCCCAAATCAAACACTCTCAAATAGAGAATATGTAATTTTAATTTCTTACCTTAAATTTAAACACTTCTTTTAATACTCGTGTGCTTGCGCCCTTTGAAGACATTCTGTTTATTTTCAATTGTAAATCATCGCCAATAAAACACCCCTTTTTGGAACTTTGTCTCAAGAGGTCTGTTCCTTACACAATCGTCCGATCCATTTTTTAATTGTTAGCGACTACTCATGCGAAACACTGCCTCTTCAGCAATTTTTAGTACCCTCGGAATTGGAATACTTAATTTTCAGCAATGTGACAAATTTTAAATGGGATTTTTTATTTTTTATTTTTATTTTTATATGTCAATAGTGTGGAGCAATCTTATCCTGTGCAAGTACTTAATTCAAGCTTGATAAAAGTTAGATTAGAGTCTTGATAATGGAGTACCGGATTTGAGGGAAAAGAACATTGGAAAGACCATCAAACATGCTGAAACAAGAGCTTCGGCCATATGAAAAATTGAAGTCAAAATCTTGTTCAGAATCATTTTTATTTTTGCAATAAGAACACCGTATCTGCCGTCGATTTCGCACGTATAATCTTTGAAAATAACGTCATGTCCCTTCTGAAGAATCTGCCCAACACTCAATAGTTCATGTTTAAGACTTGGAACATAGAACACATCGATGATTCACTTAACATCTTTCTTTGTCTGAACAAGAATATCGTATTTTCTTTTTACTTGAACTCACTTGTCATCTCCAATCTTGACTTCACTTTGAAGAGAATTATCCAAAATTGTAAAAATATCTTTATTGCCAGTCATGTGATTACTACAACCACTGTCAAGAAACTAGATTTCTTCATAGACCACTTCTTGTGTTCTACAGGTCAGAAAATGAACATCTCATCATTATTTTGTTCTTCGTGCATGAAATTTGAGTTGTTTTTGTCACCATCATTCTTCTTAAACCTGCAATATTCTTTAGTATCGCCAAAACGATTGTTGTAGCACAGAATATGAGAAAAATTACCACGACCACGACCACTGCCTTGGCCTCGTCCTCTACCTCTGCGTCTGCCTCTGCCTCTTACCTGACCTAAAAAGGAACTTGATTCTTCCTTACTTTCACTGTAGTTGTTCTGTGACTCGAAATTTCAACCACCTCCACGTCCACTTTTTCATCCTTTAAAACTTTGACTAAAAGAAGCTTAAAAGTGAAAGGATGTTCTAAAGGAATAGTATCAAGTTACTTCAATCTAAGCTCATAAGATTGGAGAGATCCCATCAAGCTATTTACTGATAAAGTAGTTCTCAAATTTTCTAGTCATGACCCTGAGAATTTTCTCAACACTTCTTTGATCTGAAATTCGTTCTCCATTTACTTTCAATTGATAAACAATCGAGAGAACACGATTAAAATATTCCTCCATCAACTCAGAATCTTTATTTTAAGTGTATAAATTCCGATCATAAAGCTTGCAATTTTACCATTTCAATTTGTCATCACCTTGATAAGTTGATTGCAGAGTGTCGCATGCCGCCTTTGCTGATGTTGCTGTGGAAATTCTTTCAAAATTTGCTCCATCAACGGCATAATAAATGAAAAATAAAGCCTTGTTGTCCTCCTTGAGATTCTCCATTAATTCTTTATTTTGTTGTTAACAACTTGGTCTTCTGGCTCAACAATTCATTTTGAGAAACTGTATAAAACATTCATTTTGACTCCATCGAGTATAATTCTTCCCACCAAAGCGAGGACATTGAGGCTGCAACATATTGTTGTTGTTGGATGCCATATTGTAACCCTGCTTTGATACCAATTTGTTGGACGGGTTTGATGTGTCTCAAATGAATTGAAGAAAATAAAATTTACGATAAAAATTTAAGAGAAGAAAATTGTTTTGTCAAAACTCAGCTTCTATAATTTAATATTTTTCAGTGACAATAAAATACTACAAGTGAGCAACTCTTTTTATACTACATTTGATACATAAGAATTAATTGCTAATACATGAAGCTTAAACGAACATTTAAAATTTCTAGATACATGAATAGAATTAGATTCATCGATAATAACTATAGATGTATGTAGATCACAATTCATTTAAGTCTAGATTAATGAACTAATAGTGGGTACCATGAAATGTACGAATGGAAAGCGAGTTTGAATATTTTATAAATTTGATACAAACGTAGGCTAAGTAAAAAGCCTAAAAAACACTAATAAATGAAATACAAAACTCTCTCGTAATGAGAAGTGTTTTATAAAGCATTGTCATTATGAATAGATGGCAACGAGTGGTCCATAAGTGTATATTACTAGTGAATCTTAGAGAATACTCTTAGAGAATCCACAGTGATGAAGAAACTAGTTTTGATCTTGAAACATTAAAATATACCCCTCTACATTAAAAGAGCAGGTTTTGAATGCAGTTCATGTTTTCACCCCCTCGTGTTTACACCTTGTAACATAATTATTCGGTTTGGCATATCGATTTTTTATTTTAATTTTTAGGTACACAAATAAGCCAAACGACATCTTAAAACCTTACTTTTAGTGGGATAACGAAGTTTTGTATTTTGCTTTTAACCTAAGCACATACACCCTCTTAGAATTTAAGAATTATTTATTTTGACCAACTCCTCTAATGAAATTCTGATCACCAACAAGAGAGAAGAAACCTAAGCTCTAATTGGCATCACACTCACAGTAGTCCGTAGCCGCCCCAGCATCGCATAAGCTCGCAATGGAAGCTTCCACCGCCTATACCGGGTTTAAGTATTTTTTTGGTGTTTCAATCTTCTCCACTTTTTCTTAGTCTAAATCTCTATTTTCTTGGATCTTGTTTCATCTGTTTCAGATTTTCCTCATCTTTCTCCACCTCTGCTTTATCTAATGAGTCTTTCAACACCTGGTCACCTACATATCTCTAAAATTATTTTCTATTTTGGGGATTTCGTATTAAAGCATGTGCTTTAAATTCTAGGTAGAAATGGAGCTGGTAATGGCATTGGGTGATTTGCATATTAGCACAACCCAACAGCTCGGCATGATTTGTGGGAATCAACTGAGTGATAAAGGTGTTCCAAAACTGTCAAAAAGAAAAGGCTGGTACGTATACATCAATACATTTAATAACCTCTTCTGATTATCATAGCATGTATTCAACAATAACGAAGAGAAATCATACCTCCAATAGCTTGTGATTGATTTTCCATAGTCTTTAGGCTACAAAAGATGAAAGAACTTATGCTATGGAGAGAACTACTACCTACCCTATTGAAACCGATACCCTTCATCAAAATTAAGCGGAGAAAGGGCCCAAAAAAATGCATATATAGGACTCAATGGACCAATTCTATATTAGGTAGGGTGAGAGCAGGGCCTCCATATGTGTTTACGAAAAAAGGGTCCATCCCATTATGGGCTAAAAAATGACTAAATGAAATACTAGTCCATTTAATAATGTAACAATCTCCCACTTGGACATCATTACATTTAATCACAATATAAACGCAAAAAAGCGTCTCAAAACCAAAAGGCATTAATCAATATGTGCCTTCGAGTTCAAGCCAGTGAATGATATACCAATAGGGCATACAACACAACCAATAGTCAGGCCAATGAAATGCAAAAGCAGTATGAAAAGATTAAAAGGGTGATAAACACCTGTTTCCATAAGAAGTGCTAGAGACACATTTGAATGTCATAAAACGATAAGCCTTAATCCATAATACACGTGACTCAGGCACGAGACCAACCATAAATGTCTCAATATATATAAACATTGCCTTGTCCAAAATGCGCGTGACTCAGGTACGAGACTGATCAAAATACCTCAATACATAAAATACACATTGTCCAAAATTCATTTAACTCAGACATTCATCAACATTGCTATATTTTAATGGCAAAACAGAATATGAGCATAAATAATATAGTAAAATAGTAACGATTATAGAACTCCCACTAACTAATTACTACAAAAGACTCTAACAATCCCAAATGAGTCACATGCTCTTGAAACAATTTTGGAGCTGAACCATTAGTTAGCTGGTCAGCTAACATATGATCTGTTGAAATATGCTCAATACAAATATAAGATTTGGTTATTTTTCTCTCTAACAAGCAAATACTTAATATCAATATGTTTGGAGCATGAAGATGTAACACATGAAAATTTAAAAAATAATAAAATTTATTGCTATACTTTAAAAAAAGGGACAAATGAAATATATTTTAAATTCCTATCTTATCTAGAGTCAAATAATTAGATTTTGATAAAAAAAAAAGATTAATTATATATTGATATTGGATAGGGGTGGTAGTTATTTTAGATTGAATAAAACAACGATAAATACAATTTTTGTTTTATGATACACGCTACCTTGGATTTGACTCCATCAAATAAATTTACTCTAACCTACACCTGTATATAGGTATGATGGAAGAGTTTTACATATACAAATCCTAATATTCCCTTACGGCAGAGAGAGAGAGAGAGAGAGAGAGAGAGAATATTGTTGGAAATCTAAAAAAGTTTGCATACATCATTGTCAATCAATACACTTTCACCAAAGCAGAGAGGTTGAGAAAATAATTTGGGCACGAGCAATTATATTTCATTTTATTTACCAACGTAAGATACTTATATGCAAGTGTTTTCGTTTCCATATGCTTTTATATTCAATTAAATATATATAGATTGCCAGTGGATCTTTGGGTTCTTTAAAAAGAGAGATGAAATCATACGAGATTATAAGAGGATCTAAGATTGGTGTATCGTTTGGCCACTGATATATTCCATAAGAATAAAGTGGTATGAAGTGTAAATTTTATTTGTTCTATAATTGTGTATGGAAACTGCATGGATCTTATTAGATGTTTTCGAATACTCACTCTTACAAATTTTTATAGGTTAGTTCAGGTCAATTGGGTTTGTAGTAGGCTGATGACGTGGGCTGCCAAGAGGATAAAAGCAAAGGAAAAATTATACCTTAAGTTTTATGTCTTTAAATTCTTTGTTAATTTAAATTTATTCAAAAAAAAACATATTTTTAAATTAATTAGATGTTCATGTTTATTTTTTTATTTTTTATTTTCATGTTTAACTTAAGTTTATGGATATTTAGCATTTTATTTTTAAATAAATTATGTTTTATCGTTCCATATTTAAACCAAACAAAAGCGATTTTTTGGTAACACTTTAAAATTTACGAAAATTTTGGAGCTACAGAATAGCTCCTAGTGTTTTGAGAGAAAACAACTACTACGAAATTGTCACAAAATATCTTAAGCAATTGAGAAATGTTCTTCACATTACCTAGCCCCAAGATACCGCATCATAATCCAATTACTCGAGAATGTTAGATTGTCGACATGTGAGCATTAGATCTTTAGTGCCTTGCAAGTACTTAAGTATTTTCATTGCAGCATTCCAGTAAGCCAAACCATGGTCACACAAGTATCTCCTAAGTGCACCAACAACATAAGCAATGTCAAACTGTGTACATACTTGAGCATACATCAAACTACCCACAACTGAAGAATAGGAAATTGTTTGCATTTGAGTCCTCTCATTATCATCCTTAAGACATGGAGACTTAAAAAATTTATCAACTTTCACAATAGGATCTTTTCCAGGAAAACAAGAATGCACATTAAACCTCCTCAAAGCTCGATCAATGTAGGTTTTCTAAGGTAATCCAAGAACACCTTTAGATCTCTCAAGAGAAATTTGTATCCCCAAAACATATGAGACCTCACCAAGATCCTTCATATCAAAATGAGATTACAACATGCGCTTTGTCTCAAACAAAAACTCAATGTCATTCCTAGCGAGTAATATATCGTCACCATAAAGAACAAGAAAAATATACTGACTCCCAGTGACCCTCAAATATATGCATTGATCAACAACATTCTCCTTGAAATCGAAAGAGGTGACAATCTCATCAAATTTTAGGTATCATTGTCTCATTGCCTCCTTACACCCATAAATAGACTTCTTAAACTTACACACCATGTGTTCATTTTCCATCTACTTGGAAACCACCTGGTTACATTATGTATACATCCTCAAATAAATGTCCACTAAGAAAATCTATCTTGACATCCATTTGATGCAACTCGAGATCAAAATGAGCCACCAATACCATAATAATCTGAAACGAATCCTTAAAAACAGGCGAGAAAGTATCCTTATAATCAATGCCTTCTTTTTTATTAAACCCCTTAACAACGAGTCTAGCTTTATACCTTTCTTCCTGACCAGCAAAATTATACTTGGTCTTGAAAACCCATTTTGTAGCCAGTTAGCCTATAGCCACAAGATAGTTCAACTAAGTCCCATACTCCATTTTGACACATTGATACCATCTCATCATGCATAGTATCCATCCAGAAATGAAGATTTAGGACTATCAATGACCTCCGTAAAAGAGATTGGATCAACAGACATACTAACATCAAACCCATGCTCCTACAAATAGATAATTTAATCATTAAAAATTGTTGGTCTACAAATTCTCTATGATCTCCTCAAAATAATATCGTCAATCCCCATATCAACATCAACTTCAATGTCAACAATAGGGTCTTGGACAATAGTATTGGTTTCCTCTATTAATGGTGGTACAACCACTGATGAAGGGATAACCTGAAACAAGTATAACAACATGCTCCTCCCTAAACACAACTTCACATGGCCCAGAGTTCCCACCATAACTAACATCCTCAAAGAAAATGACTCGATCAGATGCAACAATTCTATTAACATTAGAAGAGCAATAAAATCTAGAGCCTCTTGATCCCAGACAACAGCCAACATAATATAGAGTGATGGTCTTGGGATCAAGTTTCTTCTACTGAGGATTATAAGAGCCCTAAACACAGAAATGACGCAAACTAGGCCTTTTACTTTACCAAAACTCTTAAAGGGTTTTAAGAGCTGATTTACTTGGTACTTGATTCAGAATGTAGGGATTGATTTTCAATGCCTGGCCTCACAAACAACCAGGCAAAGTGGAATGGTTAAGCATATACCGTACCATGTCCATAAGAGTACGATTTCTTTATTATGCAATACCATTCTGTTCAGGAGTTTCGATCATTGTGTACGAAGCCTCAATACCACATGCCTCGAGAAAACTAGCAAAAGTTCTAGGATTTCTACTTATTTCATCATATCTCCCATAAAACTCATCTCCTGCATCTGATCTTACTGCTTTGATTTTCTTATTTTTTCTGAAGCTCCAACACAGCCTTAAAAGTTTCCAATGAATCTAATTTTCTCGAATGGGCTGAATGTAACAATAACAAGAATAATGATCAATAAGGTTAATGAAGTATTTATAATATCCTATAGCGACATGTGAAATAGATCGCAAACATCAGTATGAATTAAATCCAGAATTTCTACACTTTTGCTAATCTTTTGTTTTTTGTTTTTTGCTGGAAGCTTTCCATTGATACAAGCAACACAAGTTTCAAAATCAAAAAAATCCAAGTTTGCTAGTATACCATCTTTAATTAACCTTTTCATTCTTTCTTTAGAAATATGACCCAACCTTTTATACCACAACACGGAATAGTTTTCATTTGATCTAGTATGTTTAGAACCAACTACAGCATTCACAACAGAGGTACTAGAAGAAGTAGAATCCAAAATAGGAAATAAGTCAATTCTATATAAACCATCTTATAAAGTAGCAGTACTACCCACAACAGAATTATAATATAATGTAGCTTTTCCATTTTCAAAATGAAAGCCATATCCATATTTATCCAAAATAGAAACAAAGATAAGATTTCTTCTGATAGAAGGTATAAAACCAATATCAAACAAGTTCAAAACATGCTTGAAGACAAAATAGGTCTAATTGTTCCAATATGCTCAACTTTAACCTTCACCCCATTGCCCGTATTTACTACTGACTCTATATCAATTGGTCTTTTGTAGTTTCTTAATTCTTGCAAAAGCATTTGTAGTGTGAATGGTTGCATCGGTATCTAGCCACCAAGTATCGAAAGGCACATCAACCAGATTTGACTCAAAACACATTACTAGCGAATGTGTATCTTTTTTATCTAACCAATCCTTAAACTTTCTATAACCAACCTTCTTGTGCCCAAAGATATGACAGAAGCTACACTTGCCATTGAAACCTTCCTTCTTAGGCCTACCTAGAACACTCACAGTAGCTTGCTAAGAAGTCTTCCAGATTTCTTCATCTTACTGGAGTTACTACTATTACCTTTGAAAAGTTTCTTCTTCCCTTTATTAGCAGTTACCATGAAAGCAACAAGAGTCTCAATCTTTTTCAACATATTTTCTTCTTGAGTTACAATAGTAGTCATTTCACTCAAGTCTAATTCTTCTTTCTAAGCATTATAAGTAGCCTTAAGTACATCAAATTGAGGTGGCAACGACTCAAGTACTTGCTACACAAGAAAACTATCTGCTAACTTAACTTTCATTCCTTTCATCTTGTTAAAGAAATGAGTAAACTTCATAATGTGCTCTCTAACTCCACTAACCTCATCATAGGTTGTAGTCGTAAGAAGTTTCGTCAAAGTTCCCTTTTCTACCTTGTCAAACTTAGTAAATTTCTTCTTAACATCCTCAAGATACTCTTTGGCATTTTTAGTATCAGATATGCTCCGCCTAATAGACTTGTCAATAGTATACTTCATAAGTATAAGACAACTCCTATTACAATGCACCCACAGTTCATAAAAAGTCTTTTCAGCTGTAGTACTTTCACTAGTGGGTTTGGTAGGTGCATCAACTCTCAAAGCCAAATACAAATTCATGATAGCCAAATTAAAATCCTCATAGTTGGTTCCTGTTAGACTCTTGATGATAGACAGAGAGAGAGAGAGAGACAAAGTTGCATTGCCATAAGCTGAGGAAAATACAATGAAAATTTATTAAACATATAGAATGATAAACATGCACCCATAAATATATCCATTAGGCAACTTTATATCCATGCTAGAGTTTTATTCAATATAAACTCTTACGCACTATGCTAAACCCCAAGACACACAAAAGGCTCTTATTCATGACAAAACAAAAAAATTCTTAAGATGACCCACTACCGAGATGATATAATTAGGCCACCAAGTGACAAGCACTTAACTATTATCTTTGTTGTCTTAAGTACCCTACCAAATAATGATTTACCGATAGGGCAAATTACTATTCGAATGGATCTTAGTATAATGTCATTAAGCGGATGAATGAATAATGCAACAATCTCGATAATTTATCATGACTAGTTCTACGAGAAGTGAGTACATAGCCACTCCATACGATTGGTATAACAACAAGATGATATAACCCACATGGAAAAAATATTTATTCTTCTCGAAAAAGATTATCCATTAATATAAATAGATTCCTGACTTCCAAAAAATAAATAGAGAGAAAGTTGTATAAAAACAAATTGTAATATGTTTATTGATAACATGAAGATTTTGATTAAAGTACTTCACGTTTAGTTAAAAAAAAAGAAAAAAAAATTACCCTACAAGTGAAGAATGCCCAAAAATAAAAAAATAAACAAAACTTCACACATTTATCAATGAAACAATTCTAAGTTGAAACAATCTACAAATTTTGGGAACGGGCAGGTATCAAAGCCAGGTTTACATGACAGGGACCGCCCGTTTGGCCATTGAGGTTGCAGGATACCCTAAGACAGCCTTTCCCACACATACGATCTTCAAGTTAAGATATGCAACATAGTACAATATAAGGACATAGAAAGCTTGCCATCATACCTGAATAAGGGACATCGTTAGTGCACTTCCGAAAAATATATCAATAAACACACGATAAGCAATCTTACCATGCCACATGGATAGGGGAGTTCTCTAGGTCCGTGACTCACTCCCTCTTCAATCCGCTAATGCCATTGTAACGGACGTGTGTTTTGCCTCATCGTGCATTGGATGCTCCCTCCAAGTTAGTAGGTCAAAAAATTTCTCCAAATTGGGGTATCATCCCCATGATGTACGAGCGCCTGCAGTGCCCCATGCACCTCTTTTCGCAATACCTTGTACAACCACCTTCGATACTGCCTTTACCCTATGCACCTCTGCATTAGTCCTTGAGCGAACGACTCTTCTAGCCCTGCATCACCACGCATGTCATAGTATATCCACAAATACCCCCACTATTCAATTTCCACCACAATGCCTTTATCGTGTACTTACGAAACAACGTTCATGCAGCCGACAAAACTACATAATGTATGCCCCCAGCATCTATCATTCTTGAAGCTTTCCATCCTTGATTCTACTTATTTGCCAATCGCTTTGCCACATGTTGGCAGTCCCAAAATCTTCTCTGCAGGAACATAGGCCGTTAGTCTCAAGTAAACTAACAATGCAATGTTCAAAGCGGACCTGCTTTGATACCAAATGTCACAGACCACCCATTCAGCCCTTGAGGTTACTGGATACCCTATGGTAGCCTTCTCTACTCATGCGGCCGGTAAGCTAAGATATGTAACATAGCACAATATAAAGGCATAGAAAGCTTGCCATCATACCTGAATAAAGGACATCGTTAGTGCACTTCCGAAGAATATAGCAATAGACCCATGATGAGCAATCTTGCCATGCCACATGGGTAGGGGAGTTCTCTAGGTCCGTGACTTGATGCTCTCAAAGAAGTACAAACTCAATAACTGAGTCTTAGAGATGATAATTCTAGAGATATATCACAAGAAGATTTGAATACATATTTTTTTGTGAAATGTTTTGAAACTTATGAAATTAAATGTTTATCTGCGCTATTGAATCTTTAGAAGAATTAATGGCAAGGTAGTGGAATAACCTATTTTAGGTTTTTTCTATTTTCAGTAGTAGAATAGATATTTTCTAGAATAACATATTACATTGATTAACAAATTAGTTCGTCATATTTATTTAGATGTCGTTAAATTAATTGTTGTCCAGTAATGTTGTGTTACCTAATTTTTTTTAGCTGTGAGATTGTAACAATTATGAATATGAATGATTTCACATTCTTTGAGCTTAAACAATCCAAATTATTAGCTATCTTATTGAAAATTATTGCATTTATTGGTGATATCATTACGAATAACTGATAATTTGTCCACTCGCCTATTATGGGCATATATTGTATCTCAATCATTTTGTTGAGCTTATATACCATAACTGTATGTAGGAGCGGAGCCCAGTTAGGTTCAGTGTGGGCAGATGCTGCACTGAACTTTTGGGCCCAACTCCACATGCCTATAATTTTTTTTTTTAGCTCATTCCCAGTCTTCTAGCTCAAAGAAAAGCTCAATGCCCACGACCCATTTACTGACCCAGTGACCTTGACCCATTCCCCTCAAAAATCAATTAACCTGTCACCCATTCATAATTCATCCATTTGAAAATTGAAATCAAAACCCTTCGTGCCTCTCGTGAGTTCATTTGGACTGGTTGCCACATTCTTCTCTGTCGATGTCGATCATTGCCACTTGCCAGCCGTTCCAGTCCGATCTCTGTTGCTAGTAGCAGGCCCACATCCCGCATCTACTAGATTAAGCGCTCTAATCTCCGACTGCAGTCACTCCACATCGATCCGCCTCCGCTCCTTAGATCGCCAACAGAAATCGACTATTCTTCTAGCAATCGAAGGCAACCAACCTAGCAAAAGAAGAAGCTAGAAGAAGGTGAAGTCCCAATTTCAATTTTCCAGTAGTGTTCAGAGTGATTTTAAATTTTTTCCCTTATTTGGTGTTATTTCAATTTGTGTAAATTGAAATGATATATTCTTTTTGTTTAACATGTGAAATGAAATTAGCCTTTGATTGCTCAAAGAGGCACAGTCACATAGAAAGCAGACTTCCAGGCGTAGGCTTCCAATGGACTGTGAAATTGTAAGTTCAAGTTGCTTAAAATTTGGAAATAGTATAAATGAATTGTGAAATTGCGAATTGGACAGTGAACTGATAATGTGAAATTGTGAATTGGAATATTGGGCTATGAATTGATTATGTGAAATGTGAATTGCACTGGATTGATAGTATATATTGGTATTGTACTGTGAATTCATTATATGAAATTGTGAATTGGACAGTGAATTGAAATTGTGAAATGTGAATTGCACTGGATTTTTTAAGTTGCTTCTACTCTTTGTGATCCTTTTGTCATTATGAATTACTCTCACTCACTCCCAATAATAATTGGATATCAAATGTTTAAATCTAGATATCAAATGAATAGACACTTTCATAGAAAAAGGAATGTTGAAGATGGGATATCGAATAATTTGGAATTTGATGTCACAAAACTTCCAACTGATCCTGGTCTAAGGATCCCCATTTTGGATTACAATGCTAACATCCGAAATCAAGTTCGAAGAGCATATATGTTAAAGGGTTCTTGTCAACCCCAACAACATTTCCAAAACGACAATTTGAAGTAACAGCTAGATGATTCAATCCTTTCTGGTTTAAAGAGTTCAGTACTTGGTTAAATTATAGTGTAGAAAAGAATGTTGCTTATTGTTTGTATTGTTATCTTTTCAGAATAAGTTCTGGAAAGCATGGTGAAGGTGAGTCTTTTGTTGGCGAAGGTTTTACATATTGGGAAAATAAAAAAAAGGCTTCATACTCATGTTAGACTTCATGATAGTGCACATAATAAAGCTCGCATTAAGTGTAAAGTGTTGATGAATCAAGAGCAACACATTCAATCAGCTTTGTACAAACAGTCAGAGCAAGCAAGAAGTACATATGTTACCCTTCTTAATGCATCCATTGATTATGCTCGAATTCTTTTGCGATAAGGGCACTCATTTTGGGGTCATGATGAATCTAAGGTTTCTCTCAATCCAGGTAATTTCTTAGTCCAATTGGAATTTTTGGCTACTCATAATGAAGTTATTAATGCTGTCACATTGGGAAATGCTCCTCAAAATTGCAAATTGACATCACCTGATGTTCAAAAGGATATAGTAAGTACTTGTGCTGTTGAAACGATCAATGTTATTATCAAAGATGTTGGCGATTCACTATTTTCTATTCTAGTTGATGAATTTCGTGATGTGTTAATGAAGGAGCAAATGTCTATTGTTTTACGTTATGTAGACAATAGTGGACATGTCAATGAATGCTTCATAGAGATTAAACATGTTACAAGTACCATGGCTCTATCACTTAAGGCTACAATTGATAAGGTATTTTCTAGATATAACTTGAGCATGTCTAGATTGAAAGAACAAGGTTATGATCGAGTAAGTAATATGCAAGGTAAGTTTAATGGTCTGAAAGCACTCCTTTTGAAGGAGAGTCCATGTGTCTTTTACATTCATTGTTTTGCTCATCAACTCTAACAATGCGCTAGTGGCTGCGGCAAAGAAGAACATCCCTATTACTAACTTCTTTTGTGTGGTTGGTGACATGGTAAATACTATTGGAGCATCTTTCATACGTTGTGATCTTATTCGAGAAAAACAATCGAACTTTATTGTTGAGGCATTAGAAAAATGTGAGATTTTAAGTGGATGAGGACTTAATCAAGAAACGACCCTTCAGCGCTATGTTGATACATGATGGAGTTCACATTATAATTCTTTGGTCAACTTGCTTGCCATGTTCTCTTCTGTTTTAGATGTACTTGCAATGATTGTTGAAGATGAATCTTGTTCTTGTGATCAAAGATTTGATGCAACAAATTTATTGGAGCGATACAAAAATTAGATTTTGCATTTAATCTAGAGTTATGAGAATTATCTTAGGGATGTCAAATGAACTGTCAAAGGCATTGCAAAGGAAAGATCAAGATATCATGAATGCAATACAATTGGTGAGATTGTGCAAACGACGACTCCAAATAATGAGAGATGAAGGGTGGGACTCCTTTTTGGAAGAATTGTGTTCTTTCCGTCAACAACATTACCTTGATGTATCCAACATGGATGATATGCTTGTATGTCTTGCACTTCGTAGTTGCCCTCAGCATTATCCTCCAAAAATTTCAAATTTCTATAATTATCGAGTATATTTGTTATAGTCTGTCATCGATTTACAACTTCAAGAATTGAATGATTGTTTCGTGGAGGTAAATATAGAGTTACTCCTTTGTATAGCTTGTGTATGTCCACAAGATTCGTTTTCTTCTTTCAACACGAAAAGCTTGATTCGACTTGCTGAGCTTTATTCATTAGATTTCTTTGCAGTAGATGTCATTGTACTTAACGATCCACTTGAAACTTATATATTTGACATGTGCTCAAACAAAGATTGAAGGTTTGAATGACCTTGGTGATCTTGCGGAGAAGTTAGTATTGACAAAGAAATATAAGGTATATCTATTGGTTTAGAACTTTTGACTTTAGCATTGATTTTACCGGTTGCAATCGCTACTGCGGAGAGAGTCTTTTTTGCAATGAGCACCATAAAGGATAGATTGCGCAATTGGATGGGTAATCAGTGGATGAATGATAGCACAATTATTTATGTAAGATATATTTTTGAAACTCGATAATGAAATTATTGTACAACGATATCAAAATATGAAAACTCTTAAGAAACAAGTTTAATATATAAACTATGTCATTTTTAGTATTGTAGTAATATTGTTTTATTCTTTGATCATCATTAAATCCATGACCAAAACCTCAATGTTCATCTCGCCCTCGTCCCATCCGCGAAGTGGAGGCGGGCTTTCCCGCGGGGTTTGAGCTAACCATGATGGATGGAGTCGGTGTCAAAAAATGTTGCCCGCACTGAACTAAAATCCTGTCTTCGCCCCTAACTGTATGAAGAAGATATGGATGAACAATGAAACATAAAATTAATCTAATGTCAAGTTACACATATGATTGAAGACTCCAAAAGAACCAATATTGTAAGATATAGAAGACAAACTTTGGTATTTCAAGTAATTTTTCTCCACTAAAATAAAAGTGAACCTACTTGATTCTAAAATGTGTGTTATTATTGGTATGAAACCAATATTACTAGAACTGGAGCATGTATTATATTAAATAAAAAGTTTAAATAGAGAAAAAATTAAAATTTATTTTTTAGGATTATTGATGAGATCATCACACATTAGTAAAAGCATCTCCAAAAGACTCTCTATTTATAAAGACCATCTTATATATAATAAAGAGTATCTTTAAATTTAGAAAATAATTTTTTTGACACACTCTAATAAGCTCTCTATTTTGATTCTTTATTTTATTTTTTCCAATAAACATTTAATAATTTCTTCACATATTTTATTTAAATATAATTTTTTATATATTAATGATCAATCAATTCAAATGTAATTTGAAAATTTTAAATTATAGAGTATTGAAATTTGTAATGTATTAAATGCAATCATTCTACATTAAGAATAGATAGTGTGTTTGACTCTTTAAATTTGGAGAGTCAAACACATTCTATACTTTAAAAAGTTAAATTAGATAATATTTTGAAACTCATTTTTAAGTATTGACTCTCTAAAATAAAGAATATTTTATATTTAAGGAGTCTCTTGAGATGCTCTATTGGTGCCAAAATTCTTGAGAATTTGAATAGACATTCATTGGAGAGATGGAAGATTCTTCAATTTCATGAAATATTATGTATTAGTACTTGTTCTCGAGACAAATTGATTAGTAAACTATCCTTACCAAAAGTTGGGATTGAATTCCCAACAATATCTGGAATGAATTTAGGATGAAATTTGTGATTTCTCTTATCCTAGTTAGATGACCTAAAAATTTTATGGTATTAATTAGATGGCAGCATGTGTGTTAATTGCACCACTCATAACACGAGTAGCGAGATTATTTGCTCAAATATTCAATTACGATCAAAATTTCCAAATTTATAAACTAAAGAAAATTTTGTGTTTATAATGATAGTGAACTTACATCCTAAATTTGACCCCCCCCCCCCCTCTTTTTTATATAGTTGCTAGTTGGGATAACGGTTTAACATTCTATTGCCCAAGATTTGGCTAATAATGTAAATGTATCAAATCAAATTCAAAATCATTACTCTTAAGAACAAAACAATTTTTATTTTTTGCTTGGGGATTGCTATTTTCACATGTAGAAGCATTGCTATGCATTGTGCTAACATCATAGTCATTCATATTATAGTTAGCTTGTGGGCACGAGCCTATTATTTTCCATCTAAGCGTGCTTGGTATTGTTGCGTTGCAATGCAATAAGACGACACTCAAAGAATGACGGCTAACTTCCTTAATGAATTTTATATTCTCGAAGCATATAGTTCTATTATCCAACAAATTTATTTGATCAAAGTACAAATATAAGCAGTATGATCATTTTAATGATCAAAGTACATATATGTATGTATGTATGTTAAGGAAAATATCAATCAGCAGCCCCAGTCTTCTCAAGCATACTTCTTGGAATTAGCAGATTACTTGCCTCAATCCTCTCCAGCAGATTACTTGCCTCAATAATTTCCAACAGATTACTTGCCTGATTGCAAGGAATTCCAACAGGAGCAGCCTAAAATAACGTCTAATTGTTGACTGTAAATCTTAAATTTAGGGAATCAGTTACTGCTAAACATGTATATATACATAAGTGCTGTAGTGTAAATCATCAAACTGAAAATATAGTTTTTTTTTTTCTCCAGCATTACCTCTTTCAATATTTATTCTCCTACCACCTTTTCTTTCTTGGTATCAGAGCATCTCAGGCTCACGCCAATTCTCGATCCAACACCTCCTTCATGGCCATTTCAACCACTACTGTTGACATCAACATCGTATCTTCGTCTGCCACTTCCTCCCCCACATTTACCTATCCAAATGTTACCCAATTGGTCTCTATTAAACTAGATGAAACCAATTACTTGCTATGGATATCTCAATTTCTACCCATCCTCCGTAGCCATGATTTATTGGGCATCGTTGACGGATCTGTGTTGTACCCTCCTCAATATATTTCTACTGCCCCTAGTGCACCCGCTACCACTCTTAATCCAGATTTTGTAATCTAGACTAAGAAAGACCAGTATCTCCTCAACTGGATCAACGCTACTCTGTCAAGGTGCTTTCCACTGTTTATGGTTTGGACACCTCTATGAAAGTGTGGGCTTATCTTACATCCCGCTTTGCATCCTAATCTCCCTCACGTATGACAGTTGAAAAGACAATTACAAACCCTTCAACAAGGCTCGAAGACATGCTCTGAGTATCTTGAGTCAGCCAAGGCTCTTGCTGACCAGTTGGCCGTTGTTGGGAAACCTTTGGATGATTTTGATCTTATTTCATTCATCTTGAGTGGTCTCAACCCATCCTTCACTTCATTTATCATGGCATTCTCCTTAGCACAATGTGATAAGAATTTTACCTTCAAAGATTTTCAAGCTGAGCTACTTGGCCATGAATTGCTGCTTCTCCATAAACAGAAATTCACTCCTCCTTCTGAGGCTGACGGCTTTGCTCTTTATGTTGACAAACCTCGTCATTCCACGCCTCACTGGCAGCAAGGGTATCCTCAAGGCTCTCGTGGCTGACATACTTGCAAGCCAAAATTTTCTAACCTGAATTTACTTCATGGTTCACCATCTCAACAGCAACCTGCCTTCTTTATCCAGCCAACTACAGGACTACGGCTTCCTTCCCTTCTCAACAAACCAAAATCCACATGCCAGATTTGTGGTCGTAACAACCATGAAGCTTTAGATTGCTTTCATCGGATGGACTACGCCTATCAAGGGCGTCATCCTCCTAATCAGTTGGCCGCTCTTGTTGCTTAGTCCAATGCCATGATTGAAGAACAAACTTGGTATGCAGATAGTGGGGCAAACAACCACATCACTCCCACGGTCGAGAACCTAACCAAGCATCAACATTTCCATGGATATGACTCAGTTGTTGTCGGTAATGGAGAGGGGCTCCAGATTGCAAACACTGGTTCAACATTCTTTTCTCACCCAACATCAAATCTTTGTTTATCTAATGTTTTACATTGCCCATCTCCATCTACCAATTTATTATCTATTCAACGTTTTTGTCAAGATAATGATTGATATTTTGTACTCATTGCTCTCATTTTTATGTGAAGGAATCACGGACGGGGGCACTACTGCTTGAAGGGCATAGTGAGAATGGTCTATATCCAGTCAAACTCCAAAGATCAGCACCAGTAGCTCTCCTTAGAGTAAAAACTAGCTTTTTCGGATGGCATTCTAGACTAGGACACCTTTCAAATCCCATTGTGTCATCTATAATAAACTCACACTCTTTACCTATTTTATTAATTGAGAAGAATAAATTGACTGGAATTTGCGAATCATGTCAGCTTGGCAAAAGCAAGAAATTACCCTTTCCCCACTCATCCCATCAAAGCACTTATCCTTCGGAAATAATTCACTCAGATGTTTGGACTGCACCAATTACTTCTCTAAATGGTTGCAATTATTTTGTTGCCTTCATAGATGATTTCTCCCGATTTACGTGGATCTATCCACTTGCTCGAAAATCTGATTTGTTATTCTTTCATTAAATTTAAATGTGTGGCAGAAAATCTTGTCTTTCATAAGATTAAACAATTTCAATCTGATGGGGGTGGAGAATTTAATTCCACACCTTTTCATTTGTTTTTATCCCAACATGGCATTTTACATAGAAAATCATGCCCTCATACCTCAGTACAGAATGGTATCGCTGAGAGAAAATTGAGACATCCTAGAAATTGGCATTATACTACTTACTCATTCTCGGCTCCCTAAAGAACTTTGGGTCAATGCTTTTACCACGGCGGTTTATCTCATTAATCGCTTTCCCACACCAGTTCTTGAAAATATCTCTCCTTACCAAAAGTTGTTCAATCAAGCCCCAGATTATTCATTTCTCAAAAGCTTTGGTTGTCGATGTTATCCACTTCTTAGACCATACACTAAACATAAACTAGAACGTTGCACATGTTTTGAACCTTTCTTTAGAAAATTCTACATCTCCGGCCATGTGATCTTTGATGAATCTCTCTTCCCAGGACTGGATAAAGCATTGCCCACTACCTCTTCACAGCACAAGGCTCATCTGCAATGGAGGTGAGTTTCCCTGGTTTACCTCATTTATCTGTTATATCTAATTTTTCCACAGTTGACCCTACCACACCCATCTCTCCAACAACATCATCACCTCATTACTCCAATCAAGATCTCTCCCACTCACCTACAATATTCTCTCCCACCAAAACAAACAATGATATTTCTCCCTTTTCCAAAATAAATTCAACCAAAATATCATCTCCTCCATCAATACAATCCAGTGAAGCAATGCCTATCGTGCCTTTCGTCTCTGTCCATCCCATGCAAACTAGATCACAGACATGATTACTTAAACCAAAAACATTTCCAGAGTTTACCCTCTATCACTCTACTTGACATCCCATAATGGCATTTTCATCTATTTTGCAGAACTATGGAGCCCTCAAATTACAATAGTGCTGCCAAAGATCCTAAGTGGCAAGACGCCATGAAGCAAGAATCTGATGCGCTAATTTCTAATAACACATGGACTCTTTGTCCTAGACCACCTCATTGCAACATTTTTTTAGTCAAAATGGGTATATAAAATAAAACAGAAGGCTGATGGCACCAATAATCGATTTAAGGCTCGACTTGTAGCTAAAGGTTTTCAACAACAGAGCCGGGTAGACTATCACGAAACCTTTAGTCCTATGATCAAGCCCACAACTATCAGATTATTATTAGCATTAGCTACTCAATTTGACTGGCCTATTCGTCAACTTGATGTATCTAATGCTTTTCTTCATGGAACTCTTGCAGAGAAAGTGTTTATGGAACAACCACAAGGATTTGTGGATCCTACCTATCTAGATTATGTAATGATCTCTGAACAAGGCAATCTGTGGTCTTAAGCAAGCACCAAGGGCGAGGTTCTCTCGCCTATCAAATGTTCTCGCCGACTACTTTGGTTTCCTTGGCTCTAAAATGGACTCGTCATTATTTATTTGTCATGCCTCTGATATACACATTTATATTCTTATCTATGTGGATGATATTCTTGTTACAGGCACTCATGCTCATTATTTAGGAAGTTATTCTCGCATTACAAAAGATCTTCCCAGTTAAAGATCTTGGTCCTCTTGCATTTTTCCTTGGCGTTCAAGCATCTCGAGATTCCTCTGGACTTCATTTGTGTCTGCCAAATATATTATTGATGTTCTTACCTGAGTTGAAATGATTGGCGCCAAGCCTTAGTCGACTCCATTTGTTGCTGGCTCTCAATTGTCCAAAACAGCTGGGAAAGCACTTACTGATCCGACTCAGTACAGACATATAGGAGGTGCCCTCCAATATTGTACCATTACACAACCTGAAATTCCTTCTCTGTGAATTAACTGTGCCATCATCTTGCCTCACCATCCATAGCTCACTGGATTGCGGCTAAGAGAGTTCTTTGCTACTTAAAAGGGATGGTTGACCATGGTGTCTTCTATAAAAAAGGGAACATTCATCTTGTGATGCGGATTGGGCAGGTAATCTCGATGATAGAAAATCAACAACTGGATTTGGTATATTTTTGGGCTCATGCTTAATCTCTTGGGATGCTAAAAAGCAACATGTGGTCTCTCGTTCAAGCACCGAGGTTGAATGTAGGGCAATGGCCATTACTACTGCGGAGTTATATTGGTTAAGAATGTTACTATGTGAGTTACAAGTTCCACTTCCTTCTCCTCCAACATTGTGGTGTGATAATGCTAGTGCCTTAACGTTGGCCTCGAATCCCGCATTTCATGCTCATACAAAACACATTGAGATTGATTATCACTTTGTACGTGACAAAGTTGTTAATGGAGATATTTTAATTAAATTTGTTCCTACTGAGCACCAAGTAGCAGATCTTTTCACCAAGGGCCATAGCGCACCACGATTTTTACATCTTCGGTCCAAGCTGACCTCCCATTTGTTGGATATTGGTTAAATAAATCGAGAATTGAAAAAACTTCGGCCAAATACTCAAAAACTCGACTCAATCCGTTTAGGCAAAATTGTTTGCCACTTCGTCGCTTCGGGGCGCACAAACGGGGATCGACCTGCCCGGTCAGGTCGCGGGGGTCGAGGGGGCAGCGCCCCCGAAAGAGAATTTTGATTTCTCTGCATGTATTGAAGGGTATATTTGGCATTTCGAAAACCAATATCAGATGAATGAGAAATTACGAAAAAGGACGAAAATCAGTGAATAGACACCTTTTCATAAAGGTGCATTATTTGGAAAGGGTGCATGGTTTGGCCTCAACCATTTCGTCCACACCCTTTCATGGTCTATAAATAGGACCCTTTGGGTGTCCTATTCCACACAATTTTGATATGCAAAACGTCTCTCATCCTCTCTTCTATCCAAAATCAAAATCATTTCATTTATTTTGATTTTCTTTCACTTCATTCTTGGAGTACATAAGCCTAAATTTGGTTCGTTGTACTTGTGTTTTGGAGTGCTACAAACACAAGTGTAGCCGTTGTATCTTGGAAGTCGATTGCCGAAATCCGTAGGCACCGTTGCGGGGCAAATTCGATTTAAGGACAAAGAGTCCAACTCTTGCCTCGGCTTTGTCACCATCATTATACTTATTTTGGCGTCACTATACACAAAATTCATCCAACACCATCAGCTTGCGAGCAGGTGTTAAGGAAAATATTAATCAGCAGCCCCAATCTTCTCAAGCAGATTACTTGCCTCAATCCTCTCCAGCAGATTACTTATCTCAATCATCTCCAACAGATTACTTGCTTGATTGCAAGGAATTCCAACAGAAGAGCGGCCTAGAATCACGTTCAATTGTTGATTGTAAATCTTAAATTTAGGGACTCATTTACTGCTAACACATGTATATATACATATGTGCTGTAGTGTAAATCATCAAACTGAAATTATAATTTTTTGCTCCAGCATTACTTCTTTCAATATTTATTCTCCTGCCACCTTTTCTTTTATATATATATATATACAACTTGCATGAAAAGTCTTCTAAAAAAAAAAAAATTGACACATCAATTTGATATCCAGTTGTTATTTGTTTAATTGAAGTGAAAAGAGGACATTTTTCGTCCACGAGATAATACCACATAATTTACTTGTCATAAGTACCATATTTTAGTGCAATAAATGCACCACCGATCCGACTAATAGTTCATGATTCTGGAGTAAACGTCATCAACCCAATTAAAATTTATAGGTGGCTATCATGACGGATTATGTTGTAGATATGTTCTTGAATGTATTCTCTTCTAGAAGACTAGAGAAGTTGATAAATATTATAAATAGATATCAAGTGATATTATCATGAGTGGAGTAGTAGATAAATATTATTTATGAATTATTATTATACCTTTACAACTCTAATTATACCCTATATATATATGGGATCATGCTAGATGTACCTAATTTTTTTTATCTAATGCTTTACATACACTTACAATAGGGGTGTGGGGACCACATGTTGGGATTATTTTATTCACGCGAGGTCCACGTGCTTGAGAGAGTAGGTAAACCATTTGATAAATCAAATTATGTACACTTAGAATTATATACATATATGGGGCATTGGTTCTAAACAAAATTTACAGGACTTTTGACTCCTCTCAATTCTCTTATATTATTTTATTGTAAATTTTATACTTTTTAAAAAGTAATTATTCACTTGAAAGTACGAGAAAAGTAAGTTATGAGTGCATATTTGAAGAATAATGTTAATTAAGGGCAACATTAAACTTTTTAGCTATTTACTTAATTTTTTATTTTTGTATTTATAGGTATTAGGCAAAACGTAATATTTTAACAAGTCACCAACCACCATAATCCGTCTTATTACATTGCATTTTGATCCTCTACAATGTTGTGGTGGTTGAATTTTTTTGATATAACGGTTGACCGACACTCACAATAGGAGGGAATCCACTTTTTTTTAGATATTTTTATTCACGTGGGACTCACCTATATGTAAGAGGATGTCAACTATTATGTCAAAAAAATTTGGGCTAAGTAGTTTAATTCTTGTGATCCTATCCCTTCTTTGATTGTCCCCAAATCCAATATGATGTATCAATTACACCTATGCGTTTTTTTATTTTTATTTTTTTCAATTTCTGATGAAAACTTTAAAGAACAACTTATTTGCTGGTTGAGATGATATTATCTAAAAATTTCAAAAGTGTGAGTACGCCAAATATACGTGGTACAATTTATAAACTTTCCAATTTTACAAGATGGTCAAATTTCATTCTCACTTATTTCGCGCTTTCAATAGATTTCCACTTTTAAAATTATTTAAAAAGAAGCCTTAAATAAGATTCAATATAATTGGTATAACTATATTTAGTTCCATTTTTAAAAGTCGTAATTGGTGGGTAAAAGCAAATCCTTAAATTTGAAATTTTTTTTTGTAAAAAACAAAACATTTGGTTTTAAAGTCACGAACAGACATAAGTTATCAATTGGTAAGCTTACAATTGTGGCCAATCGGCAACAAACGATTTAAATCATTTGTATCCTCATTAAAATGTCTCCCAAGCAGTGTAGAAACGTGTTTTACTTTTAAATTTGAAATATTAATTCGAGTTGGTAAAAAAAACTAAGATTTATAAAAGTTGGACATGTGAGACGAGACGAATTGTGCACATATTTCAAAACCTTACACTTGCAAATAAGATTATTAGACATTATGCGTCAATTCAACTAAAAACATAAACTCAAATTCATTGAACATTATCAAATCTTCAAATGAAGATTTTTATGTAGTTTGTGCATTTTAGTTACACAATACTTATTGGACTGAACCAACAAACAAGATATTAACCCTTTTTTCCTTGTTGAATAATCATGTCTCGTTATATTCAATTCTCCTGTCAGACATCTAGCTCTTGTTTAGCAGGGATTAAAATAAGATTTTTAATAAATTTTAATAAAAGTTGTTGAAATGTGTTGTTGAAAAGTTGTGGATCCCATAAAATGTATGGTCAAAATTACTTGTTAATTTTGATTTAAATTAAAATCTGGATTTTAATTTGTGTAAAAAAGGGTCTAACGATGAAATGAATCGGAATAAATTTTAAATTGTAGTCTAACGATGAAATGAATCGGAATAAATTTTAAATTGTAGCACCTAACCACTTAGCCCCTGTTTGGTCCCCATTAATTTTCATTTCATTACATTTCATTTTTCTATCTCCTATTTTCAACCACACAATCTTCCATAAAATAATATTACACGTAAATCGAAAATTTTACCTTTTTTGTCAACTACTCATTTTTCAAAAAAACACTATGCCACCCATTTTCATTTCTCTAAAATGGGGCCAAACAGGGGGATAATATATTTATTCTTCTGCAGTAAAATAATTTCTTGTTTTTCATGCAAGAAATTTTAATGTTAGTAGACACGGCGTATAGAATTCAGAGAATCTTGTTGCATTAAAAATATTAAGTAGACTGCACATATTAATAGAAATAAAAACTGACACTAACCCTAGATTCTTGGATTTCTTCGAAGCTTAGGAGGTGGAAGACGAGTTGCTGGGAATTTTGTGATCAGCAGGGGAATTCAGGCCACGACTAGCGGCTGCAGCAGCTGCCCGTCGACGGTTTAGCTCATTGAGAAATGCCTCATTCTCCTCTTTGAGAAGCTTAGTCAGCTTCTTTAACTCCTTATTCAACTTCATCAAATAGCAGTTCTCTAAGTATAACCTTGAGTTTTCCTGTTCCATTTATCTGAAACAAAATCGTGCTAATTAATCAAATAAAAACCAGTAAAAATTATCAAAAAAAGGGGGAAACAATTATATGCTAAAAGGATATAAACGGTTTTATATTTATTTTGCTCATCCCAGAAAGAATAAAATAAATTGTGAAACAAGACCAGAAATATTTTCCTTGTAACATGTATAACTGAGACATTAAGACAAAAAATTTTGGAGACTCAAGAATTGACAACAAGAAAATTGAAAACCCTGTAATTGAAGGCTTAAATCTAGCATTGGTGAAAAATAGTAGAGGAAGAAGACCTTTTGAGAGTTGGTAAGAATGGCAGAGAAGGGTGTCTGGAAAAAGTTGTGACAAATGGAATAGCATGCAACTATTTATAGCAAAATAAATAAATGAATAAATAATAAAATAAAATTAGAGAGATTATTTTGGGAGAGGAAAACATGCTCTCTGTGTTTCTTATCCATAAAAATCACGCAAGTATATGCATTAAATACGTTATTTTACATGATTGTCATAATCTATTCTGGAATCACATGTATATTGGTCTCTGCAAGGCTGGCAATTTCAACATTTATGCACTCTTCAAGTCTGTGTATGTATATATGAATATTAATTAAATGTGAACCAATGACCAAATTTACGGGGTTTAATAAGAAGAAATCCAGATGTGTTAACAAGTCATTAATTTATTGCATATATCCCAATGAAGAATAAAACTCATTTAGTGTGCACCATGAAATAAATTCGACTCATCTTTTATGCAATACTGGTTAATCTTTGGTAAACTCTCAAAATCAAGGATTGTATAGTGACTCTAAATGGTTTACGCTTGCGTTCCTAAAGGAAAGAAAGATGGTTTGTACTGTTACATCAATAATGAAATTAAAGATTGCGATTAGGGAAGTTTGTCCTTGGCATTAGGGCTGTAAGCAAAAACCGCCAAACCGGAAAATCGAACTGAAATCGCATTTTAGAAACCGTCGGTTTGATGCCACGTGGACCGGTCAACGAAATGGTTTTGACCCAAACCAAACCGGTCAAAATGGTTTGGTTTAGGTTTGAGAATTTTAATTGCGGTTTAAAACCAAACCGAACCGGCAAAAAAATATATAAAAATAAAAAAATGAAAAAATGAAATTTTTTGAAAATTCATCCAAATATTTAAAATTCAATAGTTTTGTCAGTTGTGGGTATTTTTGTCAATTTCTAATTTTCTAATACATATATATTATTATTATCCAATAATCATAATTTATATCTAATAATCTCAAGACTAACATAATTTATCAAAAGCCCTTTTCCGCTTTAGAATTTAGATGAACTCCAGCCGACATTCAATATAGTCTTGAGCCACTGGCACGACATACTTCTTCTTCAGGTTTTTCACGCCTCTTCAAAGTTAAATTGAAATTCATTATACCCAATCGGAGACAAAGAGATCTTAGACATTCAGTGATAATATTTGCTACGAATAAAGTTTCAGATCAATAATTTTTTTGGAGTAAACTAAGGTAAGAATCTGAAATTAAATGCGTTTCGTAACATAATACAAATGTAAACTTGTGTAATTGTTATGTTTAGATATTATAAATAATTGCTTTATTAGTGTGGTTGGTTATTTTATTTGTTTAATCAGTATCCTTTTTTCAGATATGATAATCACGAGATCTTGTTGGACATCATTATATTTTTTGGTCTTATATCTAGTTTAGTAGACTTGTATTGTAATGTTATTGTATCGTCATTAGCCTAAGAAATGTGAACAAAAATGAATCACGAGATCTTGTTGGATATCATTATATTTTTTGGCCTTATATCTAGTTTAGTAGACTTGTATTGTAATGTTATTGTATCGTCATTAGCCTAAGAAATGTGAACAAAAATGAAAAAAAAACTATGTTTTAGTTTATTGTGATTTTACTTTGATTTACTTGGTATTTAAATTTATAGTAGGTATATTTAGCTCTGTTTGAGCTATATTTTCCATATCATCATAATGAGAAAATTGACCGTTGGAGAGGAAGTTGGGTCCCACACATGAAACAGCAAGTTAACAAAGGTGGATGAACTTGTGGGATAATGGTCCAAATTTTCATTTTTTTGTCTCAAAAATTTTATTCAAACAGGGGCTAAATTTGGTTTAGATTTATTGCTAGTGAGATATAAATATATATTGAATTCAATGAATTAATGACATAAAAGTAGACGAGCAAAAAAATACATGGGGAAACCAACGGTCTAAAATCGGACCAAACCGTTAGGTTTAGGTTTGAGTTTTTTTTAAACCATTCAAAATGGTTTGGTTTAGGTTAAAATTTTACTCAAACCGGTTTAAACGGTTTGGTTTGAAAATTTGTCAAAAACGGTAAAACCGGACAGCTTACACCCCTACTTGGCATATGCCTTCGTCTTAGGCAAATCGAAACGATTCATTTGCATTTGACCACTAGCTCTACAAACAGAGCAAAAAGTGGAGTCTTGGTCAGAGCAAGCCGTCCTACTCGCCTTCTAAAAAGACCATCTCTCTATTGCCTGTCGTAGCTGACTTGAGAATTAGAAAGCTCGGTGAGGTGAGTGGCTTGATCTCCTTGCTTGTCTCTTAGTTGAATAAGGCTTTTATATCATGATTACCGTTAAATTAAACAATGAATAGATAATAAAGAATAACATGAGAACTTTTGTGAACCTAGTTGAGAATTAATAAGCACACGAGCAAAAGCAAGCATTGAATACAAAAGTTCGCAACCAAAAAGTGGTGAATTGTTTCCATGATGCTCCATGTCAACAGAAACTGCTGACAAGGTATACGTTAATAAAGGCTCAAAGCAAGACCTAGAGCCAATGAATGAAGGACACATATACCGATAATTATAATATGAGTATATAACAAAATTAATTAGAAGTTAGCCATTAAATGAATGCCACTTGTCATTAACTTAAAACAAACCCAATTACCTTAAGATCTAGAAGAAATCTAGATATATGCGGCTCAAAAAGAAAGAGACGTGAAAATTGAATATCTCTCTCCCTAATACCTATTTTCCGTCCTTACCCAGCATTAGTAAAGTGAGGTTAGGAGAAGAAAATCCTAGTTAGATTAAAGGAATTTGGTGATCATGATTCGAAAGTTAACAAATTGACTCCATATGTGAGAGTCTAAGACAAAGATAACCACGATCCTACCATTACGAATTAGAGAATCGTCAAAGTTTGTGAAGAAATGAACGAAATGGAGTCAGATCATACTAAACTAGATGCATTAAGGCTTGACGAGAAATTTACTAGCAAAGATCTTGATGGCAGTGGCGGTTCAAATGAAAAGATGACAAATTTAGCAGAAAGGGAGAATTCGAAGGAAGTAGCAATAATATCGTTGTTCAATCTCGAATGAGGACAAAGAGATCGATTCACAGAGGAAGGATAAGTTTGCCAGCAGAAAATTACGAACTCATGAGAAATCAAGTAATTTGAAATGTATAGTCTCTTCAATTAAAGCTAATAATTATGGGAATAAAATCACGTGTTCTGAAGATGAGGCAATAATCATAAAAGCAGCGATATTCGAAGAGAAATTAACGATATTCTCTTGGACAATGACCCTTTGAAGTGCACGGATCGTAATATAATAGTGAATTAAATGTCAAATCCACGAGGACTATGTGTTTGATCAAGTTAAAACTATTAATAAGCTTAATCGAATAGCAATATTGAGTTGTAACAAATCAGTGTCTAATTTATCAACTAGCTCGAAAGCAAAGTAGAAGTTTATCAAATTTGTGAGAAGTATTGCTAAGATGTAGAATCCTCCTAGTTACTCCATTTTTAGTTTAACAATTTAAAATAATAATTTGAAGTCTCTCTTGTTGGTCAATGTTCCTATTTCAATAAAAAGCATCTCTCAAATTAAATATAATCCTACATGTGACCTTCTTATATCTTTATGAAATATACGAACATGAAAGAAAGCATTAAACAAGCTAGAACATCTATAAAAACTATGTGAAGCATAGAAGTATATTTTTATCCTCTATTGAACCTTACAATGCTAATCACTACGTGCTAACGATCCTCTTATCTCTCTCAATGACAATAGAACCCATAAACAATTCAACAACTGGGCAATTAATTGAAAAGCAAACTAAACCATAATCAACATCCAAATATTCAAACAAATTAATGTCAATCCAATTATTCAAACCAAAAATCTAATAACAAGGGTTCACCTCATCCTAGCAACGTAAAAATCTAGCCGAATATGTTGAAATTACAAGAAATTATTCTAAATTTAACAAATATCACCCAGAAATTAAATAATTGAGGAGAAATTTTGAATTCTTGAATGACTTCGAAGAATTATTGATATCTCTTGAATTTTCCTTCCAATCCTTGAGCAAATTTCTTTGTATGAATTCTATTTGATAATTTTCTTGCAATTGCACAATTGAATTCTCTCAAAAATATGAATTTATCCTCTTCTTCCAATATATTTGTCTAAGAATTTTGATATTCTTGAGTTGGTTTTTTGCATAAAAGAGGCTCTACTTGTTTTAGAAGGCATTCTGGTGTTAATATAGCTCGAGTCTAGTTCAAAGATATCGTTCAAATTCTTTCCAAGTTAAGTTTTATTCGAACAAGGAAACCTAAGATTCTCCTGACTTTTTATATCTATGCGACCACATAGTTCAACGGAATACGGCCGCATAGTTCAAATGTTGATCTCCATATTTTTCTGCATAGCACTATATGACCGCAATACCAAATGCACTATGTAACCAAATAGTGCAATTTTTGGCGACCTTCTACATTCTTTCACGTTGTGGTCCCCGAACTTCTACGTATCATCTATTTTCTACTTTTTGCCTATATTTTCACCCTCTTAGCTTCCAAGTGCATCCAACTGAACCTATATCATCTTCAATCTTTAATTCAAGGTCCAATTCAACTATTAGATTGTTGCAACTTGGTCCCCATCATCTGGATTTCAATCTTTTTTTTAACTTTCCTTTGTTTTTTCCAATTTCTCGTTCAATGATTGAGTTTACGTATTTAACACAAAATACAACAATTTAGAATATGTTTCATCCAAAGAACAACTTAATATCGCTATTTTAAGCCCCGAAAAAAGTGTATAAAATACACTTATCAAACGCCCCCAAACATAAACATTTGTTTGTCCTCAAACAAACTATAATTTAAATAACAACAAACACACGAGCATACAAGGATATTTGGTAAGACAATCTAGCTTCTTACCTCAACATTTAAGATTTTAATGTTAATTCCATAAATATGCTTTAAAGTCACAACAACAAACAAATATCTACCATTTCAATGCAAAATCGGTTTTTGTGTGAGGAATCAAGCAATCAACCATGAACACAACAATTTGTTTCAATTTCCAACCCCCTGTAGTTTAGGTGAACTTCATTAGTTGCAACTCAACACATCAATGAACAAAGATTCTTCAATTATTTGGATAATTAGTCAAATTTCTTTAAACAAGTATTTGGGACTTAATCAAGGCATTTCATACACTTGCTTTTTCTGATTTTCAAAAGTAGTTTTTCTTTTTGCATTCTCTCCCATAAGCTCTCCAGATAACCCATATAGCACGCTTGCACCAAGTTTTAAATACTCTTACAGACTCAATAAACCAAGTGAAAAAAGGCTTCGAAGAGAACTAATTTTTGTTTCAAGTGTAACTTCATCTCTGATTGTCTTCTAAATGACGAGTTTTTGACCAATGACTTCCAACCCTAATGACTTTAGGGCGTCAGATTTTTAGATACCTTTGTAGGCATATTACTCGAGTCATAAAAACTTCAAATAAAAGTTTATATATATATATATATATATGTATGTATGTATGATTAGTACAATGTCCCTTATCAAACACATATTCATACAAACCAAACTCCGACATTAGACTTTCGTCCAATTTTATCCTGTTGGTTTAAGACAATTCACCCATAACTTTTTCATTCAAGGAATCATATTTACATTTGTATCTTTCTACAACAGTAAAATCACCCCCAAACTATACTAAATTTGGTCTTAGAACAATTAATTTTAGATAATTTTGAGTATGGAATCTTTGATCAATCTTTCGAACTATCTAGCATATGAATCAACTTATTACATCATGATGTAAAACTCAATTCTTGTGCGCATATAATATCAAATTCTACAAGGCTAAGCATCAATAAATTTACACATGTAACTTATCCACTGTTCATAAATCAACACAAAATCTCAAATTAAATCATCATTACCGACCAAGCTATCTAACCCACACTAACATATAATCTAATAAAAGAAAATATTTTTGAAATTATTCAAATATTTTGTTTTTTTTTTTTTATACTGAAGCAATACTAAAAACAAACACACTAAAACACTCAAACATACAAAAAAAAAAAACTCAAATTTTTGCCACCAAAAACTTAAAATCAATATTGTCCTCAATGTCATAAAGTATAAGTAAACACATAAAGGGGTAGGAAAGAAAAAGAAAACAGTACTCCGCTGATGTTATTTCTGATATTTTTGAAATAACTTATCGTACAATACCATTCTATCATAAAAAATACTAAATTAATTCATTTGACATCAAAATACCTGCCAAAGGTGAAAGAATATGATTATAAGAGTCAAGGAAGTGGAAAACGTCCCTGGAGCCTTAAAGTTCGATCCAAACTGATTATTCTTATATAGGCTAAGTGTAGATGTGATGATCCCAAAACTGAATTGAAACATGCCTATAACTAATGCAATTCTAGAAATCAAGAATAGCACTATATGCCATTCGATACGGAAAGCAAAATAAATAAAAGGGTTAGGATACTGGATTACTTTCCAATAAGGGCTTAATTTATAGTATTTAGCTAGATTTGCAGCTTGATTATTTCGGGTTGTGGAGTTGGGTGAGTGAGTTCTCTTTATGACAATCACCACCCAATATGCATTCAAACGCCACCCATTTACTTTGAATGTGCCCTTTGTCTCATGAGTTACCTCAATTGCTCCATATGAAAAAACTTAAACAACGGTGAAAGGTCTAGACCATTTAGAACTCAATTTTTCGGGAAAGAGTTTCAAACTAGAACTAAGCAACAATACTTTTTAACCTGGAATGAACCCACGCCTCTGGATATATTTATCATGTAGTTTCTTTGTCCTCTCTTTATATAGCTTCGCATTCTCAAAGACATCCATCCGAAATTCATCAATTCATCCTCTTTTCTCCAGCTACAGTCATGTCTACATTTGACTCCTTTAATGCCCAATATGTTCGATGCTATAACTCCACTAGAAGGTGACAAACTTTTCTAAATACAAGGCGATATGGTGACATGCTTATTAGTGCTTTGTAAGCAATCTTGTATGACCACAGTGCATCATCAAACTTTTGAGACCATTCAGTTCTTGAGCTATTTACCATCATCTCGAGTACTCTCTTCAGCTCCCTGTTTGACACTTCCACCTTTTCGCTTGTTTGGGGATGAAAAGGTGTAGTAACCATATTTTTCACTCCATATTTTGCTGACACTGACTCCAAAAGCCTATTGCAGTAATGTTTACCTCCATCATTAATAATAGTTTCAGGGGTACCAAAGCTTGAGAATATGTTCTTTTTCAGAAAATTAACAACCACTCGAGCATCATTAGTCTGTGCTGCTATTGTTTCTACCCATTTCGATGAATAGTCAACTACCACCAACACGTAAGAATTGTTGCAAGAGGATAACAATGGTCCCATAAAATCTATCCCCAAACATCAAAGAGCTCCATTCGAAAATCGAATTCAAAGGCATCTCATTCCTTTTGAAGATAGTCCATGTATGTTGGCACTGATCAAAGTGGTTCACATATTCATGAGCATCATTAAACAGTGAGGACCAATAAAATCCTTGATCGTAGAACCTTTGCTAATATCTTAGAAAATAAAAAATGTCCTGCATAAAGTGAAGAGTGACAACACTTCAGAATTTGATAGATCTCCTTATTTTGGCACACATCTTTGAATGATCTGATAACACATCTCCTGTATAATATGGGATTCTCCTAGTGATAATATTTCAACTCCGAACCTTTGGTGGTGCATTAACACAGGTGAAAGAATATTACATACCAAGTAATTCACTATGTCCGCATACCATAACCCACTGTCAACTATAATGATACGCTTATCCGGGAAAGAATCATTTATATCGATCACATCCATTGATTCTACCTGTTCAAGCCTCGAAAGGGGGTTTGCTACCATATTTTCACCTTTTTTCTTGTCTCGAATCTTCAAATCAAACTCTTAAAGGAGAAGTATCCACCGAATCAACCTAGGCTTCGCATCCTTCTTAGACATCTGATATTTTAGGGCTGCATAATCTGTGTAGACAACTATCTTCTGTCCCATAAAATATGATCTGAACTTATCGAAGGCAAACACAATGGCTAGCAGCTCATTTTCTATTGTTGTATAATTCAGATATGCCTCTATCAAAGTCTTGCTCACATAGTAGATGGCGTGGAGAATTTTATTCTTTAAGTGTTATTCTTTCTTTGACCCTGTATTGTCCCTACTGCGTAGCTGCTAGCATTGTACATCAACTCAAATGCCAATTCCTAGTCCGTCGCAACTATAACCGTGGTGAAATTAACTTTTTTTTTTAGAGTGTTGAATGATGTCAAACACTCTTTAGAAAAGTTGAGTGGAGTATCCTTTTCAAGTAAGCTGGAAAGAGGCTTGGTGATTTTAGAAAAATCATTGATAGACCTCCTATAGAACCCTACATGGCTAAAGAAATTGTGCACGTCCTTAACTGAAGGTGGTGGAGATAGCATTTCTATCACCTAAATCTTTGTTCTGTCCACCTCGATAACATCTACTAAAATCCTATGCCCAAGTACTATTCCTTCATGTACCATGAAGTGACACTTCTTCCAGTTTAGCACCAAATTCGTTTCCTAACATCACTGTAAGACCATTCCCAAATTTGAGAGGCAACTCTCAAATGAGAACCGAACACCGAAAAGTCATCCATAAAGACTTCAATAATTTTCTCCACCATAAAAAGATTGCCATTATACATTGCTGAGATTTAACAATAGTATTATGCAACCTAAATGGTATCCTTCTGTATGCAAAGGTACCGTAGGGGCATGTTGTAGCCTTTCCCGGATCCTTTAAAGACACTTGAATTTGATTATAGCCTGAGTATCCATCTAAGGAGCAGTAATGTGAATGCCTCACTAGCCTTTCCAAGATCTGATCGATGAAGGGCATGTAAAACTGATCCTTTCTAGTTACATTATTGAGCTTCCAGTAGTCCATGCAAATTCTTTGTCTCATGACTAGACTTTTTGGTATCATCTCATTATTCTCATTCTTTATCACTGTGATCCCTCATTTTCCATTTGCTATCAAAGATCAAATAGATGATGCCTGAATCAAAGAGTTTCAATATCTTTGCTGGCATGACGTCTTTCATTGTGGGGATCTATCTATGCTGATTTTCCACTGTTGTCTTATATTATTCTTCGATTAAGATTTTTCCCATGCATATCAATTGATAAATTCCTCTAATGTTTCTTATAGACCACCTAATAGTTGTTTTATGTTTCCCCAGAACTCTTAGTAATCTATGCTCTTCTAACTCGATCATTTCATTTGCAGTAATCATAGGGGGTGTGGATGACTCTCCTAAGTAAGCATACCTCAGATGTGATGGAAATGTTTGAGCTCAAGATTTGATGCTTTCTAAATAAAAGTTAGTGGGTTACTGTGCCATGTACCAAGTTCTTCAAACTGTTTTCTTCTGATGGACGGAGTAGATTCCATAACGTATGCAATCTGGCATATCTTTTCAATTATTATTATTTTTATCTTGTCAGTATACAAGAAGATTCTCCAAGTGGTCTTGAGGGTGCTCAAGAATGAAAGTCTCCTCCAAGTCCAAATTTATCATATCAATGCAAAAACAGCTTTCTGATTCTATATAGTACTTAATAGCACTGAAGACATTGAATGTTACCTACCCATCATTTAGTCGTAGCATCAATTTTCCCTTCTCAACATTTATTAAGGCCTGAGATATTGCAAGGAATGATCTCTCCAATATCAATGGCACATCCTTGTCTTCCTAAACCATGTCCAGAATGTTGAAATCTACAGGATAGATAAATTTATTGACCTTTACCAATATTTCTTCGTTAATTTCCTTGGGAAATTTTATAGACCTATTTGCCAACTGCAAAGAGATCGATGCTACCTTTGCCTCTCCCAAGTCTAGTCTCCTGAAAATAAAGTAAGGCATGAGATAAATGCAAGCATCTAAATCACAAAGAACCTTATCAAATTCCATGTCACCAATAGTATTAAGGATAGTGAAACTCCTTGGGTCCTTTAGTTTAGGTGGTAGGTTATTTTGTAATATGGCACTGCATTCGTCGTTCAACATAAATGTCCTCAAATCTTCTAACTTCTTCTTGTTTGTGAGTATCTCCTTCATGAATTTTGCATAGCTGTGTATTTGTTTTAAGTGTTTCCATAAATGGTATATTGATTTATAGCTTTTTGAATACCTCAAAGAACTTCAAGAATTGCTTGTCTAGCTTATGCTCTATAGCCTATGTGGAAATGGGAGTAATTGAACAATTTCTTTGACAGAAGCAGCTACATTAACCTTTGGATCATCTGATATTTTCCTTATTCACTGTTTGGCTCAAATTCTTCTAAGTGCTCCTCAATCATGGTAGGTATATTCTCTTGTGTAAAAACTGGCTTCCTCACATTTATCTTAGGCAGTTGTACATACTACAAGTAGTTATAGCCATCTGATTTTTTAAATTTTTTATAGCGGCTTCTTGAACTTGCAAGTTTTTATCCATTCTTTGCATGTGCTGAGTAGATGTTTTCGCCAACTTAGTCACAAGATCATATAATGAAGACTTCTTCTCATTTTGCTAAAAATTTGGTGGTACAATCTACTGTGGTACGATCTAATACTCCTGATTATTACTCCACTGAAAGCTTGAGTGATTTTTCCAGCCTGGATAATATGCATAAGGATTTGGTCTGTGTTGTTACCTTCGAAAATTCCGAGTGTAGTTCACATCATCCACTATGTGAGCAAAAGGAGACCATACATTACAATCAACACTCTCGTGGTTTCCTCTATAGTGATTGCATTTCAGTCGCACTATCTAGGTTGTGTTCATCTGATTTGCCTTCTTTGCCAATGATGTCAACTGTACTGAAATTGATGTAAAAAATTCAATGTCAAATACCCCAGCAATTTTCTTTCTACTAGTCCTTTTTCAGTAGGCCAAAGTGAGTGAATGGCAAATCCTCCATGATTTAGTAAACTTGATATATGCTCTTTTCGTGATAAAATCGTCGCACATAAAGTCTACGTTAGCTTTGCTAATCGGATTCAAACCAATGTAGAAGTATTGCATATGAAGCCACTTTTGCAATCCATGTTGCGGGCATTAACTGTGTCAACCCTTGTATCGTTCTGAAACCTCTAAATAGCATTCTGAATCCAATTGTTGGAAAGTAGCAATCTCATTCCTTAGTTTTGCAATCCTTTGAGATAGAAAATATTTATTAAAGAACTTTTGACTCAATTGGTTCCACATAGTAATGCTTTGAGATAGAAAAATGTCTAACCACTCTCTCGATGAGTCTCTCAATGTGTATAAGAAGAGCCTCAATCTAATTTACTTTGCTTAAAACCTTCTGGATACTCAATTATTGTACACATATCAAAGAATCTTGATTTATGAACATTAGGGTTCTCAATAGCTCTTCCAAAGAACTGCAGAGTATTCTAGAACATGTTTATGACATCCGTTCACAAGTGAAAGTTTGCCTGACCAAACGCTGAATATACTACGCTTGACTGGCTTTCTACAACCAGGGGGACCATGTACTCTCCCATTAGCTTTGCATTTTCATTAACTACAGCTACATTCTATTTTAGTCGTATTTCCAACTATTGTCTTCTTCAAAGGTTGAATGTTCGTCTGATCTTCGGGTCAATTGAGCAAGATTCTTGGTTCTCAAACTATGTAAAAAAAATCCTGAAAATGGAAGCAAGAAACACTGTAAAGATTTTCTAATATAATAAACTAAATGAAAAAAAGTAAAATTTAGATTAAAGCTAAAATTAATTAAAATTTATCAAAAACAATAGTCCCTAGCAACGGCGCCAAAAACTTAACCCTTTGAAAAGCCGCAAGTGCACGGGAATTTGATCAAGGAATATAATGGTGAATTAAGTGTTGCATGAGGACTATGTGTTAGATCGAATTAAAGCTCAAGTGCACGGGAATTTGATCAAGGAATATAACAGTGAATTAAGTGTTGCATGAGGACTATGCGTTGGATCGAATTAAAGCTATTAATACCCTTAATCGAATAGCAATATTGAGTTGTAACAAATCAATGTCTAATTTATCAACTAACTCAAAAGTAAAGTAAAAGTTATCAAATTTGTGAGATTCATTGTTAAGATGTAGAATCCACCTTGTTAATCCATTTTTAGTTCAACAATTTAAAATGACAATTTGAAATTACTCTTGTTGGTAAATGTTCCTATTTTAATTTAAAACTTCTTTCATTAGCAGTTAAATCTAATCCTATATGTGACCTTTCATATCTCAATGAAAGATACGACATGCAAGAAAACATTAAACGAGTTAGAACATCTATATAAATCATATGAAGTATAGAGGTATATAGTTATTCTTAGGGATGTAAACGAGCCGAGCCGAGCCGGCTCGCGAGCCAAAATTTTGGGCTCGGGCTCGAGTAAATCGTAACGGGCTTTTTTTGGACCCAAACCGAGCCGAGCCAAACCTCGGCCAAAAAAATAAGGTTCGGTCCGAGCTTTTGGCTCGGGTCGGCTCGGTTTTTTAAATTTTTTTTTTTTTTGCAATTTTTAATGACATTTTTTTCACATGCTAATTGTTGTGGTGCAATTTGTTTAGTGTAGAAAGCAAAGAAATTGTTGAATGACATTTTTTTGAAAGAATTTAAAAATTGGATCATTTATTATTTATACAAATTAAATAAAAGTACAACTTTCAAAATTATGTAATTTATACGAATAACAAAATAAATAAAAGTTACAAATTACAGCCCTCCTCCTTTTTCCGGGCTTGGGACCGGCTACAATCAACGTAGACGGAATTAAAATTGTATACGAATAAAATATTTCGTGTACAATTTTTTTGAATCAAATAAATTTAAAAAATACATTTCTTAAAGAAAAATAATTAATTTAAAAACTTACAACATCCTATATTTGGATATGCTGCAACTCTTCGGCCATTATACTATCAACATGTTCTTGAACACGTAATTCTGCACATTCTTAATCCTTCAAACATATCAAAACCTCCAATATATCTTCTTTTAGTCTTGATCGTTCATCTGATAAAATTCGACCACCTAAACTGAATGCAGCCTTCGATGCTACCGTAGACACCGGAGGTGTTAGTAGATCACGTGCAATTTTTGATACAATTAGATATTGCCTTTCGTTACGTCTCCACCAATTTAAAAGACTAAATTCTTGTAATTCGTTCGGTTGCAACACACTACGAACATCCACGCACATATATCTAGCGAACTTAGAAGGAATTTCAAGATTTGCACCACCAATATTGATCGCTCTAGATGTTGATGAGTTAGAACTAGAACTAAATGAAGGAGCACTTGTATTGCTATCTAAATAATTCCATAAATTTTCGGGATTTGTTGAAATATTTCTTGAAAAATAACTTTGGAAAGTAGAACTACGCTGACCTTCCTTTTCAGCATAATAATTATACATTTCACATAAAAAAGATTCTATATGCACGTGTGATAATTCTATATTCGAAAAATCTGATATCCCCTTTACAGTAGTTTTTGTACCAGTTAAATTAAGTCGAGGGTCCATTACTGAAGTTAAAAGAAATAAAGAAGGCAACTCTTCTCAATATTTACAAAATTTTAACTCCATAGAGCGGACTACATCAGCAAATAGTGGCAAATTCCTATATTTATGAAATGCTTGTGAAATGTAGAAAAAATATTGTAAAACAAGAGAAGATGTAGGGTAATAAACACCGCTACATTCCTTTGTAGTATCAAAAAAAGGTTGTAAGAATTTTTTCACGTAAAATGCAATAGTCCATTCCCAATCTTCCAAATTATGTTCGGGTCCGAGTGTATGCCTACTATTATAATATAGTGAAATCACTTTATCGTAATTTTCACACGAATGTAACATAAGATATATAGAGTTCCACCTATGTGTTACATCAGTGGCAAATAATTTCTCCTGTAATCCATACTCTGCACACAAACTATTAAATGCTTGTTTTCTTGCTGGTGACACAGTAATAAAATTTATTGCTTATCTAATTTTACCTAAAGGTGAACTTATATATTCTAATCCAACTTTTACAATCAAATTAATAATATGACATACACAACGTTGATGAAAAAATAAATTTCCAAATACGGGGTTAAGATCAGCAATAAATCTTTCAATAACAACTTTGTTCACTGCAGCATTATCAAAAGTAAAATTTCGAACCATATCTTGTATACCATATTCCTGTATGATATCTTTTTAAAACCATGTATATGTTAGTGGCATTATGGGGAAATTCTACACATCTGAATGCAATAATTCTTTTATGTAGAAGCCACAGGTGATCGATATAATAAGCCGTAGCAGCAATATAACATTTTCTATTACAACCAGTCCATAAATCAGAAGTAAACGATATAACACTATTAAAACTTTTTCGACCTTCAATAGTAATTTTTTTCTTCTCTTATATAATTTTATGCTATCCGAACAAAGAGTATTTCTAGAATAAGAAGAATACCTGGGTTGGAGATATTTCTGCACGAGTCGAGTAAAGTGTATTGAGTCTATCATCGTAAGCAGCATCTCTGCTGCAGCCACGTATGCAGTCATTCCTTCACGAAATCTTTTCTGTGAATATACAAAGGTGGAAAGAGTAGAATTAGAACCGCCAAACACTAGTTCGGTTTGTTTCGAGTCGAGATTGGCTGGTTTCGCTTTGCAACTCCTTAATACGTGTCTATTCAAATGCGTTGTGCTCGAGCCAGGCTTCCAACTAAGTTCTTTGCCACAGTAATTGCAACATGCTTTCCAAATATCTACTCCATTTTGAACACCAATTTTTTTCGTGTCATATGTTGCCAATAGTCCGATGATTCTTTTTTGACCTTTTTGTCTCGAGTACTTGAACTTCTTCCTCTTCAATATCCTCCAAATTAATTGGAACATTTTCACATGCATCGTAGTTAGATGGAGTACTCGAGCTACCGCCAAACTGATTAATTTCATCACTTGTAAAATCCATAATAACTATTATAATAAAAAATACTGAATATTAGACTGTAGAGTGAAAGAAATTGAATATATTAATTGTTATATGAGAAGTGAGAAAGAAGAAATTGAAACTTGAATCTGAATCTATAATATAGAAATAATGCAAATTAAAATCGATAGCAAAGTGATTTAAAATTTCAAAAATCATCCCGTATTTATAGATAAAAAAACTTGCGTTGTTTTTCAAATTTGAATTTCAAAAAGGTAACAGTGTAAGTATACCAATACGAAAAAAAAAAAAGCAGCTATAGCCTGCTGCCGTGCAGCAGTTCAAATATTTTTTTTTAAATTTAACTCAAAAGTAAAGTAAAAGTTTATCAAATTTGTGAGATTTATTGTTAAGATGTAGAATCCACCTTGTTAATCCATTTTTAGTTCAACAATTTAAAATGACAATTTGAAATTACTCTTGTTGGTAAATGTTCCTATTTTAATTTAAAACTTCTTTCATTAGCAGTTAAATCTAATCCTATATGTGACCTTTCATATCTCAATGAAAGATACGACGTGCAAGAAAACATTAAACGAGTTAGAACATCTATATAAATCATATGAAGCATAGAGGTATATAGTTATTCTCTATCGAACCCAACAACGCTTATCACTACACGCTAACGATCATCTTATCCCTCTCGATGACACTAGAACCCACAAACAATTTAACTAATGGCCAATTAATTGAAAAGTAAACTAAACCATAATAAACATGTAAACATTCAAAAAAATTAATATCAATCCAGTTATTCAAGCTAAAAATCGCATAACAAGGGTTCATCTGATCCTAGCAATATAAAAAGCTAATTAAGCATATTGAAATTACAAGAAATAGTTCTTAGTTTAAAAAAATCACCCAAAAATTAAATAATTGAGGAAAAGTCCTGAATTCTTGAATGACATCTATGAGTTCTTAATATCCCTTGAATTTTTTATTTTATTTTCCCAATCCTTATGCAAATCTCCTAGTACGAATTCTACTTGATAATCTTTTTGCAATTCCACAATTGAATTCTCTCACAAATATGATTTTACCCTCTTCTTCCAATATATTTTTCTAATAATCTTGATATTCCTGATTTTTATTTATTTATTATTATAATTTTTTTTTTTTTGCATAAAAAATGGCCCACCTAGTGTAAAAGATATTCTGGTATTTATATAGCTGGAGTCTAGGTCAAAAATATCACCCAAAAATTTCTCAAGTTGAGTTTTAATCGTATAAGAAAACATGAGATTCGCCTGACTTTTATACCCATGCGACCGAATAGTTCAACGGAATGCTGCCGCATAGTTCAAATGTTGAACTGGATATTTTTTTTCTACATAGCACTTGCGACCGCATAGTGCAATTTTTGGCTACTTTCTACATTCTTTCACATTGTGGTCCTTGAACTTCTTTTCACCTATATTTTCACCCTCTTAGTTTCCAAGTGTATCCAATTGAACCCCTAACATCTTTAACCTTCAATTCATGGTCAAATTCAACTATTGGATTGTTTCAACTTCGTCCCTATCTTTTGGAAAAAAATTTTAGGACTTTCCTTTGTTTCTTCCAATTTCTTGTTCAACAATTGAGTTTTACCTATTTAACACAAAATACAACAATTTAGAATATATTTTATCAAAAGAACAACTAAATATCGCTATTTTAGGTCCTAAATAAGTGTATAAAATATGCTTATCAGGCAACAACCATTCGATTAATGTTCTATACGAAAATTCTTTGGATCGTACGCAGACATATGATCCATGGATTTCTGTGTTGGAGCCTCATATTTTGTTACAGGAAGCCAGATCTCTTGCGGACAGGCCATTCTGTTAGTGAAGTTAGCAAAGAAGCCCCTAGCATACCGAAGACAAGAATTTTTATATGTTTGATGAATGATCCATTTATAATGGAATCCTCTGACAACTTGCCATGAGAAAAGCAAATAGAAAAATAATTTTTCATCAGTTATGTGTTTAGTTATCCACCAACAAAGGTGAAGCTTCCATAAAATATAATTTGGGAGTCCTGTGAGGAAAATATCTTGGTGATTTAAGAAAGACAGCTTCACGAACTTCCCAGAAAAATGTAACCACTATAGTGGAATTAGGTAATCTCAAGAAAAAACTTGAGATGACTCAATTAACCCTCGCATAATTGAATTTACGTCTTAAGTAGCACCGTTCGAGGAACTAGAAAGCTTTCTTGTCAATCCAGAAGATGCAAACTAAACTCTAAAAATTGACAAAGAACTAAACAAACATATGAAATCCTATTGAAAGACTTTTTGAAAGCATATCTGAATATGTTTGCTTGGAAACATGCTGATTTGGTAGATATAAATCCCAAAGTGACTTCCCATTCCCTAAAAACTAATCCAAAGGTAATATCTAAAATGCAAAGGAGGTGACCAAGGTCGAGAACTATGAGGCACTAAAAAGTAAAGTTGACAAGTTGTTAAACAACAATTTTATCCGTGAAGCTCAATATCAGTATGTAATTCAATATTAGTTCCAAAAGTAATGTAAAATGACGAGCTTCCCTAGATTTTACAGACATAAATAAAGCGTATCCCGAGATAGCTTTCCGCTTCCAGAATTAATCAGATGGTAGATGCAACTGTGGGACATGAACTACTAAGTTTTATGGACGCATATTTAGGGTATATTCAGATTCTCATCTATGTACCGTATGAGGAATATACTACAGATCGAGAACTATACTATTATAAAGTAATGCCATTCGAATTAAAAAATGACAATGTTTTGCCACTTATAAAAAACTAGTAAACAAAATGTTTGCAGATCAAATAGGTGAAAGTACACATTTGGAGGAATCCTTTGATATATTATGTAAGTATCGAATTAAACTCAATCAGCTAAAATGTTCTTTTGGGGTCACATAAGGAAAACTTTTAGTATTCATAGTAAACCGAGGAAATATCGAAGCAAGCTTTGACGAGATCTAAGCCCTAATCAACAAGCAATCTCCCACACAATCAATGGAGGTACAAAGCTTAACAAGAAGGGTTGCCGACTTAAGCTGATTTGTTTCACGAGCTACAGATGAGTGCACTCTTTTCTTTCAAACATTAAGGGGGAGAAAAAAATTTTGAATGGATTGACAAGTGCGAACAAGCCTTTTTAGGCTTTAAAGAAACATCTAGGAATAGCCCTGCTATTAGCCAAGCCATTAAATGGGGAGAAATTATTCCTGTACCTGATAGTTACTAAGGTAGCGGTATGTTCCGTCTAAGGTTGGCTCTCACTTTAATGGTAGCATCACAAAAATAACTGCCTTATTTTCAAAGTTGCAGTATCGATGTATTGAATAAAGTATATATAGAATTCATTAGTCTATAAAAACAGAATCTACTTTAAAATCATTAAGTTAGAAATATCATAGGTTACCATCAACTTGTTCATGTGCGTACATTAGTTTTCACACATACATATTGACGTTCATCTGCATATAAATTTGGACTTCTCGTGAGGCGAATAAGCAATGCTACTAATTAATAACAGTAAAGAAATAGTATTAAGAGCTCCAAATTATAGTCACATATTCTATCACATGTTACATTTGGTGTCACTTAAGAACCAAATCCCTAGTCCAATTTGTTGATGTATAGTACAAGCCGAAAGGGACATAAACATTTCCTCTGTAGTTACAACTAGAGGAAAATGAAAAGCATATTTTAAAAAATTGAATTATAGATATGGAGATACTACTAATAAGAATAAATACTACACTCTATCTTGTGCTTGATTTATTATTATTGTTAGCTCTCCAAGAAAATGGCTTTTTATAAGTAAATAAGTCTAATATACACAATTATTTTTAGTTAATAAGATTTAAAAATAAGTAAGGTACTTATCATGGAGGTACTTTTAAAATTAGCTTGGTCAAACCCCTAATTTCCACAAGGAAATACATGGAAATATGACCATTTGACCCAGCAATATTTTCCAGAATGACCTTTGATCATCAAAAAAAAAAAAAGGGATTAAAGTTAAAATAGGTTTTTATATACTATTTCCCAAAAATACCCCCATCTTCCACAATCAAAGAAAGGAGAGGAAAAAATAATAAAAATGAATTCACACGTTTATAGTCGGGATCCGGTTGAGGCCAATGTCCTCACAGTCTACCCAACACCGACCACCACAAAAAATGTTCATTATCTTCAACATAGGGTTTTTTTTTTTTTTTTTTTTTTGTTCTAGCTATTGATTTTTCATTTTATTTATTTTGTGAATTTGTGTATTAAATTCTTATTTTGATGCTTATTAATGTTTATAAGACATTATTTAGGTAGATTTAGGAGTATTGAATGGATTTTATTGAAAAAAGTGAAGTAAGCTCATCAGTTTAGGCCGACTGTCCAATCAACTGTCAAACAGTCTGTCCTGGGCTGGCTATTAACAACTGGCTCATTTTTTTAATTATTTTTTGTTTTTTGTAATTTGAACTCTTTTTTATTTCTTTTCACTTTTTTCTTTTTTTTTTCCTTTTCTTTTCATTTCTTTTTCTTTCCTTTTTTTTTCCTTTCTTTTTCTTTTTTTATTGATTTGTTTGTTTTTATTATATATTTTTTTTAAATTCTGTTAAAATTTATTTTTTCTTCATATTATAAATTGTTTTTATTTTATGATAAAACATGATTTTTAATTTTAATTAGATAATAATTAATTTTAATTTTAATTATTTTTTTCTCTTCTTCCTTTTTTGTTTATCTCTCGTTTTTCTCATTTTTTTAAGATGGACTGTTTGGCCCAATCCTCCTTTGGGCCAAGGAGTATGCTCGAGTCAGACCCTTTTTTCCTTTGCTCTTCTTTTTTTCTTTTTTTCCAGTTTTTCTCCTTTTATCCATTTTTTCTTTCAATTTTAATTAAAAAAATTTATAATAAAATTTTTTTAATTTTTGTTTGCAATTCATTTAGATTTTTATTTATATCGATGTTAAATGAATTTATGTCTTGCGTATAGTAGTTATAATTCGGTTCGCTTAATTTTCTAGGATTATGCTTTATTTTGTTATCTCTTGTTTAATGTTCTAATATTTGAATTTTTGCAGGATGGTATATCATTTGAATGAGAAGTTGAGACGGATGTTGAGGAAAGCTAATTGGAACAGTAGCTTTGATAGTTTCAATATAGTAGTGGAGCTGTTGGATGACCGTGAGTATTCTACTTCAGTCTTTTCTATGGCCCCTGTATCAGTTGAGAAAGGTCCAGTACTCTGGGTAGATCATTGATGCACTACTGTGTCGCTTGCCCAGGCCATCCGACGACGATGCCTTCCACTTCGACCTCGAGGGCAAGGTCTTTGCGTTCAAGTTCAAGTTTGCCCTAATGATTAGACTAAAAAAATTAGGCTATATAGTAGCTCATGATGGTATCCAGAGAAGCAACAAGCTATATGAGACTTATTTCCAAGGATAGGGGACCATGTTTCTGCAACAGTTGATTGATGCAATCAGAGCATGTGATCAGATGTTTGATTGAAGCTGGGACTGGTTTGCAATCTTAATAGCTAGTGCGGTGTTATCATAAGAAAACTGCAATCGACCTTTTTCATTTAGAGATCGTCGACGACACTGCCTTCAACAACATCTGTGGGGTCGGAGATGTTTTGAGGACACCGTACACATCTTCACCAGATCACACTCGAAGCCCAAGTAGTTCGTGCGTAAGTACGATACCTATGATTGCTCATGGCTATGCCTGTAAATGTTTTACAAAATCAACGTTAAAATATTTTGTATATTGAATTCATATATAATAATTGTATATGTTACGGATCTGGGCAAATGAGACTGTCCCCCCTATTAGGTGCCGGCTCTGCTAGGCGAGGGAAGACACGATATGATAAGACATGAAATGTCGTGTTTTTTATCCATTAATACTTGCACTTTTGTGATTAATTGATACCTAAATGTACTTAGTACCCTTATATTTTGATTTAGGCTGCAATTGGATGGAAACCGTGAAAGTTGGGAGAAAAGAGCGAAAAATGACCAAAATGGAAGCAAGTGAAAGTTCAAGGATCAAATTTAAATAATCCATAGATGAGACGGACAATGGAATGGAAATTCAAGAGTGTTAGGGGTCAATTGGACGAGGAAGAAGCCAAAGAGATGAAATATAGTCGAAGCATTATCACATATCAACTTTCAGGAGGAAAATTTACGCTCCAAGATTTCCGGTCTCTGTTTGAGCCACATTTTTGGCATAGTAAACTTGAGAATTGCAAAAATTCTAAGTAAACTTGCCAATTGGAAAAATTCTATCTTCAACAAAATTGTAACCCTTTTTGCTATCTTTTCAATGCGATTTGAATCACCTTAATGAGACATTGAGGGAGAAAGTTATGATCAAAATACTGAAAACTGTCCGACGGAGAAAATAGTTGAACCATGCGATTGCATAGAAGCATTAAGAGAATTTTTGTCCAAAAATGTTTCTTCCATGCAACTGCACAAGTTCCTTCCTTGAGGTCGCGTAGAGGAAGTCCGATACGTGATTTTCAATTTCCTTATTTCATTCAACTTCTTTTGGAACAAACACAAACACAATATATATACCCTAAAACTCGTCCAAAACAAAAAGAATGTCCCCAAACCTAATTTTTTCTGTTTTTGCTCTAGAATTGAAGATGGTGTAGTTAATTTCTCTTTGCTTGATCGAAGGAGACGAAACCTTGGAACAATTATAGCTATGAGATCCACCTTATTTTCTTAGTTTAATTCATATGCTTTGGTATTAAATATTCTTTTGTATGTATTTTTATGATTGTTGAGTTTAATTGCTATAATTTATTATTTTCTACAATCTATAGCTAAGTTAAATGTTCAAATTTGTAATTGTTTGATTGATTTAACTTGTGAAGCAACTAAAATTAATGATTTGCTGCTTTGAAAATTATTGATTCTCAGGAAAAATATTTATTTAGGTTAAATGCAACCACGTGTGCTTGTGTTATCTAGTTCATTAATTTCTCGAGTTCATAAAGCAATTATTGAATCAAATCTTCGCGCTTGTTTGGGATTGTTCGATAATTAAGATTAATTAGATTGCTTTTTTTAATTAATTAAAACTAAGGAGAAATGGAAAATCGTTTCGAATGGAAAATTATTTTCCACAATGAATGCTAAAATTGGGAATTGATGATTATTTATGGATCAATAACCAGTTATAAATTTCCAATTGTGGATGTTGATTTAGATCAAGGTTCGTTTTATTGATTTCATCCAATTTATTGATTTGCATTGATATTAGTTGTTTTTCTTAATAATTGATTGTTTCAAAACAAAAACTCCCATTTTTCGTTAATCTAGCATAGAAAGTAGACTAAACACTCTTCGTGGGATTGACTTTTACTTTCACTACTGCATTAATTTTTAAGAAGTAAAAGTTTTAATTTGGGGTGTATACGACAGTACGGACCACGCTACCCTCAGATGCGTCATTGGAGAACATCACAAATGGATGGATGTTCATCTGGGAAATAATTATCAGCTCTCCTCAACGACCTTCATTTGAGTATTCTACATTTATAATTTATATTGTACATAAAGAGAAGAACAAATTCCCACATTTAATAATATTATAGATCTACTCACAAAGAGTTGTCGCAATATAAATATGATCGTCATATAGACTCTTATGATATTAGATGCATAAGTGATCAAATATAGTGCAAGTGGGAGTTTGTAAGTATTATGCTCTAGGTCCGATTGACTTTGGACATAAACATTTTACTCTATAGTTGATGCGATTTATGACAAATCTATTATTTAATTAATTAATATTCAATTAAATTAAATAATAGAGTCCGTAGATTCAAATTTTAGTAGTTTGTTAATCACAAGGAATTGTGATTGTGAGATACAAATTAAATATGATTGAATATTAAATCATCCGTGATCGTAAGCAATGATGAAATACGGATATCGTTATTATGGATAAATCATCACGTGCTGCATAAGTTACTTGTGAAGTAAGTAGCTGATCTCACAAGTTAAAGTATGGTGACACTTGAATGAATACGTAGATGTTTTGTTATAGAACAAAACATTGAAGACCCGTCGAAAGATTCCACATGGATAACTATCTGAGTGCCAGTGGTTAATCTCGAACGTTCGATAGTAGGATTGGTCCTTTGACTTGAGGTCATCATAGCGCCATATATGAGAACAGTCATGCCTTAACGATGTTAGATGTTGCTCTACCAAGGGTTACTAATACGGCATCGTTCAGTTATGTCAAAAATCATATGAAGGTTTTGAATAACCAATAGAGGATTTGTCACTCTTAGATAGTAAGAGATTATGATCTATATTTCATTCAATTAAGTCGATAGCGAAATCATTGGCCAATGTTTACTCATAAGTCGAAAAAAGAGTTTTAGATTTATATTAACTTAATAATAGAATGAAAGATATGATCGATAATCGAAATTGACACACCTCTATATCTCGTAATTGATAGGCTCGTATTGACGAAATGATTTTAGTTTCACGGTAAACGAAAAAGTTTGATTTGTCATACCACGTGACATTTTTAGTCACATATATTGCCCTAACACATTACTAGATGTCAATCTGGGACAGCGAATGTAAATTGGTAATAATTAAAAGGGTGTTTTGATTTATCAATTTTGATTAGACCAAAATAATAATTCACGTCGTTAGACATCGTGATTAGGAACCTAATGAGTCGCACACAAAAAAAGAACTAGAAGATTGTGATTTGTCAATTAATTGATTTATCAAACGTTAGATAAATTAATTAATTAGGTTGCTTATTTATAGGCCCGAATTAATTAATTCATGGACTGAATTTAACTAAATGGTTTAATTAAATATTGAACCGAATCAGGAAACAGGCCAAGCCCGTTTGGACTTATGTACATAAGCAACTAGGGTTTACAATTTTGTATAGAATTCTTCATTATTCTTACTAGCACAAGAGGAGAAAACCCTGATTCTTACAATATTGTTCTCTGTGTGGATTTTTATTGGAGGCTAGGCAATTGAATAGCTGTAAATGGCGAATCAAGATCGTTGAAACGAAAGAATAACAAAGGAGTTTGCAGATCTCGTAAAAATATATACTTTCTATCACAATTTCTATCTAAATACAAAGAGATCCTTGGTGGGAATTGAAATCTTTATTAATTTTCACTGTGCACATTTAAGTAGATTCCTAATAATAACTCTCTCTATTTTTGGTATTTCTTAATGTAACACATCGACCTGGTCATGGACTTGTTGTGTCATCGAGTTGAAATATATCCAAAATTATTTCACATTCCTGACCGAGTATTATTGGACACTAAGTTCATTCGTGCCGTTACCATTGGGTATCGGTCGTTCCAGCTTATGGATAATGAGTATACGGTGCCTGATTATATGCTCGAGTGGGATATCGAGATGTTGCCAAGTATTAGGGGAAAGTCATGGGAGGATTATATGTATATGTACATTTTAGTGATCATGAATCATCATTGCATTACCGTGGAGATCGTCTATGCAGTCTCGACTATATATATGTACGACCCCGATCATTCATGTCTGATACAGGGTCAATTTAAGCAAAATTTGGAGTCGGTAGCTATGATCATTCCTCTGTTGGCTAGACGAGTGGAGTGATAGTACAGGACAAATTAGTCAACATGTGGGATACGACGACGGTGAGATAGTCCATATCATAAGTGTTTGTAATTTTTTTTAAATTTAAAAATTATTTTTTAACTACGTTGTGCAGAACTAGCACATTATTGTTTAATTGTAGGGACGATTGTGGTATGTTTGCCATAAGTACATTGACTTTTTTTTATTATAGTACATAAAATTAATGAAATCAACCAATCATTGATAGATTTGGAAGAATAAGTTAGGGCACAATTTATACGAATTTAATTGTGATTCATAAATATTGTACATTGCATTCTTTTTTAATTATGAAATAATTGTAAATACTATTAAATTCATGTAAACATTGTACTTTGAATTTTTTCCATAATTATACAATAATTGTAAGTATTGTAGTATTTATTTAAATATTATACATTAAATTTTTTGTAATTATGAAATAATTGCAAAATATTGTAAAATTTATGTAAATATTAAACATTGAATTTTTTGTACTTATGTAATAAATGCTTATTTAATTACGAATAGATGTAAATATTGTTCAATTTAACATCGACATTATTACTCACCGATTTAATTGTCATTAAGGAGAATTTGACTTGTAAAATATTAGCGAGTATAACATATTGCTCTGTACCCACCAAACTTACACGATTGAGAAAACTCTCTGGTAGATGGTATTCTATACGTATGTAGATGTCAAGGACCACACAGTTCAACTTCTAGAGGCAACAATGTTTAAATGAGAGAATATGGACGAGAACTTCCTACTCGCTTCATTCGGTAGAGAAAATATAGTCTCACAATGTGCTGCTCTCCAAGAATCGACTGTGTAATAAAGAGAGCATAATGTTCTTACTGCAAAGCCTCGATACGTAACCATCGCAACTGCATTTTCACATGGAAAACACTCCATTTGAAATCAATTGCAAGTGCATGTGTTACCAGTCAAATCCACCATGTATGTCGTATTATGTATACCTTTCACGAAGAAGCACAAATCATTCAGTGGTTCTACATTTAACTTTCTCGTAACCTTTGCAACCTTGAAGAGTTAGTCCTCTTGAGCCGAGGCTAGCATGCTCGTACATCTCTGTGATTCTACACGTCGATCATGAAATCATTGCTGCAGCTTTTTATCAATGTTCTCGATCATTGCGAAAATTAGTAACTCTCAATCCTTGTTAAATATGATCATGCACAATGTTTGATCCCCATTTTTGTTAGATAATCTCATGTTGGAGATGATTTACTTACAATTTCGACTATGAACTAATATACTCCTCAATAATGTAAGCTTTGGCCATTCTCCTAAACAATAAAACGACATATTTGGCCCGATACCTAGTTTTCAGATTGCCTTGTATGTGGTACATGCAATACCTATAATGTGCTTCGAAAAAAATTTCAGCAATACCATTTATTACAGCAGTCCCAAATCAGTTACAAAAGCATGGTCCTCGACTTTCCCGATCACTTCTCTCAGCTTTGTAAAGAACCAACGCATTGACAGATCATTCTCGCTGTCAACTACACCGAATGCATGAGGGTAAATTTGAATGTTACCACATGACATGTAGCGATAATTAACTTGCATAGGTATCTAGCTTTTAGAGTTGTACAATCGACTAGAATTATGAGTCGCGTCGCATTTCAAAATCCTCGAATGTATTTTCCAAAAGCTATGAAGAATAACTTAAGGTAGTTCTCACCCTCCATCTCAATAAAAAATGTCGAGCTAGGATTAATTTTGCCCATGTTATGGCAATACCTAGCCAATTTAGCATAGTTTTCCTCAACCGTGCTCATTAAATCCTCTAACGAGCATTCCTTGGCCTTCCAGGCCTTCTGGTAGCTCATGGCCACTCCATACTTTCGACAGACGTCATTAATAATGTCTGAAGGTCTGTAGATCATCTGTGGGTCCTGATACTTGTGCATTATTTGTCGACCAATAAACTATGCTTGAGTATGTTCCCATGTATACTTGCGAACCACAAATAACTCATTCTTATCTATCTTAGTTCCTCGCAATCGCCAACAGTAACTGTCGTTGACACAGACAATTGTCAACAAGGACTTGTTTGATTTCTTTATCTTCAACTCAAAGTTGTATTTTAATATCATCCGGTGCACAACTTCTGACAAATCTTTTTCTATTTCAAACAATTGATCGACATGCAAATTCTCATCATCGGGAACCGCACGCTAAAAATTAGAGAATTGTCCACTTGATCCAACCCCGGAGCTCTCACCCCGCTCATATCTCTGATGAAATAAAGCAATCAAAGCCTCACTTGTAAATTTATTTACATTCTCGTTGTTGTGAACAATTGACGAAATTCTTTGCGTAATAGCGTGTTTCGTGCGGGTTAGTCGCTAACAATTAAAAAAGGGATCAGACGATTGTGTAAGGGACAAAGCTCTTGAGACAAAGTCCCAAAAATGGGTGTTTTTATTGGCGATGACTTTACAATTGGAAAATAAAATAGAATGCCTCCAAGAGGCGCAAGCACACGAGTTACTGAAAAGAAGTGTTTAAATCTAAACTAAGAAATTGAAAGTTACATATTCTCTGTTTGAGAGTGTTTGATTCAGGTTTTTTTGCTCTATGTCTTTTCTTCCTTTTATACTCCCTGAATGATCTCTTCGTGATCAACCGCTTAAAAACTGCTTCATCGCTCTATAACTGCCCACTTTCTTCATAGTGGCCAACTTGTCATGGAACTACCTTCTCTAACTGTTGCCATTACTTTTTGTCATTCAACCGTCTTCAATTGAATTCCTTGAATCGTGGAACGTGATAGGGCTACTCAGTAACTGCTTCATTAACCGCGCCTTTGGGTAACCATAACATCTTATGTTTGCTAAGATCTTGGGCGACTCGAAGGTTTGGGCGAGAACAGGGTCACAGCTCTGGGCGACTGTATGGCAATCCATTTGCTCAAATCTTGGGCGACTTGCAAGCTTGGACGATGGTATTACTGCATTCATGGGCTTCTCTATTTGGGCCTTTAACCTGAATTGCCTGATTGGGCCGTTCTTTGGGCTATCTGATTTTGGGATCCTCCAATTGGGCTTCATTCCTTGGGCTATTCGATTTGGGCTGAACTTTTTGTGTGTCAATAATTACCCCCCAATATGGCAGAATTAATACCAATTATTAATTTTTACCATATTCACTTTGTGTTTCCCAGCAACATTCAAAATTTCCAAGAATTTCAATCATTGTTTTCTTCCATAGCCTGAAAAGATGCGACGTTTGCAAACCCTTATAACCCCCAAATACACGCCATTTCATTGCACCACTAAATCACACCTCATTGTTGCGCGTTTCTCTCTCGCAATATTACTATTCATCTTCTTGCTTCTCTGCTACGTTTCTTAAGCAAACTTCGACAAACTCTATTTCGTTCTTAATGGCTGCTTCACAATTCCAGTCTGGTGACTCCTTCAGTTTCGAAGACTTCCAGAAACTCCTTACTTGACCATATATAACTCCGAACTTCCTTACACCAGCTAATGTCGAACTCAATGAGTTCTATCTAGGTCCTTCATTCAACAACGCCGAGGCTATTGAAAAAGCGATGATCGGTCAACTGTTCCCTTGTACTCAGGCCCTCCGTTTCTAAACTTTTTCCCGCTGAGACCGCTTCGCGAAAGAGGTATTCGCACTTGGCCTAAATTTGATGTCGTTTTTTGTAGATGGCATGCTCGCCTTGTGGACCATGGTCCTACTAAGGCAATTTTTTATAGTGCTAAGATTTCTGATTTGTTAGAAATCTCTCTTCAACCCCCTATTTTTGACCCAATACTTTTTCCAATCGCTTTAAATTTTTGGTCTTCTGAGTATAACACTTTTGTTTTCCCTCTTGGTCCCATGTCCATTACTTTAAGGGATGTTGGGGCCCTAGTAAATCTACCACTTTTGGGCAATACCATTTTCCCTGGTATTTTGATTTCTGGTGTCGCCCCAAAATTTGATAAAAAACTCACCGAGTCTTATTCAAGCTTGCAAACCTGTCATAACCACTTGAGCGCTGAGCCTTCCCATGCTAAGCGTGTGGCCTTTCTTCAGGTTTGGCTTTGTAAATACAGTTTGTGTGTGCCAAGCATGAAGCCCTCCATGAGCTATTTACCCATAGCGCACGAATTAGCGCATGGTAGGCCTCTAATTTTGTGTTCTTTTTTTTAGCTACCCTCTAAAGAGGAATGGTGCATCTCCCACTGGCAGTGGGCCTCTTTGGTTCACTCAAATGCGGTTGAGAGCCTATTTTCCATCGCTTGGTGCTCCATCCTTTTCCAGTCCTTCTGCTAGCTGCTATGCGCTAGCCATTGATCCCCTGACTCCTGTATATATGTCCAGAAGGGACATTTTTTCATTCTTTTGTACTTTGGATTCAATCCCTTCCTTCTTTCATTTTCCTCCCTTTTTGACTCCGGATTATGTGCAACCTCCATCCACTATGGATAGTGCGAACACCTCTCTGTTCGTTTGGATTCAGTTTTTGATCAGGAGGGAGTTGTTCCATGATATTTTGACTGGAACCAATGCCAAAGTCGGGGTTGAAATATACGCTCCCCAATTTTTTGCTCACCAACTTGGCTTTGGCCAAACTTGGCATGTTCCCCCTTGCTATTCAAGAAATTTAATAAACCGTTTCCACACCATTAATAAGGCAGAGGCAGAAATTATAGATGCTCGCAATATTCTTTTGACGAGCAACTTTTCATTAGCCCCTTTCAATCCTAGCCGTGCCATCCATCCTCTTTTTGAACGACTCTGACCGTCAGTGAAGCGCAAATTGTTTGTGACTGATGCCAATCGTGCTTTCCATTCACTGGACCAGCCAAATATTTCTTCCACCTCTCCTGTTTTTGTCACTCCTGTGTCCATTAGGAGTCCCTCTTCCCCTGCTCGTGCTAAACAGTCTGCTCGTTCATCGACTTCTCTTCCTGCCAAGCCCACTACAACTAAAAGTGCCCCAAGTCGCAAACGGCCAGCCTCAGCATCTCCTATTTTGGAGGATGATGCTGATGATGATGATGACACCCCTCTCATCGTCAGGAGGAAGGTAATTAAATTGGTTTACTCACAAGCATACCTTTCCATACTTGAAACTTTTCTATGTGCTGATGGTTTATTTGAATTTCTCAGAAAAGTTCAGCCTTTCCTTTGAAGGCTTTGGTGTTGGCAGCTCCTGCTCCATCATCCTCTGCTGAGGCTGCTTCGTCCAAACCAGCTGATAAAGGGACTACGCTTAAAGAGAAATCTTCAGTCCCAGAATCTTCATCATGGCCAATGGATGAGCCACCTTCTTCCCAGTGCGTTGACCCCCCAAACGTCGAAGCAGAAGGTAATTCATTTTTTGATACTTTACCTTTGCTCGTGCTATTGGTTTTTGATTTATTGCTTTTTGAGTTCTACAGATGCTCCCATGAGTCAACCCGTTGCGGCAAGGTCTTCTTACTTAGACGAGGGGAAGTCCTCAAGAATGGTGGAGCCACAGGTGGTAGATTTGGCTGGAGATATGCCACCTTCCAAGATTGTTGATGAGGTAATCTTTGCTTCACCTTTACTTTCACTTTGTTTAGTGTAGTGAAAACATTCAATGTTGACAACTTTCTTTGTGGGATGCTGATAAAATTGTGCATTCCATCCAAGACTTGTTCACTTCCTGGGGGCAAGTCAAGATATCTCGCCCTGCTTCAGCCAGTCGTCCTTTTGCTTCTTCAAGAGAAGATATGAAGTTCCTCAAGTAGTCGATATTTGAGTATGTGTCCTTCATGGATATGGACATCGGTAAGGCTAGTGCTGCCAAGCATAAGGATAAGCTTGAGCATTTGAATGCGAAATTGGAGCAAACACTGACACTTCCGTCGCTCAATCTTTCTGCTGATTTTAAAGCAATGTTGAAGGTTGTCCAATCCGAGGTCCTCTCTTTACTGGCCAAAAATGTTGAACTGAAGGCCAAAAGTACTCAATATCTTCACGTTGTATCTGAAAGATAATCTTTGCTTCTGGAGATCAACAAAGCTGAGGACGAATTGAAAGAAATCTCTTCTGAAGTCATGATTAAAAACTCTTTGATGATCAGTTTAGCTGCACAGATGAAGGAGCTTCAAGCAAAGATGGATGACTGCAAGGCGAGAATGGCTGCCAAAAAATGCAATGCCTTCCAAGGAATTGAGCGAACCAAGTCTTTGGTCGAGCAGTACAAGAAGCTGGAAGTTGATGATGATATTGTGGCTGAATTGAATATCACTTCTTCTCGGCAGAGCGAGGACTGGGGGAGACTTAGGGAAAGAATTCGTTTGGTATGGGGCAAATTATAATTAAGACATATAATGCCTTAACTTTTTCTTTTTGTAATTTCGTATTGACTTTCCCTTTGTAACCTTGTACTGATATCCATTGCTAATTTTGACTATAACAGCAGCCATCATTGTTAATGAATAACTATTTTAGCTTCTTGTGTATTTATTGACGTTTGTCTTTTAATCTTCAATCGCTCAAGCATTTAATTGCTTTATGCTAAAATTATTTGCACATTTTCTCTTGATATTTCTGCCTTTTTTCCCAAGACTTTGGGCCACTTGATTCCATTTATTAGGCACGAATGTGGCTGTTCATATTCTGTCTTTTCACCTTCACCCCCTATAAATGCACGTATACTTCACACTTTCCATCTTCATTTCCATTTTCTTCTTCAAAAAACCAATTTTATGCCATTGTTTAGCATTTTAACAGTCAATCCAAAACCTTCGTTTTTCATGAAAATGGATCATCTGATCCGTCGATTTTGCCATCTTTCTTGATGTCACCTTTGGTATGGGAGATATAGGAAATATTCTTTGACCAGCAAAGTTCTTCCCATCTTCTCCATGTTCCTTACAAGGAATTCGATGATGGAAGATAATTTTTGAGGACGCCTACAAGCCACCTTGCTTGCTGAGATGCTTCTCAGCCTCCTTGCCCGTCATTGCAGCGATGCATTTAGGAAGGCGATGCGAAGGCGCTTCATCTTCCTTTCTGCTTGCTGAGAGTGCTTCTCGGCCTCTCTGGTTGCCTTTGCAGCAGTGCGATCGGGATGACGATCATGGCCAGTACACCCTCTTACTTGGCGTTCGATCGGGAGATTAGTTTGCTCTTAATTGTAGTTTATAGAGCATTTAGCATCTTGTATTTTGCAGCTTTGTAATGAACGTTTGATAATAAAGGAATTTATTTGAACGTATTTCGCTCTGGCCCTTGTTACTTTACGATCGTTCAATGCGATTTGATTACGCTTTTATTTGTTCACTTTTTCATAAGGAAGGAACATATTTTTTTAAATATTTGTTATTAATGAACCTCATGTGCTTGATGCTGTCTAAATCTTCCAAATGATAGGCTCCATTAGGCAACACATTATTTACTTTATATTGTCCTTCCCAATTGGGCGACTATTTGCCATACTTTGGATCTTTGCTATCCAAAGGGAGTACTATTTTTCAAACCAATTCGCCCAGGTTGAACGACTTGGCTATAACTTTTTTATTATAAAATTTAGCCATTCTTCGTTTTTGAATTTGCAATCTATCTAGAACGTCCAACTTTAATTCGTCCAACTCCAATAAGTTTTGAACTAGTGATTCGGTATACTCGCCATCACTTAACTTATGTTGCAAATACACTCTGATCGATTGCACGTTGATTTCCATAGGCAAAACGACCTCTTGTCCATATGTAAGTTGGAAAGGAGTAATTTTTGTACTTGACCGATGCGACGTCCTATAAGCCCATAAGGCCTTGTTTAGATATTCGTGCCAATTTCTGGCATTTTCATCTATCATTTTCCTTATAATATTTTTTAGAATCTTATTAGAAGATTCTGCCTGTCCGTTGGATTGAGCATAATATGGTGTGGAGTTCACTAATTTAACCCCAAACTCGCTCAAGAATTTATTCACTTGATCCCCATTCAAAGATATTCTATGATCTACCATCAAAGTTTGTAGAATTCCAAATCTATAAATAATGTGATCACAGATAAATTCTATGACATTCTTTTGGGTGATCTCCTTTAAAGGTACAACCTCTACCCACTTAGTAAAATAATCATTTGCAACTATAACAAAAGTATGTTGCTTGGACGATGGGGGATAAATCTTCCCTATCAGGTCTATCGCCCAACCATTGAACGGCCAAGGTAGGTGCCATCTCTCATGCTGCCGCCCTTTCTATTGGGCCATGCTTTTGGCATGCTAAACAACTCTTTGCATACTGAACGCATAATTCTCCCATCTTTGGCCAAAAATATCCACTCCTAATAATTAACCATCTCATCCTTTGGCCAGCTTGATGAGCTCCACATATCCCTTCGTGTACTTCAGCCATGATCGTCCTGGCTTCTTGCAAACTTACACATTTTAGTAATATACCATCAGAGCATTTCTTAAATAACTCTTCATCTATCAGTGCATAGTTTAGCAAACGCAACTTCATTTTTCTACTATCTCCTTTATTAGATTCTTTAAGGAACTCCTTAATCTCTGCCCTCCAATCTATTGCATCTCCATCTTGTATGCAATGAATTTCAATCGTTCTCGCCCTTCTTTGGATCACGGGTAATATGGTTCCATACTCACAAGTAGACTTCCAATTTAAAATCTTTGAGTACCCTGAGGCCATCTGGGCCAACTCATTTGCCACGTCATTATATATCCTATTAACGCATTGAAGTTCTACTTGTTCGAATTCTTCTAACAACTCTTGGGCGATTTCATATTGACTTATGATGGAATCACTTTGGCATTTAAAATCACCAATCAATTGGTGAATTACCAATTGAGAATCGCCTCTAATGATTACGTTCTTTACCCCCATATCTATCATTAGTTCTAGGCCCACGATTAAGGCTTTATATTCGACCTGATTATTGGTGCACATCCTATCCAAAGTGAATGTGAACTTGTAACAAATTCCTAAAGAATTTATCAATGCTACTCCTACTCCTGCACCTTTAGAGGTTTTCGATCCATCGAAATACAACACCTAAGGTTTTAGTTGGAACGAATTGATTTCTAATTCAATTTCTTCAGGCATGTCAAGACATGGATGATCGGCTAGAAAATTAGCCAAAGCCTGATTTTTAACTGCCTTTTGGGGTATGTATTGTATTTTGAATTCTGATAAAGCTAACATCCAAAGGCCTACCCTTTGGTGTAAAATAGGGCGAAAGAACATATACTTAACCAAATTTACTCTAGAAATCAAATAAACGGTTACGGGCCGTAAATAAGCCCTTAATTTTGTACATGTGAAATACCATGCAAGACATAATTTTTCGATAGCAGAGTAATTACATTCACATTTTATTAACCGTCTACTCAAGTAGTAAATCACCCTCTCTTCACCAAATTGGTCTTCTGCGCGACCATTCCAGCTATTGATTCTTTTTCAGTCGATACATACACTTTCATTGGTCGTCCTTGGATTGGTGACACCAACACTAGTGGACTTGATAAATATGTCTTCAGGCTTTCAAAAACTTTTTGATATTCTTCTTTCTAGACAAACTCGTCCTATTTTTTAACTTTAAAAGTGGCGAAAAGACTTTAGTTCGCCCTGCACAGTTGGAAATAAAGCGTCTTAAAAAGTTTACTTGACCTAGAAACCTTTGCAATTCTTTTTTTGTTGCTAGGTGGTTTGGCCTCTAAAATGGCCTTCGCTTTATTTTTATCAAGTTCAATCCCTATTTTATGTACCAAGAAACCAAGAAAGTTCCATGCATTAACACCAAATGCATATTTCAAGGGATTCAACTTTAGCTTATATTGCTTCATTCGCTCAAATGAACATCTTAACTGTTCAAAATGGTCCTCTTCTTTAATGGATTTGACCACTATATCATCTACATACACTTCAACAAACTTGCCTATCATATCATGAAAAATTAAATTCATTGCCCTTTGATAAGTTGCTCCTACATTTTTTAGGCCGAAAGGCATGACTACCCATTCAAAACATCCTAGAGATCCAGGGCATCTAAAGGCAGTTTTGTGTATGTCTTCCTCAACTATATAAATTTGATTGTATCCTGAATACCCATCCATGAAGGAATACATGACGTGTCCGGCAGTTGAGTCTACTAAAGAATCTACCGTGGGCATTGGATATTCATCTTTGGGTGTGACTATGTTTAAATTTTTAAAGTTTATGCACACCCTTATTTACCATTCTTTTTTAGTACTGGCACGATATTGGACAACCATTCGACATACCTGGCTGTTCTAATAAAGCCTGCTTTTAATAATCGCTCTATCTCTTTCTTAATCTCAGGGAGTACATTAGGAGCAAAACGTCTGGGAGGTTGCCTATGAGGTTTAAAATTAGGCTTAGTTGGTAATCTATGTTCCACCAAGTCTCTATCTAAACCAGACATTTGTTCATATTCCCAAGCAAAACAATCTTTATACTCATTTAACAAAGCGATTAATTTATTACTAACCTCTTGATCGAGCATCTGGCTGATGAATGTTGAACGATCTTCTCCTTCATTGTCAATATTCACTTTAATCAGAGGGTCTTGTGATTGAGCATATCCAGGCTTGATGATTCGCATTACTTCATCGTCCAGTTCCCTTGTAGGCACTTCTTCTTCTAAACAATCCACCTTGTTGACTTCTCGGCCAATACTTTGTTCCAATTCGAATACTGCTAATTTATCTTTCAACGCTTTCAGGGCTGCCTCTTCTTTCGTCTTATCCTTGCATTCTTTATTAAAAGCCATTAATTTGGCTTTGAAGGCCTGAATATCGACCATTTGCTTTTGTTGCTTAGAACTCATTTAAGACTCCTTGATTATTCTTTTGCCAATTACTGGCTCTTCTAGAGCCACTATATTTGGCCTCATCTGACTGAACATTTCAATGAGTGCGTCCACTGAAAATGGCTCTTCACTCTGCGCGACAATCTGAGTTTCTTCCCCATCTTGGACTACCCTGACAGGTCCATAGTTTCCTTCGTACATGAACCTTTCTACTGAGTTTGCTTCTGCAACAAAAGGCCTATGATTGGCCTGCACCACCTCTGCTTCACCCTTATTATTCCAAAAAATCAGGCATTGATGGAACGATGAGGGTATACAGCGACTTCCGTGTATCCAATCTCTTCCTAGTAACACATTGTAACTAGTAGGACCATCTATTACAAAGAAGACTGTGGTCCTAGTAGTTGTCCCTATAGTTATGTCCAATGGCATAACTCCCTTAGCTGCAGTTGCTCCTCCATTAAAACTTGTAAGGATGACTTCTGTTGGAATCATATTCCCTTCTATCTTTGTAAATTTTCTCATCATCCTAGATGGAAAGATGTTTATAGCTACTCCATTATCGACAAGCACTTTTGCCACAAGTATGTCGTTAACTAGAACTTTAACGTACAATGGCCTCAAGTGTTTAGTCAATTTCATGGCTGGCCTCTTAAAAATAACCTTTTTGGCAGCCTCTATTTCTACCTCCTGCTTGTCCTCTGTCGAGTTATCTTTTCGTGATAAGTCAACGTGCAGCATATTGCACTGAGCCTCTGTCTCGTGAATTTCCTTTTTACTGTTTTCTAATGCCTCATCTTCAGTTACCCAACCTGTGGGAGGAGGTATTATTCTTGGAGGTGATTCATACTTTTTAGAGTGAGGCACTCTCTTCTTCCTTTTAGGCATCCCATACAGCACGTAAAAATCGAAAGAACGCCTAGATGGTTCTCCCAATAAGTCTACTTCACAAACTCCCTCTCGATGTAGTTGCTTCAATAGAGTATTGTACGATACTCCTCTTCTTCTTCTTTCTTCTTCCAGATCAATTTTCTCTTCAATGTCTGTCATACCATCATCTTCCTCACCATTGTAGGCCTCTCTAGAAGTCTAGCCTTCTTCATATTCCAGCATGCATGCTTCTCCTTCGTTATCCTTTCTTTCTTCTTCCTCTTTCTCTTTATTCTTGAGCTCATTGGCTAGTAAATAGTTATTAGCCATGATAGGAGGTAACGTACTGAACTGAATAGTAAGGGGCTGATCTGGATCTTCTCCATCCCTTCTGTCTCGCTCAAACTTCGATCTCCCAGAAGAAGTTTCTAACAAATCTTTCATTGATTCATCTGTACCAGTCTCTTCACTGTCTTTGAAAACATTTTGATTGGCTACCTCGAGTAGTTTAGGCGCCTTAGGATGTGGCACTCTCTGTTGTTGCCTCATCATTCGTCCATAATTTCATTGGAAACGCCTTTGTTGGATTCTAGTCATCTCGTTAAAGGGTATCGCCTTTCCTGCATTATACTGGAACGAATGCCATACATTTGGTTGGCGAGGTTGTGGCCTGAATGTTCTCCCATTATTTACTGGCCTGAACTGCCTCTCAAAAGGCGGTCCCTCATAGAACGATGTACCTCGCTCTCTACCAGGCTGATCATTTGGGAAGAAAGTAGGGCGATGGGGATGCTACCATATCCCTGGTTTCTCCGTATTCCTACTCACTTCTCTTTTACATCTTGCACACAAGACATCTTCATCCTTTTTTGGCTCCTTTCTTTTAATACGCTCAAAGACACTGGGATGTGGTCCAGGGTATTCTTCTCCATCATCTATAACCAACTTGAATTTTGACAACTTGTTTTTGAAACCAGACGTCACCATATTCATTCCAAGTGGCTGTGGAAAAGGATTTTCATCCACTGCCATCTTCTTCTTATCATCAAACATAATTCATCCTGATTCAATGGCATCCTGTAACACATAGCGAAAAACCAAGCAATTGTTAGTCAAATGTGACCATGCATTATGCCACTTACAATATTTTTTACCCTTAATTTGTTCAGGGTTTGGCAATTTATGCCTATCGCTCAGCTTTATCTACTTATCCTTATATAATTTATCAAATATAAGGTCAGCTTTGGTTACATCGAACGAGAACGTTCTACCTTTTATGTTTTCATCTTTCATAGGCTCATCCTTACCTGATGGTCTAGGCTTAGCCATTATAGGACAAGTATACGTGTCTCCTTTGACTAATACGGCCAAGCACACTTCGGTCTGATCGTATGACTCGTTATTGATGGTATGAATATCAAAATTTGGGTCTCTATAATAAGTCTCCTTGCTAGAATTTTTTATCTACTCTTCTTCTCTTATCAATCGTTCATACCTAATCACGTTTGCGCTCAATTGGAAAAGGTCAGGAAATTTCTTGTCTTGAAATTTCTTTTTCAAATCAAAGCTCAAACAATCTTGAGCGATTTTGACAAATCTTTTTCGGGCAAAGGTACAAAATATTTACTTCTTGCTGTCTTGAATCTTTGGAGGAAGCCTTCTACCCATTCATTTGGCATTTGACGTAGATTCGCCAAATCGGCCAAAGTAACTTCATACTTAGTCTTATAAAACTGAGCATGGAATAATTGTTCCAATTGTTGCCATGTTTGAACAGAGTTCGCTAGCAAATTGATGAATCAGGAGAAAGCTACTCCTGTTAATGAACTAGGGAAATGCCTCATTTTATGATAATCCGTTACGTCACCACTTTGCAGTGTGAATCGCCCTATGTGTTCTAGAGTAGACACCTCCCCTAAACCGGTAAATTGTGAGAATTCTGGCACTTTATACCCTCTAGGCCATGGATATGCTTGGTCTACCCAATCAGGATATGGCTTTGTGTAAGTCGGCCTAATGACAGGACGTATCCCAAAAGCCATCTGATCCTGTACGATTTCCATAATTTGATTCCTCAACATGACGTTGGGGTCATATGGAATTCCTACAGGTTGGTTAACCGGTTGATTTGTTTGAGGCCTAACGTTTGGTCCTTGATTGGCAACAAAGTTACCATGATTTGAGCCATTATTACCATTAGCCTGAACATTTATTCCCTCATTAACACGTGGGGTATTTTGTCCATTATTTAGGACATTATCTCTTACATTTGGATTACCGCCCAAGTTAGGCGTACCACTACCATTATTCTAATTTGGCATTACACCATCCCCTGGTTTGAAGTAGAGGGACCGAAAGGTGGTTCTACCCCTTGATTTGGATTTAGGACTTGGGGATTATGTTCCACAATTGTCCTAGTTTGAAAGTGGTTTGCAAGAGGCATAACTGGTTGACAAATTTGACCTACTAACTTATTCATTATTTCGTTCAAAGTATTCAGTTGTTTGGCCATGTTGTCATAATGTGCATTCCCATTCTGGGTAAATCTTTCCATATTATGAATATTTCGAAGATTTACCTGTTCAACGACATCTTGTGTGAGTTCTCCAAGTAGTGCACGCATAGTTCGAGGACTTAACTCTGCCATTGATTTGTAACGACAGTTACTGCTCTGATTCTGTCCATCTGTTCGTGGAGAGCTATGCTCTCCTCATATCTCTCTATCACAGATTGGACTCCTCCCTGACTTGCTGCTTCTTTATCGGATCTCTGAGCCATATTGTTTCACCTTTTGTATCTTCAACACCAAACACCACTGTCCCACTGGGAGTGCCAAATTGTTTCGCACGGGTTAGTCGCTAACAATTAAAAAAGGGATCAGACGATTGTGTAAGGACAAACCTCTTGAGACAAAGTCTCAAAACGGGGTGTTTTTATTGGCGATGACTTTACAATTGGAAAATAAAATAGAATGCCTCCAAGGGGCGCAAGCACACGAGTTACTGAAAAGAAGTGTTTAAATCTAAACTAAGAAATTGAAAGTTACATATTCTCTGTTTGAGAGTGTTTGATTCAGGTTTTTTTGCTCTATGTCTTTTCTTCCTTTTATACTCCCTGGATGATCTCTTCGTGATCAACCGCTTAAAAACTACTTGATCGCTCTATAACTGCCCACTTTCTTCATAGTGGCCAACTTGTCATGGAACTGCCTTCTCTAACTGCTGCCATTACTTTTTGTCGTTCAACCGTCTTCAATTGAATTCCTTGAATTGTGGAACGTGATAGGGCTATTCAATAACTGCTTCATTAACCGTGCCTTTGGGTAACTATAAGATCTTATGTTTGCTAAGATCCTGGGCGACTTGAATGTTTGGGCGAGAATAGAGTTGCAGCTCTGGGCAACTGCATGGCAATCCATTCGCTCAAATCTTGGGCAACTTGCAAGCTTGGACGAATGGTATTATCGCGTTCATGGGCTTTCCTATTTGGGCCTTTATCCTGAATTGCTAGATTGGGCCGTTCTTTGGGCTGTTTGAGTTAGGGATCCTCCAATTGTGCTTCATTCCTTGGGCTATTCGATTTGGGCTGAACTTTTTGTGTGTCACACACAGCGATATCACGATAAGGAACAATTATCTCAGGAATGACCACATCATCTTCACGAGCTATCTCCACTGGTCCTAAAAATCATTGGCATTATTATCCGTTCCATCTGAATCTTCATGTTCACCTTCGGTGACATCCTTTTTCACTAAAATCACGCAAAGAGCAGTTGGAGTCGTGTGTATTTTATTCAATTCTAATAGATAATTCACTTCACCATCAGAAGCAATTTTCATAGGTGGAATCAGAATGGATGAATGCCCGTTGAATAAAAATAAGAATCGGGATCGAGATCACGTACCGCTATAATAAATGGTATCACTTAAGTTTTTTTCGAGACACATCATGGATATTGTATGTACCATATACAAAGAAATCTGAAAATTAGGTATTGGGGGGCAAAGACATTGTTTTTTTGTTCAGGAGAGCAACAAAAGTTTACAGTATTGAAGATTGTAATAAGTTCATGATTGAAATAGGAAATAGATTATTCTCCGCATGAGAGTATCTAACAAAAATGGGGATTGAATATTTGGCACAATCACATTAATTTAACAACATCCAAATAAATACGACGAACAAATTTATTAATCATTGTAACATGCTATTCTAGAAAATCTTTGCATATGAATGCACAGTATACAATTAATAAAATATCTATGATTTTTTGTCAAATACAATAAAGCATTATAAATAATACGACTTAAAAATATTTGAGTGACTCATACCAAAAGTTTAAATTTGTATTGATAATTTTTTTCGATAGTTTTAATGTCCAATTGAAATAGAACCAAGTGATTTTGTTTAACCAAGAATATACATTATAAAACTCGTTGTGCACGTAGTTGCATTATATGTTTAACTACTGTCATTAAATAAATTTCACTAATATATGAAGTGTAAAATAAATTCACATGCATCGTGCGCATGAGTTTAGGCTCATGAAAATTGCTTTCCAAATTGATTTATTAGAAATATGCTTTTCTCTTCTGTATAAAGAAAAGAAATCTTTACAGATACTACTGAAAATAGAAAATAATAATATATATATATATATATAGATATATACATATTGTTGTTTCTAAGCACTGAGATGTATGAGTTGTACATCGAAAATAACCAAAATGTTGGACGTGCCTAGGAATGGTTAGTTCATTGTCAAATGATGACAACAATTCATAGAGTTATCTTAGTTCTTGTAAAGGTACTCAATGGTCTAGTATTTCTTCTCTTGACCATGCTACAAATACTAGCATGTGTGGAATACTGTTAGAATTAAATAGGCTCACGACATGATTAGTGTTTTAGATGAGGAAGAAATAATTTTTTTCACATGCTTAGGTAGTGGAGAGTTAACTAGCATTAATGTTCAATTGTATCTACAATATCACATTGTTGGTGTCTACTGCAATATCAGATTTTACTTTTTACGAAGGTAGGGCTTAGTCTAGTTATAGATCAAGGCTTAAGAAGACATAATAGAGAGTTTAATATGTTTAAATAACTGAGAATACGCAGAGCATTCATAATAAAAACGTACAAAATTAATAGCTGGTGACTTCAAAATTTGCAAGTATTGTTTATGTTAAATTTCTTTAATTTTTTTAGTAAAAATTGCTCACATAATAATATCTTGGTCATATATGGGACTTGTTTGAGCACCATTAAATTGGAAAAATGCATTTTAGAATATTAGATTAATGAAGAATTTGTGATTAAAAAAAAGAAAAAGTTTTGAATTTGCAGGTAATGTTATTTAATTGAAGAATATATGATTGAAAAGAATAGAGAAAAATATATTTTAAGAAAATGAGAGTCAAACACACTCATAATTTTAATTCTACCTATGTTAAAAGTAATGCATCCAAAGCCCCAAAAAGGAGGAAGGTTTCAAATTTTTCGTACCGTATTTAATATTAAATATATTAATTTGTTTTTATTAATATTCTTTTCACAAAAAAAATCGAGTCGAGTCATGGCATGTGAACAGCTCAAATCGAATCACGAGAAACAAGGTCCAGTGGGTCAAATTGAACCTAGCTCATTTGGCAAAGGGTCGAGCCAGCTCCATTCATTGTCACCTCTAGGTGTAACAAGTAAAAATTATGGTACGAAAACAGTTACCTCTTTTTTGAACTGCCCCATTATAAAATTGTAATAGAGTCCCCAACCTACATGCATTCTATCAACTAGGTCTCCAAACTTTTTTCCTTGAAAAAAAAAAGTCTTGCTCTTCAAATTAATAGCATGTTGATTCTCGATGGACACTTTCAATGTCAGTTAAAAAATAGATGTTTTTTTTTAAAAGGAACTACACTTATTTTTGTTTTTAATTTCTCTAAAATTGTTGTATGAGAAGTGTGTTTTGTGCACTTATTTAGGCCATATTACTAAATTTTTATGTCGGTAAATTATTGAATTTTATTTAATGTGGATTAATTTTCTATTGTTTTAGTGTTGAACCCGTTTCGAAGCAATTGGAAAGAAAGAATAACGTAAATTGGATTAAAAAAAATGTAATTTTGAGATCAAACTCCATGTGTTAGAAATTGAAGGACTAAGTTGGATTAATTGTAATGGAGTGAGGCGGCAGCTTCTAAAGAATAACATTGGTGGCTGGGAAATAAAATACTAGTTGATGGCTGCAAAAGGGAGATACACGTACACACCCCGAAGACGACAAAAAGGGGGGAGAAACAGGCGGCTGAGTTGGGGAAAGATATATACATGCGAAGCAGGCAACGACGGGGAAAAGAAGGCACGAAATTGAAAAGAGAAAGACGGTCGAGAGAAGTTTGCAAAAATTAATCATGTTCTGTCAATTTTTAGTGATGTCTTTTATCCTTTTTTTTTTATTTAATTTCAACATTATTCTAGGCTAAATTATTTTGTATTAAAATTTTAGATGAACTTTGTATTATAAACATTTAAATCTTAGTTTTATTTATTTTGATGTTTAAAACATGTTTTCGATTATTGAATGATTGACATGGATTTATTTTTTTCTACAATTATATGTACAATAGTTGTATGAATTTTATGACTTGTTTTATTTTCAAAAGATTGAAAATAAGTTAGACATAGTGTTAGTTGTCGTATAGTCCGATAAGAGATAGAAATATTCTATTATACTTTATGTGATCCTTAAATATTCATAAATCTTTAATGTATTTATATATGTTTGGATCCGTCATAAAAATATAGTCGAGCCATATATGAAAATAGGTTTAATTCTACTCGAGAGGAATAATTAAACAAATCAGGAATATTAATCTTCGTAATTGAATCATACTATCAAATTTATAAGGTTCGGAGTGGAATTGATATAAGAGGATTCGGGATCCTAGTACGTATTTCATCATCATATTTTTATAAAATTTGCATTTATTTTAATTAATTTAGTTCTTGTATTTATAAGTAGATTATCATAATTTAATTTAATTTAGAAAAATCATAAATTTTCTTCTTTTCGTTTAATGCTGGGTTAATTTGAATTTGAACTAGTATAATCTCTATACCTAGACTCAAAACATGGAAAGCAAGCATCTAAGTAAAATTTCATTTTCAAAAAACAAATGTTAACGACCTTTTTACACAAATTTAGTAGGTTAGCGATCACTGTTATGAACTTTTTCTAGCCCCTTATGCCTTTGGAACATGCTTAGTCTAATGCGCCAGGCACAAAATTAATCAAAGGTCATTCATTATATACAGACTCCTTTGTTTGGTCCAGCTAAATTTCATATTTTTAGTAAATTTGATAAAATTTGATGAATTTGTGATTGAAAAATTGTGAATCCTATAAAATGTATGGTTAAAAATGAATTTAAAAAAATAAATTTCCAAAAATAGAGGCAAACTAGGACATGCTTTAAAAAATAATAAATAAATAAAAACCCAAATTAATACCTTAAATTTGAATTGTTAATTTGTTACCAAGTATTGTTTAACGAAATAGCCAAACTGTAAAATAGAAGTGAAATCGACTTTTTTAAATCGTTGGTATGGTCTTTGTGGATTTGTCAACGATTTAATTTTGTCAAACCAAACTGCTTTGAAGTGATTAGTTTTAGGTTTCAATTTTTGCAAACTATATATATATATATATATAAAATATGAAAATAAATTAATTGAAATTTTATCTAACTCAATTATAACTAAACACATTTCAATTAAAAAGATACATCTATATTAGACATAATCAATTAAACTCAATACTTAAATATATATAATTATACATCCCAATTAATTAATTAAATCGTACCCAAATATCAATTAGTCATCATAATTGTGAATTCAAGACCCTCAATTTGGGTTTAAGTGCTGAACAACTGCTCTTGAACAATTGACCGTCCTTTATAATTGAGTAGACAATAAAGTTTAAATTTTAATTAAAATTTACCTATATTTTTTCCTTCTATTAATAAATTTCTTGAATTTTGGTTAATTTTTCAACTTATTTTATCCAAAAAAAATTATTAATTTTTTTTGGTAATTGTTTGCTATATTTTATTGGTTTTTTTTTCTAATTTGTTCTAAGCTCCCTTATATTTTAAGGAGACAATATTTTTTATTTATTTAAATCTCAAGTTATCGGTTAGATCAATCAATTAATTATTTACATTTTAATTTAGTTTTCAAATTTTACTATTAAGTATTAGAATGATTTAATGGATTACTTAAATGATAGTTTTGAAGATCGGATCAATAAGTCTTTCGATATTTTACTTTGATGGAAATTGAATGTAAATAAATACAAGATTATTTTACAAATTGCTAATAATGTGTTTGCTATTCAATATTCACAGTTATTTATGAATTTGCATTCTATATTATTGGTTTGACTCTTTATTCTTTTAGCAGTTCTTTAAGTGCAAATATGTTTGAGGTGGTGATTTGCCTAAAAATCCGGTTGTATGGTAACAAGGTACTTATAATGATTCGTCAACATTTGGATGAGATAAAAATAATGCATGATTCACAAAAATTTATAAAATGTATTACCATATTTGATATTTCTATTAATTTTCCTTTATTAGTTAATTTATATCATTTAATTATATTCAATGAATTCATGAACTATATTTTTATTTTTATGGAGTGAATGAATTATGAGTTACAATTGCAAATATTGAGTCAATTAGTATTGAATAAAATCTTAAAATGTTTCTATCATACAATTACATTATAATTATTTGAATTATAGAATTTTGATTTATAATACTTTTAGTGATACAATTAATGTTTTAACTTGAAATTTTAAAATAATATTTACTATTTAACTTAGTTGATATTATATTTTTTTCTTTTTTAAATCGTGGTTTTAAATCGAATCAGATAAAAAAAAAAAGTAGTTTGTATTGGTTTGATATAAAAATTGAATTTGAAAATTTGTCATAAATTGTTCGAATCGAATCGAATCGAATCGAATCGTGTTCACATCTATTTTTCGATATACAGTGACAACTAATTTCATCAATGTTTCCAAATATTGCCTTTGCAGTTTAGGTCAACTTTAATATCTTTCCTTTGATACACACTTTTTACTTTTTAGAACTTTGGGCAAGTGCCAAGAATAGTCAATTCGACGCCTATTATTTCAAAGTGTCTGCATTATTTTTCTCCATGTAGTTTTACTTTTTCATCTCCTTTGCAGGGTAAATTTCATTACAAGTCACTGAACTTTCAATTGTGTTACTAAAATGTTAATTATCCCAATTAGGTACCTAAAGTTCAATTTAGTTTCAATTAAATAGTTAAACTTCATCATTTTGCCACGTGTCATTTTCTAAATTTGTTTGATTGGCAACCATGGTAAAAAATCATTAAATAATAAAATTGCATATTTAACCTTTTTAATTTAAAGACATTATCATGAACTCCGTTTCACAATTTTTGTTATAGAGCTTCATATAGCTATAATGTGAAAGACCAGTTAATGTCTGGTTGTCAACTAAGTAATAACCATCAATTTGGATGGCTATAGTTGACTCAATGGGACAAAAATGAAAAAAAATAAAATAAAAGTTCAATGACCTCATTTACATAAATTATAGTTTGGTAGCTCAAAAGAAATTTGGTTGCACCACCAATAAATTTTCCCCTTTTCAAACATAGTTTGTTTTTCTATAATTTTTCAGAAGAAAATTTTGACTCAACTTTTGCAAATGTCCCGGACGACATTGCGAGAAAAGGGCGAAAAAGTGTTTGTAAAGTAGCCTCGGCTGTAAAATGCATGTCGATTTCGGGATTTTGGTCAATTTGTGATATCAACAAATTTGCCCCTGTTTGATTAACATTACATTACATTATATTACATTATATTTTTCTCTCTCCTATTTTCAACCATACAATCTTCTATAAAATAATATTACACGTAAATCGAAAACTTTACTTTTTTTTTCAACCACTCATTTTTCTAAAAAATACTATTCCCCCCATTACCATTTTCAGGTAATGGGGGCCAAACAGGGGCCTAAATATAAAATAATGCAACTATTTCATTTTATGATTAATTTAATTTACCTTTTTTACATAATCAACATTCAACAAACAGTATTACCGAAAAAAAAAAAATGAGAGAGAGAGAGAGATTGAAAGTAATTTTATTAAATAAAAGTTTTATATAATTAAAAAGAAATATAATGAATTAATGATTATTTATCGAATATTTTGATCTTTTTGAAATGCCTAACTTTTTTTTTTTTTTTTTTTTTTACCACTTCTCAACTTTGAGTATGACTAGGGAACTAGTCTTTTATGTAGCATTGGTATCTAAGTAATGCTATATAGTCTCATAGGAACTGTAATCCCATTCTATATGACATTAGATGATAGATTAAATGTAAGGTGAAATTAAATGAGTTATTTAATTTCACTTAGCATTTAATAATGTCACGTTGGCGCCACCTAGATTAGAGTTGCAATCATAGTAGAGTTAAATAGCATTACTCGTTTTGATTGGTACTACTTGAATGGATGCCACCACCACTAGCCCATTTGAGATTTTCATTTTCCCTCAGTGTCATATTGTAATAAGATAAAAGTAACCTTCTGAACGACGATTTCTTTTAAGTCTACTTGTGAAATGTATTGACTATTAAAATAATTGGTTCCTTTAAAACCGGATCCATAAATATAAAAAAGGTACAAAGGATATCAGCAAATAGTTTATACAGAACCAACACGATTAATTTGCAATTGCTGAGTGGAATGCTACTTAATTACTTTGCAATTGCCAATGGAATGCAGCTCCAATTTTTTCATTGATCCACTATCCACTAGGTCAATGTTCAAATGAATACACAGCCGGATCAACCAGGTTGGAAGCATTAGGTTTTTGGATGGAAGTTTTCAAAATAAATAATACTCATCCTTAATGGAAATTTTCAGTCATTTGATCAATTAGGAAAAATAAATAAATCAGTAGAAGTTCAATCAACTACAAAATGATAACCTCTTTATATACAATGAATCTTCCACAAAATTATGCTTCGGAGCTGTTTGATTCCCATTTTTCACAAAAAAATGAGTTTTATAATAGTTAGTTTTTCCACAATGTTTTGTTAAAATGAGTTTTTGAAGAGTGTGGATCAGAAATGAGTTTTATAATAGTTAGTTTTTCCAGAATGTTTTGTTAAAATGAGTTTTTGAAGAATGTGGATCAGTACTACTTTTTCCACCAAAGAAATAAAATACTACTTTTTCCGCGAAACATGAGAAAAGCCAATTATTGTTCAATTCAATTTCATAAACTATGAAGAATTCAAAAAAAAAATGCAATTCAATTTAAAAATTATGATAATTTAATTAAAAACCAATTAAACATCGATAAACTGACGAACACTATCAAGAATCAAGATCACAACATTTTTTTTTTATTTCCAATTCGACCATGAAATTTCTGTAAAAGAAAAAAATATATATTATAAGATGTGAAGAATTTTTCAATCTCATACAAGATTTTGATTTTAAGTTCCTTGCGTAGATATGCCTAAATTGTTATAATAGTAGAAACAAGAAAAGAAGATCACAAATCAACTGATGGCTTAATTAATTTGTTTATAAATTCAAAGTAATGGCCTTTTTGTTAGTCTACTTCATAGGCTAGATTATTTGAGAACATCACAATCGGTCAATCCACAAGCATAAAACAATTAACCCAACGAATAGAATTATGTTTAATTATGTGTGCAAAATACAAAGAATGTCATATATTTAATAAAAGGAAAAAAAAATACATAATCTAAAAGATAAACACGCCTTAGAGTTATCATTTAAATAGGGAAAAATATAGTCACGATATTAAACCTTTTACTTTTATACACACTTGATCCAAGCATTTCATTTGTGCCGCTCCAAGTAACAAACCTTTAAAAAAATTGTATTACAAGTTCAAAATAACGGTTTCCATCTATTGGACTCCAAAAATTGTCAACTGACCCCATAAATGAATATACACACACACACACACCCCCCCCCTCACCCCCCAAAATAAGGCCAGGGAAATTCAATCAAAACATATATTCCCTATTTAATAGAAAACCACAACACCCTCCCCCTAACCCCTTCTTCCCCAATCCCATCACCCCCAAATTCAAAACCACACCCACCCAGTTGCCATCGTGGGTACTAGCGCCTCAATGTCGTAGCATCCCAGATCCAAAAGAAAAAAAGAAAATTCTTTTTGAATTTTTCAGGATTAACAAAATAATATTTTTCTTGAATATTTAGGTAGTTGTGTTGTGTTTTTCAAGAACATTAATACAATTTTATTCTGTGAAGATATGGTTCACCTAACCCCACCACCTAATGTTGTGAGTTGATGGGAGTGAGGTTGACACAATAAGGTCTTCCCTTCCTTTGGCAGAGGCATGGTCTTTCTTCCTACCCCTTCATTATGTACACTCTACCATTATATATAAAACATGGGGGCAGCTCTCGTTTGGAATTCCCAGCAGCAGCAGAGTGTGGAGCTCTAAGTTTTTCATTAAAAAGGGTGGTGGTTCTTCATTGGTTTTTCCCCTCTCTCTTTGGAAGGCAATTGGCATAACATGGGGCTGTTCCTGAGCCTAGAAAAACACCCATAAATCGAAGAAGAAGCTGCCCAAAGGAGGAAGGAAAGCTGGACAGAAATTGGCTGAAAAAGGGTTGTATTTTTCCATTCCCGTTTTTCTTTTTTTTTGCCTTGAATCTGGTTTTGTTGATTGTTGTTTTGGTAGATTGAACTCCTAGGATCCCCAACAAACTGGTATCAGAGCTAGGAGGAGTGATATTAGTCCAAAAATCGATCAAAAACCAGCAAGAAATCACCATTTTCACATTCTAACCGAATCTGAAAAACTTGATTTCCGGCCAACCGATTGACTTTCCGGCGAAATGGACCATGGAACCATGACCAGCAGGAGGAGGCGCACCCTGTGGTGGGGCGCGTGACCGGCGGCGGCGGCTCCGGCTCCGGCGGCCGGACCTCCGGCGAGCTTTTCAAACTCTGTTTCTTGCATTCCTTGCTAAATCTATTTCCAGAAAACAACAACTCAAATACCAACTGTAGAAGCACTTGATACAAAAAATATAGCAATTTAGGCACATGATCATACATAAGAATGCTAAATGAGAAGTAATACTAATGTCAATCAAACACATCAGCCAAAACATTAGTATTACAAAACATCAAAAGCTCAAACAGCTATACATTATGATATGGAATGCAATGAAAATAATCAATATCTCCTTATTGGAAACTCTAATCAATCTCCCCCAACATGCAATTCTCTTTCAAGGTATAAAGATATAATGTTATAGATGATATTGATATAGTCTTTATCCCCTATCGAAATAATTACTCTCCCATTTTTTTGTCACAAATGACGAAATGATCAATATCAAAATTTTTAACATCAATACAATAACTCAAAATATGCAGTTGATAGCATGAACAAGAATAATCAATGATCAGTAAACCTTTCCACATACTCAGTCCAAGTTAACATGGAGTAAATTATATAAGTGACCCATGTTTGTAAAGTGTCACTAATCCTTGCTAAGCAAAACTCCAAACCTTAATTTTGTGAGAATGGACATGCTAAGCATCACTGTTAATAAGTTTATTCCTCTATTTATGATAGTTAAACCATTTAAAGCACATTAGAACATTTAAATCAAAGCTCATTTTGTGTGGATATTTTCTTTTCTTCCCCTAACTTTGATCATATATAAATTTTATACATATCCTTCAATATTTTTTAAGCTCATCATATTTTACATCTTAAGTGTAGGTCTTTTTCCATTAACTAACTAAGATGACCTTGTAGCGAACTTTAGGCCAATTAATCCAAGTCAGTTGACTATAGGCACCAGGTTATGAGAAAGCCCGCAGGCTTAATTGCTTGAGTCAAATAGGTTCCGAAGAAGAATATAAGATATTGAGATTTTTTTTTCAATTCATAAGTTCCATTGTCGATGTAATGTTTTGAGTGAAAGAAAAAGAAAAAAACAACGAAAAAAAGAAAGGAAAAAGGAAGTGATGGAAGAAATAGTTTTTAATGTTACAAACTATCTATATTCACATTTTCTCCTAGCATTAAATGAGATAGATGCAAATCAAAGAAATTGTGAGTGGAGTGATTGGTTATGCATGTATTACACGTATTTGAGTTTGAGTTGTTACATTTTTTTTTTTGCTCCATTAGTTTCGATGGCTTTTGAGCTACATTCTCAAATACTTCCCACCTTATGCCAAAGCCACCTTACAACCCTTGAAAAGTCCTTGTGATTCGTGTTATGCAGGTGATCTAAATGGTGGCAAGTGAGAAGATATGAAAGCATATGGTAGATCATTTCCATTGAAATGAATTTGAGCAAAACACATACCCTTTAAACACATGAGAGTCGAGTACTTATTTCCATAAGGTTCTGCATGTTTAGTTTACTCCATTTTCGAAAGAAAATGCTTACTAAGTAATTATGTGTTGTCTGATCATGTTTATTCATGATATATTATGTATTTTAAAGAGTTTGGTTGTTTTATGTCGATAGCATTGCAACCTTGATGTTTTTGGTGAAGTAAATTTGAATTTTGCTTGAGGATGAACGAAAGTTAAGTAGGAGAATTTGATGAGAATGTAAAATGTTATATTATTCCTCTCTTAATATGTATGCTTTTATAATTATTTGGTGCCTAAATGTACTCATTATTCTTGTATTTTGATTTAGGATGCAAATTGATGAATGTAGCGAAAATTAGGATAGACAAGTGGAAAATGACCAAAATGGAAGAAAACTAAAGTTTAGGGACCAAAGTGCAAATAGTTGAAAGATGACCCGGAAGCATAAACAAGGATGTGAAAGAGTTAATGACCAATTTGTTGAAGACATGAAGTGTTGGAAAAAGAAGAAATGACAAAAAAAGGTCAAGAAATGAGAAAACGTGTTTGAGGGCTAAAACATAAATGTTGTAAGTTGAGTAACATGTATCTTCATAGAATTGAAGGGGTGATTTTAGTTGAACTATGCGGTCTCATCGAAATATACTATGCGGTTGCATAGTACAATTTCAGTCAAAAAATTTTGGTTTCCTTATTTGATTAAAACTTTTATGGAAACAATTCAAGAACCTTTTTTTAAACCCTATGACCGTCCAAAAGAAGGACACACGCCTCCCATCACCTTCTCCTCTCTTTGAGACTTTCAATTTTCGTGTCTGGTTAATTCTTGTACTTAGTCAAAGGAAACTGAAGCCTCGAGACAAATTAAACTGTGAGATCTAAATTATTTTCATTGTTTAATTCATGTTTTGAGTATTGAATATTCTTCTACATGTATTTTCATAATTGTTGTGTTTAATTACTTGGAGGCCTACTAATTTATTATATGCTACAATCTGTTGATTGATTAATATCAAATCCGTAATTGTTTGATTCATTTAACTAGTGAAGTAACTAGGATTTAATGGCTTGTTGCGTTAGAAATTGTTAAATCTTGGGACGAACGTATGAGTAGATCAAATATAACCACTTGTGCTTGTATTATTTATATTCATCGATCTCTCTAATTCTTAGGGCTGTTATTAGATTAAACCTTAGCACATTTCTTAGGTTGTCTAGTAATTAAGGTTAATTGGATCGCTTGTTTTCTAATTAACTACAATTAAGGATAGATAGGAAATTAATTCCAATGATGAATGCTAAAAATATGAATTGATATTTATATATGGATCAATGATCAGTTGTGAACTTTTGACGGTGGATGTTAACTTAGATCAAGGTTTGTTCTTTTTATTTATTTCGATCCGTCAATTAGCATTGCTTATTAGTTATTTTCTTTAGATTGGTTGTGTTATAATAAAAAACCTTCTTCATTGTTTACATAGCATAAAGTTAGATTAGACACTTTTTGTGTGAACGATCCTTACTCGCACTATTACCTAGATTTCTAGGATTATATGTTTTATTTTTGGTTGCCTACGACAACACACCACCAACCCTGGTAAGCACCATTGGGCTAGAATGAAATGGTTTTGAGATATATTGTTGAGACATTAAATTTGGGTCTAGTGTATTAGAGAAGAACTGAAATCTTTAACCCTTAAGGTTTATGTAGATGTTGACTTTGCTAGTTACAAAGGTAGTAGAAAATCAACTACAGACTATTTCTTTACTCTTGGAGACAATTGCATAACTTGAAAATCTCAATTGCAACCTTTGGTTACACTATCCAACACTGAAGCTGAATATGTAGCTATAACCGAAGCTCTAAAAAAAATTGTATTTGGTTAAAAGGAATTTTAAAAGAATTGAACTTCATGCATGATACACCTGTTATGTTTACTGATAGTCAAAGTGCTTTATTGCTTTGTAAAAATCCTGTTTACCATGAAAGAACTAAACATATTGAGGTAAAGTATCATTTTATACGTGAGAAACTGTCTCAAGGTGAAGTTAATCTTGTTAAAATTCACACTGATAGGAATCCCTCTGATATGGGAACAAAAATTCTACCTGCAAGTAAATTTAGATTGTGCTTATCTTTATTACACATTGACACTGGTTAATTTTTCTTGCAGGTGGTGGGCGATGATGATGAACAGTTCTTCCATGTGCAAATTCGCAACCAAGAGAGAGTGTTAGGAGAACCAAGGTGAAGAATGTGAAGATATGGTTCACCTAACCCCACCACCTAATGTTGTGAGTTGATGGGAGTGAGGTTGACACAATAAGGTCTTCCCTTCCTTTGGCAGAGGCATGGTCTTTCTTCCTACCCCTTCATTATGTACACTCTACCATTATATATAAAACATGGGGGCAGCTCTCGTTTGGAATTCCCAGCAGCAGCAGAGTGTGGAGCTCTAAGTTTTTCATTAAAAAGGGTGGTGGTTCTTCATTGGTTTTTCCCCTCTCTCTTTGGAAGGCAATTGGCATAACATGGGGCTGTTCCTGAGCCTAGAAAAACACCCATAAATCGAAGAAGAAGCTGCCCAAAGGAGGAAGGAAAGCTGGACAGAAATCGGCTGAAAAAGGGTTGTATTTTTCCATTCCCGTTTTTCTTTTTTTTTTGCCTTGAATCTGGTTTTGTTGATTGTTGTTTTGGTAGATTGAACTCCTAGGATCCCCAACATATTCACATTAAGTCATGGTTCTTCAGGATCAAAATGAGATATGTACTCTTCAATGATATAAATACAATATTCTTCGAAAATATTGAAATTGAAATATCATTATCTTTCAAGAACAAGTATTATTTTATAAGAATATTAATTGTGTCATGCTAATTCAGGAGTAACAATAAACTGTTATTTATAAAGTAGGATTGTGCTTTTTCATGAGCGACAAAATAATACCAATATAACATTCACTTTCAAGAACTATAATAATATTTTTCTAAAATATTGATTCAGATTTTTTCTTTTCAAAAATAATAATAATACAATGTTTTTTTTTTTTGAAATATTGTATTGGAATATTAAACGAAAAAATTACATTCAACCAAATATTTATCTATCATAAATTGGAATAGTCAAATTGCATAACCAGATTGATAACTATATCGTTTCGTTATGTAATTTAAAGTTAAGATAATACTAACCTTTTATTTGAGTAGAAAAGAATAGTTTATTTGTTCAATTGACGTAAAAATTTTTAGTTTCTTTGATTGAAAGAAAAATTATTATTTTTACCTCAACTTAGTAAGCAGAAATTAGAGGAATAAATTTTGCTAACTCAACTAACTAGAATATCGTGCTGATAATGTATTATAGAGAGAAAATGCGAAGAAAAGTAGACAATAAATAGACTCGTGTATTTTATTAAGAACCAAATCCCAATATTTATAGGGAATAATATTGTGGATATAATAATAATAAAAGCTAGGGTTGTAAGAGTATAATTTTCATTCACAGATAAACATATAAATTACAACAGATGACAGTTTTTTGTTTTCATTTCGATTGCTTTTATTTCTATAATTATATGATTATGGGACCTTTTAATTAACACAGTATAATCTAAAATTTATTTATTTTTAACTATCGGTTTGACCTTGGTTTGATCCCTATTTAATCCTTTGATATTTGAATCTTTCACCTTTTCGATTCAATATCTATTCCTATTGCTAAACATTGATGTCACCGTTCATTTATTAATGAAAACTGACCCGATAATTTGAAAATTTAGAGTTTCGAATTGATACTAAGTACTCTTTGTTATACAATGACAACTAATTGCAAATTTTTTCAAATATTAAATTTAATTTTTAGGTCAGATATCACCTTTTGCCTTTTTTGAAATTGGGGAGCAAGTTTCATGTATATAAGTCAATTTGATGCCTAATATTTCTCTGTCTGCATGTTAGTCTTCTCAATATCTAAAACATATGGTTTTCATTTTCTATCAAGTTTGAAAGGAAAAATTTGTTTGGACATTGCAAATTTCGTGATTCACATTAGCAGGAAAAAAAAAGAGTCAAAGAGGTTATTGTAAAACTATCTTGAGTGGGTATGGTTTTATTGAATTGGTCCATTAATGATAGTGATTATGAGAATTGATTTTTTGGTCGTTAGAGAGAAAAATGAGGCTTATTTGTGAGTGAAGAAGTAAAAAATGACGACTGTAATAGTAAAATAACGGTTAAAAAATTAATTTTTGAGGTAAAAAATTGCTATCAAATGGGAGCTCAATAATAATAAGTTTGACCAGTTAATAAATAACTTGCCAAAATTAAAGAAATGAGTATGCGAAATGTTAATGAAAATTTTCGAAAATTTCTATGAATCAGAATACTCATGGAATCAGTTTCGTGAAAATAATAAATTTTTGAATAAATTAGCAAATTTCTAATTATTTCACGTTTTATTTATATTTTACTATTTTCATTTTCGAATCTGTTTCTCTCCCAGTACAAAGAATATAGAGAAAATCGCATCATTTGTCCTCAATATATAGATTGATTGTGACTTGATCCCCAATCTATTTAATTTATCAGTGTCGTCATTACCTATCATTTTGTTATGAGTAAATAATTAATTTTAATGAAAAATAAATTAAAAGAAAAAGGGAAAATGGCAATATGCGCACATTTAGAGGTGAGTCTCTGGCAATCTATGAAACACAACTCCTGATTTCATAAATATACTCATTCTAAAATCGCACTTGTCCTCTAGTTTTCACTTTCTAGAGGAATATGACTATCATTGATGTAAAGGGGTTTTCCCTTTATTTTCTCTAATAACATTTTGTGACTCAAAGGATAAAATATGAAGTCGAGAAAGAAGGTGGAATTGACAACAAGGTAAGAGGTGAGATATGATTCATGGTTAGGATGCAGTTAAAGGTGACTTTTGTATTTTTTTTTTCCTTTTCTTTCCTTATTAGATTTAGTTAATTTTATTTATTATGAACTAAATATAAAGGTATAAATTTTGATGAATGATGCTACAAAATGTAAGAAGGGGACGATAGTAAAAAATAATAGTATAGAACAGAAACTGCAACAATGTCCATAGATGAGGGACTAACAATGAAAATTTCCCAAGATAAAAAAATGAATGAAGTAAAAATAATTTCTAGCATGATCACAATTGTTTTGACTTTTTGGTGTGGCCCAGTACAATAATATTACTCTTTTTTCTTTCATTTTATTCTGCTTTCTCGATCTCAAAAAAAAATATTTTTACTTTCAGTTTCACAAAATTAAGTAAATATATTAATATATATTATATAGTTAGAAATATAATTTTTTTTTTACATTTTTTTAATATACTCTACAATAAATAATGATTCAAATATATAACAAGATATATTAAAAATTTTCAATAAAAAAATAACATATAATTTGAGACAAATAAAAAAGAAATATAAGTTTATATTGTAGAGAATGTATTTTTATTTTTTTGCTCTTCTATAACAGAATATTTTTTGCTCTTTTAGAGCAGAATAAAATGAGCATTTATTACGCCTTTAGGGGAAAAAAATAGAAAAAGAAAAAAAAATCATTTATTACAAACACAATCTTAAGGATTTCAAGTCAAATGTTGTATTTTTATTTTTTTGCTCTTCTATAAAATAATTTTTTTGCTATTTTAGAGCAGAATAAAATAAGCCCCCGTTTGACTCTCATTTTCCAGAAAGAAAAATGAGTGGAATAATATTTTTTTTTTTTAAAAATGAATGGTTGAAAAGGAAGGAAAAATTTTCGATTTACGTATAATATTATTTTATGAAAGATTGTGTAATTGAAAATAGAAGAGAGAAAAATAAAATGTAATATAATTGAATTTAATGAGGCCAAACGGAGGTTAAGCATTTATTACGCCTTTAGGGGGAAAAAATAGAAAATGAAAAAAAAAAAAATCATTTATTACAAAACACAATCTTTAGGATTTCAAGTCAAATGTTGTACAAGTGGTTTATTGTTTCATATTCAGATCCTTCATTATTCGCACAACCCCCGCGGCCCGCCTCCTTTGTCCCCGTCTTCCTTATTTCGCAATCCACCGTTCCGAACTTCAATCCCTAACCCATCATTTACAAGATCGCTTCACATATATTCAATCTATACTTGCACACAATTCATAATCTTGATGGGTTATCTCTCATGTAAAGCAGATTCGGCAATTTCAACTGCAAATTCCCATTTCACCTCCAAGAAATTGAACTACAATTCTGAAACTGAAAGTGAGAAGGAAAGGGCTATCAAAATTCAGGAATTCAAGTACAAAGATCTTGAAGCAGCTACAAGCAATTTTTCTGAGCAAAAACTTCTGGGCAGGGGCAGCCATGGTCTTGTTTACAAAGGGGTTCTTCATGGTGGCCGCCTTGTGGCCGTTAAGAAACCCTCGAGAACTGCCCAGAAATTATTGATTTCTGATAAGTCAAATGAAGTTGACAATGAATTTGATATACTATCGAAGCTTCAGAGCCCAAGATTGGTCAATCTCGTTGGGTTCACCAAGAACGATTCACGAGATCGCCTCTTGGTTGTGGAGTTCATGAGTAATGGCACTCTGTATGATGTTTTGCATTCGAATTCGCGGGTGCCCAATTGGGGAAGGAGGATAAAGTTGGCTTTACAAATCGCTCAAGCTCTTGATACACTCCATTCCTTGAATCCCCCTGTGATTCATCGCGATGTGAAGTCGGCCAATGTGTTGATAGACCGGAGTTTCAATGCAAGGTTGGGGGATTTTGGGCTGGCATTGAGGTGCGTTGATGATAATCGATTGAAGTCAACTCCCCCTGCAGGGACCATGGGGTATTTGGATCCCTGTTATGTGACACCAGATAATTTGAGTACTAAGACTGATGTGTTTAGTTTTGGTATATTGCTTTTAGAGATAATTAGTGGGAGGAAGGCTATTGATTTGGGGTATTCCCCGCCTTCAGTAGTTGATTGGGCTATTCCTTTGATAAAAATAGTTAAATTTTTCGCCATTTTCGATCCAAGGATTTTGCCCCCTAAGGATGCTTTGGTGAGGAAGCATTTAGCAGTCATAGCTGCGAAATGTGTGAGGTCTAGCAGGGATAAGCGGCCGACTATGAAGGATGTGGTGGAATGGTTAAGTGGATTACATAAGTTGGTTCCTATTCATTCTTGGAATAATCTCGCGAATCCTTGTTTAATGGTGGAGACTGTAGGGAGACCTGTTGAATCTAGAGGTATGCAGGTGAATTCAAAGGGAAAGGGCAGTGAAGCCAGGAAGTTTGATGGTGAGAATGCTAAAATCGGAATCCCATTAAGGGATTCAAGAAGAGTACACTCTGATTTGGGGTACCGGAGTAAACCGATGGATGTAATAACCGAATCTGAATTTCGCGACGTGCAGGATGGAGTGGAAACTAAATTGGAATTCACAAAGGGGGTTCGAGCATAAGTTTTGAAAGTTTAAGGTTTTAGACAGGACTAATCAGTCTATAGTTTTTGGTGATGGGGGAAAGTTGTGATACATTGCATAGAATTGATGTTAAGATCCTGGCTGAGGCATCATAGAGAACATAATGGAGAGACGTTTAGGACTTGCTGATTCGACAACTAAACGAAGCTCAATTGTGTAAGCTTCTCTTTCTTTCTCACTAATGTGTTATTGATATCTGTTGAATTAAACATAGCTTTAGCGTACATTGTGAGGCACCAATGGTGCATTCTTGAAATTGTCATGTTTGTTCTTCATTGTTTACTAAGGACATTTTTTCACATTTCTGATAGTTGTTGTAAGGTTGAATTGAAATTTAGTTTATTCTTAAATTTTCTGTTAATTGGATTAATGATGCTTCTCCTATTTTCTTGGCTACTAATATTGTTATTTTCATTGATATTGCTATATTATCATTAACTTGAGCTTGCCTTTTAGTTACAAGGGAGATGCCAAATTTGGTATGGTTGGTAAACAATGTTTGTCATAGCTGTCTCAAATTCATTTTATGGGCAATATTAAAATGAAAAAAAAAAAAGGTTAATGCCCTTTTTGGTACACATTAATGCAAAAATGAGAATGAAAAATATAACCGTCACGGGCCCCATACAAGAGATAGAAAGTCAAATATGGTGGCTTGATGTGATGAATAACGATCATATTTTTTATTTTAATGGACAAATAATGGGAAACAAATGGGGGCTAAATCATGTTTATTGTACTGTCTAGTATGTTCCTCTAGCGTGCAAAACGTGACTTTTGAGGAATTAATGGGGAAATTGTCTTGTTTGATGTTTGAGGAATTAAAAGGGATCCTAACGATATAACTTTCCAAGTATGGAGCATTATTGGTGTTTAAAATCAACGTAGGTGACTATAAATTTACGTATTGCAATTGGTGATCGATTATACTCACTTTGTTCCAATTATATAGGTTGAGTTTCATTTTTCTCTTGTTCCAAATATATAGATTTGTTTTCTAATTTAGAATATTTGTTTTGTTCCTTTACTAATATACTATTATTTAATTTTCCTCATTTAACATGCTAACTTATTGAAATCATTCAAATACACATATTTCTCACTTATTGTAAACATGGAACAACTCTCATTTCTTTTTATTCAAATTAAATCAGTCAAATTCTTTATTAATTTCAACAATAATTTAATACTACTATTGAAAATTAAATAGAGGTAAATTAGGAGAGATTTTGGCAAAAATTAATTTTTCAACGATATTAAATAAGATTTATTAATCCGTGTAGAAAAACGAAACAGTATATTTTTCAAAATCTATGTGCTTGAGGTCGTTAGTTTTCGTCGTTTGCCGCAATTGTCAACCCAATATTTGCTATGTCTAATCATGAATTTCCTGATTAAGCAACCTTTATTATTTATCGTATCAGTGCTGGCACTAATTGTTTACATTTGGACGAACCTTGAAGCTTCCTTGCTGTTTTGTCTTTTATTCGGATTTTGATTATATTTTGGACCGCGGGTTGTTAGGATTATTTATTAGCTTCTTCTTGGCGTATATGGTAAGGCTTGCTGAGGAGGTTTTCCCACATGGTCCAATCCATATTTGGCTGGTCCAATTCACATTTGACTGGAGAAACTTAGCCCCGTTTGGTAGTCTTTAATTTGAAAAAACTATATTCTGAATATGGGTAATTGGTGCAAAATGTCCCTACCTTTCAGTTTCATTGTGAAAAACATCCTCACCTTTCAATTTTTGGTATTTTTGCTCTCAAATCAACCATTCGTTGCGATGAAGGTCTTTCCGTCCAAGTTCCATCCATTTTGCCGTTAATTAAAGAGAGAATTAATTTTTGTCCAGTCAGCAGGGGTAAAACTGTCTCGTCCATTGAACCCCTTATTCCCGCCTTCTACGTAGTCCATATATGTAACAGTAGCTGAAAAATGGGTTTGAAAATATTTTAAATTGTTACATTAAATAAGGGAAAAAATGTCGTTAATTAAAGAGCATATATAGTGGTAAAATCTGACCATCACTGCTGCTTTTATGTTGGGTTTCTGGAAAAATATAGTAAGATGTATATTGAATGAGTGGTCAATTTATAGAGATGACTGCTAGATGTTTATTTCTAGTTTATGCTTATTGTTACCACGGGGTAAATTGAGGAGATCGAGTGGAAATGGGTGCTGTGAAGTATGTAACACGCAGAATATTGCTTCTTCTTTTTTCTTTTTACATTTTTTTTAAATGCCGTGAAATTCTTAATAATTAACATTTTTAAAAATAAATCCCAAGATGATAATTATTTTATGAATGATTTTATGCAAGCTATATTCCTTTTTAGTTTTGAAGTTGACTGGCTCTTTCTTTGTTCAACATATTCATTTATAATAATGACTAGTGAGACGGACGTGCAATGCACGTTATGCATTTATAACTAAGTATGTGATAGCGTTGATTTAATAATAGATAAACTATGTAGAGAGTCAAGAGCTTGGAGTCAATAAAGACTAAGAAGATTGACTCGGAAATAAATTGGATTATGAGCTCTAATGTAGAATTCAGACCTACATTTTATGTTTTATAGTACCTGAAAGTCTAAAAGTGTAAGCATAAAATATTTTTCATAACAAAACCAAATTGCTTCAATATATTGCCACAATCAGGCGATTAAAAATAAAAATAAAAAATGGACTCCATAAATTTCGTAATGTTGCGCATTTCTTAAAATTAATAAAATAAAAATTATCTTGTTCTTTGGATAGAATTAATAATCATCTATGATGACCTACAAATAAGGCTTTCTACGTCTATACTGGGTTATCAACCCCATGAGCACTCTACGTCTATGCTAGGCGTCAACCCCCATAAGCGCTTTACATCTATATGCTCTATGTCCATGTTGGGCCGTCGACCCCCATGAGAGTTCTACATTTATGCTGGGCCGTCGACTCCCATGAGCTCTTTACATCCATATTGAGTTGTCGACCCTCACGAACACTCTACGTCTATGTTGGGCCTCGACCACCATAAGCACCCTACGCCTATGTCAGACCATTAAACCCCATGAGACCATCTACCATTACGCGGCTGACCTAACACTTATGCATAAAATCATCAATGAATTGGATGGAGATCGCTTAATGGCTGTCACTGACACAACAAACCGTCGGATAGTTGGAGGCTCCCCAATCAGAACGTAGGGTAGTTGAAGAGTTATTACATAATCATGTTAACACATTAAGCACAGAAGGAGACAATAGAGTTATTACATGTAATAGCATAGTCAAAAGACTGTTCCTAGTAGTATTTGGGTTATTATTGGAGACATGAATTGTCAATACCATGATTCTTCATTAGAGAATTCATCATCTACATCGTCAAACTGATTTGATCTTTATGATTCTTTTCTTTTTTGAACACTACATCTTCAAACTGATCCGATCTTTAAGATTGTTTTCTTGTTTGAACAATACTCGTTTGAAGCTTTGAGAAGGAATCGTTCCACTGTTGACGTTGATGGCGAGATGCTCCTCGGTAATCCAGGGTACAACTTCCATAAAATATACCGTACAAATCATAGTTCAGATATTCCTCAATATCTAACATGAGTCCTTCTTATATTTATTCCTTTAGGCAATCTCAATCGAGAACTTGATGTGGGTATAGAACAGGTTTATGGATCGTAAAAATCCATACTGATTACTTTTTGTAATCTCATCTTGATATATCATCAAGGTGACTTGATCATAAACACAATATGATCACTTTGTCTCAACTCAACACACTTCAAAATGTATGAGGCGATTGTTCATGTGAGTGAACCAATCTCAACCTTTTTGACATACTTTATATGTGCATATTAAATACTAATCTAAAAATCACAACAAGATATTACTCTCAACATATGAACTCAAAACATTGTTGATTAATGGACTTAGATGAAAAGGTTTACATATTACACAATTCAAATTCTACGCAATCATAGAGATTTAACATGAGTTATAAAAACATCTTGAGGGATATGTTTTGTAAATGGATCAGCTACCATTTGGTGCTTAGAAATATACTGCAAACTTACTTCCTTCTTTCCTATGATGTCTCTCACAAAATTATATTTTGTATCAATGTGTTTGATTCTGCTGCGATACTTGGGATTTTTGCATATGCTATAGCTATTTGACTACCAGGTAAATCAATATAGGTCCCACATCACCACGAAGGACTCTAAGTTGTTGTAAGAATCTCCTTAACCAAAACCTTCTTGTACCGCTAAAGCTCATATTATGAATTCTGCTTCCATTGTAGACAAGAAAATACATGTATGTTTCTTACTACTCTAAGAGATGGCATCATTATTATGCAAGAGTGCATATTCCGCAGTTGATTTGTGCTCATCTAGGTCTCTATCCCAATCAGCATCCGTATATCATTTTAAGCACAAATCATTCCCTTGATAGCATGGGGAGTAATTAGTTGTATCTTTTAGTTATCTCAATATCCTCTTAACAGGTTCCCAATTCTCTTTTCCAGGTTTAGATTGATACCTACTGACTACACCTATGGCATAATAGATGTTAGGACTAGAACACATCATAAAGTACATCAAGCTCCCAACCGCAATGGAGTATGGAACTCTGGACATTTCTTCTTATTCCTCAAAAGTTTTAGGATACAAACGAAGACTTTGAGTTTCGTCTTTCGCTACGAGAGTGTCAATGGGATTGCAATTCTCCATTTTGAAACGTTCAAGAATTTTCTTTATGTATGACTCTTATGACAGAGCAAGAAGCCTGTTCAAATGATTTCTATAGATTTTAACACCTAATATGTAATCTGCTTCGGCCATGTCGTTCATTTCAAAATTTAAAGACAACCATTTCTTAATGATTTTAATATACTCCTTATTATTCCCAGCCAGTAAGATATCATCTACCTATAGAGATAAAATTACAAATTCCTCATTGAACCTTTTCAAATAAATACAATGATCTTCATCCATCACGACAAAATCATATGAGATAACTGCTTTGTCAAATCTCAACTATCAAGTCTAAAAGATTGCTTCAAGCTATAGATTGATCTATTCAATGTACAATCTTCATTTTCTTGGTCTGTTTTAATGAAATCTACTGATTGTTGCATTTACATTTTTTCATCCAATTCTCTATTGAGAAAGACAGTCTTCACGTTCATTTGATGTAATTCTAAATCTAAACGTGCCACGATAGCTAAAAGTAAGCGAATTGAACTAAATTTCACTATTGGTGACAAAGGTCTCTTCATAATCTATACCTTCCTGTTGAGTATAACATTTTCCACCATGCGAGCTTTATATATCTCTATAGTCCGATTAGCTCTTTGCTTTATTTTGAAAACTCATTTGTTTTCTATGGCTTTTTGATTAGATGGAAGATCAACCAAGTCCCAGATTTGATTCGATTTCATAAACTTTATCTCCTCTTCCATTGTATTCTTCCACTTTTCCTTTGCGGGGCATGATAGAGTTTCTTGTACTAATTTTGGTTCTTCATCATCTTTTGGAGATACTAGGAAAACTTGCCAGTCAATCTCTAAATGTTGTTTAGGCATACTTTTTCTAGTACTCTTACGAAGTGAAAGGTCCGATGTGACCCTATCACTTGGAGTTGGAGATAAATTACTCCTACTTGGATCAACAGATGGACGTGCTTCCTCTTGCACCTCAGTTGATCCATCAAGTACGACTCTATCATTTAAATCTTACGAAGGTTGAGACATTTTTCATTTCTTCCCTACTAAGAAAAATCACTCTTAAGAAACGTCACATCACTTGACTCTATCTCAGTTATAGTTCCATCTTGATTTTTACCTATGAACACATATCCATTGGACTGGTCTAAGTATCTTATAAAGCACCCAATTGTTCTAACTTACTTCAAGAATCATGGATATAGCAGTTGATGCCCGGATCTAAGAGAACTCAAATTAGGAGATCTACCTATACAAAGCTGATATGGTGTAGTAGGTACCGATTTAGAAGGAACTGAATTCCGAATATAGGTCGTAGTTAAAAACTCCCTAATATGAAATAGGTAAGTTAGCCTGCATCATCATGGATCTCACTATTTCTAGTAACGTTCAATTCTTCCTTCAGCAACATCATTTTGTTGTGGTGTATTGAAAATAGTTAATCGTCTAATGATTTCCTTATCATTACATAGTTCTTTGAACTTTTCGAATAGATTTTCATATCCTTGATCAGTTCTTAAGGCTTTCACATTTCTATCTATTTGATTTTCTACTATATTTAGATATCGTCTAAATCATTCTAATGTCTTTGATTTTTTTTTCTTCTTTTTCATAATCATGGAATATTGAAAGTTGCATGGGATTTATTGGTAGAGGGGAGGTTAATTTTCAAATTCAAAAACCAAACTCCTCCCTCCACTTGTTTTCAAGCAATTCAGGTCGGGCAATACATATGGCAGACCCATTTTCTTCCAACAATATAGAATCTTGCAATCCTACATATGCCTTAGCCCTATAACAATGATTACAAACCAATTAATGTTTTTCCAAACGTTAGTGATACGTTAAGCTAATTGTTGTTTGCACTAGATATTTGTAAAGCTTGTTAAATTTGCATCTAGTATTTGTAGTTATTGCCTTGGTACTGCCATAGCTTCAGACCTTTCACGGTATATATATTCATATATTTCACCATAGTTAGCATTTGAAACCTTGTCAATCCTTCACTCGAAGAGACCGAACAAATTACAGCCTAAACTCAGCAATGCATCATATGGGACAGTTCTAAAACATACCTACATTTTTCAAAGCACAAACAATCAAGATTTAAGTTCACATCATCAAAGTTGGCATATAAGCAAACTTCTAATGAAATACAATACTATAGCCCAAAAAAGTGGGTTTCCATACTTTTCCCTGCATAAATTACTTTCCACACGAAATGTGTTGAATAACTTATAAAATATACAATCAACAGTTAGTCTAATATAAAATGAATCATATAATTGCAAAATACAACAAATCCATGTTGCGGATAAAATTGATACGAACCTGAATTACTTATGTCAAGATATAGAGGAATTTCTTCGACGAATCAGTGACTTGCTTACTCATTGCGCAGTCTGATAGGTCGCAAGATTAAAGATTATATATATGCTTATCTGACCTAAATCATTACATTGATGCTGTGAACCAAATTCACACTTAAAATATATAAGCTTTACAATTCAATTCATTGATTTTCCTTGAATTATAATTACTTTAACAAAATAGCATATTTTTAAGACAATTAGATAAAAGATATATGAACTATATTTTCGGTGCATGTCTCATGAAATTCATCACCTAAGGTAGGCCTAATCAAAACCTTAATAGATTTACTTATTTTTGCTCTCAACAATGTAATACATAATTGTTCATATCAAAATATAGATTTGGAAGATATAATCCAACGAAATTTAAACTTTTGAGATTCATCTATGATCACAGAAAAACATGGATGAGTGGGAAATTGGGTTCTTTATAAAGGAAATGGATTTCCATTACTTTGAATTGGAATAAAAGAATTCCTAAGTAAAAATATCTCTTCCCCGCAATATTCTTCAATGGCAATTTGAGCATCAATAACCTTTCATTCAAATTTTCAACAAATATGTCTACTTCCATTACATAGTCATTCCAAAGGATTAACATTTTTGAGTAACTTAATAGGGGCAATTTGGTTTCAATACAAGTACATGTGATGGAAAATCATTTGAAATTAATACAATTTATGAAATCTTCTTGGATGCTTTATTCTATGTTGTCAATTGTTTCATCAAAATTATAATACTTAAAATGTCTCGTGGAAAGTGTTTTATCATTATAATATTTATTTTATCGACGCATTCCTTTTTTGGAGTTAATATATTTCAATTAATCATGAAGCCTGGATTTTCCAGTCATCTAAATTTTGAAATATAATATTGATTAAGTTTTTCAACGAAAATAACTTATGTTCAAAATGTATTATTATACGAGAATGACAATTGAATAATCTTTCATGAAGGCTCTTTCTCTGTTCGATTGCCAATTCAAAGTACAAATTCGAAAAAAAAAAAGAAAAAAAAGAAGAAGGGATCTAATTTATGTCTCACAGTCTGGACTAATTTTGGGGAGATTTCCTTAAAATGCTTAGTCAATCATAATGTTTGGTAAAATAGCCTATATCAATACTTTTTGTTCAAGTGGTCTATGGACTATTTGATCATCTATTAAAAGTCTTAAGTACCCTTAAATTGAAATGATTAAAATGTCCAATTTGGAGATCAATATTTACCAAATCCCCAAATAAAAATCCCCAAATCCCCTTCATGTCTCACGTTTCCAACCCCATTTTCACCATATTAAACCTACCTTCAAATCCAACTTTCTTATTCTTCATGTGCATTATTCTTACTTACAATTAATGATTATATTTTGAAGTTTCTTTATTTGAACAAACAACAAATCAAATAGGACAAATTTCGGAGGTAGGTTAGCAAGAATCGATTTCAAACAATTGAAGGTATGCTTTATAAATTGAAAATTAACGTTTTCTTGTTATTACTACTTGTATACTATGTAAAAAATCAATTGGGTAATCAAAATTTGATGCAAAATATAAAAACGTAATGGTGTCGTTTCTCAGTAGTTGGGTGCCTTTTTTTCGTAGCTAGGTGCCATTTTAATACGATAGTGATGGTATTGATATACTTGTTGGCAAAGTAGTCATTTCTCCATTCTTTTATTGCATTTTATTATTTTAAACAAATTGAAACGACACATACACATTTTAAACTATAGAATGTTGTTTTAGTGCTTAAATCTGTTATGTGATAATATGTGTTGCCTTTTGTTTGTTATTGAAGTTGTAATTTATAGTATTTAGTTTTGACAATTAATGGAGTAATATATTATATATTTTTTTTGTTGAAATGCAGATATGGACTTTGTTGCAATGATTGTCATTTGTTATTTTGTTGAATTTGAAAAGAGTGATCAAGGTGGGTGGATATGGAAATTGATGGGAAATGATGAAGACACTGCAACAGATATTTTTGGATCAAAAACTATCTCATATACGGAGTTGTATGACGAAGTCTAAAAGCAGTTAAGGTTGATCCTGTTATGTATGATATCGAGATGAAATTTCTCATTCCCGACATGGCAAAATTATCAGTTCCGCCAATGAAGATTACTTGCGATATGCATGTTAGTTTCTTTTTTTTGCATGACAAAGTTCCAACTTCTGTAAACCTTGTGGAAAAGGGTTATGTTGATTAACAAGACATGGAGCTTGCTATTGTAAATGTTCAGGAGAATCATGAATACAATTCAAATGTTGTTATGGATAATGTGGGAGACATGGATGAATTGAATATGTAAAAAGAAGTCCGATGACAATTATATGAGACCATTATCTCCATTTAATCAAATTTTTTGAAAATGATTGTGTGAACTTTACAAGTGATGATTATTAGGATGGGGCGGAAGTAGTGCGTGGAAACTACATAGATGATTCTCATGTGATAAATGAAGACAATATTACCCATAATACACCTTTTACATTGGTAAATGGCATTTCACAGTTGTTGCTTGTCCAAATCCTTGTGGAACATTATTTAAGATTCCTGATGCTGATGATGTGCAAGTTAGCCAATTTTTTTTGCAACAAAAAGGATCTTCAGGCATCACTACAAATGCTTGCTGTAAGAAACTTTTTTGAACTCGAGGTAACTAAGTCAAATAAGAGTATATATATAGTAGCTTGTGTTGAAGAAATATGCAAATGGCATTTGTGGGCAACACCATTGAAGGTAAGTGACAAATTTGAAATTCGAAAGTATTCAAGTTATCAAAATTGTTCATTGGATGTTCCCCACTAAGATTCCAGACAAGCTAGTTGTTGGATGATTGAAAAACATATCACGTCAAAGTTTGAGGATCCCAACATTATATACAGACTTTTGAACATTCAAAATGATATTTTTCGGGAGTTTGGCATAGATATATATTATTATAACGCATTAATGGCTAGAGAATGTGCTATAGAGCTATTAAGAGGCTTACTTGTTCTTAGTTATGATAGATTGGCCAAGTATTGCAATATTCTAAGAAGAATAATCTCGGTACAGTGACTTTCATTAAGGTTGATATGAGAACCATTTCAAATACTTTTTCATGGCTTTAGGACAAAGCATATGTGGTTTTCACTCATCAATGAGATGGGTCATTTTTGTGGATGGAACATTTCTCAAATCCAAATTTCAAGGTACGTTATTTGTTGTCATGTGTCAAAATGCAAATCTTCAGATATATCCTCTTGCAATTGGTATTGTTGATTCTGATAACGATACATCATAGACTTGGTTTTTCATTAAGTAGTTTCAGATAACGAGTATGTTGTAAGGGCTTGTTTTTATTTCTAAGCGCAAGAATAGTATTAGTAATGTTGTAAAGATTGTTTATCCTTATGCACATCATGGATGTTGTATGTAGTATTTAAAGCTAAACATAAAGTCCAATTATTATAGGATCAATATTTTGCCATTATTTATGGCAACTGCAAAAGAGTAGAGTTTGATTTATTTTAAAATCAATGGAAAATCTATATTGTAAAAGTTCGACAGTTGAAGACTACCTAGAAAAAAAAGTTAAGTATGAATTTTTTTCTCGAGCACATTTCAAAGGAATTCATTACAATATTATGACAACGATACAGAATCTTTAAACTCGTTATTCAAGAATGCATGCGAGTTTTTAGTACTTGCTATGGTTGAGCAAATCAGAAAAACTTTATAGAAATGATTTTATGAGACACATTGAAGCTGAAAAAAGTGCAACCCCGCCTATATGAGGATAAAATGCATAAAAAGTATGATGATGCAAAGGGACTGATAGTGGCACCAATAAATGAGTACGAGTTACATGTTGGTGTTGAAAATGAAATGCAATTTGTTAAGTTGGAGGCAAGAGCCTATAATTGTAGGAAATTTGATTTGGATAAGCTTCAATGCAAACATGCACTTGCAGCAGGGAAATTTAAAGGAATATCTTGTTAAAGTTTGTGCTCAACTTATTATACAACTTCTAGTTGGAAACAAACATATGCTGAATGTATATATCCAGTGGCAAATGATGACTTGGAAATATCCAATCAAACAAATGTGTTACCATCCCTTTCGAATCGACAACAAAGTGGACATCCAAAAAATTGTTGAATTCCATCAACATGAGAGAAAAAAGACTCGTAAATATAGTAGATGTGGTCAGAACTTAGAAGGGCTATAATCGTCTGACTTGCAAAAATGCTCTATACTGGTTGAGAGATTAATAAAACTTTTTTGTTTAACTTAATCTTGAAATTGTGATAAATTATGATGATTTTTGATACATTGTGATGGTTGTCTAATAAAGTCCGATAGCTATTTCAGTCAGAGTTTTGATAAATATAACATCATCACCATTTGTTCAGACTAAAATGGCATCTGGTCGATTTAAATATATGGGTACTATTTATACTAATTTCATGTTTTTGTTCATTTATGTTTGTTATGGATTGGTGGGTGTTAATTGTTCAATTTAATCTTTACATCGTGATTTTTTTTTTTTTGATAAATTTTGATAGCTTTTCAGTCAGTTTTTGATAAGAATGATAGCAACATTGTTTGTTTAGATCAAAAGGGCACTTGGTCGTTTTAAATGTATGAGCGACATTTCTACTTATTTCGAGTTCATTTCGGTGAAGGACTAAGATTCTAATTACATTCCGATGTTGGATTGAGACATTTGTCCAAATTATAGCGAGATTCTAATTACATTTCGACATTGGATTGACACATTTGTCCAAATTATAATGAGTCTCTCTATAGTCGGTTGGAACTTACACTAAGCTACACTTGCCAATAAAGAAAAATGTAAGTCACAAGTATGGCATGCAAAGTATAGCACGTGTAGTCGTTCAATGTATACAAGACTTGTATGATGTTTCAAACAATTTTTACTAGTTTCGGAGTGAAATCGATACCTCCTGATCTAAAACGACATCTAGTCGTTTTAAACGTACGGACGATGTTTCTATTCATTTCGTGTTCGTTTCGGTGCATTCAAACTCGTAACCACTTGAAAGTTGAATGATGAAGATTCTAATTACATTTCAACGTTACGATCGACACATTTGTCCAAACTATAGTGAGTTTCTATAGTTTGGTTGGAACGTATGAAATCGGTACCTCTTGACCCAAAATGACATCTAGTTGTTTTAAATGTACGGTTTTCTACTCATTTCGTGTTCGTTTCGGTGCATTCAAGTCCGTAACCACTTGAAAGTTGAAGGAAGAAGGTTCTAATTGCATTTTGACTTTACGATCGACACATTTATCAAAATTATAGTGAGCCTCTCTATAGTTTGGTTAGAAACTACACTACACTACACTTCACTAGACAATAAAGAAAAACGTATGTTGCAAGTGTGGTATGCAAAGCATAACACATGCACTCGTTCAACATGTACAAGATGTGTATGATGTTTCAAACAATATTTTCTAGTTTTGGAGTGAAATCGATTTTCCTGACTTAAAAGGAATCTGGTCGTTTTAAACATATCAGTGACGTTTTTACTCATTTCGTGTTTGTTTCGATGCATTCAAGCCTGTAATCACTTGAAAGTTGAAGGATGAAGGTTTTAATTACATTTCGATATTACGATCGACACATTTGTCCAAATCATAGCGAGTCTCTCTATGGTTCGGTTGGAACCTATACTTCGCTTGACAATAAAGAAAAATATAAATATCAAGTGTGATATGAAAAACATAGCATGTGTAGTCGTTTAATGTGTACAGAAGGTGTATGATGTTTCAAACACTGTTTTACTAGTTTCAAAGTGAAATGGATATCTTCTGACCCAAAACGACATCTGATCGTTTTAAACGTATGGTTGTAGTTTAAACTTTAGGATTTAAATGTATGGTTAATTTTTCAACATGCATAGTGTTTTATGATGTTTCAAGCATTATTTTACTAGTTTTGGAGTGAGTTCGAGATTCCTTGACCCAAAACGGTATATTGGCATTTTACTTGTAAGGGTGCTATTTAAGATATAAGGGATACAAAAACATCAAATTTGTAATCATTCAACATGTACAATTGAAGTCGAGACCCTACTGCCCAGAACATACAATCATTTTACTTGTATGACCGTCATTTAGGGTATACAAAACATAGCATATTTCGAATTGAAATTGACCCGTCACCTAAAATGGCAGGGGAATATTTACTCTTATGGATGCCATTTTTTCTAATTCAGTATTCACCTCACATCATTTTTTCTCATTGAACCTAGACAAGTTATCTATGATATTTCAAACATTTTTTTTGCAATGATGTCTAGACCCCCTGACCCAAATTGCACATGTTTTAAAAGTAAAATTGTTGTTTTTCAAATAATTGACTATTTTCTTATCATCGCATAGATAAGTTGTTATGAAAAATGGCAATTCCGTTTCAACCCTGTCTACTTCAATATTTGAATAAGATATCCATAAAATGAATATAGCAAAATTTCATAGGAAGACTAATCAACATCCATAAACCTGACCAATATTAACAAAATCAGCATCCATGGACATGTTTTCCAGTGAAATCGTAAAAAAACTACCATTTAGACAAAGATAACATCTAAGTCCTATATCTTCCGACCACATAGCTGTGAAAAATATACAAAGAAAACAATTATGGATCTAAATGCATGGCAAAAACTTCGATGGCTAGTTTCTTCCTCTAACATTCAATCATATCATCAGACATAAGTTTAACATCTAATCCGGCCGACAAAAGTTCTATAAACTTGATATGGTATATTCCAAAATCTCCCCCCGCAACGATATTTGCAATAATAAATTTATGAGCTCTCAAATCAATGAAAATATAAAAAATGTTAAGTACATATTATTTACGAATTGTATTGTTGTGGAATATCTACATGTTGACACCAATCAAACTACTTCTGTGGATAGTTTCCCCCAATAACAAACTTTCCTTTATCATTTTAGGAATTACCTTCACAACTGGAAACTTGAATTTTTGCAATTTTTCAGAACGTGTCAAACTCTTCATGCTGTCATATACATATATAGTTCGGTCGATAATGTCTACTTTAAGTTCAATCCAGTGCTTCATTTCCATATTGCAGGGAATATACAATTATGTAATATATATATATATATATATATATATGCACATGTTAGTAAAAACATAATCTAAAATTGCACAATCTTGTGCGAACGCAGTAGTATATGTCTATATTCGTGCCCTTATCAAGTACAATGCTATGTCAATGTGCTAAAAATGTATAAAACCATTTGTGAATGAATATAGAATGCTAAAATACTTACATTACTATTGAGCCATCCAAAATTGCTTCTGAATCTTTACAAAAAAAAACTTTTTGGCTTCGTGGACAATATTTACTATATAAAACAAATAATATAAGAACATATATTGTAACTTTACAAAAATAATTACAATAAGAATAGTTACTTATCATGTGCATTAACTAACCAATTCTCTAAGTCATCTGCCTTAGTAGGATCTAGCTCTAGAAATGAGCCAAATGTGTTGACATTGTCAAGCTTCATTCTCTTTACTAAATTTGTAAATAGAGATCGAAGAATGAGTGACCTTTTCTTAATTCTTATCCCGCATCCATTCTGATTCGAGCTACCAGACTCATCTTCCACCACTGTAGGGATGGACTCCACTGCATCACAATGTGATTGAGAATCCATCGATTTACATGTATCTCTCTCTTCCACGCGAGTTTGATCCTCATTCCACAAATCTATTGCTTGTCTTTGCTCATTTTCCACTTCAACAGGATTTGGACATTCATTCACATCAGCTGCTTGTTTTCATCTACCAACATAGTTTTTTCTTCAACAAGAACTAGTTCATTTACCAATAAATTATTTGCTACTTGTCTCTACTCATTGCCATCTTCATTCTCATCATTTTTCACTTCGACATGTACAAGCGGATCGTTATTTACGTCATGTGCTCTCTAATATTCATAAATCCACTATGAAGAGGAGAGTGATATATGTAAGGTGTTGATGGGTTAGATTTCTTATTCCATTGGACAACAGATAATACCTTCTTGTCAATTTATCTATACAAAGATGTAACACAATCAAACCTTTGATCAATGTAAGAACGTATCTAATCCATTTGCCTTTCATTTTTCCTTTCTAAAGTCTCTACCATTTGTACTTATTGCATTCTCAATTCCTGACTGAACTCATCTCTAGATGGGTAAAGAGATGGATATAATGTAGACGGTCTCGGATGAAATGTATGAGCATCTGTAGAAGTAGGTGGCCTATGAAAGAAAGATGGATCCAGAGGAGATGTAGAGGCATTAGAAGATTGAAAAGTTTGTTGAGGAAAATCAACACGAATGGACGAATCTACTCTGTTTACATTATCCACAAAGATATCAACTGTTAGATCCTTTACTTCATTCTTGAATCGATGAATCTCTATCTAATATGCTTTAGAAGCCTCTTCCTATATAGGCTTCAATTTGCAATAAATAACAATCTATATATAAGTTCGTCCAGACTTTCACAAATATCATTGGAGTTAGACATTTTAGAAGAATTCCATCGACATATTCTGGGGAGGTCAGCCTCTTCTAAATTGTCAGCATATCTCTGTCTAATGGATAGTATGGCTTCGTTGGCCCAAATATGCATAAGATTCAAAATATTACAATCTAAATAAAATAAATAATAAATTTTGATTTTAAAAGCATTACCTGCAAGGCAAGTGGAAAATCCATATATTGAATATGGATATTTCTTATTATTTATCAAGTATAACTTCACAAAAAATCTCCAATATCTCGTGAATACATCTATTGTGTGCCGAAAGTCTTTTTCCCCAAGGATAGCTATTAAAAGCTTCCATGTCATCACCCATTGACAAGTGTTCTAAATTTATGTGTGTGTGGTTTTCTTTGGGTAGTAGTATTGTTTCCAAATTATATACAAGCCCAATCTTGTACCTGTCTTCCATATGCACTTTGCGACTTTCAATAGCTTCCTTCAAATTGTATATCGTTATGCCTTTCTTATACTTCTTAAAATGTTTCTTCACCGATCTATCATTAGTCACAATCTAGGGCTCCAACTAAGGCTCTTCACAAGCTCTCAACCCCATCATTAATGAGAACTCGTATAATGAAAATCATGTTGGCTTACCGCCAATTGAAAATCAAATCTCATTTTGTTTTTTGGTTACAATCATTCGCATTACAACTTGGTGGACTAGCTGGGCTGAAAAAAGTTATACGCTTCATTCGATATAGTTGTCCAAAACAAGATTCTTTTAGCATATCTCAATAAATATTATCTAACATCTCCCGAACATAGTCAAGTTTTTTAAGGGAACACTTCTGTGAAGGTCTGCCTTTAATTCTATCTTTGACAGGAATCACATACTCAAATGAGTGTTCATTTTCTATAATAAAAATTATAAAACAATCATGTTAACTAATTAATGAATCAATATGAAATATTTACGGTAATGTTAGGTGATATTTAGTACAATTCATTTTCAAAAATAGATAAACAACAAGATGACATTTTCATAATTACATAAATGATAGGGTTTAGGGAAACACTGCGAGCTTACTAGATATTAATGGAACATTTATCATTATATAGAAAAGAGAAAAAACATAAATCAGGAGAAAACATATTCTTGAATTTAAAGTAGAAACGGAGCCAAATTAGTGCTTTCAAAAATTTTAGTTCGTCAAAACCCGAAAAGTACAATTTTTTTTTCAAAAAAAAATAAAAATGAAGCAACAGTCTAAAAGGCATAACTAATCCAATCTTATTATAAAAATACAGACACTGCATTCAAAGTATCTATGTGAAATAAAACTAATATAAAAATCCACAAACCTTGGCTATGCCTTCTATTTGATATGATATGTCGTGAAATAACTAGGATTAGATGGGAAAAGATGCCTAATTAGTGTTTTACATTCAATTTAAATCTAGGTAGTGTGTAGTCAAGACAAATACTCAAAATGGATGTAGCTTTGGATACCATAAAATCAAAAATCTACGTGGTCGATTATGCACGAAAATGCACAAAATTCTAAGGTTTAAAAGAGTTATAATTCTCCCATTTGCGATAGGTGAGATACAAAGAGGATGTTGAACACATCCTCCAAAATGTCCAAATTTGAACTTTTCTTTTTAGAATGATTGTATTGTGATTGTTGGACTCTAACATTCAAGTATATGCATAGGCATGCAATTGACATATGAAAGAAGAATGTTACGATTGTGCACCCAATGCATAAGTGTATCAACTCTTCATGGATATTAAACTGGATGTCTAAGAAATTAGGATATAAACCAACAATAGGGACATGAAATGAAACCAGACATAAAGGTGCCTACTTCTATACTAACAAAGCAAAGTCCTCACAAAAGGCAGATTAAAGAATTACCTAATCGCAAGATAAATAAAAAAATCTCTTATAGAATGACATAATACTACTCATTCATTAAAGAAATTGAAAGCTTTAGAAAAGCAACTTGTAAATAGCAATATACCAAAATTTTGTCCAAGCTTCAGAAAAGCAACTTGTAAATAGCAATATACCAAAATTTACGTCGTTATGACCCTTCCTAAGAGTTTAAATTAAAGCTATGGTCACAACAAAAAAGTTGCGTGCACTTGTTTTAAAAAATTTGTGAGGTGTCAATCTCTTTTAAACGATAAATATTCATTTTGACGACACTTCCTAATAGTCGAAATTAAAGTTTTGGTCACTATAGTGATGTTGGCTCACTTGTCTAAAAATTTTCATAAGATGTCGAATTCAAATTTAAAACCGACAAATTAACCAATTAATGCATTTGAATTTCTCTTGAATGGTGGGTGATGAATACCACCATTTTTCTTTCCACCTTTCACTTCAAATTGTCATTTATACATTAATATACGCTCACCCATTTAAAATCAATTATGTTAATATTAAACAAAGGAAAGAAAAAAATGAAAGAAAACTGCCACCATTCATTGAACAGTAACCAACCCCATTTACACCCTCCATTTATGCATCCAATTAAAATTCTCGTGCAAATTTTAAGCTATTTTGATTGTTACCAGCTAATCATTATCATTTTATAATTTAAAAACAAGAATCTTCCACCACCATTTGCATTTAAGAAATTGTAACTCTCATTTAAATATACTACACGGCCCCTTCATATTTTCAAAGTCATTGGCATTGTGAAAATCTTAAATTTCAATCTCTTAACCACATTCTTTCTCCCCAACAATTATACTTCTACATAAATCTGTTTTTAACTTTTTTTCCATAGATTTAAAGGAACCTCTAGATCTGAAAATTATTTGAAGAAGAGGCAAATTAGTACGTTGCATTTTATTTCTTATTGAACACAAAAACGATATTCAAATTACAAGTATTAAGGTAGGGGTGTCCTCGGCACTTGTGTAAGTGGTTTAAAAATTATTTGTTTTCATTTTGCATCAAACGTATTGTTGTGTCACTCATGAAGGAGGCATTGTTTGGTGGCTCAAATAAGAGAAAGAGATTAAAGGTGACACTATTATTGTGTTACTCATGAAGGAAGCACCGGTTGGTGGTTCAAATAAGAGAACGAAATTGATGGTGACACGAATAGTAAAAGTTTGCATTTCTGAAAACATATAAGTATTTTATCATTTACTATAATGTCTTCCTACTGAGTATTATTTGTAGTACTCATACCCACTATAATCTCACGGGTTGATTTGAGCCATGGTGGTTGTTTGGCATAGTGGCAAGTGCTCGGCAATCTGAAAAACTTTCAACTTTCTAGTAAAATTTCCAATTTATATAAACGTATATGAATAATTAGACGACACTTTTAAAAATTTTTAAACATCTATTTCATTCAGTTTTATATGCTATTCATGTCAACCATAACTTGGAAACGTTGGAATGACTATGATCGAAGTTCATTTACTGCTGATTATAATTTCAGATTCTACCTTCCATTTGAAAATGGTATAATTTGGGCTACATTGCTTATTTTAGAGTGAAATTAGTGGCGTTTAGAAGTTCTATGAGTCTTCTAATAGTTGTCTTTTGAATTACCTTAAAATATTTTCTAAAGGAAAAGTTATGCCCATTTTGGTAAACTACGTCGTTTCAAATATGCGTTTGCTGTACAACATATTCGAGTAATATGTTAGTGCTTCAAACCTTATCATCAAGTCCAAATTTTTTTATATGTGGTACATATATGAATGGTTTAGTCCCTGTAAAAATTTCATAATTTTTGATAGATATTTGTTAGACCAAATATATTTTTCTTCTGTTGTTGTTCAATCCGTAGTTGCTAAATTGCCTCCAATTATTTTCCAAAATCAAATTTCGCCATAATTGCCTAAGTTTATATGAATAACTACCTACCATTATATTTTTATATATTTCAAAATCCAAAAACTTTCTAATTTACAAAGTTTTTTAGTTAACAGCAAAGAGGTCGAACCAAAAAAGGATTGATTATTTTAGCGCTTCGAGTTTCAAGAATTCGAGGCATTACAACTTGGTATCAGAGCAATGGTTCATTTTCTATAGACTCACATTGGAAAGTAGATCTTAGGAGTGTTGTGTCAAATATAAGTTGAACGATTTTTATTTTTTTTCTAGTGAGGATCTTGAGCACTGTGCCTGCTATGCTGCGCCATGCAAATTTTGTGGTAAAGAAAGTTTCACAAATATGATTGCGTCTATGCGATGATTATGGGAAAGTTTATTTAAGATGCAATATTTGAAATGTATGTATGAATTTCAACATATAGTTTGAATACCTTTTGTAGATAATTAGTAGTGTACCAAGTATTTTTGAGAGCATGATGAGATTAAATGTTTGCTTAAGTCCTCGGGAATTAACTAAAACTTATTAGCCACCCACTTGTTGGACTTCGAATAATTGGTATGACCCAAATGGTACGGATTAAGAAAACTTGTAGGAAGACAAGTTCATTGATGCCTCATCGATATTAGATCTTGAGGCAATATGAAGAGTATCGGTGGAATCCAATACACAACATAGGCTAGCACATTTGGGAGATGTTAGTAAGATGGAGAGAAGTGAGACAACTAGACTATGTGGTCAATGGTCGTCGAGTCACCCGCCTCTTTATTGAGACCTTGCCAGAAGAGTGGCTAGAGGTTGTCGAATCGTTTTGTAATTATTTGTGGGAGGTTACTATGCCTACCTTACCTCGAGAGATTGATTACGAGGCCTTCTGAGCAGAGCTAATTAAGCAGTGGGAGCTGGCCCGACTTGAGATCCCCGAAGACAATAGTGTACCTACTGAGATGCACATTCGTGAAGATGCACCTCCACCTATTTCAAACGATGAGGTTTTGTTTCCTAAGAAACCTAGGATTCATGGAGGCTGGATTATGATTATGATGGTAATGATGAATAAGTAAATTTTAGTAGTTTTTATCAAGTTTAATTGTTGTTAACGTTTAGTATGATTTCTTTTATGATGCTGTGGAATATCGCCAGACGCTCTTTTACTATTTCTTTTTCTCCTGAAGGATTTGTATGAGACAATAATAAAGGATGTTGAGCTATGAATCTTTTTCCTATATTGCACAAATATCATTGACTCCTTAAAATGAGATTGCAATTATTCTGGCATATAGGAATATGGCACAAGTGAGGACAATTAGGGAGTTAAGGTGGGAGATTGATGAGTTGAAACAGGCCTTGGCTGCTTAGCTTACACCTCCAGCACCTAAAGCTACTCAGGTTACACCTCCAGCACCTCAAGCTTTACTAATTCCACAAGCTCCACTGGTGCCACCAACATACCCGACTGCACCGCCTGTTCCGACGGTAGAACAATTTTGTAGATACCGACCACCTACCTTTGATAGTGGAAAGGAGGCTCTAGCAGTTGAGGAGTGGTTGCGTACTATCAGAAGATTTTTCGGCACATTTCTTGCCCAGAAAATCAAAAAATATTACGTACAGAGTTTATGCTAATAGGGAGAGCGGGCCATTGGTGGGAATCCACATCACGCACTCATATCGGAGGAAAAATGTAATTTAACGTGGGATCAGTTTAAGATGGAGCTAATAGAAAAGTTTTGCCCACAAGTTATGCGAGACCACAAGGAGACGAAATTCTTAAGACTGGTACAGGGATATGAAACTTTCTAAGTATGAGAGCAAATTCGAGAAATTGTCCCGATATGCCCACATCTTGTAAGTATCGACCTCATAAAAGCAAAATGTTACAAGAGAGGCCTGTGCCCAGAGATCAGGCAGATTGTGAGTTCACATGATCTCACCACTTTTCAAGTGGTGGTAAAGAAAGCTCAAATAGTGACCTACTCGGGGGTGAAGTTGGTAATCAAGGATAGCGCAAAGACTTTGAGAAAAGGAAGTGGCAGGACAAGAATAAGAATAAAGGACAATTTAAGAAGCAGATGCGGGTCAGTCAAGCAATCCTATATCCCAATGTCTTAAGTACAACAAGTTTTACAAAGGATAATGTTTGTATGGAAAGTATGTCTGCTATAAGTGTGGTCAACCCGGCCATGTGGCTTTTTCGTGCCCATCAATTAAGAAACCCGAACAAGAGAAAAAAGGAAAAGCAAGGGTGTTTGCTTTGACGCACGATGAGGTTGCCAAAAATTCGAACGTGATTGCAAGTATTTTATCAATCTCTAATATTCATGTTTACGTCCTGATTGATTTCGGTGCAACACATTCGTTTATATCTAATGCATGTCTAGCTAAGATTAAGGCTTCAAGTCAGAAGAATGATAGTATACTAGAGGTGAGTATGCCATCAGGTGGAACTATTGATATAGATAGGATAGCAAAAGGGATACAGATAGATTTTGATGGACTAACTTTAGAGACTAACTTGTATGTTATAGAGATGAAAGATTTTGATATTATTTTAGGTATGGACTGGTTGGGTTAGAATCAAGCCACGATAGTATGTTTTGAGAAAGAGGTAATTTTTCGAAGACCAGGAAAAGAGGAGTTAAGGCACTTCTTCATGTTATCTCAGCTTTAAAAGCAGATAGCATGTTAAGAAATGTTGACTGTCAAGGATATCTTGTCAGTCTTACTAACATATCCACTCAAGAGAAAATATTAGATGATTTACCGATAGTACGTGAGTATGCTGACGTGTTTCCCGAAGATCTACCGGGTACTCCACCTGATAGACAAGTGGAGTTCACGATAGATCAGATACCGAAAGCTCAATACCGAATGGCACCAAAGGAATTACAAGAGTTGAAGATGCAGCTTGAAGAACTTCTAGACAAAGAGTTCATTAGACCAAATGTATCTTCATGGGAAGCTCCGGTACTTTTTGTAAAGAAGAAAGATGGTATTATGAGGATATGCATCAACTACTGTGAACTAAATAAGTTGACAATTAAGAATAAGTATTCTCTTCCTAGGATTGATGACCTATTTGATCAAATTAATGGTGCATCCGTGTTCTCGAAAATTGATCTAAGGTCAGGCTATCATCAGTTGAAGACCAAGTCGACTGACATACCAAAATCGGCATTTAGGATCCAATGTGGGTATTATGAGTTTACAGTGATGCCCTTTGGCTTGACGAATACCCCTGTGGTGTTTATGGACTTAATGAATAGAGTGTTCTATCGGTATTTGGACATGTTTGTCATCGTATTTATTGATGACATATTGATATACTCGAGAGATTCTCATCAACATGAAGAACATCTGAGGATAGTTTTACTAACACTACATGAGGAAAAGTTATATGCTAAATTCAAGAAATGTGAATTTTGGCTAGATCGAGTTGGATTTCTAGGCCATACTGTTTCAGCACGAGAAATTGAAGTAGATTAGTCCAAAGATGAGGCTGTGACCAATTGGTCAAAACCTACAAATGTTGGAGAAGTGCGGAGCTTTTTGGGTTTAGTCGGTTATTATAGAAGATTTATAGAAGGATTTTCCAAGATAGCGAGTCATATGAAACAATTGACTCGGAAGGGTACTAAGTTCGTATGGTTAGAGAAATGCGAGCAGAGTTTCCAAGAGTTAAAGGACAAACTCGTATCAGTACCAATGTTGACTATTCCAGACGGTTCGGAAGGTTTTGTGATTTATAGTGATGTATCCAAATTTTGTTTAGGATGTGTTTTGATGCGACATGGGAAAATCATTGCTTATGCTTCGAGGTAATTGAAGCAATATGAATAGAATTACCCTACACATGATCTCGAACTAGTAGTGGTAGTGCATGCTTTGAAGATTTGGCGCCACTACCTATACGGGAGCAAATGTGAGATTTATACCGATCACAAGAGTCTCAAATACTTCTTCACCTAGAAAGAGTTAAATATGAGACAACGACGGTGGTTGGAATTGGTGAAAGATTACGACTGTACTATCTTGTACCATTCGGGTAAGGCCAATGCAGTCGCTGATGTGTTGAGCAGAAAGAATATGGGACAGTTGTCAGTACTTTGTATGAGAGAGGATCATTTAATCAGAGATTTTGAGAACCTAAGAATTGAAGTATTAACATCACCACTAAGGACATCGACAATGTTAGCAAGTTTTATTGTGAAGCCGACACTCAGGAACAGAATAGTAGCTGCTCAGAAAGATGATCCATTTTTGGAAAAGATCAGGGCTGATGTGGGAATTGAGAAGAGAAAAGGATTTGAAATAGCCAAAGACAAAGCCTTGATGTTTAAGGGTTGATTGTGCGTGCTGAAGGATGAAGTATTGAGGAATAAGATTATGACTGAAGCTCATTCTACTCCTTATGTCGCACACCCAGGTGGAACTAAAATGTATACAGATTTGCGTGATAGATTTTGGTGGAGAAATATAAAGGGGAATATGGCTTTGTTTATGTCCAAATGTATGGCTTGTCAACAAGTAAAAGCTAAACATCAGAGGCCGTTAGGGCCATTGAATCCTATGGACATACCCGAATGGAAGTGGGAAAAGATTGCAATGGATTTTGTTGTTGGTTTTCCTAGATCAGTGAGAGGTCATGATGCGATCTGGGTGATTGTGGATCAACTTACAAAATCTGCTCATTTCTTGCTAGTTCGGACAACCTATAGCTTAGAACAGTTCGCACAGATTTATATTAGAGAGATTATGTGACTTCATGGTGTTCCAGTTTCTATTGTACCGGACAGAGACCCAAGGTTACTATGAAGTTTTGGATAAGCCTTTAGAAAGCTATGGGTACCAAGTTAACATTTAGTACTGCATACTATCCTCATACTGACAGACAATCTGAACGAACTATCCAAGTGCTTGAAGATATGTTGAGAGCTTGTGTCCTAGATTTGGGTGGTAAGTGGGAAGACCATTTGTCATTAGTTGAATTTGCATACAATGATAGCTTCCAAGCTACTATTGGCATGGCACCATATGAGGCTTTGTATGGTTGTCGATGTTGTTCGCCATTATACTGGGACGAAGTTGGTGAAAGGAAAGTTTTAGGTCCAAAATTGGTTGAGAAGACTGTAGAGGCTATAAATAAAATTAAATCAAGAATTAAGATCGTCCAAGATCATCAAAAGAGCTATGCTGACAAAAGGAGAAAAAAATTGGCTTTTGAGATTGGAGAGAAAGTATTTCTCAAAGTGGTACCAATGAGAGGAATACTACGATTTGGGAAGAAAGGGAAATTGTGTCCATGATTTATTGGTCCATTTGCGATTCTCGAAAAAAATTGGGAATGTAGCATATCGTTTACCATTGCCACCCAAACTATCAGCGGTGCAAAACGTATTTCAAGTTTCTTTGTTGAGAAAGTACATTTCAGATCCTAATCATGTGGTGAATGTTCAATCACTAGATGTTCAGAGTAATATGATGTACGAAGAAGTTCTTATAGTTTGATTTTAGAGAGAAAAGACCATGTTCTGAGAAATCGAAAGATTCCACTAGTCAAAGTCCAGTGGACTAGACATGGTGAGGGTGAGGCCACTTGGGAAAGGGAAGAAGATGTTTTAGCTAAGTATCCCGACCTCTTTAAACAAGTAAGTTAAATTTCGAGGACGAAATTATTTTAAGTGGGGAGAGTTGTAGCGACCGAGAAAAAATAAATAAATAAAAGATCTTGTGTCGTTTTAAAAATAAAATTTTCTTATAGAACTCAAAATTTAAGTTATATTATTACATCGCTATGACCTGTTTTAAGAGTTTAAATTAAAGATATGATCACGATAATAAAGTTGCGAGCACTTGTTTTAAAAATTTTGTAAGGTGTCAAAATCTCTTTTAAACGATAATTATTCATTTTGACGACACTTCCTAATAGTCGAAATTAAAGTTTTGGTCACTATATTAATGTTGGCCCACTTGTCTAAAATTTTTCGTAAGATGTCGAATTCAAATTTAAAACCGACAAATTAACCAATTAATGCTTGAATTTCTCTTGAATGGTGGGTGATGAATACCACCATTTTTCTTTCCACCTTTCACTTCAAATTGTCATTTATACATCAATATACACTCACACATTTAAAACCCATTATGTTAATATTAAACAAAGGAAAGAAAAAAATGAAAGAAAACTGCCAGCATTCATTGAAGAGTAACGTACCCCATTTACACCCTCCATTTATGCATCCAATTAAAATTTTCGGGTAGATTTTAAGCTAATTTGATTGTTACCAGCTAACCATTATCATTTTATAATTTAAAAACAAGAATCTTCCACCACCATTTGCATTTAAGAAATTGTATCTCTCATTTAAATATACTACACGGCCCCTTCATATTTTCAAAGTCATTGGCATTGTGAAAATCTCAAATATTAATCTCTTAACCACGTTCTTTCTCCCCAACAATTATACTTCCACATAAATCTATTTTTACCATTTTTCCATAAATTTAAAGGAACCTTTAGATCTAAAAATTATTTGAAGAAGAGGCAAAGAAGTACGCTGCATTTTATTTCTTATTGAACACAAAAAGGATATTCAAATTACAAGCATTAAGGTAGGGATGTTCTCGGCACTTGTGTAAGTGGTTTAAGAATTATTTGTTTTCGTTTTGCATCAAACATATTGTTGTGTCACTCATGAAGAAGGCATCGTTTGGTGGGTCAAATAAGAGAAAGATATTGAAGGTGACACTATTATTGTATTACTCATGAAGGAAGCACCGGTTGGTGGTTCAAATAAGAGAAAGAAATTGATGGTGACACAAATAGTCAAAGTTTGCATTTCTGAAAACATAAATGTATTTTATCATTTACTCTAGTGTCTTCCTACTAAGTATTATTTGTAGTACTCATACCCACTATAATCTCACAGGTTAATTTGAGACATGGCGGCGATTTGACATACTGGCAAGTGCTCAGTAGTCTGAAAAGCTTTCAATTTTCTAGTAAAATTTTCAGTTTATGTAAACGTATTATGAATAATTAGACGACACTTTTTAAAAATGTTTGAACATCTATTTCGTTCAGTTTTATATGCTATTCATGTCAACCATAACTTGGAAACGTTGGAATGACTATGATCGAAGTTTATTTACTGTTGATTATAATTTCAGATTCTATCTTCCACTTGAAAATGGTATAATTTGGGCTACATTGCATATTTTAGAGTGAAATTAGTAGCATTTAGAAGGTCTATGAGTCTTCTAATAGTAGCCTTTGGAATTACCTTAAAATATTATCTAGAGAAAAAGTTATGCCCATTTTGGTAAACTGCGTCGTTTCTATTTGGTGTACAGCATATTCGAGTAATATGTTAGTGCTTCAAACCTTATCATAAAGCCCCACAAATTTTTAATATGATACATATATGAATGGTTTAGTCCCTGTAAAAATTTTATAATTTTTGATAGACATTTGCTGGGCCAAATATATTTTTCTTCCGTTGTTATTCAATCAGTAGCTGCTGGATTGCCACCAATTGTTTTCCAAGATATTTTAAAAAATGTTTAATTTCATGGGTGTCAATTGAAAAATGTCCGCTTTTTAAATTTAGCAGTAAACTGTCTATTATGCCCTTAAAGGAAAAAAGATGCAATTTATTTATTTTTCAATTTGTTGTGGATTTCGAGAAGTAGCTTCCATGAGAAGCTACATTAAAATGATGTTACCGACATATCAAATGTTATTCTTGATATTTGAATCCAGTTTATAAATTTTAAAAGTACACATGTCAAATACAATATTAAATGTTCTCGATATTTCAAACGTTGTTCTCGACATTTTAAATATCTAGAATGACATTTCATTCCGAACATGACATTTCTCTACACTTGTAATGTAATTCTTGACATTTTCTATGTCAATGAAAAAAATCGCATTAATTGTGATTTGACATGTGCACTTTTGAAATAAATATGACAGGTTTTGTGTCAAAATTTTTTTTACAAAAATGTCTATTTCTTATCTTTGTGTGGAATCATAAATTGTTCACAAGGGTATTTTGGTCCAAAATATCCCAAAATAGACATTGTTACAAGAATTTGTGAAAATGGACATTTTTGTAAATAGACATGTGAAAATGGACATTTCATATAATTTCCTCTTGTTTTCCAAAACCAAATTTCGCCATAATTGCCTAAGTTAATATGAATAACTACCTACCATTATATTTTTATATGTTTCAAAATTCAAAAACTTTCTAATTTACAAATATTTTTTGTTAATATCAAAGAGGTCAAACCAAAGAAAAATTGATTATTTTTAGCGCTTCGAGTTCCGAGAATTCGGGGCGTTATACTATTGGTTCCTGGAAGTGAAATGAGAGAATAACTCTTCTATAATTCGCGACAATGGAGGTAGCGATTCACGAGGTGGCAATAGGTTAGCGATCGTATAGGAACTTCGTGATGGATGAAGGGAGAAGACCGATGAGATTGATTACATGGATTTCATGTAGTGACGTTCGAGAGGAAGGTAGAAAGAGATTGCCGCCTTCTTCAAGAGAGTAGATGAATCTAGAGTTACAATTGTTTCATTCAATTTGGGATTGTCACCTTCTTCAAGAGAGGGGAAGAATTTACGGTTATGAGTGTATCATTCAATTTGGGTAGTTCGTAAGTAAGCAGGGAAATAGGGGATTTACTGTGATGGAATAAGGGTAATTAAGGTAACTTATTAATTTTGATTTAAAATATTTATTTTAAAACTTTAATTATGGTCAAAAGCTATATTTGCAAAGTGTATTATAAAAGTGGCAATTTGACCCAATTTCCACTCTGGGTAAAATAGGACTATGATTATGAGTATGGCAAATAAACATGAGTATGGCAAACTTGTATGCATAATATCTTCTTCTCTCTCCATGAACTTTTAAAATATGACAAAAATCTCTTTCTAAAACTACTACTTTTCACCAATGATAAAATGCAATCATTCACATCCTGTCACATTTCATCCAAAGCTTCGACAACACTTCAAAATATGGGTGCTTCATCTCATATCATTAATTTTATGATTTTAAATAGCTCAGCCAGAACAGATTACTTTGTAAAAGATTTATAGATGGAGTTAACCATTTGGTTAATATCCAATTCTTGATTAGATGGATAAGGTACGACCATTGATTATTTAACGGATTAATCTAGTGGTACATTGGGGGATCCATAATGGTGTCCAAAATGGACACATGGATCCCATTTGGTTAATATCCAATTCTTGATTAGATGGATAAGGTACGACCATTGATTATTTAACGGATTAATCTAGTGGTACATTGGGGGATCCATAATGGTGTCCAAAATGGACACATGGATCCATGTGTCCATTTTGGACACCATTATGGATCCCCCAATGTACCCATAGCATGGCGTTTATTTAACCATCGTTCTCTAACTTTAACCCTTCTACCATTCACACGGCATCTGTATTTAGGGTAAAAATTAGCACCATAACAAGTTTTGAAGGTATATTTCTTGGGTATTTACTTCTATATAAACCAAATTTTTCATACAAACATTTCCAGGATTCAATGTACCACTTGGCCATGCATCATACGTTTGACAACAATAGAATGCAATTGCGGATATTCATCAATGTTTTGAAGTTCGTCATATGCAATTTTATCCCTTGTATTTTGATTATGATGATATATAGTGATTACAGGATATGTAGTCATGGTGTTGGCATTGTGGTGTTGTATGATTAAAAAAACTGCGTTAATAGGATCATCCAATGTCATAAGAATGTGGAACAGTTCTTCACACACACAAGGTGTTTGATAAAATACCCCAACTAGTTTCAGGGTGATTTTTGGACACCATTTTTGCTCGAAACACACTTCATCCACTACATTCTATTTTCACGCATACACAACACAGCACACCGTGGGGGTTCAGTTCCCCACTCTGTTCACATATTTTCTCAAATATTAGGCGTTTTATTTATAAAATGACATTAGTGTATCTCTAGTATTCACGATTTGATCTTATTTGATGGTAAAATGGCACCGAAGAGAAAAGCTCGGTTGGCAACAGAAAGAGGGAAAGGAAAGGTACCTACATTGACGAAGCTGTAATTCATCGATTCTTGACTACGGAGAACCAAAAGCTCTTTAACAACACGATCACGCAATGGAAGTGGTGGCCCAAACAGATAGTGATTCTAACAGACTTCATGAATTTGGAGATGACTAATGTCATTGAAGCCTTCGGTAGGAAGAATGTTGCCAAGATGTCACATCCAGTTTACCTATTACTAGTGAAGGAACTTTTGGAAAATGTTAAAGCCGAGCTTGACAGTCCAACTCTTTTCATTACCATTAGACTTGGGTCGGAGACAAGGGGGTTATGTTTAGTCCCGAGGAGATAGCTCATTGTTAGGGGTGGGAAGAACATTATACACCTCCCGAGTGATCATCACATGATCGAGGTCAAACATTATTTGAATGGTCAGGACAAGGCGTGTCCACTCAACTACTAAGGAATTTGAGCACAACCAGTTCATAGATGTGCTGGTTATTCTTCACATGTTCATGTGCTACAACATTGATCATACTTTGCACTTGACGAAATAAATGAAGTGAAGGCTCGATTGTCATATTATTTGGCACACGGAGATAAGATTGATTTGGGATGCAAAATCTACACTCTTTTCACTACTTTAGTTGTGTTGGAAAATACAAGTTGCTGGTCCCGACCTACAAGTTATTAAAATGGATTGGAGGAATGGTTTGAATAAAATTCAAATTCATAACTTTTCTCAACTTCCTTGATTTTACATAACTCCCATAACTTTGTCTTGCACTTGAGATGAGAGAAAAAAGATGGCATGAAAATATGGTGAAATTAGTATGTTAAAATATGCCAAAATTGGAAAGCCCCTCAAATCACTATCCTGGTATGAAAACTCACAAAATAAGGCACTTAGATTGTGGATAATAATTTCCTTCCATTGTGATCAATATTGGGTTCATTGGAGAACGAGAAAATGCATAATTCGATGCTTGGAAAAGTAATGTGATTCAACCATTCAAAAGATCTTGGAATTCACCCATTCTAGTATGGATTCTTGATCCGGAATTTATGATTATGCATGTTGTGAATTATTACATTGGTGTTAGAGTCTTAAGGTTGAATCCTTGCAATATTTCGTGCTTAAATATGCTATTACATGATTCAATTGAATTATGAATTTTGTATGTAAAGTTTTCAATCCTTATGCAGTTTTATGGCATTTTTTGATAATTTATTGCTTTCTTTACATTGATAATTATGCTGTAAGATTAGTATGATTAGAAAGATATCTCAAGGAGCTTTCCAACCATTAAAGAACTTAAAGTGGATGAAAATTTGAATTTTTGTATGCAAATTGGTAAATTTTGAAACTTCATCATATGATAATTTCTTACACTTCATTTCATGCTTCCCATTTGGTATGGTTAGATAGATCTTTTCGAGACTTTTCTAATGCTATGGAGATCATTAATCTTGGTGTTGAAATGAAGAATTTATGCCTTCCCAAAGTTTGTATGAAAATCTGATTTTTGTATGAAAATTATAAAACCCAAAACATCATCTCATGAGAACTTATTTTACATTGTGTTTCATGCTTTCCATTTGGAATGGTTGGATAGATCTTCTTAAAACATTTCCAACAATATAAAGATAATTAATTTTGGTCTTAAAATGAAGAAGTTATGACCTTTCCAAGTTTGATCCAAAATCTTAATATATATATATATATACTCTCGGACATATATGTAGATGTCTCAAACGTGGCCATAAAAAGTAATTTTTAAAATTTGACCACAGAGATGAATTCAAAATGTTGAAATTGTTTAGGATGACCAATTGAAAATTTTTTTCAAGGATGATGTAGTGGTGCTGACGCAACCCTTTTTTTTTATTAATTTAAAAAAATTGTAGATTGGTCCCGTACATGAGGATGCATGTGGGACCCGATTCAATTATGATAATTGTAGATTGCTCTCTGAATTATTCTTGATTTTTCAGTATAATTAAATTAAATTTCCGATTGTTAAAAAAATATATATATTTTTGTATTTATGTTGTAAATGGAAAGTCTATTAAAGTTTATTGGTGAATGACATTTGTACCCCTGTAGCTCTAAAAATTATTATCATTGTATTCCTGATTCTTACCTATAAATATAGGGCTTTGGTTTTCAATAATACACAAAAAAAAAAAAAAAGTTTATTGAGTTTTCTCTATTCACTTTAAGTTTTCTCTATTCTCTTTTCCTCTTATTTTATAACACGTTATTAGCATGAAACTTTTAGAAGGTAATAATTTTTTTTCATAATCATCTATTACGTATATCAAAATTAATTTGATAATATGTGAATTTTACATATACATATGTCGAATCTGCAATACGTGATCTCATCTTTCTCATTCATTATGTTTTCTTTGTATCTCTCTTTAAATTAATTAATGTTTTTTCTTTACATCAATCCACGTGCATTTTTATGGAGATATATTTATGTTAAATCAATTGATATGCATTAATTCATGTTTTTATACCCTCCTTATATTTAGATTAGCCCTTTACGTTCTACATATACTTATAATTTTTTTTTGATTTAATTAGTCAATGTTCTTTGTAAGCAAGCTTCAATTCTAGATCTCTATTTTGGCTGATTCCATCTATATATAATATACAATTAACAAATAATTGTACCCAACTCATCTTTTCTCTCAAATCCATTGGTTTCTGCAAATTTCATGTCCTAATTGGTTAATATTAATTCAATTCTTTTAATTGCATATAATTAAAATTTCGTGCCATAATATGTGAATAGGTTTCTACATGTCACCAATTTTTTTTTTTTTTTTTTTTGTGTTTCACTCGACTCACGTTATTAATTCAAAATAATATTTTACATGTGTTTGTATATTAATTAATGGTGAGCAATTGGATGTATTATCATTTTTTTTATGTTTAGTTATGAAACATTATATTAAATTTATTTTTAATTGTTGTTGTTCCTGAAGTAGCACAACATTATAATTAATATTCTAGAAAAATATTAATCATAGATCTATTCGTTGTTGTTCCAGAAGTAGCACAACATTATAAGAATATTATTTGCTCCTGAAGAGCATAAATTATAACTCTCAATATTTCAGAAAAATATTGACATATTGCACTTGAAGAAATAATAGCAAAATATAATGTGCTCCAAAAATAGCGTGTGTTTCGAAAAACATATTATTTCAAATTAGTGTTTATCCCTAGAGGAAAACACGTAACTTAAAGTCATGTTGATATTGACTATTTGATTAACATATGATGATTAATCATATTCTTCGAAATTAATTATATTTTTTTATTGTGTAGTTAAACAAATAGCAAACATTACGAAATTTGAGTTTGTTGCACTTGACATATTTGGTAAAAATTATCTATCATGGGTATTGGATGCTGATATCCATCTCGTCTCAAAGGGTCTGGAAGAGACAATAAAAGAACGAAACAATGAATCCCTGCAGGATCGTGCGAAAGCACTCATTTTCCTTCGTCACCATCTTCACGATGGATTAAAAATTGAATATCTCACTAAGAAAGATCCATAAGTTCTTTGGAAAAAGTTAACTGAAAGATTTGATCATCAGAGGACTATAGTCATCTCCAAAGCCCGTTATGAGTGGATGCACCTTCGTTTGCAAGACTTTAAAACGGTTAGTGAGTACAATTCTGAATTGTTCAAAATATGTTCAAAGTTGACTTTGTGTGGAGAAAAAATCACCGATGAAGATATGCTAGAAAAAACTTTATCCACCTTTCATGCCTCGAATGTGCTCCTGCAACAGCAATATCGTGACTGTGGCTTCAAAAAGTACTTAGAACTTATATCTTGCCTACAAGGTGCTGAACAAAATAATGAATTGTTGATGAAAAATCATGGATTATGTCCAACTGGTTCTGTACCATTGCTCGAAGGAAATGGTATTACATTGTCTGAAGCAAATACAATATCAAGACAAGGACGTGGTCGTGGACACGGACACGGACGTGTACGTGGAATAAATCATGGAAGAAATAATCAACAAAGTTATCAACAACAAGGCAATAAATTTCAAAGGCACAAAGCAAACGAGAGTGTCAAATTTAAAAAGGAGCATGAAGAAAATTGCTTCAGATGTGGAATGAAAGGGCATTGGGTACGTACGTGTCGTACCTCAAAACATCCTATGGATCTCTACCAGAGATCAATCAAGGGAAAAGAAAAATTGGAGACTAATTTTGCTGATTATGATGGTCCAATTGATGTGACTCATTTGGATGTCTCCGATTTCTTTACTGATCCAAATGGAAATATTGACTATTTGGTTGGGGGTGGTGTGATAGAAGATATAGATTAATTTACTAGTATTTCTTTCGTTTTAAAAAATTCAGTTTGAAATATGTTTTTACTTTTCCGCACAAAAAAATAAAAATAAAACTCTATTATGCACCATTTATTTCATGATATTAAGTAATGTTTACTTCTTTAAATCTAAATTCAAGTTTTTTTAAAAAATTTTGTTTATTTTGTTATATTTATGGATTCATGATGAATAGTCGAGACAACTGCTTAATTGATAGAGCAACTACACATACTATTCTTCAAGGAAAAAAATACTTTTTGGACTTAATATTAGCTAAAAATAATGTTAACACGATATCGGGTGCGTCGAATATCGTTGAAGGCTCCGGAAGAGCTTGTATTATTTTACCAAATAATACAAAATTATATATTGACAATGCACTTTATTCTAACAAATTCAGAAGAAATTTACTTAGTTTTAAAGATATTTGCTGCAATGAATATCACATTGAGACGATGCAAGAAAACAATATTGAATATTTTTGCATCACTTCTTTTGTATCTGGCAAGAAGCAGATAAAAGAAAAATTTCATGCACTCCCGTCTGGTATGTATTTTATATTTATAAAAATGGTCGAATCAAATAATGTTACGAACCAGAAGTTCGTTGATTCAAAAAGTTTTATACTTTGGGATGATCGACTTGGACATCCAGGAGCCATAATGATGCGTCGAATAATAAACAACTCACATGGACATCCTTTAAAGAACCAGAAGATTCTTTTATCTAATGATTATCCATGTGTAGCTTGTTCGCAAGGCAAGTTAGTCATTAGACCTTCAACTACAAAGGTCAATATTGAATCTCCAACTTTCTTGAAAAGAATACATGGAGATATATGTGGGCCAATACACCCACCATGTGGACCATTTCGTTACTTTATGGTATTAATTGATTCTTTTACAAGATGGTCACATGTTTGCCTACTTTCAACTAGGAATGTAGCATTTGCTAGACTACTTGCTCAAATCATAAAATTGCGAGCACAATTCCCCGATTACTCAATCAAGACTATTCGTCTTAACAATGCTGGTGAATTTAGATCACAAGCATTTGATGATTATTCTATGTCAATTGGGATTGAAATTGAACATTCAGTTGCATATGTTCATACACAAAATGGTTTAGTGGAACCGTTTATTAAACGTCTACAACTTATTGCTTGACCATTACTTATGAAAACAAAACTCCCAACTTCTGTTTGGGGTCATCTCATATTACATCTGCATCATTGGTTCGTATAAGACCAACTGCCTATCATCAATATTCACCTTTGCAACTTGCATTTGGTCATGAACCTGATATTTCTCACCTACGGGTTTTTGGTTGTACTGTCCAAGTTCCTATTTCACCCCCATAATGTACTAAAATGGGTCCCCAATGAAGACTTGAGATTTATGTGGGTTTTGATTCACCATCTATTATTAGATATCTTGAACCTTTAACATGTGACTTATTTACTGCACGTTTTGCATATTGTCATTTTGATGAAATGACTTTTCCAACTTTGGGAGGAAAAAACTACATTCTGAAAAACAAGATAGAATTTCTTGGAATGAGACAACTCTATCTCACTTTGATCCCCGCAGCAATTAATGTGAACAAAAGGTTGAAAAAATCATTCATTTACAAAGAATTGCAATTCAACTACCTGATGTATTTGTTGAGACGAGAAAAGTGACAAAGTTATATATTCCAGCAAAAATTAATGTCCCTGCAGGACAATCTGTTGTGGCAAATGAATCTCAAATACTTCAGAAGCGTGGTCGATCAGTTGATTCAAAAGACTCTGTACCTCGAAAAAAAAGAGTACAGGAGAAAAACCAACCAAAAATTTCAGAAGAAATCACATTAAAAAAGATTGATCAATCAAATATTGAATGTACTGTTCCTGAAGAACCAGAGGTGTCCGAAAATAATGAGATCTCAATAAATTATATGATATCTCATAAATTATGGGAACGGAATAATATTGTTATGGACAATATTTTCGCCTTTAACATGGCTCTTGATATTATGCAAAATGAGGATCCTGAACCACAGTCTGTTAATGACTGTCGAAATAAAAATAATTGGCCAAAATGGAAAGAAGCCATACAGGCAGAATTGAATTCTTTGGAGAAACGAAAAGTGTTTGGACTAGTAATTTGAACACTTGAAAATGTAATCCCTGTTGGATACAAATGGGTTTTTGTACGAAAGAGAAATGAGAATAATGAAATTACAAGATACAAAACCCGACTAGTGGCTCAAGGTTTCTCCTAAAGACTAGGAATTGATTATGAGGAAACATAGTTTCTCGTAATGGATACCATCACTTTTAGGTTCTTAATTAGTTTGACCGTGTCACAAGGGCTCGATATGCGCCTTATGGATGTAGTAACTGCCTACCTATATGGTTCACTTGACAGTGATATATATATATATATATGAAAGTTTCTGAAGGATTTAAGGTGCCAGGAATAAATGATACATGTCCGAGAACTATGTTCTCAATTAAATTGTAAAAATCATTATATAGATAGAAACAATCTAGACGCATGTGGTATAATCGCCTTAGCGAATATTTGTTGAAAGAGGGTTATAAAAATGATAATATCTACCTATGTGTTTTTATAAAGAAAACAAATATTGGATTTGCAATTGTTGCAGTTTATGTTGATGATTTAAATTTAATTAGAACTCCTAAAAAGCTCAACAAAACTGCAAATTATTTGAGAAATGAATTTGAGATGAAAGATTTGGGGAAAACCAAATTTTGTCTTGGATTACAAATTGAACATTTTTTAGAAGGATTATTTGTTTATCAATCTACTTATACAGAAAAAGTCTTGAAATGCTTTTATATGGATAATGCACATCCATTGCCATCACCTATGATTGTTCGATCACTTGATGTGAAAAAAGATCCATTTCATCCACTTGAAGATGGAGAAAAGATTCTTGGTCTTGATGTACCATACCTTAGTGCAATTGGAGCATTAACTAATCTTGTAAATTGCACTCGACCTAACATAGCATTTTCTGTAAATCTCCTTGCAAGATATAGCTCTACACCAACTCAAAGGCATTGGAATGGTGTTAAACATATTTTTCGTTACCTAAATGATACTATTGATATGAGACTATTTTATTCTCAAAAGTCAGGATCTGCTTTAGTGGAATATGCAGATGCAGGTTATCTCTCTGATCCACATAAAGCTAAATCATAAAGAGGATATGTGTTTACAGTGGAGGAACAGCTATATCATGGAGATTTGTGAAGCAATCTTTGACAGCAACATCCTCAAATCATTTTGAGATCATTACAATCCATGAAGTAGGGCGAGAATGTGTATGGCTGAGGAATATGACCTATCATATCCAATCATCATGTGGATTGATTTCAACAAAAGATAGTGCAACAATTTTGTTTGAAGATAATGCAGCTTGTATCGCATAACTCAAGGGAGGCTATATCAAAGGCGACAAGACGAAACATATTTCTCCAAAATTCTTTCATATACATGAACTTCAGAAGAATGGTGACATTGATATTCAACAAATTTGTTCAAGTGACAATGTGACTGATCTATTCACAAAAGCGCTGCCAACATCTACATTCAAGATATTAGTTCATGAGATTGGAATGCGTCGACTCAAAGATTTTCAGTGATCAACATCAGAGGAGTAACTGTACTCTTTTTCCTTCGCTTAGGTTTTGTCCCATTGGGTTTTCCTATCAAAGTTTTAATGAGGCAGCATTTAATTTTAATACTCCAAAATAACTGTACTCTTTTTTCTTCGTTTGATTTTTTTTTCCTATTGGATTTTTATCAAATAAGGTTTTAACGAGATAGATATTTTGCAATATGTCATTCAAGGGGGAGTGTTGTAAATGGAAAGTCCATTAAAGTTTATTGGTGAATGACATTTGTACCCCTGTAGTCCTAAAAATTATTACCATTGTATACCTGATTCTTATCTATAAATATAGGGCTTTGGTTTTCAATATACACAAAAAAAAAAAAAAATTATTGAGTTTTCTCTATTCTCTTTTCCTCTTATTTTATAACAATTTAGTGTTTAAAGAAAATTTGTTAAAAACATTAAAAATATATATTTTTTAAACTTGATTAAGTTCTAAACTTTTTTTTTTTTTAAATAAAATTCAAAATTTTCATTATGTGGTATTTGGCTTCATGATTTGTATGCGTCATTGATGAGATCATATGCTCCATTGTAACTTATTTCCAATTTTTGTGTTTGATCAAATATAGTTAGATTTATGTACACTTATAGTATCCATAGAGGGAAGGCCAAAAAAGTAAGAGATACGAAACTTGTTGAAATGTTACATGCTTATTAAAATTAATAAATGGATTCAAAACATAATCTAGTGGTATGTGTGAATATTTTTAAGACATTTTTTTTGTGATGAGATGAATATTGGAATTTTAATATCACTTCCCATTTGTTGGGATTGTATTGCAACATATATTAAAGTGATGATGAGAATTTGTATAATAAAAGTTAAATGATGAGAGTTTTATTCTTTAAATATAAGTGGAATTGTTTCCTGAAAGAATTAATTTGTAATATCATGATATATGTCATAATTAGATACACGTATATGTTTATACTTTAATTGCACATTATGGAATTAACTTTTTGAATTGCACGATGTCTATTAATTCGTGAATTATTATGAATCCTAAGGTCAATAGAATTAGTGAGATTCTTACTTAGATCTATTGATTGTTGGTTGAGTGATAGTTTGGTGATTTGGAAGATTCAAAGAAAATCTCACCTAGAACTATTTAATTTATCAAGTGACTGAGACTTCTCAAGTTAGAAGAATTAATGTGATTCTCGCTTAGAACTCATAGAATTTTGCGTTATAAAATTACGTCTATGGTAGTGAAACAATATGACTTTGGCTGATGATTGGTGTTGACATGGTTGATTTCGATCTATGTTTTGATTATAGCAAACAAGATTTAATTTTGATTCTAACAAACCTACTTTTGAATCATGATAGTTGAAATCAAATCGACCATCGCATCAAAATGAAGATTCATGCATAGGACAAGATAAATGCACTCATGAAGAACGAAACGAATGCCAATGTCAAAAGAAATCAAGATCGAAGTCATAAACCTTGATGATCGAGCATATTGAAGAAAATTATATTAGAACTCTTGAATTGATATGTAATTAAGGTATAACATTTTAATATTTAGCAAAGAAGTCTCGGGAGCTCAAAATAAAATCATTCAAGACAAAATCTATTTTTTAGAATTGAGTTACCGGACGATTTGGTAAAGGTCTTTGCCCAACGATTAAAAATTTTAATGTTCTGACACCTGTCTCATCAACGGCCAGTAGCCTTGTTCGGTACGTACCGGACGGTCCGGTACACTTGTCCGATAAGGCAAACTCTTGACCATTAGAAATATTTTTGAGAGCTATAAATATCACTTTCTCTTTACTATGTATTTAACTGTTCATGAGCATTAAGCGACGTATTTTATTGATTCTCTCAACCTTATTTTTCACTCTTTTAAAGATCAAATCATTCATTTATTGAAAAACTTTTTGAGTGATCAAAAGTTAAAAAATCATTTATCTCAACTAAAGTTTTTCAATCAAAATACTTGAGCTACCTTCTTTGCTATCAATTAAAGTGTTTACCTACTTCTCTCTTATATTCAAACTAAGTCTATATCATTTATTAAGAGAGAAGTTTTCACTTGTAATTTCAATTCTCTTCTTTTTGGATTGTGGGTCGTGTTGAGGTTCGTGAAATCTCAACGGTGTAAAAGGATAGGTGCTCCTTGATTGGAAGTCACCGGAAGCTTTGTAAATGTTGGATTGTACCATAAGTCAATCAAATATAGTGGAAAAGACCTTGCTCATAACGGAGAGTTTGGTAACGGAGGACGTAGATCGTTGATTGGATCGAACCTCCTTATTACATCGTTTGCGCTCTCTCTTCCCTTCCTCTTATTGTTTTTGTGATATCTTACTTACTTATTATTTTAATTGTTATTTGCTTAAATTTGAACTTATTTTCGAAAAAATCTCAAATAACCAATTTACCCCCCTTTTGGTTAGTTGTTCTTGGGCTGTCAATTGGGAACATAGTGAAGAACATGATGCTTTAAAGAGCATTAACCAAGCAATAAAAGACCTGATGTGAGTTATACTAATATAGAGAATAAAGATCAAAACTTTGTCAGGTACGAGAAAGATAGGTTCTAGTGCTTAAGCATTTGAATTGTTAAGTTATGTTATAGATGATTTTTTCTCGAATTTTTTTAGATGAGCAATAAGTTCACACTAGTCTCTTCTCAATAGATGAAACCTTTGAATTAAAGCATCAATTTTCTCTATTGACACTATTCGCTATGTGAGTTGAAAGGCATACGACTTGATACTGTTAAGTCTTGAGGACATGCTTATGTAATAATATTCGAGTTTGCATAAGATTTTGAATCCTAAGTATTAAATGAGCTAGAACAAAAGCATTATAGATGAGGAGACTAGAAAGGAACTAAGAAGAACATATTAGATCGTAAGTACATGAAAGTAGTTTAGGTAGAGGACCAATATTATAAAGATTCAAGTGTTTCAATCATACAGTTCGAATCTCTTAGTTCAAAATTAGTTAAGTTAAAGGATATTTCACTTGAATGTCCTTCTTAGTGTTGTTTACGTGTCAACACTATGCATATTTGACTTTATCTCGTGTAGATAATGAATCAAGAGTTAAAAATCAACTTTATATGAGATTAGGAAGTGTCTTTAGTTTATTGTCGAGTCTTTGACTTGATCGAAAATAGATGTATACAAATAATGAAGATAGAGTAGAGGTTCATATGACTGATACTATAATTTAGTGTTGCAAAGTGAAGAAACTGACCTCCTATTTAATAGTATCAAATATTACACTAAACTTGATCTTAGTTGTTCTTTTAAGAGTGGTGTCTTACTTGAACTTATATGTGGTAGTTCAGATCGTAATCATAGTGATGATGTTTAACTATGATTTTGAATATTTTTGCAATGTTTTGAGGTTTTGAGTTGAGAAAATTACTCAAAACTATAATAGTTAAAGTTTGATAGAGTAAATCCATTCGAATTTCTTTGCGAACTATGATTAAGAAAGATGGAGATGGAACTTATTTTTTGTTACATCTGTAGATGGATTCACGCACTCTACTTGTGTCTTTGATTTTTTTAAGTTGAAGATATTGTATTAATTTAGACTTTTCTGAAGTAGAGAGTCATATTATGAAAAGTGAAGACTTTGAGAACTATTTGGGAGCTTGAATCTCTATCAATAGGGTTTAGTGAACTAGGTAATGAAAGAAAAATCCTTATTGGACTGACTATTCCTTAATCACTAATAATTATAGAATAATGTTATTTGTACTCGCTCATTGCGGCAGTCGCCCTACGTGGCATATACATGGCAAATGGTTATTTAATGCATTAATGAATAAAAAAATTACCACATTAATGTATCAAATAATCACCTGCCATGTGTATGTCACGTAGGGCGACTACCGCAGTGAGCGACTGCAAATAGCATTACTCATAATTATATGGTCTATTGGATAGAAGAAATGAGATATTGCAGATGTGATGAAGTTTGAGATAATAAGTCCAATTTATGTATTTGGTTAAGTGCAACATGTTACTTAATGGAGTTTTCTTAATGTTAGTACCTTTAGAATATATAAGCTTTGGACATGTAGATAACCAAATATGGATTGTCTAAAACTCATAAACGACTATATAAGTTGTTTGGACATTAGAGATAATCGTCTATATTTTGTGCAATCCAATGTATAATTTTTCAAATTCGAAATAGCAAATTAGGTTTCACTTTTTCTCATTTGAAAATAGGCTTAACTTCATATTATTACACAATTTATTAAGCATAAGTTGGATTAAAAGTGAGATTTTAGGAAACGGTGGAGTTGGATTCGTACCACAACTTTTTTACTTGATTTTTCTTTTGCACTACACATTTACATTTAGTTACAAGGCGTAGTTAAGTTCAACCATCTATTGAGGTGATTCAATTTAAGTTTGAATTGATGAAAATTAAGCTAAATTCTAAAAAATTCGTGGGAACGTTATTCTTTTACTTATAATTATTTTTACTTGTCAACGTATTCGTACCCTTGGAGAAATTCAACTGAATAAGGATCGGTTCCAAGGTAAAATTTTGGTTCCAATCCGTGAAGGATTGGACTTGATAGAAACTTCTGTTATCTTTATAGTACCTTCGTTCTCCAGTACATCTCTAATGAAGTGGTCAATCCTACTACGAAGACTGAATTTCTACTTAAACTTATTGCACTCTTATTGTCAAAATACAATGTAACACCATGCTCGACAAAGCCCAATACACCCAGCAAGCCCTTTAACTAAATCTCTTATTTAACTACCTCCATAGCATCTATATATTTTGAATCAGTATATGATAATTACAATTCTTTTCTAACTATGTTTCCAGCTAACAAAAGTATAGCTTTAATGGTGTACATTAGTACATATATATGCAGAAGCAGATTTTTTTGTTATCATGATTACCAGCAAAATTAGAATCAACAAAACCTTTTAATTAAACTATTTAATCTTTACTTTTCATTAAACATTAAACATAAATCTAAGGTACATTTTAAGTACCTCGTTAGCCATTTCTTGGTTTTTGAATAATTTACTCGTCAATACTGGCAAGCAGGCCGAATTTTCATGATTCTTTCTGAATCGAGTAGGGTTTCGTCAATCTCATTTTTTTATTTTTACTTCTACCTGTTTAGTTTTGAATTTGGGTTTTGTGAATCTTAGTTGAATTCCATAAAGAACAATTTGATTGGACTGACTACCTTATCAATTTGGCGATTTAATTACCATATAAAGCAGAGAAATTTCTCCCTTCCTTTAAAAGAAAAGAAAATTTTACTTGGCATACAAGTTAAATAATAATAATAATAATAATAATAATAATAATAATAATAATAATAATAATAATAATAAAGAAAAATAGAAGAGTGAAAAGACAAAAGTGATACAAACAAACAGAAATGGAGCAACAAATAAAAGGGAGAAAAAAAATTTGTTGGTTGGACATCATATAAACTCGTACTTTTAACATTAAAGTTGTACTTTTTTAAAAATGACTGATTTTATATGTATCGGTGCGTACATTACAATAGGTGGTGGTAGATGATGGTCGGTTACAAAATTTATTACATGACCTATTGTAGTGTGTTACGCCATCTCTTGCTTAACATAAGCTAAGCATTAATTTTTAAGAGATCAAATTTCCTACTTAAATGTGATTTTTAATATGTTTGTGCTACGTAAAGTTAATTATACAAGTAGAAAAACACATATTTTGTGGACATCAAACGAGCTCTATCAACATTCGTATTATATATATATATATATCATCAAGCAAGAAATAATGTCAATTTTTGTGACGAAATTGTTATTTGTGATTAAATGAAATGAGTTGAAACTTAAATGATGATTTTAAAAACAAAAGTCGAGTTACTAAAATAAATTTTGTTTGAAATTGAGTAATCTCTAGGTTTTCGTATCCTTTTGCCTCCAAACTAATAAGAGAAACCAATTAAATATAATTATAGATTAAAAGATAAATACAAGAGGAATTCAAAGTTTATCAAATGTACTCTATTTTCTTAAATAGAATCCTTATTTGCTAAGAATACATTAAACAATATTACCTAAAAAACAGCTAAACAAAATAAGAAAACCGGTTTTCACTTATTACAGATTAATAAATAAGAATCTAAGGATTTATTAATTATTACGTGGAGAGTTACATAAAATATAAAAAAATAACAATAATTAATTAATATTTTAAATATTAATGCACAATTCTAAAATAAAAATATTTCTATTATTATACATGGAAAATTTAACCTTTATACCAAAATAGTGAATGCAGTATAAAACTCAAACTTAGATTTTCCAAATCAAATGCAAGATGCTGAAAATATTACCCTACTTAAATATAGTAAACGAGATGATTAGAAGAGACAAAACATAGAATAAAATTAGTCAGAATTTCTCAAAAAGGGTAAAAATTGCAATAATATTTTGATGCCTCCTTTATATATATTTTTAAAAAATTCAAAATATTTACTGGTTGTATAATTTTGGAGAAAAATAGGGTTAAGTTTCCTAACCTTTCAGGTCATGTGGTTTTTGGGTCCTCCAACTTTCAAAACGAGGTTTTAAATCCACAAGCTATTTAAATTTGTGAATTGATGTCCCAACGTGACGTAAAGTGTCTATTTATATCTTAAGCTATTTAATAGTTTTGACTTTCAACTTTAAAATCATGTACGATTTGTTGTACATCGATGGCTTCTGTCATATAAAAACTCAATATCACATATTTAAATAAATTGAGGAGCCAAAACCTCACTTTTGAATGTTGCAAACCCAAAATTACACTATTTGTACACTAATTTTTCAATATTTTTATAGCACTAAAAACATTAAAAAGTGGAAAGTGGGACCTACTGTATTACCACAATACAAGCAAAATTTTGCAGTAGGAGAAAGAAGAGTTTTACACTGAACAAAATAGCCATGCAAAAGGAAAAGCTTGCCGTTTCAAAGCCATTTGGGGCCTTAAAAATAACCTAACGTCTTTGCCTCTTTGTATTTCTCATTCTCCCAATTTTATAAACCCTCCTTTTTCAGTTTTTAGACAAAAAAAAACCCCCTTCAAAAAACCCCATTATTTTTGTCTCTCTGTATACATGCAAGTATTTGTATCTATAGTTTAAAGAACAGGAGAGACCAGAGCCAGAGAGATTATAGTCGATTTGGTGTTTTGGAGATCTCAATTGTCCATTTTTCCGGGTTTTGGGAGAGAAAAAATGGGTCGAGGCAAGATTGATATCAGGAAGATCGAGAATGTTAACAGTAGGCAAATCACTTTCTCAAAGAGACGCACTGGCCTGTTAAAGAAGGCACATGAACTGGCTGTTCTTTGCGAGGCAGAGGTTGCGGTTATAATTTTTTCCAATACGGGAAAGCTTTTCGAGTTTTCCAGTTCCGAGTATGCACTCTAATGCTTTTCAATTTTTGCCTTTCGGATTCTGTCTGAATTTTTGAATTGGGATCTCACTGATTTGTTGCATGTGTATTCTTGTTATTATTTGATTTTATGCTTTAATAGGGATTTAATAAACTTTATTTAATCACTTGATGCGTAATTTTGAGTTTGAAGTTGTTTAAATGCTTGCAAATTTTAAGCGTTTGCTTTCGATTGTTAAATTATGTTTTTATTGGATTTTCATATGATTTGACTTCGTTTAATTCATTTTGCGATAAATTAGAGAGGATCTTATTGAGTTTTCCAGTGTTTTATTTGTTTTAGGTATTAGTTATAAATTTTATTTTTGAAATAATTAATCTGGGGTGCCTCATTCTCTGCTAATATCTAAGTTTTCGAAACTTTTTACCTCAAATTCATTCCTCGCCAGAATTGAGTGAGAGTGTGTAGCAGTCCAGTATTAATCTAGTCTTTTTCTGCAATTTTCTGTGCTTCTTTTAGAAAGATGCCATAATGTAGTAGGTTTGAAATTTTGAAATAAAGATATTATCTGGAGAATAATGACAATATTGTCGGTGGATGTGACAAAATGAGTTAGTCATCTTCATTTAATGAGCTGGTCAATATGACGAAAGGAGTTAATCCATACATACAAGAGGAGTTGGTCCATTCAGAATACTATCCCTTTAATTGGATGTAGTCATTTAAAATTTTGAATTTAATTGTGTTAATCGTGGATACCTGAGGAGGTTTGAAATTTTGAAATAAAGATATTATCTGGAGAATAATGACAATATTGTCGGTGGATGTGACAAAATGAGTTAGTCATCTTCATTTAATGAGCTGGTCAATATGACGAAAGGAGTTAATCCATACATACAAGAGGAGTTGGTCCATTCAGAATACTATCCCTTTAATTGGATGTAGTCATTTAAAATTTTGAATTTAATTGTGTTAATCGTGGATACCTGAGCGAGAATGGAACATTTTCATGCATTTGGACAATTTGGTTATGGCCTATATTTTCACTGCTACCTTATAATAGTTTTTGAGTCCAAATAGAGCAGAGAAATGAGGATACTGGTCAATTTTTTTGCATTTACAGGGAGCATGAGTATAAATATAGTTCAAGCTTTAACGACTAATTTAATTCCACCTCATCGATATCGCCAAAATCAATTGATGCGTATTAGTATCAACTGTCACTTTTATATTGAACGTTATGTGTGATTAACAGTATGAAAATTTCTCTGTTATTGCAGCATGAAGAGAATACTTTCGAGGTACTACGAGTGCCGGGGTCCAATTGAGGTTCTCACACCAGCAGTCAATCCTGAGGTATTCTAAATTTATTTTATGTAGTTGTTCCTTTGCAGTACGCTTGCTCCCCCCCCCCCCCCCCCCCAATTCTCTGTCCATAAATCTGATCTTTCTGCTGAATTTGGGACTGAATGGAGTTTTTATGAGGTTTTCACATATCAACTTCAGATGATGTTCGTAAAAGTAAATGAAGATATTTTACTGTACATCACATGTTTTGCTCTCACTTTTATGTAAGGATGATTTCCTATCGATTAGTCTCACTAATAACTTTTTGTTCCCTCTTATTTAACCTGAAACAGGAACCCAAGGAGGTGGACTTGCTCAAACTCGAAATGGAAAAGCTTACATCAAAGCATAGGTTGATTTCCTAGAGTAATCAGAATGTCAATTATAAATTGCATATCTGAAGTTAATTAAAAGTTTTTGGCCGTGATTATTTAGGCAATTGTTGGGTAAAGACCTCACCGGGATGAGTGTACAAGAACTGGGTGCACTCGAACAACAACTCAATGAAGGCTTGTTAAGCATAAAGGAGAGGAAGGTTAAGCATTTTCATCCTACTTTTACTTGTACGAATTAGTTAATTAGCTTTTACATTGGAAAATCGGAATACAATCGCCCATAAATATCTTAGTTCTTAAGACTCTGGTTTTGTAACAAATGTTCTTCATTTTCAGGAGAAACTATTGCTGCAGCAACTAGCACAATCCAAAATGCTGGTATGCAAAGTTCATGACTTTTATCTAGTTTGAGCATTCTGTAGAGGTGGAAGTAGAATTTCCAAGTGAGGGAAAGCAAATCATATCTGGCAATGAAATAGAAGAATTGGATCATGTATCATACTGAGCGGAATTGATGAACTTGGTCATGGAATTGGGCTCAAGAATATTTTGACATAATTTATCCCCCTTAAAAAGTTTCTAATTTACATTTTTTGCAGGAAAAACAAGCCATTCTGAAAAACGAAGCTTTACTCAAACAGGCAATCCAAGTTTTCGTTTATTTAACAAATAATTCCCCACTGCAGGCTTTTAGTTATGAATTATGCCTAAAAACCTTATATTGGTTTAATATGCGACGCAGGTAGAAGAATTTAAAGGTTTCTTTGCATCCACTGGACAATTGGCACCGCTTGTCATAAACGACACTCCCATGGAAAAGAATGATTCTGAGAGCAAAGGAGGTTCTGGTAGTCGTGAAACAGAAAATAGCTGGCTCGATGATGAAATTTACGACACCACTTTGACCTTGTGGTATTTTGCACCTCTTCCATCTTGCATAGCATTAAGTTTTACTTCACGAGTTCTGGTTCAGATTATACGAAACTTCTAAATTATTTTCTGTCCATTTTTTCTTCTATATTTACACTCACCTTCTCTTTTACAGGCCAACATCCAGTGTTTGTCGAAAAAGGAAGATGTCTAGTGGTGAAGCTAGTACAAGTAACACTGAGACTTAAGGGCCCATTGCGATCCTTCTCCTGTTGTATACTATCCTTCTGTGCAATAGGATTAAGTGGACAGAAATCAATCCAGTTTAGTGTGCTCAAAGTTATGTTGAAGCTACCTTTAATTACTTTTTTCTTCTTGCAACTGGACTTTTGTTTTTTCAATTTTATTTCAGACGATGTCCTTTATGGATCTCGACTTCGAGATCGAGAAATTACTAGTTATATAGGTACTGCAGGTGTTGAAGCTGCAGCAATCTTTTCATTCTGCAATGAGATTAGTGTGCAGCCGGGTACTTGGTGTTCATAATTTTGTTTCTTTTCTTGCCTGTCCGCTCTATATCAGACTAGTAAGTGTGTTGCACGTTTTATATATCAATAAATGATATACTTACTATTTTTGAATTACTAATACCATTTTTTAAAACAATATATATAATTGATATTGTTAAAGGGAAAATTACAATTGTGTGTGTGTGTGTGTGTGTTTAAGTTTTTATGAAATTATATATATAATGTGAAAATGTTGAATAAACTAAAAATGTAATGATATGATTACAATAATACTTTGTACATAATAATTTTTTTTTAGTGATCGAATGTCCCAATTAATATATTAATGCAATCTATACCACATTTTTTACCTCATTAATACATTAATGCAAATTTTCAATTTTGTAACCTCAAATAAATAATAACCTCATGGATGGACAATGTCAATCATGAAGATTAATAAGAGCTTTGTTGATGAAAATAAAAAATTACTTTGTTGATGAAAATAAAAAATTACTTTGTTAATGAAAAATAAAAACTAAGTGGATGAATTATAATGTAAATCATGAAGATTAATAAGAATTTTGTTGATGAAAAATAAAAAATTACTTTGTTGATGAAAAATAAAAATTGTAAGAACAAAATACTCAATTGACTGATAAGTCACTAAATTTTCATTGTTTTTTTTTTAATAATTGAATGTCAGTTTCACTCCTTATATTAATTCAAATCCAAATGATAAATATCAATTAAATATTTCACTACTTATATTAATTCTAAATCAAAGGATAAATATAAATTAAATTGGTTATAAGGGCTTTGTTGATGAAAAGAAAAAAATCAATTGAATGTTAGGCATTGAATGTTCGTGTGTAATTTCTTTTTTATTCATTGAATGTCCTCATTAATATATTAATGCAACTTTCAAAATATTTGTAACCTCAATCAATAATAACTTAATAGATATGAAGATAAAAAAATTGCTCTATTAATGAAAAATAAAAACTCATGATTGCATTAATTATAATATAAATCTTGAAGATTAATAAGGGTTTTGTTGATTAAAAAAATTGATTTTTTGGTGAAAAATAAAAATTGTAAAAGCAAAATGGTCAATTAAATGGTAAGCCACTGATTTTATTATTATTATTATTATTATTATTATTATTATTATTATTATTATTATTATTATTATTATTATTATTATTATTATTTTGATATATTTGAATGTTAGTTTCACTTCTTATATTAATTCCAATCTAAAATGAAAAATATCAATTAAATATTTCACTCCTTATATTATATTAATTCTAAATCAAATGATAAATACTAATTAAATTAGCATTCCAATTATGAGGGTATAGTGGGCATATAGTTGAATATGTAGAGGTAAATTTGGTATTTAAAAGTTTCTCCACTATCCCCACTTTTAATATATTGTAGATGAACTTCAAACACATGATATAAGTTCTTACAGGCAACTATATGATGAACAATGAAACTAATCTTTGTAACGTGAACAATTAGTTCTGGACAGCTTGCTCCGATTTTTATAAATTTTCCTGTTGGAAGGAGGAATGATACGCACAATTTCAGGACCTTTCTTTGTAGAGCTGTATTAAGCCCTCGTTTGGTAGAAAATTTTCATCCCAAAAAAATTAATTTTTTGACCGTTATTTCACTATTGTCATTTTTGACTTCTTCACTCACAGGTGGGACCCACTTTTCTCTCTAACGATCAAAAAATCAATTCTTAATGCAATAGAGAACGAAGAAAATTTCATGAATAAGTGGGATACTATCGAAAGAATTAATTTTTTGGAGTGTTCATTCTGAAGAATTTTGTATCTATTTTGAGTGAAAATGACCCAGCGAGCAAAATTGCTTTCTTTCTCCCTGATTTATTTCTCATTTCGGCCAAATTTTGTTGTTTAGGATGTGTTTTTCATTTTTCTGGATAATTTTATTAATTTTAATTAAATTAGGGCTATTCTATTTAGAGTTAATCGTTATCTTTGATTTTTATTATTATCTAGAATTAATCATTATTTAGAAATTCAGTCATTATCTAAATTTTAATTATTGCTTTAAATATGAGCTGTAAACTTAAATGACCTTAATTGAATTTGATTATAATAGTCTTGAAAAAGTTTCTCAAAAATATTCTCTTTCTTGACATTCGTTAGCGAATAAACAAATTTGTGATATGGAAAAAAGAAGAAAATGGAAGAGAATAGAGAGAAGTTAATAAACTTTTATGTGTTTTATTAAGTACCAAAACCTTATATTTATAGGTAAGAATCAAGGACACGATGGTAACAATTTATAGGGCTGTAGGGGTAAAATTTTCATTCATTAACAAACCCTAATAAACTTACCATTTATGACACTTTCTTTGAACCTTGAATGATACGTTACAAAATATTTGTTTCGTCAAAATCTTGTTTGATAAAAACCCAATAGGAAAAAATCAAACGAAAAAAAAAGAGTATAATTATTTTGGAGAATTAAAAATAAAAGTTACCTCATTAAAACCTTGCGAAGAAAATCCAATGGGATAAAACCCATGTGAAAGAAAAAGAGTATTTCTCCTCTTCCAGGTGTTGATGATTGAAAATTTTTGATTCGACGAATTCTAATCGCATTAATTAATTTCTTAAATGTAGATGTTGACAATACTTTTGTGGATAAATTGGCCATATTGTCACTTGTGCGAATTTGTTGGATGCCATTCTTTTGAAACTCATGTGTATGAAAGAATTTTGGGGAAATATGTTTCATCTTGTCACCTTTGATGTAGCCTCCTCTGAATTGTGCAATACAAATTGCATTGTCTTTATATAAAATTGTTGGATTATCTTTTGTTGAAGTTAACCCGCATGATGCTTGGATGTGATGGATCGTGTTCCTTAACCATACACATTCTAGGCATGCTTCATAGTTTGAAATAATTTCATAATATCTTGAGGATGTTGCTATCAAAGGTTGCTCCACAGATCTCCATAATATAGTGTTCCCTTACGTATAAACGCATATCCGATTTATGATTTAACTTTATGTGGGTTAGATAGATAACCTGCATCTACGTATCCCACTAAAGTAGATCCAGACTTTTGAAAATAAAATAATCTTAAATCAATAGTATCCTTTAGGTAAGTTAATGCTCCAATTTCATTAAGATATGATACTTCAGGACCAAAAACCTTTACTCCATCTTCAAATGGATGAAATGTATCATTTTTCACATTAAGTGAACGAACAACCATTGGTGATGCCAATGGATGTGCATTATCCATATAAAAATATTTTAAAACTTTTTCTACATATGTAGATTGATGAATAAATAATCTATCTGTGAAATGTTCAATCTGCAATTTGAGATAAAATTTGATTTTTCTTAAATCCTTCATCTTAAATTCATTTTTCAAATAATCAATAGTTTTGTTGAACTTTTCAGGAGTTCAAAGTTCTAATTAAATTTAAATCATCAACATAAACTGCTACAATTATAAATCTAATATTTATTTTCTTTATGAAAATATACGGGCAGATATCGTCATTTTTATAATCATCCTTCAACAAATATTCGCAAAAGCGATTATACCACATCCATCCGTTGTTTTAATCTATATAATGATCTTTACAATTTAATTGAGAACGTGGTTCTCGGGCATGTATCGTTTGTTCTTGGCACCTTAAGTCCTTCATGGACTTTCATATATACGTCACTAACAAGTGAATCGTACAAATATATAGGTACTGCATCCATAAGGCATATATCAAATTTTTGTGACACAGTCAAACTAATTAAAAATCTAACAATGATAGTGTCTATTATAAGAGAATATGTTTCCTCATAATCAACTCCTGGTTTTTGTGAGAAACCTTGAGCTACTAGTCAGGCTTTGTATCTTGTAAATTTATTATTATCATTTCTCTTTCATACGAAAACCTATTTGTATCCTATAGGGATTACATTTTTAGGTGTTCAAACAACAAGTCTAAACACTTTTTGTTTCTCTAAAGAATCCAATTCCGCATGTATAGTTTCTCTCTGTTGGCCAGTCATTTCTATTTTGATAGTCTTTAAGTAACTGTGGTTCAAGATCTTTATTTTGCATAATATCAAGAATCAACGAAAATATTATTTATAACAACATTATTCCGGTCCCATAATTCATGATATAGCATATAATTTATTGAAATCTCATTATTTCAGACACTTGTGGTTATTCAAAAACCATATTTTCAATATTAGATTGATTAATCTTTTCTAATGTTACATCTTTTAGAGTTTTTAGTTGGTTTTTTTCTGGCACTTTTCTTTTTCGAGGTACATAATCTTTTGAACAAATTGGTCGACCACGCTTCTAGAGCATGTGAGATTTATTTTCTTATAGCAGATTGTCCAATAGGGACAACAATTTTTGCTGAAATATTTTCTTCCGGTATATATGACTTTGTTATTTTTATTGTGTCAACAAATACATCAGGTACTTGATTTGTAACTTTTTGCAAATGAATGATTTATTCAACCTCTTACTCACATCAATTGCTGTGGGGATCAAAGTGAATTATAGTTACTTTATTTCAAGTAATTTTACCTTTTTTTCAGGGTGTATTTTCCCCTTCCAAACTTGGAAAAGTTATTTCATTAAAATGACCAAGTCCAAAAAAGTGCAGTAAATAAATCACTCATTAAAGATTCAAGATAACTAATAATTGATGGTAAATCAAAATCCACATAAATCCCAAGTTTTCATTAAGGACTCATTTTAGTATGTTGTGAGGGTGAAATAGAAATTTGGATAGCACAACCAAAGATTCGTAGGTGAGAAATATTAGATTCATGACCAAATGCAAGTTATAAATGTGAATATTGATAATAGGCAATTGGTCTTATATAAACCAATGATGCAGCATATAATATGGCATGATCTAAAATAGAAGCTAAGAGTTTTGCTTTCATGAGTAAATGTCTAGCAATACGTTGTAGACGTTTAATAAATGACTTTGCTAAACCATTTTGTGTATGGACATGCGCAATCAAATGTTCAATTATAATCCCAATTGACATACAAGAATCATTGAATGCTTGTGATCTAAATTCATAGCATTGTCGAGGAGAATAGTCTTAATTGAGTAATCAGAAAATTGCCCTCGTAATTTTATAATTTGAGCAAGTAATCTAGCAAAAACTACATTCCTAGTTGAAAGTAGGCAAACATGTGGCCATCTATTAGAAGAATCAATTAATACAATAAAATAACGAAATGATCCACATGGTGGGTGTATTTGCCTACATATATCTCCATGAATTCTTTCCAAGAAAGTTAAAGATTCAATATTGACCTTTGTAGTTAAAGGTCTAATGACTAACTTGTCTTGCAAACAAGTTACTTCTAGTTCTTTAAAGGATGTCCATGGGAGTTTTTTATTATTCAATGCATCATTATAGCTCTTGGATGTCCATGTCGATCATGCCAAAGTATAAAATTTTTTGGATCAACGAACTTCTGGTTCGTATCATTATTTGATCAACCATTTTTATAAATGTATAATACATGCTAGATGAGAATGCATCAAGTTTTTCTTTTATTTGCTTCTTGCCAGATACAAAAAGAAGTTATGCAAAAATTTTCAACATTATTTTCTTACATCGTCTTAGAAGATATCTTTAAAACTAAGCAAATTTTTTCTGGATTTGCTAGAATAAAGTGCATCATTAATATATAGTTTTGTATTATTTGTTACAAGCTCTTTCGGAACCTTCAATAATATTCGATGCACTTGATATCGTATAAACATTATTTTCTTCTAATGCTTAGTCTAAAAAATATATTTTATCTTGAAGAATAGTATGTATAATTGCATTATCAATCAAGCATGAGTCTTGATAATCCATCTCAAATCTATAACAAAATAAATATATTTTTAAAAAACTTGAATTTAAAATTAAAAGGGTAAACATAATTCAATACCATGAAATAAATGATGCATAATAAAGTTCAAAACTCTTTTTTGAGAAAAATAAAGACATATTTCAAACTAAAATTTTAAAATAAGAGGAAATACTAGAGACATAGAAAATAAGCTAATATATATCATCCATCACACCATTCACAATCAGATGGTCAATATTCTTATTTGGATCAGCAAAGAAATCAAAGATATTTAAATGAGTCACATCAATCAAACCATCATAATCAACAAAATTTGTCCATTTTTTCCTTTCCCTTGATTGAATTTTGGTAGAGATCCACAAGATATTTTGTCGTATGATGGATACGTGTCCAATGCCCTTTCGTTCCACACCTAAAATAACCTTCTCTGTGTACATTATTGAATGTAGTACTTTATTTGCTTTGTGCCTTGTTGTTGATAACTTTGTTGATTATTTCGTTCATGATTTATTCCACGTGCACGTCCATGACCACGTCCGTGTCTTGATATTGCATTTGCTTAGGCAATGCAATACCATTTGCTTCAGGTAAAAAACCAGTTGGACATAACCCAAGATTTTTCATCAATAGTTCATTATCCTATTCAGCAACAAGTATACAAGATATAAGTTCTAAGTACTTTTTGAAACCATACTCATGATATTGCTATTGCAGGAATATATTTGAGGCGTGAAAGGCGAAAAACGTTTTCTTCAACATATCTTCATCGATGATTTTTTCTCCAAACAATGTCAATTTTGAAAATATTCTAAATAATTTAGAATTATACTCACTATCAGTTTTGAAGTCTTGTAAACAAAAGGTGCATCCACTTATAATGGGTTTTGAGGACTATAGTCCTCTAATGATAAAATTTTTTAGTTATTTTTTTCCAAGGAATTTGTGGATCTTTCTTTATGAGGTATTCAGTTCTCAATCCATCATGAAGATGATGACGAAGGAAGATGAGTGCTTTTATACGATCAAACATGAATTCTTTGTTTCTTTCTTTTATTGTCTCTTTCAAACCTTTTAAGACAAGATGAATATTAACATCGAGTATCCATGACAGATAATTTTTTTCAGATATGTCAAGTGTAACAAACTTAAGTTTTGTAATATTTGTCATTCAATTAACTACATGATAATGCATAAAAAAATACAATTATTTTAGAAAAATATGATTATGCATTAAATAATAGTTAATCAAGTAATAATATCAACATGACATAAGTTACGTATTTTTCTTCAGGGATAAATACTAATATAATATATTCTTCAAAACATATGCTACTTCAGAAGCATGTTGTATTTTATTATTATTTTTTCAAGAACAATATGTCAATATTCTTCTGAAATATTGAAAATTATAATTTATACTCTTCAGGAGTAAGTAATATTCTTCAAGAATATTAATTATAATGTTGTGATACTTCAAAAATATCAACAAATTATTTACAATAATAAATAAATAAGAGTACGAAATTCATAAATTATACTAGTATTAAAGGAATAGAACGTGATAATTGAATGACGTATTACTTCAACAAACACAGTTACACGTGCAAGAATATAATATCATAACACATAATTTTTTTTTATTAATTATTATTGAAAGATGTGTTGTGGGATATTAATTCTTGTCTTGCACATAAATTGAGAGAAATGTATAAATCTTGACAAATAAGAATTGATGGAATAGCATAGAATGGATAAATTCATACACAAACATGACATTAGTAAAAGAAAATCATTGGAGTGAAAAGTAGTCATAATCTTTGCATGCTAAATGTTGGCTAAAAGAAGTTAACAAAAGAATTACATGTGAACAATTATACACACTCACAATGACTTAGGCAAATACTTTTTCAAGGACAATAATTGGTGGCAAAATCTGGGTATACAAGGCACAAATTGAGGTAGGGTCACGTAAAATTCATGTGTTACCAAATTAATTTTGGTACACATGATAAATAATTATGCTTAAAAAATTACTATATTCTCTAAACTTTGAAGAATTAAGCTTTCGTGCTGTTAACATGATATGAAAAGAGAAGAAAAGAGAATAAAATAGAGAGAAGTCAATAGACTTGTGTGCCTTCTATTAAGAACCAAAGCCCTATATTTATAGGTAAGAATTTTGGACACAATAATAATAATTTCTACGGCTATAGGGGTAAAATTGTCATTCACTAACAAACCATAATAAACGTAAATTTATAACAGTTTGAGCATTTTTATAAAAATTTTATTCTTTTATATGTAAGTTTCCACTACATCACATTCAAAACTTAATTCCAAGTAATGCATGTTGGTATATTTGGCTGGGAAGGAATGCTGCAAAACATAGAGGGGCTTCATATGAATGCAAACACGACCATTTGAAATGTAGAAAAATTAAGATTTGTCTTCCACTTTAAAAGGTTGGAAATTATATGTAGGTTAACTGACATGTCCTGTACTGAATCACCCTTATGGACCAGACACTTATCGTACGTTGATGATAGATTCCAGCTAAGTGTCGGACCCACCACCAAGGAAACTTTAACCTACTTTAACTGTAGCATATTTTTATAAAAGAGTAGTGCTATGTAGCCCTACTCGGAATAACTCATTTAATGCCACATTAGTGCCACCCAGGCTGGGGTTGCAACCCAGTGAGGCTAAATAGCATTTCACTTTATAAAAATATGAAGAGCAATGAAACTAATCTTTATATTCTTGAACAACTGTTTCACAACGGACATAAGTGGGATAGCTCGCTGTTCGCAAAATTATTTCTTCTCGATTTTAAAACCCACCGCAAGTGTACGGTTTGTTAACAAGTAGTAAAATGGACTATGAGTCCAAGTATCGTTCCCACGAGGATTGAATTAGCTCTAATTAAACTAATGTGACCTTAATCGAATCTAATTGAATGAAAATCTGGTTTAAATGTGAAAACCCTAATTTTGGGAGAAATCCCCAATTTGAAACCCTAATTGCAAAGAAAACCCTAATTTCAAAATTGGAAACCCTAATTTCGAAATTTCACTAATCTAATGAAATAAACACGCAACTGAAATGTAAATATGCAATTTTAGAACTATTGTATTGAAATGAATTGAAATGAAATCATTAAGAACTTGAATCCCCAATTGACTATTAAAAACCCTAATTTCACAAATTCAACGAATCGATGGAACAAAATGCCAATTCAATGTTCCTAAATTATCCAATACACTCTCTCGATATATATTGAATCTATTCTTACACACCACCAACCTATATTTCTATGGATGATACAATGTACAAGAATGCATGACTTTTTATAAACATCTTCATGAATTGCATAAAGCATAGAGGTAAGTTTCCATCCCCTATCGGACTCTATGTCAATTTATATTCTATCGAATTTATTCCCCTTCTTTCGAATGCAAAGAACAAATCATCTATAATCACATAATAATTGGCCAAATAATTATGGAAGCATTCAAATCATATAAATCAAATATTTGTCCAATCGAAACTATTGTTGAATTAATGAAATAACGGAAATTTAAATCATCAAAAGGTTCATCAAATTCCTAATGAACAAAAATCCTAGCCTATAATCATCATTACAAAATCAAGAAATTGAAAAACGAAATTAAAAGATAATAAGAATACACCCGTATGGAATTTCTTCAATCTATGTGTATAATCTTCAATCCCGTCTCGAGCCCGTGTGAAATTGAATCCAAAATCAAGTTTCTTGCCTCCAATTTTGGTCTCTCCCTTCTCCCTAGTCGTTCCTCCTCTTCATATGATGAATTTGGGTATTTATATCGCGTCCAAATTAAGTAGGAAAGGAGTTTCAACCAAAATGAAAAACTACGCTCGAAGTTTCAAAAACATACTATGCGACCGCATAGAAGGAATCTATGCGGTCGCATAGATCATTTTTTTCTCTCATTTAATTCCCTGAGACCTTCTATGCGACTGCATAGAAGGTTACACTATGCGGTCGCATAGAAGTAGCCATCTATGTGGTTTGTGCAATTTGGTCCCTGAATTTCTTTGTTGCTTCTCTTGACTTTTTTCATCGATTTCTTCATCTTTTCAACAATTCTTATCTTCCAATTGATGATTGACACTTTCAAATATTATGCCACTCATTCAGCACATCTTTTGAGTATTTGCACTTTAGTCCTCCAACTTTCAATTATCTTCATTTTAGTCCATCTTCCATTCTTTCTTCCTCCACTTATTTTGCTTTGTCATTGAGCTCATACTTGGCATGTTTTTACTCTCGTTTTGCATTTAGCTCAACTTCTCAATATTTGCACCTTTGATCCTCGAACTATCAAATTGTTGCATTTTGGTCCTTCTTCGGCTCTTTTCTCCTGAAGTCCACAATTTCCATTGAATTTCCTACAATGCGTGAATTTAACTGGATTAAGTCACAATTCAACCATTTTATCCGTGTTTAAGTCATGTTTATGAACCAAATAAGTGTGTAAAAACACACTTATCAAATCTCCCAAACTTAAACTATTGTTTGTCCTCAAACAATGCAGTGACTCAAAGTTAAACAAACATGGCTTAGTAGCTTGTCGTGTCTCAGGATTGGAACTTAGCAATACACTAGAACAATATCAATATTGCAAGAATAAAATTAACCTTTACTCATCAAATGCAATACTCAACGTGTGTGTGTGAACTCATGCCAACATATCAAGCTTATGAATGGTTTGTTCCCGACCCATAATGGTCAAATTTATCCTTACATCACTCGAGAGATACACAAATCCCCCAAACTTATTCTTTTTACTCAATTATCTTGGGGTGTGTTATAAGGTTAGGAGTTTAACAACTATAATCCTTACCCTCTCTTAGTTTGGATAGATCTTACCCTTACAAGTACACATATCAACAAGCAAAGACTCTTTTTAATTTGATTGTTTCAACCTTTAAGCTCAAACTAAGCTACTCACCTCGCATCAAGGTTAAAGTCATATCAACCAAATGTCCAACAAGGATTTTTTTTTTCCATCTTCTCATTTGCTTTCTATATAACCCATGTAACGAATTTTTAGGCGATGACTCCCAAACCAGTTGGTCTTAGGGCACCAGGTTTTAAACCCTTTCAGCCTTATTCACCCGAGTTATAAAGGCTCGATAAGATGAATTTTTGTCAACTTCTCCTTTTTCTTGCTTTCTATATGACCCCTGTAACGAGCTTTAGGCCGATAATTTCCAAACCAGTTGGCTTTAGGATATTAGGTTTTAAACCCTAACAGACTTACTTGCTCGAGTCATAAAGGCTTTTGAGAGAAGTGATTATTTTCCCATGTTTATTTTATGCCCTTTACTTGTTTTTTTTTAATTTTTTTTTATAGACATTTGATATCAACAACCATCCTCAACTTAAAGCTTTCACCTATTTCTCGCCTTCTAGGTCTAGGCAATCCACACAATATAAATTCATGCACTGAGCCTCTACTTATCTCCATGTTTACCTATAGTGGCTTAACCATCTCCAAACTATCTTATGGTGATTTAACAGGTTAATGATATAGAGAGTTAACCTAGGTTTCTCATGTTTTACTCCAACAATCCCATTCAATAACTTAACATGAAAACATGAGTGGCGTGCAAAAGAATGTCAAGAATTGCATCAATAAGTATCCGCTAATTAAATCCTGTACTATATCCACAGTTCTATTTTTCACCTGTCCAATAATCACATCATAGCCGACAAGGCTACCAAACCCACACAAGCATGCAAAAGTAAAATCAACACTCATTTATCACGCATGCATCATGCAATAAGGACCCTCAACCCGTGTCTCCAAACGGCCTACACGCTCCCAAGTTTCATTTACTCTTAGCTGGATGCCATCCTCCCTGCCCACGTACACACTTAGTCGACCATTCATAGTGTCCATCTCCCTCCTAGCTGCCTGGGCATCCTGGCGAGCGGCACGTGACATATCAATGGCAATGCGGACGTCATGGTGGGCTGTATGCATCTCAGTCGTCAAAGTTCCCATAGCCTGCTGGAGACTCTGCACATCTCGGCTGATCCCCGTGGTGGTGGTGAAAATCTGCCTCAAAACCTGATTGTCCATATCAACCTGGGGTGGTGGTGGAGGAATTTGAGGCATGTCAAGGTCTGCATCTGCTTGACCTTCCTCATTCAATTGCTGTCGTCGTCGTGCGTTTTCTAATTTCTGTTGGTGCTTCAGTCTTGCTCGATCTTGGGCCTCTAGTGTGGATTGCTTGATAAAGGGACTTGGCTTTTCTGGTGCTTCCCCAGGTTGGATTTGTATCCCCGCTGCTCTACATATTCCACTTATCAGACTGGGAAAAATTAGTGAGTAGTGCCGATCACCCCAAGTGCCTGTACCATGAATTTGGTTGTCGATGTACGTGGCTAGATCAATCTTGTTCTCTCTAACCAAATGGTATATGAATCTGGCCCTTAGATTTGTAAATGTTGTTCTGTGGGATATAGGCTCGATGTTATGGCACATGAATAACCATAAAATTGCTATGGATGGGGTGAGATCTATCTGATGCCAGTCTGCTGTAGGTAGAGGCCAAGCGTTTTCATGTCCCAACAATATTTCTGCAACCTCATTCCAGTTGAAGTCCTCTGGGATAGGGACCACATTATTCCAGGATAGCTAATAATAGTCATGAATTACCTCTGGTGAAAACATAATCCATTTGCCCCTAACCCAAGTCTGATGTAAGTGCTCCGATCCGGGAGTGTCGATTTCTGTGTTGAAGTTTGCATAAAATTCCTTTGCTAGATTCTCATACACCGGATGAGGTCTTTCTATAACCTTTTCCCAACCATAATTGTGAATAAGATATGTCAATTCAAAGTTGGGGAAGTCTTCTAACTTTACTGGCCTCTCGGGAATGATTGCCCAATCACGCACAACATTGGCGTATCGGGCTGCCGTATCTGATGATAGGAATCTTCGAACACCCCCTTCGGGTTCTCTTGTTCGGGCCGTTCCAGATGAGGAGTCGACTTTCTCTTTTCCCTTTGAAGTTCTTTTTGGAGGCATCCTGCAAAAGGAAATACACAATATCACTTGGTGTAAGAAAAAAAATGGGCATGAATAAACTTTGAATTCATAATCCTCCAAACTTTCTTCAATATGCACATTTACTTGTGTTTATGCAATTTTTCATATCATGAATCATCAATATAACTCTAGCATTGCATAAGGATGGAAAACTCAAAATTTTGGCTCGAATATGCATTTCTAAAATTTTTTACCCATGATCAAATGACCAAGTTCGGCCCCGGGCATCACCGAGAAATATCCAAATTTTCTCGAGCGAGTTTTAGACATGTGAAAGTACATAATGATATCTAGCATATATCCAAATTTCACCCCAATCGGAGGTCGTTTGCATTAGAAAACATAGGGACGAAGGTAGTGACGTGAGTGCATATGATTAGCCATGGAGTGCCTTTGTGAATTCAAATATTGAGGTAGTGTGTTTTCAAATGAAATTGCACGTGATTATTTGGCCAATAAGTTACACAATAACGATGCAAACTATTGCATAAGTGAAAAGTTCCAGAATGTAAAACAATCGTCAATGTGGCATTTCGTCGAACATGTGGTGTGCAATGTGAAATTCTTCCTATTTCTCCTAAAACACCACCATGCATTTACCCCCAATTCACAACACCATGTCAAACTACCTTATTCCTTCTAACTAATGCCAACACAATGAACGATAATCGGAAAATGAAGCTCGAAATTAGGGATTAGAGAAACATACCTTGTAGTTCCAATTCTTGTTAATTTAGATGTGGTAGAATCTTCAATGTAGAACCCAATCCAACTTAGGTGCTAGAATTGTGAATGTGTGAAGTGGGTGCAAATGAAGAGTGAGATGTGTGTGGTTTGCAAGTGTGTACGAGAGTTAGTGTGGGTGAAGTGTGTGCGAGTGTGAGCGAGAGGGAGGAGGGGGGGGAAGATTTGGGGTTAAATTGTGTGGTCACGGGTTAAAACCCGTGACCACTACACTATGCGACCGCATAGTGTTGCACTATGCGGTCGCATAGTGCAAAACGAAAGCCCCCTTTGGCTTTTGGTTAAGGTCTATGCGACCGCATAGACCTTTGGTCTATGCGGTCGCATAGACCAAATCGGGTTTCACAAAATATTTTTTTTTTTTAAGAAATAACATAGAATAATAAAAAAATAATAAAAAGAGTGCAATTTTTGTCAATTTTTTTTTTTTTATAACTTAAAATTTAAACTCCCCCAAAATCGATTTTTCACTTAAAAATTTAACTCCAAAAGAGGAATATGCTTATCGAAACTTGGTACTAAAACCGATTTTTCATAAATGTTGTCCCGCATTCTGAAAGATTAACCAAAACGAACATCTTCGCACATCGGAATGCGTGACACACAGTCGAACACCTAAACACTTCATTTAGCACCCATTCATAAACATCAAACGTGTAGGACCTAGGCTATCATGCAAAATATGATCGATGACCTACGAAACAAACTAAAATCAAACAAATTCATAAACTAATGCAGTGCAATAAAATAAAATAAAGGATACAGTGGGTTGTCTCCCACTCAGCGCTATGTTATAGTCGATAGCTCGACTTTACCGTAATGCGTCATTCTGGTGATCCAAGTTGGACGGTAGACTTGTCCTTCGAGAAATCACCGCCCCAATAGTGCTTCAAACGCTGTCCGTTAACTTTGAATGTCCCCTTGCTGTCGTGAGTGATCTCAATTGCCCTATGTGGAAACACTTGTGTAATGGTATATGGACAAGACCATCTCGATCTCAATTTTCCTGGAAACAGCTTAAGCCTGGAGTTATACAGTAACACTTTTTGCCCCACTTGAAAGTCACGCCTCTGGATATGCATGTCATGCCATTTCTTTGTGCACTCTTTGTAGATCTTTGAGTTCTCATAGGCTTCCATTCGGAGTTCATCAAGTTCATTCAGTTGTAACAGCCGTTTTTCACCTGCAACCTTCAAATCCAAGTTCAACTTCTTTATTGCCCAGTAAGCATGATGTTCGATCTCGAGAGGTAGATGGCATGCTTTCCCAAAAACCAGTCGATATGGAGACATTCCTATAGGAGTCTTGAATGCAGTCCTGTAGGCCCACAAGGCATCATTCAGTTTCTTTGACCAATCCTTTCGTGATGAGTTAACTGTGACTTCCAGAATACGCTTCAATTGCCTATTGGATACTTTGACCTGTCCGCTGGTTTGGGGATGATATGCGGTGGCTATGCGGTGCTTGACGCCATATTTTGATAACAACTGCTCGAACTGACGATTGCAGAAATGTGTGCCCCCGTCACTGATTATGGCTCTCGGTGTCCCAAACCGGGTGAAAATATTCTTCTTCACAAACTCAATCACCACTTTCCCATCATTTGTAGGCAATGCAACCACTTCAACCCACTTTGAAACATAGTCCACCGCCACTAAAATGTATTGATTTGAAAAAGATGGTGGGAATGGCCCCATGAAATCGATCCCCCAGACGTCAAATAATTCCACCTCCAAGACACTACTCAAAGGCATCTCATTTCTTCTAGAGATGTTACCCGTGCGCTGACATTGGTCACACCTCTTTACAAATTCAAACGCGTCCTTAAAGAGTGTGGGCCAGTAAAAACCTGATTGGAGAATTTTCGCCGCTGTCTTAGAGGCACCAAAATGCCCTGCATATATAGATGAGTGATAGTTCTGTAATATCAAAGGCACCTCTTCCTCTGGTACACAACGCCGAACGATTTGATCAGCCCCCCGCCTGTAGAGAATGGAGTCTTCCCAAAAGTAGTACTTCAATTCCGCGAAGAATTTCTTCTTTTGGTGACTTGAGTAATCTGGAGGTATGATAGACCTGGCTAAATAGTTAACTATATCTGCATACCAGGGTGTTTCCATCACACCAAAGATCTGCTCATCTGGGAAGATCTCGTTTATTTCCACTGTCTCTTCCTGTTCTGTGTCCTCAAGTCGAGATAGGTGGTCCGCTACCACGTTTTCAGTGCCTTTCTTATCCTTGATTTCCAGGTCAAACTCTTGAAGTAGCAATATCCAACGGATGAGGCGTGGCTTAGCATCCTTCTTCTCCTTCAAGTATCTGATGGCGGCATGATCTGTGTAGGCTATGACCTTCGACCCCACAAGATATGATCGAAATTTGTCAAACGCATAGACTACAGCAATAAGCTCTTTCTCCGTAGTGGCATAATTTAACTGAGCATCGTTCAAAGTCTTACTTGTATAGTAGATCACGTGAAATACCTTATTCCTTCGTTGACCCAACACAGCTCCCACAGCATAATCACTGGCGTCACACATTAATTCAAATGGCAGATTCCAATCCAGTGTGATAATTACAGGTGTTGAAGTCAACTTATCTTTCAAGGTGTTAAAGGCCTGCAGACACTCATCATTAAACTCAAATGTGGACTCTTTCATCAGTAAACAGCACAGAGGTTTGGTAATTTTTGAAAAATCCTTGATAAACCTTCTGTAGAATCCAGCGTGCCCAAGAAAACTACGAACACCTTTCACTGAGGTAGGTGGTGGTAGATTCTCGATCACCTGAATCTTTGCCCTGTCCACTTCAATACCCTTTGCTAAAATTTTGTGCCCTAGTACGATGTCTTCTTGCACCATAAAGTGACATTTCTCCCAATTCAACACCAAGTTGGTCTCTGTACACCATTATAGCACAAGACTTAGATGCTCCAGGCACTCATCAAATGAAGATCCAAACACAGAGAAGTCATCCATGAATACCTCGATGAATTTCTCAATCATGTCTGAGAAAATAGCCATCATGCAGCGCTGAAAGAGAGCGGGAGCATTGCATAATCCAAATGGCATCCTTCTGTATGCAAAGGTGCCATAGGGGCAAGTGAAAGTGGTCTTCTCCTGATCGTCTGGTGCCACTGGACTCTGATTATACCCGGAGTACCCATCTAGAAAACAGTAGTGCGAATGCCCCTGCTAATCTTCCAACATCTGATCAATGAACGATAATGGAAAGTGATCCTTTCGAGTAGCTGAGTTAAGCTTACAGTAGTCAATGCACACTCTCCATCCAATCACTGTCCGTGTAGGAATCAACTCGTTTCTCTCATTTTCTATCACTGTGATTCCTCCTTTTTTGGGAACAACTTGCACTGCACTGATCTATGCACTATCTGATATTGGATAAATAATGCCTGTATCGAGCAACTTCAATACCTCAGCTCTAACCACTTCCTTCATGTGTGGATTCAATCTCCGCTGCCCATCAATGCTTGGTTTAAATTTTTCCTCCATGAGTATCTTATGCATGCATATAGATGGGCTGATCCCCTTTATATCTGCAATCGACCATCCAATAGCTGTTTTATTCTCCCTTAACACCCAAAGTAGTTTCTCTTCCTCTACCTCACTGATAGTGCTTGAAATAATAATAGGTAGTGTAGAAGATTCCCCCAGGTACGCATATCGAAGATGTGGTGGCAGTTGTTTGAGTTCCAATTTGGGTGGTTTCACAATAGATGGCACTGATTTTGCAGTTCTAGTTCCCAGCTCTTCATAGTAGCGTCTGTGCATATATGGCTGGTTACTCTCCAAAAACCTAGCACATGTCTCAATCTCACTTGATTCAGAATGGGTAGATTGTGAATGTGCAATGCATGCCTCATATGCATCGAAAGGATGATGTAGCCGAAATGTGTCTTGAACTATTTGGTCGACTACATCGATCTGGAAACAACTGTCTGCCTCAGTAGGGAATTTCATTGCTTTGAACACGTTGAATGAGATTTGATCGTCACCAAGCGTTAATATCAGCTGCCCCTTCTGAACATCTACAATTGCTCTCCCAGTGGCTAAGAAAGGTCGCCCCAAAATGAGTGGGACATCTTTATCTTCTTCCATGTCCAAGATAAGAAAATCAGCTGGAAATATGAACTTCTCCACTTTTACCAGCACGTCTTCAATGATTCCTCTTGGATGTGTAAGGGATCGATCTGCTAACTGCAATGTCACTGTTGTGGCTTTCGGTTCTCCCAAGCCGAGTGTCCTGAAAACAGAAAGAGGCATTAGATTAATACTTGCTCCCAAATCACACAAAGCTTTATCAAAATAACAGTTTCCAATAGTACAGGGTACAGTAAAACTCCCTGGATCTTTCAGTTTTGGGGGTAGCTTTCTCTGAATTCTGGCACTGCATTCCTCAGTCAACATTACTGTTTCGTGTTCTTCTATCTTTCGCTTGTTGGAGAGGATATCCTTCAAGAATTTTGCATAGCTCGGCATCTGGACAAGTGCTTCAGCAAATGGAATGTTGATATGCAGTTTCTTGAAGACTTCAAGGAACTTACTGTATTGCTGATCCATTTTGTGCTTTCTCAACCTTTGTGGAAACGGAATAGGAGGCTCATGAGGGTTAACAGGATTAGTATTTTTACCCTGTGATGTCTTGGAATTCCTCTTAACCTCATCTCCGGTTGCATTGTCAGTTTGCTCCACACTTTCTTCCTCCAAGGTTGGCTTGATTCCTTGTTGGCTCCCGAACTTGTTACATGTGGTTCCGGCAGTTGTACTCCACTTCTGGTTGTTATAGCTTTTGCATGTTCCTTAGGGTTAACTTCAGTATTGCTGGGTAGGTTTCCCGGTGCTCTACTTGTTATGGAAATTGCTATCTGTCTCACTTGTGTCTCCAAGTTCTTGATCGCTGCACTTTGATCTTGAAGCGTTGTTTCCGTCTTTCGCATAAATTGGTTATTGGCTTCCATGTACTGATTGGTGTGTGTCATAAATTTCTCGAACATATCCTCCAAATTTGGCTTTTTGTCTTGCTGCTGATATTGCCCTTGTGGTCTATTTTGATTCTGGTTGCTCCAAGAGAAATTTGGGTATTTTCTCCAGCCTTGATTGAAAGTTTCTGAATGTGGGTTATTCTGCTGGCCTGACCCCATTGTGCAAATTCTGCATGTTCTACTCCTTGTGCCAGAATTGGGCAAGTAGCAGTACTGTGATCTGCTCCACATTCTTCACAACTCTGCTTCATAACTTGCTTAGCAGTGGTGGTTTGTGAAATGCTTTCAACCTTATGGAATAAGGAATCTATTTTTGCCGATAGTGCTGAGTAAGTATCTACTTCATACACCCCAGGTGCTCTCTTCTGAACTACTCGATCTGTAGACCACATAGCTGAATTGTAGCCATCCTTTCAAACAGCTCCCAGGCTCCGTCAATTGTTCTTGTAGAGATAGACCCGTCAGATGATGCATCCACCATACTCTTGAATGATGGGAGTAATCCAGTGTAGAAAAATATGATCTGAGTCTTCTTGTCAAAGCCATGTTGTGGGCACTTTCTTAACATGTTCTTGAAACGGTTCCATGCCTCTTCAAATGATTCTGACTTGATCTGGTTATATATTGAGATGTCATGCCGCATTTTAGCTACTTTAGCTGGCGAGAAGAACTTGGCGCAGAATTTATGAGCTAGCTCGTTCCAAGTGGTGATGCTCCCAACAGGGAATGAATCCAGACATTCGAGTGCTTTATCACTTAAGGTGTGCGGGAACAAGCGTAGTCTTATAGCATCATCAGAGATACCTTGGTATCTGAAGTGTTGACACATATCAAGAAATCGAGATATGTGTGTATGCGGATTCTCACTAGCCATCCCATGGTATTGATGCCCATTCTGAAACAGTTGAATCACGTTTGTTTTCAGTTGGAAGTTCGGTTGCCCAAATGGAGGATATACAATACTAGATTGACTTTGCACCACCAATGGTGCCATGAAATCCCCAAGTACCGTATTTCCATCCTCTTCCACTGCCACACCTTCGTTGAGTGGAATTCCCGGTCGATTTTGCTCGTTAGCCATTTGTTGTACCACTCTTGCTTCCCTTTGCCTGTGATGGAATGTGCGTTCAATCTCTAGATCTATAGGGACCAAGTCTTGATCAGGTGCTCCTTACATGCAAGCCCTGATATGGCAAAATTAACACAAAAAGTCAATATAAACAACAATTAAATAAATCTAATAAAATTAACAAGTACTAAAATGAATAAGTTCGAATTAGTGTCACAAAAGATAGAATTAAATCTAAAATTTAATCCCCAACAACGGCGCCAAAAACTTGTTCGCAAAATTATTTCTTCTCGATTTTAAAACCCACCGCAAGTGTACGGTTCGTTAACAAGTAGTTAAATGAACTATGAGACCAAGTATCGTTCCCACGAGGACTGAATTAGCTCTAATTAAACTAATGTGACCTTAACCGAATCTAATTGAATGAAAATTTGGTTTGAATGTGAAAACCCTAATTTTGGGAGAGATCTCCAATTTGAAACCCTAATTGCAAAGAAAACCCTAATTTCAAAATTGGAAACCCTAATTTCGAAATTTCACTAATCTAATGAAATAAACACACAACTGAAATGTAAATATGCAATTTTAGAACTATTGTATTGAAATGAATTGAAATGAAATCATTAAGAACTTGAATCCCCAATTGACTATTAAAAACCCTAATTTCACAAATTCAACGAATCGATGGAACAAAATGCCAATTCAATGTTCCTAAATTATCCAATACACTCTCTCGATATATATTGAATCTACTCTTACACACCACCAGCCTATATTTCTATGGATGATGCAATGTACAAGAATGCATGACTTTTTATGAACATCTTCATGAATTGCATAAAGCATAGAGGTAAGTTTCCATCCCCTATCGGACTCTATGTCAATTTATATTCTATCAAATTTATTCCCCTTCTTTTGAATGCAAAGAACAAATCATCTATAATCACATAATAAATGGCCAAATAATTATGGAAGCATTCAAATCATATAAATCAAACATTTGTCCAATCGAAACTATTGTTGATTAATAAAATAACGAAAATTTAAATCATCAAAAGGTTCATCAAATTCCTAATGAACAAAAACCCTAGCCTATAATCATCATTACAAAATCAAGAAATTGAAAAATGAAATTAAAAGATAATAAGAATACACCGGTATGGAATTTCTTCAATCTGTGTGTATAATCTTCAATCCCGTCTCGAGCCCGTGTGAAATTGAATCCAAAATCAAGTTTCTTGCCTCCAATTTTGGTCTCTCCCTTCTCCCTAGTCGTTCCTCCTCTTCATATGATGAATTTGGGTATTTATATCGCGTCCAAATTAAGTAGGAAAAGAGTTTCAACCAAAATGAAAAACTACGCCCAAAATTTCAAAAACATACTATACGACCGCATAGAAGGAATCTATGCGGTCGCATAGATCATTTTTTTTCTCTCATTTAATTCCCTGAAACCTTCTATGCGACCGCATAGAAGGTTACACTATGCGGTCGCATAGAAGTAGCCATTTATGTGGTTTGTGCAATTTGGTCCCTGAACTTCTTTGTTGTTTCTCTTGACTTCTTTCTTCGATTTCTTCATCTTTTCAACAATTCTTATCTTCCAATTGATGATTGACACTTTCAAATATTATGCCACTCATTCGGCACATCTTTTGAGTACTTGCACTTTAGTCCTCCAACTTTCAATTATCTTCATTTTAGTCCATCTTCCATTCTTTCTTCCTCCACTTTTTTTGCTTTGTCATTGAGCTCATACTTGGCATGTTTTTACTCTCATTTTTCATTTAGCTCAACTTCTCAATATTTGCACCTTTGGTCCTCGAACTATCAAATTGTTGCATTTTGGTCCTTCTTCGGCTCTTTTATCCTGAATTCCACAATTTCCATTGAATTACCTACAATGCATGAATTTAACTGGATTAAATCACAATTCAACCATTTTATCCGTGTTTAAGTCATGTTTATGAACCAAATAAGTGTGTAAAAACACACTTATCACTCGCTTTGATTTTTATAAAATTTCCTATCGAAAGGAGCAATGATACACACAATGTCAAGACTTTTCACTGTACAACTGTATTAAATGAAGTATTGCAAACTTGGACACATTCTTTCATGAATGAATGGGACATTGTCAAAAGAATTAATTTTTGGACAATTCCTTCTGAAGAATTTTGTATCTATTTTGAGTGGAAATGACCTAGTGAGCAAAATTTCTTGCTTTCTCCCTAACTTATTGCTGATTTGGCCAACTTTCATTGTTTAGGATTCGTCTTCATTTTTCTAGATAATTTTATTAATTTTAGTTAAATTAGGATTATTCTATTTAGAGTTATTCATTATCTTTGATTTTTATCATTATCTAGAATTGGTCATTATTTAGAAATTTGGTCATTCACTACTAAAAAACAGAGTTTCAGGCACAGATTTCCCATTTCTAAAGCCTCAATATCCGTTGCTAGTAATTTTCACTGACGAAATATTTGCAACCACAAATTCGTTGATAATTTGAGGGTTGCTGATAGTTACCAATGGATTATGCCATAGGTAAAGAGTAAACATTTTACCAACGGATTTTCCGTTGGTAAAGTGTGAATCTTTTACGAACGAAATTTCCATTGGTAAAAGTCTTAACCAATACCAACTGACTTTTCGTTGGTAAATGTCTACTATTACAATTGGTAAAAATCAATGTTGTAAATAACCGTATGGTAAAACAAATTATTATTATTATTATTTATTTAATAATTATAATTTTTTTTTTAAATTTTTAGCCAATTGAATTGAAAGGCCAAAATATTGTTTAACTCCTTATTGGACCACAAATTTATGGAGGGCAACTACAAGGATGTTGTTGTAAACTTCTGATGTGGGATAAGTGAATTATTTTTACCAACGGATAATCCGTTTCTAATTACCAACGGAATATCCGTCGCTGAAAAATCAAAATGTTAAACGGTTATATTAGGCATGGAATATCCGTTGGTAAAGAGATATCACCTTTACCAATGAAAAATTCGTTGCTGATTATTGTAACCAAAAGTGAATTACTTTTATTAATGGATAATCCATTTCTAATTACCAATGGATGCAATCCGTTGATAATATTAGGTACATCACCTACGGAATATCCGTTGGAGGAAGATCCAAATGTTAAACGATTACATTAGGCACAGAATATCGGTTGGTAAAGAGATATCATCTTTACCAATAGAAAATTCGTTGCTAATTATCGTAGCTAAAAGTGAATTACTTTTACCAATGGATAATCCGTTTCTACATCCGTTGGTAATTTTTTGTAGGTGAAAAACTGTTTTTTAGTAGTGATTATCTACATTTCAATTATTGCTTTAAATATGAGTTTCAAACTTAAATGACCTCAATTAAATTTTATTATAATAAAGAGTTTTGAAAGAGTTTCTCAAAATTTTCTCTTTCTTGATATTCATGAGCAAATAAAGAAGTTTGAGCTTTTTCATAAGATTTTATTCTTTTATATAAGCTTCCACTACATCACATTCAAACCTTAATTCCAAATAATGCATGTTGGTATATTTGGCTGGGAAGGAATGCTGCAAAACATAGAGGGGCTTCATATGAATGCAAACTCGATCATTTGAAATGTAGAAAATATTAAGATTTGTCTTTCATTTTAAAATGTTGGAAAAAAAATGTAGGTTACAAAATTTTGTTTTTGTTCCAAGTGGAGCTTAGTTATTTCTAACTAAAAAGATGTTGGGCACTTGCTATAAGGCTGGGATTTTCTATTGGGCTACGTAGAGACTTGACATGAAGGCAGTGTCGGAAAAAAATTGATAACAATACATAACTCCTGCATATAAAAATTATATTTCAAAACTAACAAAATTGTTAAATTATTTCAAAATTCAGGTATATAATATATTATTAATTGGAATTAATTATCCACACCCAATTAATAGTATTTCCACCCCTTCCACCCCAAACAAATTAATAATATATTGATTAATAATATCCCACCCCACCCACACGTCCCATCCCACTCCCGCGGACCCGCCTACCCACCCCTCCTATAAAAAATTTTAAAAATTGAATTTTTTTTTCGAGATTACACCCCACCCCTACTTGTACAATATTTTATGGAGATTACACCCCACCCCGAAAATGACCTCCACCCATCCCACCCTTTAACAAAATTCAAAAAATTCAAAACGTTTTTAGGAGATTACACCTTAGTCCTAAGGAAATCACCCCAGAATTGTAGTCGTTTATTCGTGACAAGATTTTTTTGTGATTAGACCTTTGTTATATGTAACTAACTGTGATCAAATTTATCTTCAGTTTGACTGTCTGTGATTGTCTAATTTATAGTTGTATGTAACTAAGTCACTAACTTTTGTTATCTATGACTAATTGTGACCAAATTTGTCTTCTGTGTAATAGCCAATGACGATCTAATCTGTGACTATATGTAACCAAGTCACTAACCAAGTTATCTATGACTAATTGTAGCCAAATTTGTTGTTAGTGTATCTAATTGTGATCAGATCAGAATTAACTGTAACGGTATGTAATTAAGTTACAATCAGTTGTAATCAATAAAGAATTGGTCCCAGCTAGTCATAATAAACATACACTTGAAAGATTCGTTGCTCGCTGCCTGCAAGGAGTGGTGTGCCTCCTTTGAAGCCTCCAACCACCGCCAACCACTGCCCAAGCCGTCGGACTCTACCACCAACATGACCACCTCAACCTCCTCTACAAACCTTGCCCAACATTCAGGACTAATTCATTTCTAAATGCACCAAAAATCAAGTCAAACACTAGTAGCTATGGACTATCTTATGGACAACACCATCTTCGTCGATGCCCATGCGGGTACCACCAACATTGCCACCACCTGCACCAAAACCTTCCACAACCTCCTATAATCTACTAGCTCTCCACCATAACCTCCACCATTTCCATATCAAATATAAATTAACACCACCACCACCCATACACCACAAATTCACAAATTCGCACCCCCCACCACGTATATTCACACCACTGCCCTACAACCTGAATTGCACCACCATCTCACCCTGATCTAACAACAGCATCACCAACATGTAGATCTATGCCAACGTTCATTCTCTTGCAGCAGTAGCGACGCCATCAATGTAGGAGAAGCTTCGTCATGTCTCTACTACAAGCAAGCTCACCGTTGCTTGCAGCAACAATGATGTTGCTAACAACGAGAAGCTTCGTCACTGCGTCGCAGCCAAGTGTTGTTTGCAGCAGTATGGTGTTATTGACATGATTGCTTGTAGTAGCGACGTTGTCGACATGGCAAGCAACATTAACGCCTCCAACCCGACGAGAAGCTCCACCACAACTGATGATTTTGAATATGCTTGGTTGGGATGGATGAGTGGATAGGTGTGTGGTGGGTAGAGAGAGAGAGGAGGGGAGACGGAATAGGTTGGGTGGGGTTGGGTTGACATATGTATATTAGGTGTAATTAAATGTTTATCAATTTCAATTATAAGAACCTAATTAAAACCTGATTTGTGAAAATGGATCTCAATCCCCTTGCTTTTTGAAAATGAATCTTTAAATGTAGGGTTTTAAGTAATTTTCCCTAAAAATTTATATTGAACGTGGCGCAAAAGAAAAGAAAAAAAGAGCCAGGAAAAGAAAAATAAAAACTAATCATGATTTAATAAAACCATTGACGGCAACATGAGAATAATACTTTACCCCTGTTCGAGCCTCATTTTTGGGTCAAAATGAATTTTGCAGTATTGTTTTATTGGAGAATGAATGGTTAAAAAATAAAGAAAATTTTTGAATTTACAAGTAAAATTATTTTATGAGAATTAAGTTGAAAATGAATTTTTGGAAAAATGGAAGCCAAACATAGATTTACTAGCTTAAAAAATCTCATAATACAATATTTTTCTCACTCTTAAATGTTTCTTACACAAAACTAGAACAATCAATGTATGAAGGAAACAAGCTAGTGATGTTTTCTTTCACTTTTTATCGTTTTCTCTTTCTACCACTTCTCTCTCTAAACTTCCACAATTCAATTTTCGGTGCACACAATTTTCTATCAAACTTCACGTCAATCTTGTGTCAAGCACAATTCTTCTCAATGCAATATCATGAATTTTATACGAAAATATTTTGAACTCATAAATTTCCTTATGCTATTCAATTATTACTTGTACCATGAGAGTTGTTTCTTTAATATTTTGTTTTGTTTGATTTTTTTTTTTTTTGGTGTTTCTTTATTTTTTATTTCCTTTTGTTGTCAAACAATAATTCTATTTTTCTTTTCATAAATTTTGATCAAACCCAACAACGTCCACCTTGATCCAAAAATTTTCAATCATGGCATGCTTTGATGCCGACCATCACACCTGTTTACGGGTAGGCATCAATGTTCTTCAATCAATTATGCTAGACAAAACCACTTTCAAAGATTTATAAAATCTAACTTTACAATTTGATTTCTATAGTGGAATAATCCAGAACTTATTAATAATGTATTTCATTGCTTCTCTCGATATTCGGTCTTCCAGTTCAGCAACTCAATTAGATTGTAGTGTATATAGAGCACTTTTTCATGAATAATTCCGTTTCTGAACAATATTGTTCAAAAGACATTAACTTTTATTTTTTTTTAATATTTCAGTTAATGGATTCTAAACTTCAGTTTTTTAGTGTTTAAACAATTCTATTACTTCATCTTTGCTTCTTGGCATATAAATAGAGCAATATCTTTTACAATCATCTATAAATGTCGTTAAAGTGCTAATTGTAATGGGCTTTATCCATATCCAAAACATAGGTTAGTTGAATTAAAATTGAGTTGTAATTAAAGTTAAAGAGTTGTGATAGGTCTTGAAGGAGTCCATGTGTTAAAGACATTCAAGAAGATCACATATGATCTATGGAATGTAATTTGAAGTTTAAAGAGTGTCAAAAAGCAGCTTAAGTTATGCTCCAAATTCTTAGTTGCAACGTACAATGCATTTTTCACATACAAATCATTCGAATTTGCTAATTGCTATTCTAGAAGAATTGTAGTCCTTCGAGTTATCTTTCCAATGCACATTTTGAATCATATTAATTCAATATAGGAAAAGAAAGTCGTGATAAAAAATACTTACAACTGCTCAAATATTGCTTGCCCAGTGCTCCCGCACCAGTCGATGTCCGACATTCCTATTTTGCTTCAAATACTAGATATTGAACCCTCTTTCATTCCAAACATTTTTCTGTGTATATATCATAATCTATGAATGTCCAAAAGTGTGTTGAATCATAATTATTCCTTAGAAATCAATCCTTTGAAGATCTGAAACATTCATTGATTTTATATATTCAAACAAACATTTTTTGTTGATTTGAGCCACATACTTCCACATCCAAGCACGGATCAAAACACAGAAGATCATTGATCAAACATCAAACTTACCTTCACCAATTAGCTTTTAGAATTGCTGGAGTTTTGGGAAGAGGCACTTGAGTTTCGACACTTAAGAACAAGGTTTGTTCTTGGAGGACTATGGGAGATAAACGATACCAGTGGTCAGGAGCTACTGTAAGGAGCGTCCAGTCCAGAAGGGCCAAGGTGGTTACAAGAAGAAGGTCAGAGGCGACTAAGCATTATTTGAGTTTGTATACTATATGATATGACTCAGGGGTCGAGCCTGACGAAGGCAAATGCAAGACGAGACCCGTTGATAGTCGATGGCGAACCGATGACGGGATCGAAGACGAGACGAGTCAACGAGGTGATGGGATTGCTCGTCAAGGCAATGATTGAAGACACCATGTTCAGGACTCAAAATGGAGCAACTTTCATGTTCGGGTCGAAGGCCAAATCAACTTGGATCAATTTAATATCGAATGTCGAGATCGGAGGGAAATTTTAAGCCTATGCGTACGATCGCATAGAGTTATCTCTCATGCGGTTGCGCACATGCAGTCGGGGAGCAAGAAGGCTGAAATTTGTATCACCATGCGATCGCATAGGATAAGGCTTCGCTGTCGCATAGGCTATATACAGGCAGAATGTTCAGAATTTTGGAATTTTCGCAATTACCAAATTGTAACAATTTCTGTTATGGCGGATAGAATTTGTAGTCCTTTAGGACTTGTCCCCTACTTCCCTTATTTAATTATGACTCTAATATTTTAAGCATTATTAGGGACGTATTTTACCATTTTTAAATTAGGATTTTAGAAGTTTATTTCCTTTAAAACTTTATTCTAGTTTTAGTATAAATAGGAACTTTATTTCATATTGTATTTTAACCAAAAACTTTTGACATATTTGATATTGAATTAAAGTGAGGTGTATTGTCTTCTCTTCATCGTTCTTCATTGAACAACTTCGAACTTATCAAGTGTTAATTTGTGGTGTTCGAACAACCGGATTTAATTCTTGAATTGCGTGATCAAGGGTCTTTCAAGCGTCGTGTTTGTTGGGGTTTTTGGTTCGACTTTCTTTTGGATTATTCCTAAACTCTTGAATTAATTTGGCTTTCTTGAGTTCGTCAATCTCGTTGTGGGTTTCATAGTCAACGTTGCTACTGGGTTCGCATCACTATAGGTCTAAACTTTTATAGTGAATTGTTGATCGGAAAAGTGCCAAAAGTTTTTGGTCCTTTTCGAAGGGCTTTCTCCATGGTCATATTGGTGTTATTTACTACTTTCTATTTAAAAATTATAGAATTCAAATTTAGGATACATTGATGCGATTGACCTAATAATCTATAAATAATTATAAAGTGTCTTTTGTTGCTTTTAATTGTGCAATTCCGCACATTGGGTCTAAATATTTGGTAAATTTAAAGTTTCAATTGGTATCAGAGCCTAAATTGTGTTTCTTGACCTATTTGTCTAGACGAGTCAATTATTTTACGTTCCTACTTTTTGATGGTAATAATTATGTATATAGAAGGTTAGCATGAGAGCTTTCCTTAAGTCTATAAGTGAGCGGGTTCTGGTTTGTGTTTAAAATGGTTAGACTATCCCTACTACCACTTCTATAGTTATAGTTAACCATACCAATATTTCTACTTGGTCTAAAGCTAATTTGGATGAGTGTAACTAGAATAATAAAGGACTTTATGGCCTATCTATGGCTGTATCAACTGAAGAGTTTAGGTGTGTGCTGATTTATGAGACTGCCAAAGAAGTTTGGGATAATCTTGAGACTACACATGAGGGAACCAAAGTTGTTAAGAATTTTAAATTGCAAATGTTAACTACTAGAATTGAGGAAATTATGATGAAGGATGATGAGTCTTTTGATGAGTTCAATGCTAAATTGAATGACATAGTCAACTTTAGCTTCAATTTAGATAAGCGAATTACAGAGGCTAAGATAGTGAGAAAGATTATGAGATCCCTACCCAAAAAATTTTGATCTAAGGTGATTGCTATTGAAGAGAGTAAGGATCTAGATGCAATTAAGATAGAAGAACTCGTAAGATCTATCCAAACCAATGAATTTAGCTTACCCCATTCTATGAAGGACAAATTTGTAGCACTTAATACAGTTTGGGAAGCTAAGAGTGACGTAATTGATGATGAAAAAAATTAAGGATGAGGATCTATGTACCTTGCTATGAAATTCAAGAAATTCCTTAAGAATAAGAAGAGACCTACTGAAAGGTCTATAAGGTGTCATGAATGCCATGGTATTGGTCATTTTAAATATGAGTGATCGAACTATAAAAAGTCCCAAGGCAAAGCTATGAATGCTACTCTCACTGATAACAAGTCTAGCTCAGATAATCAAAGTGCGAAGTCTACTCCTGATAAGTTGGAGAATTATATGGCATTCATATCTATGGTTAAAAGTGAGTCACTTGAGGATTTAGAAAATCTGATACTTCTTAGGAAGGATCAGAAGATGAGCTTGACATTTACGAGACATTTGATGAGTTGTTTAAGGATTGTCTAAATTCGTAAAAGGTCAGTAAATATTGTTAGAGTTCTAATTATAATTGGCTTCATCTGTATCCAAACTCTAGGTTAGTCGAGTTAAAATTGAGTTGTAATTAAAGTAAAAAGAGTTGGGATTAGCAATATAGGTCTTGAAGGAGTCCAAGAAGATCACAAACGATCAATTGAATGCAATTAGATGTCTAAAAAGTGTCAAACAGCTGCACAAGTTATGCTCCAAATTCTTAGTTATAATTTTCAATGTATTGTTCACACAGAAAACATTCGAATTTAGAGAATGCTATATACAGAAAAATTGTAGCCGTTCGAGTTATTTTTCTAACGTACTTTGAATAACTTAATCTAATATCAGGAGAGAAAGTTATGATAAAAAATATCGACTTTTGCTCAGCTGTCGCTCGCTAGCGCTCAAGCGACGATCGATGTCCAGCAATCCTGTTTTGCTTCAAACACTTGATTTTAAACCCTTTTCAACCTGACATTGTTTTGTTGATCGAGCCATATACTTCCACATCCAACCACATATCAAAACACAGAAGATCATTGATTAAATACCAAAACCTACCTTTTCCAATTAGCTTGGAGAGTTGCTGAAATTTTGGGAAGATGCACTTAGAGTTCTGGTGATGAAGAACGAGGTTCGTTCCTAGAAGACCATAGGAGGTGAACGATATTAGGGGTTGGAAGCTGATGTGAGGAGCACGCAGTGCAGGAAGGTTGAGGTGACAGGAAAAATGTTAGAGAGGACTAAGGACTAATAAGGTCTGAACCATACGGTAAGTCTTATTGTTCATAGTGGATTGTTGATTGGCAAAGTGCCGGAGTTTTTGATCGGGAGCTAATATGATAAGCATGCAGTCTAGGAGAGCTAAGGTGATCACGGAAAGAATATCATAGAGGACTAAGGTTAATTGAGTCTGAACCATACTGTAAGTCTCATTGTTTAAAGTGAATTGTTGACTAATCAATTACTAGAGTTTGTGATCGTTTGCGAAGGATTTTCTCCATGATCATATCTATATTATTTGCTGGTTTCTATTTACAAGTTCAAAATTAGGATAAATTGACTTGGTTGACTTAATCATTTTGAAACAATTAAAAAGTGACTTGTTGTTTTTCATTTTGTAATTCTACACATTGGGTTTAAATATTCGATAAATTTAAACTTTCAAATGTGATTAAAATAATGATTTTACTTCTTCTGGTTTACTTATTTTTATATCACACATGTCAATATAGATTAACTCCAAAGGCTTTGTCCACCTTGATTTGTATTGCACTCTAGTCATTTTTAACTCAGCACAAATTTCTTACTTGTGATTTATATCAAATTTTATTTAACAAATAAATCTAATTTACTAATCTAAGCAAAGTAATAAAATTACCACGTCTTAATCTGACATCCTAATCATTAGATAACTCTAAGATATAAGCAAAAGAAGATATTTTATTATTACTAATTTTTTTCAATGGATTAGTTAGGACATTCATTTTGAATAGTACATCACTCATGTAGCATTTACAAAGACCAACATAAATCAATATTTACAAAGTAAAGAACCCCAAATTAGATTATTTCGAATGTCTTGCACTTAAAGCACATGTTGAGGACGAATTCTCTTCCAGAAGTTATTTTTAACTTTACTTTCCTTGTCCTGCAATATTTGAACTTGTGAATTTTCATAAAGAGTTGTTATCCATCAGGTGGAGTAAACAAGGTGAAAATTGATTTGTCAGAATATATAAGACGAATCTCAGTGTCTATCCACTACTCTTCGAGATCTCCAACGTTATTGAATTCAGATACAATCGCACATAATTTCTTGCTTGACATTCCTTTGGATAGGTTGTCAACTTTTGATACATTTGCTTGAGCACTGGTAAGGGAACAACACAATAATTATCTGTAGATGCCGTTTCTATTTTCAGCTATAAATTTGAATAATGTAATTCAACATCAGTTGTGCTAAAGTATCAATTTAGGTGGTCACACTAGATAGGTCCAATTAAATGGCTCCGTTTGGCTCACATTTGAATGAATTTATATTTTCATGTTATCTAATTTTTACCTAAACTAGTGCTAAGTATCAGTGGGATGGATTACTATTTTTCTGAAAAATAGATTAAAATTTAAGTCAAAATCAACAATTAATTTTAACCACCTATTTTATGGGACCTACAACTTTTTAACCACACAATGAAATTAACTTCTATCAATATTTACTAAAAATCTGATTTTATCTAAGTCAAATAAGGGCTAAGTAACAAATTTCTTAAACTCTACACGGATAGTAATAATTTTTTATTTTAATCACATGAGAACCAATCAAATATGATACATTGAGAATGTTTCCATTCAATCATTATGAATACTGCAGAATTAAATTTCATTCTAGCATTGCACTCTAACAGAAAACTTTAAAATCTTAATCCAATGTAGCATAATATATGTACATATGTCCATACATTAACGAACTCAAATTTATTAAAAAGCAGCATAATATTCATACACACTTAAATAGACAAGTAAATTTTATAATAACGAATGGAAGCAGTATAATGTACAGAAGTAGATTTTAGACATGAACAAAGCAAGAAGAAACAAATTTTTGTATATGTCTATAAAGACTACTTTTTATGGGTTTTATAACAATAAAAAAGATTAATGTTGTCTTATTTATGCAGCTTAGCTATTACTACTTCATGCAAAAGGATATAGAATGCATAAATATTTTTTCAACACACGAAACAAAATGCAAAAGAGGTGTTATACAGAAACCAAAATCCAGAATAGAAGAATTTGTCTTACAATTGCATGAACTAATAAAATAGAAATTGCAATAATAAAATTGCCTTAAGACTGTTTTGTGTACGTTACTAGAACCCAAAACCGACACAAGTGGGTAGGTAGAGAATATATAGGGAGCGCAGGACAATTCTCTCTAAGGAATTCGACAAAATTGCCCCACAACTTTGGGAGAAGGGAGGCCTCTTCACAAAGGGGTTGTAGTGACTAGGTTTGGCTAATTGTTTACCAAAAACACGTTTTCACAAAGTTGTAAGATCATGGGGTTAAAACCCCAAATGGCCACTGAAATTTGCCCCAAGTCCCCCAGGAGGTCATCGAACTTCAACACGTCCCTAATTAGTCATTGAACTTTGTCCGAAATCCCCCAAGAGGTCATTGAACTTCATAACTTTCCTAAATGGTCACTGAAATTTTTGTAAACTTCAATGACCCCGTAGGAACTTTTTGCAAAGTCCAGTGACCTCTTGGAGGACTTCGAGCTAAGTTCAGTAACTACTTAGAGACGTTTTGAAGTTCGGTGACCTCCTTGGGGACTTTGGACAAAGTTCAGTGACCATTTGGGGTTTTTTCTCAAATCATGTATAGGGGCTGATGTCTGCACATTGCCAAAAAGTCAAGGCAAAGAAAGAATATAACTTACAAATTTTTTTTATAAAGAAATTTAAGAAGAAAAATTAATCCGAACCTCTTGAATTAATAACGGCTCCTTAAGGCAAATTTGTTCCCTCTAGTGTCGAAAGTATTGAACAGTTTTTTGTAGAATATAACAAATTTCGTTCTTGTAGATGTAGCACTCAAATATACCAAAAGATGGGTAGCTAAACTTTTTGACTCTTACGGGGTGTTTGATAAAGCTTTTGATAAGAAATTCGATATATTTTAGTTAAAATTGATTAAATGTGCAGTTAAAAAGTTGTGTGTCTTATAAAATGTGGGTAAATTAAATATTGACTTTGACCTTTACTACTAAAAAACATGGCTTCAAGCACGGATTTTCCGTTCCTAAAGCCATGATATCCGTTGTTACTAGTCTTTACCAACAGAAAAATAACAACTGAAATTCCATTGCTATTTTAAGGGATGCTGATAGTGTATTAGTTTTACCAACAGGATTTCCATTTTTGAATGTCTTTCCATTACCAACGGAAAGTCCATTGGTAAAAACCTCTTCGTTTCCAATAAAAATTCCGCTGGTAAAAACCCCGTCATTTCCAACGGAAATTTCGTTGGTAAAAGTCTTTTCTTTACCAATAAATGTCCGTTGGTAAAGACCTTATAATTGTCAACGGATATTCCATTGGTAGAAAGTCTTCATTACCGATGGAAATTTCGTTGGTGAAAACATTGTCCTAATAAAATATGGATATTACCAATTGAATAATTGACCAACGAATGATCCATTGCTAAAATTATATTCTTATACTTCAATACCAACGAAAAATCCTTTGGAGAATCTTAATTTATTATTTTTTAATAAAAATAATAAAAAATTTATACAACCCACTAATTATTAATTATTAATTTCAAAATGCATTAATAATCAAATTTGTCAAAACACACTAAGTTTTAATAGATTAAATTATTACATCGAAATTCCAAATTTCAAATGTCATGTCTCACATATCATCATTTCTTGATCCCGAACTAGAAGGAAATTAAAAATTAGGAATATTTAGTTCCCTGAGCATGCTTTGCACTGTTTCTCGCATCTCGATATTATGATTTCTTTCAACTCGTTCAAGACGTATAGTGAGATCATCAATCCTTTCATTGCTTTCATCTATTGTATTTCGTACAATTGCTATTTCTGACAACAAATTATTCACCTCTTCATCACATACAAGTATTAAATGTCTAAAAGTGAAGCAGGTTGTCTAGGACGAAACCCACGACCTTTAGATGGACTGTTGACATCATCGATCCTTGAATTAGGATTGAACTCGTGTTAATTATCCCTAACAGTACCATACTTGGACTCGATTGAAGTCTTATAAGTGTCATGTGAAAAAAAAATCTTAGTAACAACTATATGAATAAACTATGAAGTACATGAACTCTAATTGTACTTACAAGAACTTGCTTGGATTTTTTATCAACAAAATCGCCAAGTCCGTGATTCTTCCTGTGAACATGACTGAAAAACTCTAATTGAGACATTGGATGATACATATCCTTTTCCTAAAATATGCAACTAATTAATAATAATCGATTAAAAATACACATGAAGTTTAAAACACAAAATTGAAATAGTATGAAAAAAATATACCAATCTTTTCTTAGTAATCACAAAGGAGATTGAACCAGCAATATGCTTCTTCATTTCACCATCTTGTCCTTGTGCAAGACGATTTTCCTTGGCAATCTTTGTATTATTTTTTCCATTTTTCAGTATTCCGATAATTTACAAGACTATCCAAATGCTCTGCTCTTATCCAACGTGGGGCCATGTCCTTTCCAATCAGCAGGATTATCTGACTGACTTGTACGCTTTGCTTTCTCGCAAGCATCATTCATCATATCTCTATATCTATCCTTCGCTGTGACCTTCCATGTGTCATACACGTCGATAGTGTTCGTATTCGGCCATACATATTTATTCTTATATATAAATAAAAAATCAATTCATGGACCTAATGAATATAAAAATTTTCCGAATATAAAAAATTTCCAAATATAATAAATAATAAATACCATAAATCGATCCCATAAACCATCTCTTATGGCTTGTGGCATCGAGCAAAATGTGGGGTATGGACCATCAAAATATGCTTTCATGTTGCGGTGTTGTCACGGGGCATGAAAGTTTCACCAAAATTAGGAAAAAGTCGATAAGTTACACAACCATATAAGAAACATGAAATCTTTAAATGTTATCATCTTTAACCATAGGTATATGTTATATTCTTTAAAAAATATATATGTAATAAATGTTATCATATTTAACCACAAGTTGCTATATTTTAAATAAAAGAAGAAAATACTACAACTTGAAAGAAATATGGCAATATAAAGCACATTGATTGGTCTAACAATCAAAATAAAATATGACGAGTTTACATATGTTTTACACATTGCTATTGTGAGATATGGCAGCTTCATCTCTTTGTTTCTCTCAGCATTAATCCCTATGTCTTAGCTTTTTGAGTCTCAACATCAACATGCCTCAACTTCAATGCATTACTCACTAATCATGAATGAATTTATAAATTATTCTAGCCCTCTCATAACAACTATTTAACTTGATTTTCTTCATAAATTAGTTCTCATTCTGTTTGTCATTTTACTTGTGTTTTGAGGTCGAAACATCTCAACATGTGTACATATAAATATTAGTTGTTAAAACAAACAAACAATAAATATATCATCTTTTTTCACCATCAGTTTCACTTGTTTAACATTTAGCAAAGTTCTTTTCCAATTACAAAATACCAACAAGTATGTTTCTAAATATATAAAATCAGCTGAAAATAAATGTATACTTACGTGCTATTTTTAATAGTTATTTCGATATGTTGTGATCGATCAATAGGCATTGGGGTACCTCGATTAGGACCCTTGGTCCTATTACTAGCTCTGGGCAAATCATCTGCATGCTCACCTCTCAACTTATCATTGAGAGTACTAGGATCATGATGTTCATTATTGCTCCTTATAGACCTTGTACCATCGCCACATCTTGATTTACGCTGCCTTGCTTGGCTAGATGTGTTTTCTCCTCTAGTTAGCAACATCTTGCATGCCAAGTAAATTGATTTAATATTATCAAAGTTTGTCCTTACATTTGTATTTGATCAATGTTTTATATTTTGTATATCCAAAGAACAATGTTTTAGTTTATAAACAATGATTGTAGTCAACTACAAGTGTGAAGAGAAGCAACTTGTAGATGATAATATCTCATCCATAGTTTTAATTAAGAAAAAAAAAATTATACAGGCAATAATGCTTCCCCATCATCATTCCTTGTTGGTTAAATTATTTCCTTTAGTAAGTCCAGTTTCATCCTTATATCTTACTAAGCGACATCAAGTACATTTGAAAGATGGATAATTAAATATACTTGTCACCTTTGAGCCTATTAGATCCAGACATATCTTCTTGATAAAGTTCATCATCCACGTGTTCATCTTCGACCTCATGACTGGAAATATTAGCCTCATGATTACCATATCCATCACGCGCAGATCCCCTATTACCATTTTGTATAGATCTCTGCTGACTTGCTTGACCAGTATATCCTCCATTAGTTGGGGACATAGTGCTTACAAAACCAATTCAAATCAATACTAGTTAAATTTGTTGCCAAGCTGTTAATTTCTTTTAATTTACACACATATTTTATAGTGCATAATAAAAATATATTTAAAATTACCTGTGACCCCTAGCCCAATTATTAGATCTAGATGGCATGTCTTCTTGGTACAATGGTTCATCTATATCCTCATCTTCCATATCATAATTGGAAATATTAGCCTCACGAGATCAATAACTGCCGCGTGTAGAACTCCTTCCACTATCCCTTGTGGATCTCTCATAACTTGATTGACTAGATTTATAACCTCCTCTAGTCCGTGTCATCCTGCTTGCAAAGCCAATTCAAAATATGAAGGAACAAAAATTAAATACAATAGTACTAAATTAAATAAATATTTTTACTAAAGTAAAGAGAACATAAGAAAACACAAAAATAATAATGGTTATAAGCGTACATGTTCATCATTGTCATTTTCTTCGATGTAGAGCTATGTCATTGTCTACCTCATGTATATCATCTTGTTCCTGTGAACTTTCTTCTGTATTAAGCATGTGAGAGTTCACAGTATTACTAGTCTCCTCAACTTCTACTTGTTCCGGAAAAACATTATCTCGAACTAAATTTTCATGATCTAATTCTGGAGCTATTGAATGTGGTTGTATATTAGTTGATTGATCCTTATGGAATGGAAATTCAATCAATGTATTACAATCATCATTTTCTGATAGGATTCCTCAAATATTTGATCACATGTCGGGCTTCTGTTTTCACAACTGTCCACCAATCACATCTATCTCTAGAATTTGAAGGAAGCTTTGTGTAGTATACTTGTTGAGCTTGTTGGGCAAGTACGAAAATGTCATTTCTCACTACTATATATTTTCTTTTGATTAATCTCGACAAGGTTAAATCGTAGATGTACACGAATCCCATTCTCATTGTCAAACCAATCACATTTAAATAAGACAACCTTATTTTGAGGTCCAAAATATTCAACTTCCCAAACTTCAAGTAAGATGCCATAGTAGTCGCGCTCATAGTCATTATAACAACTTCCAAGAATGCACACACAACTATTTGTAGTCGTTTTATTCAAACCATATTCAAAACTATGGAACTTGAAACCATTTACAAAGTATCCATCATAATAGTTCACTTTACAAGAAGGACCCAAAGTGATGTTCTTTACTTCTGAGTCCATCATATTCCTATCATCCAAAACCTGAGAATACAAAATGTGTTTACTATTAGCTTATGTAGGTTATATGTATAATATTGAGCATCTTACATATTCTTTTAACCAATGGAGAAAGCGATTGTCACGTAATTGATCAAGCTGTGCATCAGATAGCTGAGGATAATCTATTCTCAGATGTTCATCGAACTTCCTATAAATAAGGTCACGATGTAAAAGTTAGTGTAACTAATTATGATTCCGGAAAATATATAATGATTATTAGCCTATACCTTACAAAAGGGATAATTTCTTCACAGTTTAATAGCACATAAAGTGATGCTGCTTGTAGCTCTTCGTCTTTCATAAACTTTATAGTTGGAGCCTTATTACTAAGGAATTGATCGAACTTTGTAAAAATTGATAGTCTTCCTTATGGATTAATAGACCTTCCATCATCATTCCTCGGTGGACGATTCAATCATGTTTCAGCATTTCAGTTAAAATATAACCTATAAAAGTTAGATGTCTCATCTACAAGATATGCTTCTACTAAAGATGCCTCAACATGATTTTGATTTTTTTATCTTCTTTTTTAGGTGAAATAAGTACTTGAAATGTATGGGTATTATGTTAATATACATATTAATATATGGAATGTATAATGCTAATAATTTACACGTTACCTCTTAAAAGGATACATCCATTGATATTGCACAAGACTTCCTACCTTAGCTTCATATGCTAAGTGAACTGGCTAATGTTCCATTGAGTCAAAAAATGCTGGTGGGAAAATCTTTTCTAGTTTGCATAATGTTACAACAATATTGCCTTCAGGTTGTTCCATGTCTTGTACTCTTAAACCAATAGATCATATATCTCTAAAAACAATGACTAAGTTCAGTTAATTCTTCCCAAATTGGTTTTGGCAATAGATCTTTAAATGCTATTGGAATCAATCTTTGCATAAAGATGTGACAATCATGGCTCTTCATCCCATAAAACTCACCATCACCCTTAACACAACAAGCAATGTTAGAAGAATAACCATTTGGCATTCTTAATCCTTTAATCCAATCACATACATTCCTTTTTTGGTCCTTTGTCAAAGTATAAGAGGCCTTTGGCTTATAAGTTTTTTTGTTTCCATCTCTAAATAAGTGAAGCTCCAGCCGATTACAATGAATCTCCAAATCCATCCTTGCTTCTATGTTATCCTTTGTTTTTCCTTTTATGCCCATAACTGTGTTAAACACATTATCAAATACTTTCTTTTTTTTTTCAGTTTGCTTCACATCTAAGTTGTGGCACATGAGATTTGTATGCCAATAAGGTAATTCCCGAAATATACTTTTCATTACCCAATTACGGTTACATTCGAAACCTTCAATATCTTGTCTACTAGATGCTTTGTCATAAGGAATGTCGGGAAGGTTCTCAAGCACACGTCGTCCTTTTCAATTGTAACTTTCATAAACTTGTCTCGTTGTTTTCTGAACGGATGATCTTTTGGTAAGAAGCGATGATGACAATCAAAATAACAGCTCTTACGTCCATGTTTAAGTCTAAAGGATTTAGTTAGATATATGTAATAAGGACAAGCCATTGGACCATGTGTACTCCATCCAGATGAATCTCACCAAGAATATGTACCTGTGTGGAAGAAGAAGAGAAAATTATGAATCACAAGCCATATTGAGATAAGTGACGGTTGAATTTTTGGAGAGGGTGATAGAATGATCTTGCGATTTGTAGAGATGATTTGTGATGGAAAAGGTTTTGGTTGAGGAAGAGGAAGAGTTCTCTAAAATTAGGGAACATGTTTTGATGGGAGGCCAAAGAAAATTAGGAGGAAATTGAAACTTTCCTATTTTATTTATCTTTTTAATTTATAAAATATCAAAATATTTTATTTACTATATTTTACGATGTTTATTTTAAATTCTTAACAGTGAAATAAAGTTTGGTATCAACTTTGAATTTTAATAATTAATTGAGGGATAAGAAAATAATTCAACGTCATCCATCCCATCATTAAGTAATTATTGCGAGGGGAACATTGTCCCCACCTCAAATTTCTCCATTCCATCCCGTATCATTTTATTTTAATATTTTTAATTTCAATATCGTTCAAAAAATTTCTTAAAAAAAGTTAAAAATAATTAACTAAAAGATATGAACGAAGATATTATATCCTCGTCTTGCCTTTCGTAAAATTTCGACGAGATGATAATTGGGGACGACCATCACATATTCACCTCGATCTATTATCATTTCTAGTCATATATATGTTATCATATAAAAGCTATGTAGTAATTTATGAAAAAAAAATATTAAATTTGATTATGTTTTAATTGGTTAATATTTAATCAGGAGTCATGATGATCAAATTTGTATATATTGTCAATTAAAAAACTAAATAGATATGAATATATTGAAATTGATTTAAGCATGTACTTGATTATAAGTTAATTATCTTCTTAAGATTCTAAACGCAAAAATCTTCGATGAAAGTTCTTGTAATTAAAAAGTAGTGAAAAATCTTGTTTTAATATTTTTTTGTTGTCTTGTAATATTTAAACATGAGAACTTACAATTAAAGTATCATATTTATTTTAAATAATCATTTAGCAGTACTTACTATAGCCCCTGTTTGAACCCCATTCTACATTATAGTATATTTTTTCTCTACAGTACTCTTTTTCAATTATACATTTTTCATTAAAATAATATTATACATAAATAAATAAAAAAATCTTCTTTCCTACCACACATTATCCATCAATCACTAGTCTACAATACATTACTTCAAATTAATGGACTCAAACAGGACAACAATGAAGCTAAATATTATAGGATTTCACTTTAAAGAAGGAATTCCCAACAAAAGGAAGTCGTATTGCAGTACATAAACTGCTTTGTCTATGTATTTCTCACACATGATTAGATTGATTTTTTGTATTTTTGTAATTAGGCCCTTGTTTTGTATTGATTTAAATCAAATTTTAATCTAAGTTAAAGTCAAACAATTAATATTAAACACATTTTTTATAGATCCCGTAATTTTTCAACCACATATTTCAAAAACTTTTATCAAAATCTACTAAAAGTTATAAAAGTTTAATTTAATCCTCATCAAAAAGGGGCTAAATTACTTCACTGTAAAAAAATTCAAATGTTAAATGAAATATCATTATTTACATTAATCCTTGAGCGATTAACCATTACCTCCGATTAATTCAACTTTATCACTTTCAGAAATTGATATACCTAATATCATCAACAGATTTATCGTAGGTGATAGAAATTATATTCATCCATATGTAAAAGCTTGAACTATCTTTTATTAACAAAAAATAATTTACGTCACCTATGGAATACTCGTAGATGAAAGATCCAAATCTTAGCTAACTATATTAGGCACGGAATATCTATTGATAAAGAGATGTCACCTTTAGTAACCGCAATTCCGTAGTTAAATTGCAGTTAAAAGTGAACACTTTTGCCAATGGATCACCTACGAAATTTTCGTAGGTAAAAGTTTGAAATATCTTTTCTTAATAAAAGTTGATATACATCACTGACGAAAATGCCCTTTAGTAACTACGATTTCCTAGCTTATTACTGTAATTAAAAGTGGATTATTTTTACCAACAGATAATCTGTTTTCGATTACCAACGTATTACGTTCATTGGTGATCATCGATACATCTTCCATGAAATATCCGTAGGTAAAACATATAAATGTTATACAACTACATGAGGCACGGAATATCCATTGGCAAAGGGATATCACAGTTACCGACGACAATTCTATTACCAATTACCGTAGTTAAAAGTGGATTATTTTTACCAACATATAATATGTTTCTAATTACCAACAGATTATGTTCGTTTGTGATTATCAATACATCGCCTAAAGAATATCCATAGGTGAAATGTCCAAATGTTCGACAACTAAATTAGGCACGGAATATCCGTTGTCGAAGAGATGTCGCCATTACCAATGGCATTTCCATTACCGATTATCGTAGCTAAAAGTTGATTACTTTTACCAATGGATAATCCGTTTTTGATTACCAACGGATATACTCAATTGGTAATTTTTCGTTGGTGAAAAGCTCTGTTTTAGTAATGCTTTTAGTAACTTTTAAGCTATCTCAAATTAGTACTTAAAACCTAACCTTGAAGCTTAAAATTTGGAAATGTGTGTTTGGTAAAATTTATCAAGTGTACGGAATCGTTGACAAGTAATACAATTTATGAGTTAAGAGTTATCGTCCCACAGGAATAAATTCAATTTAAATTTACTAGTTATATATAGAATTCAAATTTTGTAACACAAAAAGAGAGTTTGATTTGATTTATGCTAAATTAATCTAAGAAACCTGTAAAAGTGTGGTTTTAATCAATTTATGGTGATTGTATTGGAATTCGAATCCACTTACTACTATCTATTTAAAATTTCAATTACGTAGTTTAATCATATTCATGCGTTCGTGACAATCGATAAAGTTAATGTATTTAACTTCCTTTTACAAGATAAATTAACTCTGTTCTAATCACGACTTGGATCTATTTCTATATCAACTTCGAATGATTAAAACATATTTCAGATTTTCCATATGATTACATACGTGATAAATGTTATTCCTGACATCTATTACACATATGCTAATTTTGCGCTTCTAAACTTATTATGTGTCTTCTAACACTACCACAAGCAACTAATTATTTAATTGGTGATTAAGCAATTAAATAATTGAATGGGTATGTAAAATTAATCAAGAATCATAAGAAATAAATTGAATTACTAGTCTTGAATTATAATAAATAAAACAATAGGGTTCATATAGCTTAGCATTCATTTAAATAAATTACAAAAAACAATAATGGAAAATCATCACCCGAATCATAAAAGAATGCAAAAGATGTTAATCTTCAATTCCAAGATTGATTTCTTTAAATTCTTGATGTAATTGACTTTAATTCCTTGCTAGGGTTTCATCTTCTCTCTCAAAAGAAATGAGTTGATCTCTTGTTCTTGAGGAATTTGATAATATTTTTATGTATGAAGAAGTAAGAGAGAGTTTATCCCAAGTGTTGTCCTTGTTTTGTATTTATAAAAGTCAGAAAATATGTCAAAAGCGCGTCCAATTTGGATTCGAAAAGAGTTTGAATTGTCAAAAGAAACTGGTAACTCATATGAAAAAATAGTCTCCCGCCCGCGTCGGCATAACTACAATTTGTTTATATTTTAATTGGGTTGGATATTGGAAGGTTTAGTAACGGGTTCTTTTTAAGGAAAACAGTTTCTTTGTATCTTCATATGGTAACAGCATTCAATTAAATTTTTTTCCTGAAGGTCAACGTGTTTAGTCGTATTGAGCATGGAAGAAGAAATTACAACTCAAACATTCACACCACAAGTTGCGGAGGAACACAAGCCTAAAGTTGGTCAAGAATTTGAATCAATTGAAGCTGAATATGAATTTTATAACAACTACGCAAAAGAAGCTGGATTTAGTGCTCAAACGTCAACTAGTAAGAAGAGACCAGGTACAAATGAGCACATCCTAAAAAAAATTGTATGTTACAAAGAAAGACAAACAGATGAAAATTATCAGAAAAAGTTGAAGCATGCTATTCAACGAAGTGGTGAAAGAAATAGGGGAATTGTTCGTATGGGTTGCAAGGCTGAATTAATTGTGGTTAGGAATAAATCATCTGCTTATTGAATTGTTAGTAGTTTCTTGGAGACACATAATCATTAACCCATGACTCCATCTAGAGTACACTTATTGAGGTTGCATCGGCACATTTCAAATGCGAAGAAGGCTTTGGTACAACAATTATCTGAAGCAAACGTGTCGACCAGTCAACACATAAGTTTGATGGAAATTGAATATGGAGGTCCTTAAAATATTGGATGTACAGAGAGAGACATCCAAAATTACGAAAGAGATCTGAAAGAAGAAATGAAGGAAATTGATGCAGAGTCACTGATCTACTGCAGTGCAAGAAGTAAGCAGCAAATTCAAATTGCTAGACATTTGCTTTAGAGAAGGAAAAAGATTCGGGTTTTCACTTTGATTTTGATAAAGACAGTGATGACAGGTTGGTTAGGTGTTTTTGGGCTGATTCTTTCTCCAGGAGGGCATATAACTTTTTTGGTGATGTAGTTATTTTTGATACTACGTACAACACAAATAGATATGGGATGATTTTTGCTCCATTCACCGGAGTTAATCATCACGGTCAGACAATAATATTTGGTTGTGGATTTTTAAGTGATCAGACAATTGATTCGTTTATTTGGTTACTCGGTCAATGGATGAATGCCATGCCTAGGGGAGCACCACAAATGATCATCACAGACCAAGATCCTGCATTGACAAGAGCAATTGCACAAGTTATTTCGAATACATTTTATCGTTATTGCATATGGCATATCCTGAACAAATTTTCTGAAAAGCTTAACACAGTAATTTATCGAGGCAACTACCATTTGATGAAAAACATTATTATGAACTCAGAGGATAGTGAAGAGTTTGAAACTAGTTGGATGAATATGTTGCAATCAACTAAACTGGGAGATAATGATTGGCTTCAGCAAATATATGAGATGCGTGGTAGACGGGTTCCTACATTTGTTAAACATATCTTTGCAGCGGGAATGTTGAGTAGTCAAAGAGCATAAAGTTCTCATTCATTTCTCAAAAGGTACATTTCAAAGAAAAACTCATTGATGGATTTTATTATACGCTTTAATAGAGTCCTTGGACACCAAAGGCATCATGAGTTGATGGCTAACCATTGTGATATTAATGAACAACCAAGGATGAAATCCTTATGGCCAATGGAAGTTCAAACGTCAAAGATTTATACAAGAAAGGTTTTTCAAAGTTTCAGGAGGTGATATTTGAGATTCAAGCTACGTCATACATAATTTATTTGAAGATGAAACTAGTGTGATTTATACAGCTACAAGGGTCGAAGAATCTTCTTCATCAAGATGCCAAAAACTTAATTATAGCAAGTTTTTAGATACTGTATGTTGTAGTTGTCAACGATTTGAATGTGAAGGAATTCCATGTAGGCATCTACTGGCATATTTCAGGATCAAACAAATTTTACAATTGCCAACTCAATATAGTCTTCAAAGGTGGACAAAACATGTGAAAGTTGGCCAAGTATGGGACAAGGATCATGAAGACACTACAAAAAATAACCGATTTCGCGACAAAAAAATGTTGTCGCAAAAATTGAGATTTTGTTGCTAAAGTAATTTAGCGACGACAATATGTTTGTTGCGGGTATTGTCGCGCTATATGAGTCACAGAATGCGTTTTGCGACAACTTTGGACCACTCATCGCATTAACAAAATTGCAACAATATTTGTTTGACACAAAAAATTATGAAATAGCAACACAGTATTTGTAGCAATAATGTCGTCACAATGTATATATGTCGCTAAAAATTAAAAAGGCGACAAGTTAGTTTGTCGCAACGAATATTCCAATAAAGTTTTTACGAGAAATATGTTTATTGCAAATGCTGAGTTACAAAATGTATTTTGCGACAATTTTTGACAATTTATCGCATTAACAAAATTGCAACACTATTTATTTGACGCAAAAAATACGAAATAGAAGCATGATATTCGTGGCCATAATGTCGTCGCAATGCATGTTGCTAAAAAATAAAAGGGCGATAAAACAATTTGTCGCTATAATTATTACAATAAAGTTTTTACAAGAAAAATGTTTGTTGCAAGTATTCTTTTATTTATAAGTCCAAGTTGTGCTCGTAGTTAAATTTATTCTACAATACAAAAAGGTTGTCGCTTCAGCAATGTATAATTGTCGTCTAATTTATTCCATCTTTATTTATGTATGTCATGCACTCTATTATAAACATATAAAAGCATTGCTAATATTATTTTGTGACAATGGATATTCGTTGCACAATAATTTCAAAAATGATAATACTCAATTTCTTACATTGCAACAAAGTCGCTATTATTGTACACATTTATCTGAAAATGTAACTCCATTAAAGATAGATTATGACTGTAAAAAGAATGCTTCAATGTACAATAATTAAAATATAAATAATTACAAAATAAATAAAAAAATTCATATTATTGTTAGCCTAATAGATAGTTATCTCCAAAACTATAACAAATACAAATAAAGCATAATCCTTGTAATTTCAAGGTCGAAGAACTTAGGGTGGTTCAACAAACTTGAAAAGTAGAAAACATAAGTAGAAATATAAAAGAAATAACAAAAAACTCATGGGACACCAATAACATTCTTGACTCCAAGGCATGCTTCCAACTCACCATCAATTTGTTCTCTGGTTGAATAAGCATTCCTATAAGGAAAAACCCCACAATTTTAGTAACAGAGACACATATGAAAAGTAGTTAATGTTAGCTATAAGAAAAATATATCAATTAGAAAGAAAGCCTTTGTTGCAGACACCCTAAAGCTGATAGGTCAATTAGCCGCTATCCAAATAATGTAAAAAGAAAGAAAGAAAGAAATGACACCCAACTCCACTTGGCATCTATCTGATCATTCAAAAGAAACATCAAACCCAATTTATGCATTGAGACCATATCAAGCAGGGAAGGAACACACTATAAGGAGTAAATATAATTGCTTTGTCAATGGAGAAATATGCAAGTGTATTTCATTTCTGCACATGGAAAGCAACCCATAATATTAAGTACTTGCATGATACTTCTACAGTATAACTAGAATTTGCAATGTTAACAAGCCACATTAGTCAACATAGAAAAGTGCTATAAGTAAAGCACATGGTTTAAAATATGTAATAGCTAAACCAAGGTTATTTATGTAATGAGTACATCCTTTGCTAAGTGACATTTATTTCTGCTACATGTAAATCAAACTTTACCCAATCTACAAGACAACCGAATTGTCAATTTGAAGTTATTTCCACATCACGAGAGAAATTTTTTAATTAAGTTCATATAACCTACAGCTCACTAGAAAATTTGAAATACATTCATAAATCCATGGCAACACTATCAATTAACAATAATTTCCAAATAGATAAGCAAAGAACAAAAAAGAAAAAAAGTAAACATACTTTCATCTCCATCTCTGCGGTGTTCAATCAGGCAAAGCCCAAGATATCGGCTCAGGACACAGCACACCATTATTTGTATAGCAATCAAACTGAGGAATGAATAATTTGTTGAACTCAGATCCTATGGCTGCAGGATGAGGATTAATGGGGTGGTGTGTGCGCAACCAAACATTTTTTTATGTTTATTTTGTGTTCCTTCCTCTGTGTACTTTGTGAATAGTGAGAAATTTAGAATGTGTTGCAATGAGAGTGCAGTGAGGCCACATATATAGGCAGGGCCGTGTGGGGTGGGGCTATACTCAAGGGAGTGTGTAATGTGGGACCCATGAGAGTACTGGTATGTGACGACATTGTTTATCGACAGCATTGCCATCAATTTTGTAAATGTAGTTACGTTATGATGTGAACGAGCACCTGATGTCCATCATAATATATGAAAGTATAAGATAAATAAAACTGTTAAGGAGTGGATTTCATATAAATGGGATTACAGACTAAAATCTAATAACTGTATCAGTCTGGAAGATAATGAAACAAAGTCTTGATTCCAATTAATATATGTAATATGTTTGAATCATTTTCACCACTACATTCAATAAAATACATTTACCTTAGGTCAGCGGAATTTAACATTTATCATATATCATTTTGCATCCAAATGCATGTGTTACATATGAAAATCAAGTTGATCATAAAGGTTTGATAAAGAGCTACAATAGGATACTCTCAAAGATTGGGTAAGAAAATTTAAGATTTGTGAATTCTAGAAGGAGGATACCTTAACATCACCATTCTCTATCAATAAAATGTTTGGCACTGCCAAAACATAATGCTTGGATTATCATTTCTGACAAATTTAGAGGATGAAGAAAGAGATTGCTAATGCACTGAAAAACTTAGAGAAAGAAGACATGAGACTGATAATGTGAATTTAATGCAACAACTAGAAGGAAAATGTGATCTTCCTCCACAAAAAACAACAAAATCAAAGGGTATCTGTAATACCTTATTGCACTACTTCTAAAAGATTAAGAGGATACACCAATAATAGACCACTAATGTAGATTGAGAAAATGTGGCCATGTATGTCTTTATTTAAAAGTATGATGAGAACTGATTTTTGTTAGCTAATTGATGGCCCCTTGTAATGTATTTCCCTTCACTGTGAAGATATTTGATTGCATGGACCAAATCACGTAGGATGCTACAAATAGAGACTTCATCCAATGCCTGGTTCGATTGAATCTGCAAGAGAAAAATAAGCATAAATATCATAATCTATGTTCTATAATAGCATCCATATCATAGTGTTTTTACCCTTACTTATGATGAACTCAAAAACAATAGATCCTCCCTTGCGGAAATGTTTGTTTCATAAGCGTCAAGCTCAAACGTTTAAAAGTAATAAAAAAAACATAGCCTACTTAGTCGCAACAATTAGACCTAACACCGGCCATTGAAATGTCAACTATATTGTCACAATCTAGACATTCATAGGAGGATTTACCTTCACATTCCTCTTTTATGCATTAATCTAGAATAGCTAGCACACTATTTGGAAATGAAGAATGCTTCTTTAAGCCTTGCAAAGGAAACCTGAATGAGCCTACAAATGAGGAATATGCAGAGAGCTTGTGAATGAAATTTTTATAGTTATGTTCGACTAGGTATAGAAAGACAATTGCAAACGCCATGAAGTTTACCAAAAAAGAAAGAAAGAAAGATAATCACTTCTAATTGCTAGTAAATAATAAAAAAATGGAGGCGTAGGTTGATAGAAAGATATATCCACAGCAACTTAATATCAATGACTAATTGTTATCTTAGATGGTTCAAATCAATCTAAGAAATTTCCTATCTAACCTCGAATTGTAGCAAGTTTGAACATGGAATGGAATCCAAATTTGGGGCAATCACTTGCCATATGTAAATTACCTACCAGATCAGCAATAGAACCACCAACTAGCTATCCCATTGTCATCCATAACTTAGTCTGGTGCATAATAGAAGCATAATAATCGGAGATATATGGAGATAAACATTGAGAAGGAACTGCGATAATTGTGTAATTTAGTGTTTTCAGCATTCACCAAAGTCGTTCAATCAAAAGTGCAAGACAGAATACCTTAGTAGAAGCTTTTCGAAAAAGTGGAGCCAACACCAATTAATTGAGGGAATTCAAATAGAAATTGAAAACATATGCACCAATCGAGGCTGGAAGTCATCAACAGCAAAAGAAGCACAATCGCCTTCTCTGAATAAAGACAACTACACAGAGAAACACCAATAGTCGTCCGTCAGGATGTTTTGATGGACTTTTGCACAAAATCTAGAAAATTTTCTAATCAATTGCCGTCTTTATTTTTCTTTCTGCCCTATGCCGTTTGTATCTCTATACGATTTCTGTCGGTACTCTTTTGTCTAATATGCCTCCATCTTCCCTAATTCCAAAAGGAGTCTTTTTCTATCCTCGGCCTTTTTTTGGGTTTCAAACAAAGTCGTTGATTTTCATTCCAATTGGTTCGAGGCCCATTTAAAATAGTGTTTCTTATCAAGGCCCCACTTTTCTCAAATAATGTATTTTATTTCTTAAGTTCATTTAGCCTATGTTTGATTTCCATTTTTGGGATAAAATGAATTATGGAATAATAATTTTTTGAAGACTGTATGATTAAAAAGTAAAAAAAAAAAAAAAAGTTTTTAAAATTCGTGTATAATTATTTCATAGAAAAATGTGTTGTTGAAAATGAGTTTTAAAAAAAAAACATTCTAGAAAAAATGGGGATCAAACAAGGGCTTATTTGTGCAGTCTTTCTCCATCTTCAATTTCAAATATTTAGAATTTGATCCGAAAACTACAAATTTCTTTCAATTTCAGCTTTATTGATCCATATTAACATCAATCTCGAGTTTTTTTCTAATGTAATCCAAAAATACAAATAATGAAGATTGCTCTACTCTAATACTAACAATTTACGATTTTGTCCATGCTTCAATTTGTTTGCACATATTTGATCACTCCAATGTTCAAATCTTCAACTTTGAATCTCGTAGAGACTTCCATATTGATCCCTAAATCTCCATATTCATACAAAAATTGAACCTCATCAAGTTTCAAATGTGTTCAAATCAATCTCCAAATTTTTTTAAGTTACATTTCAATCCCAAAACTTTTCGTTATAGCATATTTTAACTGTAGTTTGTAACATGTAATTTTTATTTTGATGTACTTGAAATAACTTTTGTTATATCTTAATACAAGCAGTATAGGTCTACATAAAGTATGTTTTAAATTGAACTTGATTCTTTAATCGTCTAATGATTTTTTTTAATTTTTGTTCGATACAAATTTTTTCTAAAAATTATATAAAGCTTTCATTATAAAAATTTCCTCTTGCTAAGAAATAATGAAATTTTTGAAAATATTTAATTATCTTCAACTAGAAGAAATTAAGACAACAATCAAAGAATGTTACAAAATATAATAAAAGTAACGGACGAGATACATCGCAAAAACTTAACAACAACGTTTATTAAATGGTTTTTGCAACGTGCATTGCACGTTGCAAAAACTTAAATGAACACGTGGATGTTTTGTTATAGAACAAAACATTGGAGACCCGCTAAGAGATTCCACATGGATAACTATCTGAGTGTCAGTGGCTAATCTCTAACGTTCGGTAGTGGAATTGATCCTTTGACTTGAGGTCGTCATAGTACCCTATATGAGGACAGTCATACTTTGGCAGTGTTGGATGTTGCTCTGAAAGGGGCAGCTAATACGACATCATTCGGGTACGTCAAGAATCGTATGAAGGTTGTGATTGATCAATAAAGGATTCGTCACTCTTAGATAGTAGGAGATTATGATCTGCGTTTCATTCAATTAAGTCGATGATGAAATCCTTGGCCAAGGTGTACTCATAAGTCGAAAAGGAGTTTTCGATTTATATTGACTTAATAGTGGAATGAAAGATATGATCAATGATCGAGATTGACACAATTCCATATCTCGTAATTGATCGGATCATATTGAGGAAGGGATAATAGTTTCACGGTAAACGAACGAATTTGGTTTTGTCATACCACGTGACATTTTCCGTCACATGTATTACCCTGACACATTGCTAGATGTCAATCAGGGACGACGAGTGTGAATTGATGATAAATTAAAAGGGTGTATTAATTTATCAATTTTGATTAGATCAAAGTAATATTTCACGACGTTAGGCATCGTGGTCGGGAACCTAATGGGTCGCACACAAAAGAGAATTGGAAGATTGCAAATTGTCAATTGGTTAATTTAACAATCGTTGGATAAATTATTAATTGAATTTGTTATTTATAATCCCGAATTAATTAATTGGATTAATTAATTCACGGACCGGGTTTAATTAATTGGATTAATTAAATATTGGATCGGATCGGGCCGGTTCCGTTTGGGTTTATATATATATGCAGCTAGGGTTTGAGGTCCATAAGGTTTTCATTATTCTAGCTGGCACAAGAGAAAAATCCTAGCAGTTGCAGTCTATTCTTTGTGTGAATTTCATTGGAGGCTGGACAATTGGACAGATGTGGGAGGCAGATTCAAGCTGCTGGAAAGGAACAACGCAAAGGAGTTTGCAAATTACAAGAAAATGTATATTTCTTATCACAGTTTTTATCTAAATACAAAGCTGAATCCTGAATGGGAATTGAAACTTGTTAAATTCCGTTATGCATGTTTAAGTAAATTCCCTACAGTGGTATCAAAGCCAACTTTGTATTTGTTAGGAACTGTTTAACGTGTTGATTAAATTAAATGTTATTTTAATCACGTTCATTCCTAAATCTAGCAAATATAGTTTTAAATTTTTTTTTTGTCTTTTTGGATCTGTTCTTGAAAAAAAAAAAAAATTGGGTCGAGAGGCGGGGCGGTGCCGCCGCGCGGAGCGGCAGGCGCGCGCAGGTGCTACAACATGCAGCGTGAGGGCGCTTCTCCATGCTGCAATCCGGCAGCACAAGGCGCTCCTCCTACAGCGCTTCGCGCTGCAACCAGCAGCTGGAGGAGCTACTTCTGCAGCGCCTCCGCGCTGCAACTGGAAGCGCGAGGCGCTGCCCCAGCAGCGCTTTCGAGCTGCAACCGGCAGCACGATGCACTACTGATTATTTCTAACGGGCGGCGCCGGTGCGGTGCCGCCCCAGAAAGGAGAAATTTTTTTTTTTTTTTTAGGTTTAGGGTTTTGGTAGAGGTGGGGGCCTCTGTTGCAATTAATGTAATTAGGGGCCCCTGGCTGCAATTTCACAAAAAGGGGTAATTTGCAAATTTTAAATCAGGGACCTGTTCTGTAAATTTCGATTTTGTAAGGGTCTGCTGTTAATTTCAATTTGGGTAAATTTTGTAAAATTTCAAAAAGGGTTTTGATTTTGAATTTTGAATTTTGAATTTTTTTAAAATGAGTTTTAATATGGGTTTGACCCATACCCTAATTTTGACCCAGAATTAAAAATTTTATTTAAAAATTTGACGACTTTTATATTTTTGTTAAAATTAGATTTTAACTTAAATATTTAGTTTGACCCTTAATTGAATTTTTATTATGTTTGAGAATTTTATCCTAAATTAAAATATTAATTCAATTTTATTAGAGTTGGACTCTAATATTAAATTAATTAAATTTTGTTTTGAATTAGCGCCACTTCCCTATGCAAATTAGCACTTAGAGTATGACTCTAATTTAATAATTAATTAAATTCAATTTTGATTAAATTACTTCACCCAATAGTCATGGATTAAGAGTTGGACTCTAATTCGATATTTACTTAAAATTAGATTTTAATTAAATTGGCCCGTCAATTAAATTGATTAATTAATATGATTAATTAATTGTTTAATTATCTCGATCCCAAAATTTTGATTTAATTTTGACTACTATAATTGCTAGATTTGTGAGACATTGCATATAATATTAGATATTATACATAGGAAATATTTATGTGATGAATGTTTGTGGATGATTATGGACTCGACCATATGGATGTGTTGAATGATTGATTTACTTCTTATTGTTGTGGGCCTGCAAGCTCCTTATTAAATATTGGACCTGGGAGTCCGTTGTTATTATTATTATTATGGGCCTGCGAGTCCGATTTCTTTTAAGTCTGCGTGCCAAGTAGTATAGGATATATGTTGCAAGTTCGGCCAATTGGAGGCGCAAGAAGAGGTGGACACCATGGAGATGGTGTATTGGTATTGGCCCAATACTGTACCCCTTAGGAATTGACCAACTAGTTTTCCTCATGGCTCGGAAAAACTAGATAGAACAAGTCCATAATCATCCATACTTTTGTTTATATATATATATATATATATATATATATATATATAATTGCTTGATGAGACCATTGTACATTAAATCCCTCGTTAAAAATTATTAAGTTAGTATTATTTGCCTTCCATCATTATAGTGAAAAACAAGAATCCTAAATCGACCTTAGCTTGTTGAGTACACTCAAGGAGATAAGTTTTAGAGGCATGTTAAGCTAACACATAAGATGTGTGAAGACAAAGAAGTTGTCGGCTTAATGATCTGGGAGTTGTATGGAGATACAATTGATAATAAAATCTACTCAAATGTTTTATTAGGATTTGTTGAGTACACTCAAGATCTCGATACAATGAATGGGATCCCAACCCACTGTGAATCAAGTGTGGATTCAAATAATTTATGTATGAAGGTCATGAATTTATTTTGGATAGTGGGAGCACGTTTAATTAAAGTCCATATTGAATTTATGCACATGCATTATAATACATACTAATTCTATTTTTTTCCGTCATTTATAGTTTTTGAATCATGAGTAATCATATGAATTTGAGAGGCATACTGGATGCCAACAAACTAACAGGACCAAATTTTCTCGATTAGCACCGCAATTTGAGAATCGTTCTCAAGCATGAGAAATTGGATATGTCCTTGAACAGTCATTTCCAGTGGTGCCTACTGAAAATTTCACTCAGGAAAAGGTGACTGCTTACAATAAACACAGTGATGACGATAACACTGCAGCATGTGTGATGCTTGCAGCTATGTCTCCTGAGTTGCAGAAGCAACATGAGGGTATGGATGCTTACACTATGATTTTTCATCTCAAGGAGTTGTATGATGAACAATCTCGTGTGGAGAGGTATGAGACATCTAAACAACTATATCGGTGCAAAATGGCAGAGGGATCATCAGTCAGTGCTCACGTGCTGAAGATGATTGGTTTTATTGAAAAACTGAGTTCACTGGGTTTTATCATGGATCATGAACTAAGTATTGACTTGGTTCTACAATCTCTGCCAGATAGTTATTCAGAGTTCATTATGAATTTTAACATAAATAAGATCGAATGCACACTCCCTGAGTTGCTTAATATGCTTAAAACTGTGGAACCCAATGTCAAGGCTAGCACTGAGCATGTCTTAGCTATTCATTCCTCCAAGGGGACTAAGAGGAAAATTAAAGGAAGTTTTAAGAAAACATCCAAAAAGGCTAAGGGCAATGACAAAGCAGGCAAGGACAATACCAAATCTGATTACCCATGTTATCACTGTGGAGTAAAAGGTCATTGGAAGAGGAACTGCAAGGCTTACCTCGCAAGCTTGAAGGGAAAGAGTCTTCTGAAGCTTCTACTTCAGGTATTTTTGTTATCGAGGTTAATATGTCTACTTCATTAGCTTCTTGGGTATTAGATACCGGATGTGGATCTCATATTTGTATAAATATGTAGGGACTAAAGAAAAGTAGAGCACTGCAGAAAAGAGAAGTTGACCTGCGCGTGGAAAATGGAGCAAGAGTTGCTGCATTAGCTGTAGGGACATATTTCTTACCATTGCCTTCAGGCTTAGTATTAGAATTAGAGAATTGCTATTTTGTTCCCGCCATTACTAAAAACATTATTCCTATTTCGTGTTTAGACATGAGTGGTTTTTTCAATTAATGTTAAGAACAATCGTTGTTCGTTTTATAAAGATGAGATCTTTTATGGTTGTGGTGTGCTGCAGAATGGAATTTATATTCTTGATACTGAGTCGTCTATTATGAATATAGAAAATAAAAGGCATAAAAGTGATAATCTAAATAATACATACCTTTGGCATTGCAGATTGGGTCATATTAACGACAAACACATTTCCAAGTTACATAAAGATGAATACTTAGGGTCAATTGATTTTGAATCATTTGACAGATGCGAGTCGTGCCTATTAGGCAAAATGACCAAGTTCTCTTTTACTGGAAAAGGAGAAAGAACCACAGAACTGCTAGGACTAATACATACTGATGTATGTGGACCCATGTCAATAACTGCCAGAGGTGGTTTCTCTTACTTCATCACATTCACTGATGATCATTCTAGATATGGTCATGTGTATCTGATGAAATTCAAACATGAAGCACTTGAAAAGTTCAAGGAATTCAAACTTGAAGTAGAGAAACAAACTAGTAAAAATATACTCACGCTAAGATCAGATCGAGGTGGAGAATATTTAAAGGGAGAATTTTTAGATTATCTTAAAGAGAACGAGATTCTCTCGCAGTGGACTCCGCCATATACACCATGGTGTATCTGAACGGAGGAATCGCACTTTGTTAGACATGGTGCGATCTATGATGAGCCATGCAAACATCCCAAAATCATTTTGGGGTCATGCACTAATTGATGTGTGCTACACACTTAATCGTGTCCCATCTAAATCGGTCGACAAAACTCCATACGAGCTATGGAGAGGAAAAAGACCAAACTTATCTCATATGAAAGTTTGGGGCTGTGACGCTTATGTAAAGCGAAATGAATCAGATAAGCTTGAAGCTAAATCTGATAAATGTGTATTTATGGGATATCCAAAGGAGACAATTGGATATCAATTCTATAATCCCGTTGAGAAGAAAGTGTTCATCTCAAGGCATGCCATATTCCTAGAGAAAGATTTTATTCTAGGAGAGGGTAGTGTGAGCAAACTAGAACTTGAAGAAGTTCAAGAATCCACAGACACTGTTGACCAATTAGATGAACTTGAGTCTGATGCTACACCTGTTGGTGGACAGACTCTTGATCAGGATGTAGAGAACCCTGAGGACACTCCAGCTCAGCGTAAATCAGGCAGGATCATTCAACCTCCCAGAAGGTACGAATTCACGATTACTAATCAAGTATTGTTAATCGAGGATGATGAACCTACAAATTACGCAGAAGCAAAGTCAAGTGTTGACTCAAAGAGATGGCAAGATGCCATGGAATCTGAAATGGACTCAATGTATGAGAACAAGGTTTGGACCTTGGTCGACCTTCCAGGTGGGATAAAACCGATAGGTTGTAAATGGGTTTACAAGAAAAAGGTCGATGTGGATAGAAACGTCCACACATACAAAGCAAGGCTGGTAGCGAAGGGTTACACATAAAGACGAGGTATTGACCTTGATGAAACTTTTTCGCCTGTAGCCATGCTGAAGTCCATTCAAATTTTGCTTACAATAGCTGCATACCATGATTATGAGATATGGCAAATAAATGTCAAAAACTGCTTTCCTTAATGGAAACCTGCAAGAGGAGGTGTATATGACACAGCCTGAAGGTTTTGAATTCAAAGGAGCCAACAAAGTATGCAAGCTAAATCGATCCATTTATGGATTAAAGCAAGCCTCTAGGAGCTAGAATCTTTGTTTTGATGAAACAATCAAAAGGTTTGATTTTATCAAAAATGAAGATAAACCGTGTGTTTATAAGAAAACAAGTGGGAGCGTAGTCGTGTTCCTAATATTATATGTCGATGACATATTATTAATGAGAAACGACATCCCAATGCTTCAATCGATAAAATTATGGTTGTCAAAGAATTTCTCCATGAAAGATATGGGAGAAGCAATGTATATCTTGGGAATCAAGATCTACAGAGATAGATCTAAAAGATTACTAGGCTTATCCCAATTTTCGTACATAGATAAAATCTTGAGAAGACTTAACATGGAAGAGTCCAAAAGAGGATTATGCCCCATGTCACATGGGATTTACCTCTCAAGAGATATGTGTTCTAAAACACATGATGAAAGGAGTCGCATGGACAAGATTCCTTATGCTTCGGCGATAGGATCTATCATGTATGCGATGCTATGTACAAGACCAGATGTTTCGTATGCTCTAAGTATTACGAGCAGGTTTTAAGCAAACCCTGGTGAGAAACACTGAATAGCGGATAAGAATATTCTTAAGTACTTGAGAAGGACTAAAGATATGTTCTTGATCTATGGAGGAAATGAACTGAAAATTCAGTGATATACTGATGCTAGTTTTCAAACTGATAAAGATGATAGCAAGTCTCAGTCAGGATATATGTTTACTCTCAACAATGGAGCGGTTAGTTGGAAAAGTTCCAAATAGGAAACAACCGCTGATTCAACAACAGAAGCCGACTACATTGCTGCTTCTGAAGCAGCAAAGGAAGCTGTGTGGATCAAGAAATTCATTAATGAACTTGGAGTCGTTCCTAGCATTGTTGATCCCATACCTTTGTATTGTGATAACAATGGAGCCATCGCGCAAGCGAAGGAACCAAGGTCTTATCAACGATCCAAACATGTGCTAAAGCGATATCATCTCATCAAGGAGATTATACAAAGAAATGACGTAACGATAGAGCGAGTTCCCACAGATGATAATATTGCAGATCCACTGACAAAGCCGTTGTCACAACAGAAACATGATCGTCATGTGGATGCTTATGGTATTAGATACGTGAGTGATTGGATCTAGTGCAAGTGGGAGTTTGTAAGTGTTATGCCC
>NC_036239.1:12055468-12101408 GCF_002742605.1 Olea europaea var. sylvestris
CGCTAAGAGATTCCACATGGGTAACTATCTGAGTGTCAGTGGCTAATCTCTAACGTTCGGTAGTGGAATTGATCCTTTGACTTGAGGTCGTCATAGTACCCTATATGAGGACAGTCATACTTTGGCGGTGTTGGATGTTGCTCTGAAAGGGGCAGCTAATACGACATCGTTCGGGTACGTCAAGAATCGTATGAAAGTTGTGATTGATCAATAAAGGATTCGTCACTCTTAGATAGTAGGGATTATGATCTGCGTTTCATTCAATTAAGTCGATGATGAAATCCTTGGCCAAGGTGTACTCATAAGTCGAAAAGGAGTTTTCGATTTATATTGACTTAATAGTGGAATGAAAGATATGATCAATGATCGAGATTGACACAATTTCATATCTCGTAATTGATCGGATCATATTGACGAAGGGATAATAGTTTCACGGTAAACGAACGAATTTGGTTTTGTCATACCACGTGACATTTCCCGTCACATGTATTGCCCTGACACATTGCTAGATGTCAATCAGAGACGGCGAGTGTGAATTGACGATAAATTAAAAGGGTGTATTAATTTATCAATTTTGATTAGATCAAAGTAATATTTCACGACGTTAGGCATCGTGGTTGAGAACCTAATGGGTCGCACACAAAAAAGAATTGGAAGATTGCAAATTGTCAATTGGTTAATTTAACAATCGTTGGATAAATTAATTAATTGAATTTGTTATTTATAATCCCGAATTAATTAATTGGATTAATTAATTCACGGACCTGGTTTAATTAATTAGATTAATTAAATATTGGACAGGACCGGGCCGGGTCCGTTTGGGTTTATATATATATGCAGCTAGGGTTTGAGGTCCATAAGGTTTTCATTATTCTTGCTGGCACAAGAGAGAAATCCTAGTAGTTGCAGTCTATTCTCTGTGTGGATTTAATTGGAGGCTGGACAATTGGACGGCTGTGGGAGGCAAATTCAAGCTGCTGGAAAGGAACAACGCGAAGAAGTTTGCAAATTACAAGAAAATGTATATTTCTTATCACAGTTTTTATCTAAATACAAAGCGAAATCCTGAATGGGAATTGAAACTTGTTAAATTTCGTTGTGCATGTTTAAGTAAATTCCCTATAACTTTGTAGAGTATGACATCTGTTGGGAGGAAGTACGTTTGAAGACGAAGAATAAGAGATGCAATGTTACCGGAAAGGGCACAATTGTCGAGCCTAATTTAATATTTTAAATTGGGAAAATTATATAAAGGGGGCAGTCCATAGTACTTGTAACGAAAATAGAAGGGGAATTGTAACATAAAACAAAAATATATGGATTTATGTTTTTGCAAAATATGTGTAACTCAATTAAAATATAAAATGAAAAGATAAATATGGTAGTTAATATCTTCCTAGAATCTTGGATGTAACGAAACTCTTATAATATCATAATTAATTGCAATTTAGCAAAACAAATATCCATTATTCCAAAATTCAAACATAAAAATCTTCTGATTAGAACAGAAAAAATCCTTTTCGGATAAATTTGATTAGTATTATAATTTTGCATTAAGTTTTTGATGAACTAATGTATAATTCCTAAACGAATATTCATCGTTGTTTTTTCTTTTCGAAATCCATGAAAAATACTTTCATTTAAATTTTTTAAATTACATTTTGTTTATACAGTGCAATGCATGATATGTAACATTGATCTTACACAGTTACACCTATATAATGGATTGGAAAAATTGTAGCAACGGTCCCTAACCTTTCATTTTTTGCAGACTTTATCCTAACATTCATTTTGTGCCAACGAAGATTTCTAACCTTTCATAAATATACATTTGAGATCCATCTGGACGGAAACCGTCCAAAACCCATCAGTTGACCGGAAAAGTTCCTTGAATTATTTGCTACTGCGACAATTTTATTAGATGTTGATACCTTTATGGACGACTTTATTGAATGTTGATTCTTTAATTTTTTTCAGTCAACTGGTGGTATTTTGGATGGTTTCTGTCCAGATGGATCTCAGGTGCATATTTTATAGAAGGTTAGGAACCTCCCCTAACACAATATGAAGGTTAAGGTAATGCTTGAAAAAAATGAAAAGATTAGGGACCGCTGCTGCAATTTTCCCTAATGGATTTACTATTTTGACAATATAATGGATTAGAATATGTTACAGTATTGTAACAAAAGACAAAATGAAGAATTGGATACAACTTATATGAGGATAATTCTAAGGTTGTTTTACCATCATTTTTGTTACATTGATGGTGGTTTTATCTGTAATGTCTATTTGTTAAAATTGATTGTATCTTTTACGATACATGGTTATCTATGGTTGTAATTTTTGGACAACAAATTTCTACTTCGATTTATTTTCATTGTTATACTACATATTTCCTCAACTGAATGCTTATGTGCTGCGTTACTTCTTATTTTTTTGCTGCAGATATATGTATGTCATTAATGTATTCGTTAAGTACGGTAGAAAAAGCATTGGATGTAATGAATACACGAGTCATGGGGTTGCTCAGATTATTGTACCTTTATAAGAGCCTTGAAGGTATGATTATTTCTCGATTATATAGAGCTTGTAAATATTACATTTGACATAGATTTCTCCGGACTATTTTTCAGTTATAATCATTGTTTAGAGTGCTTGTGAACATTTTATATTGGCAATTATTTTCAGCACAAAAATACAAAGCTTGTGATTACATGGTGTGCTTAGTTGATAGTCATAGGAATGATTTATCGTTTAATTCTAGGCAAGGGCGGAGCCAGAATATTGCTTAGTGCGGGCAAGATTTAATCAATATCGAACTTTGAGTTTTGGCCATAGATATAATGACGATAAAAATATAAAACAATATTATGACAATACTAAAAATGACATAGTTTATAAATTACACTTCTTCCTTACGAATTTTTAAACTTTGATATCGTTGTACAATAACTCCAAGTTAACTAGACAGCAATGCGGTAACAAATAAAAAGAACCCATTTTTAGAACTCCCGTCATTCCTATTGAAAATTCCTCATAGAATAGCACCACTTGTTCACTTCCTAATGAAAATTCCTCATAGAATAGCACCACTTGTTTTGGTTTAGCAGGTGTGACATCATTCTAGAGTAATTCTTTTTCCTTTTCCCTCTATCTGCAGTAATACAGCTAGAATTAGGACCAACCAATCGAACTCAGCATATATAATTTACTTATCATCTTTACAATCATGAATGCCCATTTTTGAAAAATGAGATTGACATGACAAACATTTTCAACAAATACTTTATAGCATATTGGCTTAAATGAATGCATTCAAGCTAAAAAGTTGAATTCCAAAAACGAAGAGTTTGTAATATAAGTGAAGTGCAAAAGATTGAAACTCTGCTTCGGATTCAAAACTTGAAAACAACTATCGAAATATTTAAGAATCACCTATCGAACATGAATTTGTTAAATTTCGATAAAATGTTCAACTCAAAATGAATGAAATATAAAGAATTAAACAAAAGGAGAAGTTTAGTTTACCGTGGAATCAAGAACAAGGTCATTCCTAATTTTGGAATAAAAGAAAAAGTTCAAGTTACAGAAAGCAAAATCAACCAAATCAGCCTATCAAGTAAAATCAAGAAAAATTTACCCTTGATTCTGTTTCAATCTACTCTATATTGAACCATCAAGAACAAGAAGCTAAGCCCAAATCAACCTCCATACATTCAAATTACTCAAACACACACATAATAACAATTAAAAACACACATAATTACTTAAACAAGCATTAAACAAATTCTATGGTAAGTTAGGATTAAATACATTTTTCTTCTTGTTCAGCTGATATAAGGCGAGAGACGAGAGTGAGAGGCGGAGAGCATTTTAAACAGATGCAGCGTGATTTTATTACCTTCCCATTTATTATTATTATTATTATTTTAAGGATTTAATGCCATGTTGCTGGTTGAAGTGCACAATTAATCCTCATTTATCAAAATATTCAGATGTTTTAGATAGTTTTTTTTCCTTCTAAATGCATTTAAACCTTTTGAATTACTGTAAAATATGATGTTAAAAACAAAAACTTAAAACTCTTAAGAATCTTCTGAGTACATTTTATAGTTTCCAAAGAGTTTTGGTCTTCAAATGGACACTAAAATGGACACTAACTTTTAAGAAGTTTTACGGGATACAATAATAATTATCAACTAAAGCTTTTATTTTTGAGATTATTAAGTTTCTTTAAAATTCCAATTTATATGAAAAATAATTTCTAACTTTTCAAAATGTTTCTCAGAGTTTTCAAACACTTTAGATATTCATAATAAAGACTCTAATCTTCTATAAGTTTCATAGCACACTATAAATCGCCCATGAGAACAAACAAACGTCACGTGACACCAAAAAGAGCAAGATAACTATCATAAGACTCAAAATGATTCCGCAACCCAAAGTGATTGTTGGTGTTGCGGAAGCTCTCTCAAAAGGATCTTCAAACGGTGATTTTTCAGGCTCAGTCTAACGTACCTTTTTTACCAACAACCAATCCAAACGGCTCCAAACCACAACCAATTGATTCACCTTGGTTGCTATTCAATCTTACTCACGTAGGACAAGATAGGATGATGATTTATGGCCACAAAGGCTAGGAAAAGACACCACAAATGTATACTATGAAAGAACCACCAATTGCACACGTTATACAAGCGTTCTGGACACCTTTTTCTCACACAAAAGGGGGGCAGCTGGGATTCTCTTGTTTCTTCTCTCAAAATCACACAATCATCATATCAAAGAGGCTAGGGTTATTTTCATATATATACTCTAGGGTTACGCTTTAAGTTGGGTCATTAAAAGGGTAAACGGGCCAAGATTCAAGCCATCCATAAGGAATACAATTGGGCCAGGTGTAGCTCATGGATTTGGTTGTTGGACTTATTTCATTCATCAGCCTATGCCTATGAAATAATATTAACCCACGTTAACATCATAGCCCGAAATTTATTAGGTATCAAAAACCCAACAAATCTCCACCTTGATGCCCAATAAATCTGCAAGCAATCAAAACACACAGTTAACACTTGCATAATCAAGGTAGCCAATAAAATTAGATCACAGACCTTACCTGGTGTTTCCAACTTGAAACACATACCATACCTGCTCCATGTACTCATTGGGGCTAAGGTCAAAAACACCTAAGTAGAAGCAAATATTTAACAGTAAACAATCTAGAGCAAATACACATGCAATGACAATATACTATAGGATAATACACACAGATCTTTTCAGAAACATGTTCACATAGAACCATAGATTAACACCAAGTCAATCAAACCACGGTCAACCACATATGCAATACATGCATAAATGACCCTAAGAAAAGAGCTCACCACACTTATCATATCCCATTCCGTGTTGCTCACACCTTGAGAACACATATCTCCTCTCATCACCCACCACGCTCACTAGACAGATCACTCAACTCATGTCTAACTGGTGAGTCACAATAGATCCTAAGTCCACGGGATAATCCTCTATCTCCACATCACTTCTCCTAACCTACGTAGATAATGGGTCTCCACCTAACAGAAGTGACAAAAGTGCCTCTCTCACACTCCACCTGATCAGGGTCTCTTTCCAGATAAAGGATCCTAGACATTTGATCACATCTCCATTCGTGATCCAAATGTCACACTCTACATCCCTGGGTAAAAACCACCATGTACCCTTAGGCATCTATAATCCACCTCACCAAAAGACACACAACACACTGCTAATGCATCTTAACCCACTATGCATACAAGCAATTACACCAAGTAATTCTAATGTCTCAAATTCATGCAAATGCACATATCAAACACATTGAAATGTAGCAGATAATCATGCAACAAAATTTAGACAATCACACACATGCAGAAAGGATCACACACAGATGCATATGCAGTGACTAGGTTTACACTCAATAAACCTCACTGGGGTCATAACTCGACCCCTCAACCAAATTCGTCTCACCTCTCATCTTTCCCTTCAGCTTATCTTTCTTCTTGGGATAGTCCTTAATAAAGTGTCCAGACTTACCACAACTGTAACACCTTTTACCACTAGACTTGTCTCGTCCCTTGCCCTTCTTCTTACTACTCTCATCACTCAAGTCACTACTCGAATCACTACCGTCTTGAGTTCTACCCAAATTCATTTGCTTAAACTTCATCCTACTTCTCATCATATGTAACTCGCCACTCCTCTTATCCTCTTTTTCAACCTTAATCTCCATCTCCTTACTCCTAAGTGAGTCTATGACAATCTCGGATGTCAAGGTATCCCTACCATACTTAATTGCATTCTTAACTTCTCTATATGAATCAGGCATGAAATTAAGCAAGATAATAGCTTTATACGTTTCAGATACCTCTTTATCACAGTTAACGATGTCTTGAACTAATTTGTTAAAGACATCCAGATTATCATCAAGATCCTTTGAATGATCCATTTTAAAGCTGAAAAATCGTCCAAGCAAGTACAATTTATTAGGAGTTGACTTAAGCAAATATAAGTCCTCCAACTTTTCCCAAAGTTGTTTTGTAGAATCCAATTTTCCTACTTTTCTTAAAACAGTATCAGATAGGTGTAAAATAATTGAAGTGTATGCAAGTTCATCATACTCTTCTTTTTGTACTTCTGTTAAATTTGCAGGAAATTTGCCATCTATGGCCTTTGAAACTTTTTGTTGGACCAAAATACCCTTCATCTTTTGTTGCCAAATTGAAAAATCCCTTTTCCCATTAAAAATTCCAACTTCAAAGCGTGAAAACATTTTTAAAAAACTAGAACAACCAAAAGCACAGATAGGTCACACAAAGTTATCCTACGGCCGCAATATACACCGTTCTAGATTCTCAGGGTTTCGTAAGATTCACGATCTTAGATGAAGGGAATGTTCGAACGGGTCAAGTCCAGGTATTCTAACAGGAAAATCAATGCAACACGAAGGTATGTAAATAAAAGTTCGAATTTCCACGCAACAAGTCTCACACAGTGACTATATGACAGGTAAAGCACAAAATCAACTACCAACTTGCAATCAAAACTCAACACTTCAAAAACAGAGCAAATAATTCCTAAATTTTCTAGCACAAGCAATGGTTGCCAAGCAATGACAACCCCCAATCCTAACGATCACCCCACACGATGATCTGCTAATGCTGAAATTTAAAACTAAGTTAAGCCAATATATCATAGCGGACTATCTGAGTCCGTAAATTATGAGAGTTACGAATTTATCACTTTAGGACCACCACTATTCGTCCTAAAGTCTCTGGAAACTGCATCAACCAAAAAATCACGATCGAGTCCCGAACGCCCGAAGAACAATGCTGTCTAGATTCTTCTGCGTACCCTGAAACAGAAAACTTTCAACACAAAAAATGTCCGAAATAATATAAGGAACAAACTGCCTGAAGAGACCGTCGCCAGAAAACGTTTCACGCGCCCGCACACGCCGTATCTTCCCTCTGCGTGTGGTCCTCACGCACCACCACATGCGCCGCCGTCGTCCAACACGTGCCGGCCTGCAGGGTTCCCCTCCTCCTGCACGTCACGCCAGTGGTCTCCGTTTTCCCAAACTCCTTCTGGATTGATCAGAAAATGCGAAAAACAGAGACTGATTTAAACAGTTTTTGGACAGCTTCTTCGATCTGATTTCTGCTGCGTTTCTGCCAATTTTCTGGACGATTTCTGGTAGATTTCACGAGCCAAAACCTTCACCTTGAAGCTCTGATACCAATTGTTGCGGAAGCTCTCTCAAAAGGATCTTCAAACGGTGGTTTTCCAGGCTAAGTCCAACGTACCTTTCTCTACCAACAACCAATCCAAACGGCTCCAAACCACAACCAATTGATTCATTTTGGTTGCTATTCAATCTTACCCACGTAGGACAAGATAGGATGATGATTTATGGCCATAAAGGCTAGGAGAAGACACCACAAAGATACACTATGAAAGAACCACCAATTACACACGTTATACAAGCGTTCTTGACACTTCTGGACACCTTTTTCTCACACAAAAGGGGAGCAGCCGGGATTCTCTTGTTTCTTCTCTCAAAATCACACAATCATCATATCAAAGAGGCTAGGGTTATATTCATATATATACTCTAGGGTTGGGCTTTAAGTTGGGCCATTAAAAGGGTAAACGGGACAAGATTCAAGCCATCCATAAGGAATACAATTGGCCCGGGTGTAGCTCATGGACTTGGTTGTTGGACTTATTTCATTCATCGACCTATGCTAATGAAATAATATTAACCTACGTTAACATCATAGCCCAAGATTTATTGGGTATCAAAAACCCAACAGTTGGTTAGGGATAAAGCCAAAATGTTCAAAATATCTTAAACTTAGTCATAAATATCTAAAGAACAAAAAGATTCTATCCTTTATCTTCTGCATTCTTCTATTGACAAATTAATTCACATACTTTCAAAGAAAATTCCTTCTTTTAGACAAAACAATCGGACGAATCCCTAACTACCTCTACCCTCCAACTAGTATCTATTCATTAACACCCCTTCCGTTTTAGAATGATTTGTTTTAAAATCAGCCGTCCTGTTATAACTATATGATGTATGTATCAATATGAAATATTTCATTATTATTTTATTACAATGTGCAACCAAAGTACTACATTTTGGTGGGTTATTCCACTTAGAAAATGATTTAAATTTGATTCATTGCCAGACAAATAGAATAACATAATTCTTCATATGGGTCATGAGTATAATACACACATGCAACGTCACTCCAATATTGCACATGTCATGGTTGATCTCATCCTCTTATTATAATGTGTCCATCCATTATAAATACGCAATGAAAAGTGCATATTTCTATCCGACGTTAAAAGTATTAGTATCATTATCTTAAACATTGGGTTGATATTATAATAGATCCATCCATTATAAACACCCCCAATGAAACTTCTATCCAACGTTAAAAATGTTATTATCAATATCTTAAAAATTGAGTCGATGATAGACTCAAAAAAAGATGGGTCGGGAGTATGATACACCTACACAATTACTCCAATATTGCACATGTCATGGTTGACCACATCCTCTTATCATAATGGGTCCATCCATTTGTAAGTACCCCAATGAAAAGTGCATATATCTATCCAGTGTTAAAAATGTTAATATCAATATCTTAAAAATCGAGTAGATGATAGACTTAAATTAGATAATTGCTATTTATATCAATATCCAGTATAAATATATTAAAAACAAAAATATTAAGGCGAACTAATTCGTCCTTAAATTGTTTTAAACCATTTTTATTTTTTCCTATTCTTTTTAGGTTATACCTAACCCATTTCAGAACTGATCGACAATTTTATTAGTTGATTGGTCCAATTTTCGTGAAATTGGTTAATATTTGATAAGATAATGAATGACTATGACATCTCATTATTTAATAAGCACAAAAAATCATGAGGCCCTGAAAAAATTTCTTAAGTTGTAATTAAAGACGTCATGAAAGCTTGAAAATGATATTTAGCTAAAACAGAAATGAAAAACAGATGATAAGTATAACATTAATTAAAAGTCCTATCATATATTCATATGAATGGATTTATTAGAATGGGGATATTCTTTCATTTTATATTACTCAATCATCTATCATGGTTTTCTGATCTATAAATTAGATTAACCATACTTTGAGGAAAAAATCTATAATGTTTTTCGAATATAAATATTTTTTTTATATGGCATTTAGTTTCGTCGTCCAAAGTAAACAATTTCTCTAGAAATTCTTTGAAAATCGATCACGTTATAAAAGAATCTTTAAAACGATATAGTGAAAAATATATAGATCATACAAAAATGCTTACTAAGGAAGTTATTTGATATAACAAAATACGTGTTACAAAAGGAAAAAAATCTATTTACAATAATGGACTTTAAAACAAAGATAATACAACAATATTAATTAGCAATATTAATTACCGAATGAGGTACTTAGGAAATAATTTAAAGGCATCAAAAAATATGAAAGATTCTACACCAATTATAGAATAGGGATGGCAAAAGTATCCGTCAAATCCAATACTCGCAAGACCCCGCCCCAAGCGGAACGGGAATTATAGGGCTGAACAAAACTCCCGAATTGAACCGACCGAACAGAACCCGAACCGAACAGAACCGAACGCGACGGTTCTTCTCAAGTTAAATACCCGAACTGACATTTGAATCAAGAACCGACAAATATGGTTCGGTTCTAGGTCAAGACCCGAAGAATTGAATAAGAACCAAATCTCCGTAATTTTTTTAATTAATTTATTTTAAATAAATAAAATTATTTTATTTTTTTTTTTGAATAAATTTGTTAACTAGTTAATTTAGTTCAAATCATAAAATATGATTTTCCTATTTCTAATTTTCAGTTCAAAATCAACTTAATCAAATTGACCTCAATTTTATCCAAATCTGTTATTATACTGTAGTGTCGTTTCTACCGGAGAAAACCGAATTAAAACTTTACAACATCTCTCTTAATTATTTTGAGCTCGCTATTTTTCTCTTTTTGTGATTTTAATAATCAAATTTATGAAAAATTCGGCAAAGAGAGACGTGAAACACATAAGATTGAACTACGTTATTTTGTAAGAGCTAATATTGAACATATCATTAATTATATTAATGTAACTTTCTATAAATTAAAAAATTTAATTTACAGAACCGAACCCGAACGATTCCGTAATTAAATTTGGACCCGACGGTTCTACCCCCAAAAATTTCGGATCGATTCGATTCTCATTAGAATCGAACAGAATCGGACCATATCGAGCCCTAGGGGATTATTCGCTTAATCGCTTAGGGTACGAGGAGAGGGATTTTGCCCCGAGGCAAGTACGGGGGCCCTGCCCCCTTAATTTTATTTATTATTTATTTTGTTAAAAATTCAACACTTTAAATAAAAAATATACTCCACAAAATTTCATTAATTCTAATAGAAGATAGCAATTAAGATTATTTACAAAATATGATAAACAATGAAAACCTTAGTTTACCAAATATATTCGAATAATTTAACTTTTAAAAATAAATAATTTAATTAAAAAATTTAATAACTATATTATTATCTCACTTGAATAAATGGGGGAATAAAATGAATTATCAAAAAGTAGAAAAAATTAAATTAGTACGTAAGCCGGGCAACCACCCCGTCTTGCCTGAAATGGTCAACGGTGTGAGTATAGGGAAGGAAAATGATCAACGGGGCAGGGGACGGGGCAAATCGAACTCGTCATGTTGCCATCCCTATTATAGAATCAATATACTAAAGAAATAATTTGGAAAATAATGGATAATATTTTGCGTCCAATAGTAAACAAAGAACTTCATCAAATAGGAATAGGAAGGTGCATTTTGTCCAAAAAGTATTTAATTTGCAAAATTTAATTTTAGCAATCATTATAAGGCATTCTAAGGTATGATGACAGCATTATTTTTTAACTACACACACATGTAAGTAGGTAGGTAGGTAGGTGTATTTATACACACACACATACATATATGTATGTATGTATATATATGTATGTATTCTCAACAGAAATGAAACCAAATACAATGGAGAAGCTTCTCCTTTTCATTACTTTCTTTTCATCGTATTTTACTGCACTGAGCTTCGGAAAAAATCAAATCGAAGCTCTTTCCCATCTTTATGAGGCCAAGCTAAGGAGCAATTCGACCATCGACAAAAGTCATTTCATTGCAAGTCATAATTTTCTTGGCACAGAAGTCAATCCTCAGAATGAGATGAAAGAAAGGGATAGGATTGAGAAATTGCCAGGACAGCCACCCGTTCGATTCAAACAGTACGGTGGATATGTTACAGTGAATCAAAAGGCTGGCAGAGCATTTTATTATTATTTTGCAGAGGCTCAGCACTCTAAAGAATCTCTGCCTCTTCTTCTTTGGCTCAATGGAGGTATGGACTTTGTAGTTTTTCTTCTTTTTTTTTTTTTAGCCGATTTCGTGTCAATTATTTGGTGGTTTCTCTCTCACAAAACATGCGCACACACAAATACATATATCACATGAACACATTATATTAAAAACACCGTTTCTCTAAGATCTTGAAACGGGAATTAGATATTGTACACAGTATGAACAGAAGTTTATTTATTTATTTATTTTGCTTCTTTAATATTGTTCCTTATAAACCTGTCTAATTACAAAGTATTTAAAGTTTTTTTTTTCCATTTTTTATGTATTAAAGAAATTGATTGAGTTAAATTATTAGTGCTATTCCAAATTTTAGGGAGTTATCAGTTAATTCTTTGTTAAAAAGTTGTTTCGCATGGATATATATTGTTTTTCTTTATATTTTTTTTTTTTATTTTAAGTAATAAGCAAGATAAGAACAAAGACTTGACTCATTTTCCTAGGCATTAATTAAGCACATGACTCATTTTTTCTAGGCATTAATTAAGCACATGACTAACTTTCTACAAGTAAGCCATAGATTCCCTTCTTTTTTTTCTTTTTTCTTTTTTTTTTCAAATTTTTTTTTCCCTTTCTTCATTTGAAATACATATTTTTTAATAAAATAATATTACATACAAATCCAACATTAATCTTTATTTTTTAACTACATATTCTTCATCAATATATTATTTCAATTCTCACCCAAAAAAGGGTTGAAACTTGACCTAAGTAAATTCTTTTGATTATTCCATGTATTTTCTTTTGTAAAAAGTTAAAATTTTCAAAAGTTTTCACATTATTTACAAAATAAATAAATTTTTTATTTTCAACTTTAACCAATAAAAATATTACTATATTAGAAAATTTTAGTCAAAGTTTATACTAATTTCAATGTACTAATAATTTCCTGAAATCCACTTCTATTCTTCTTAGTGTTGTTTCTTTATAAATAATTTATGAATTTGTCAATGGATGATTAAATTACTTTCCTTCTATAATTTTCTTATGATGGGAATATTATTAAATAGCACTTACTCATTATCAATTTTTGATTTGATTATTTTGTTTAACAGGCCCTGGTTGTTCTTCTCTTGCCTATGGAGCAATGCAAGAGCTAGGACCATTCCGTGTTAAAAGCGACGGCAAAACCTTGTTCAAAAATAAATATGCATGGAACTATGGTGTCTCGACTTAACGACATTTTTCCATCAAAACTTAATAGAATCAATTTGTAATTATCTAACTATTTCCTTTTTAATTTCTCAGCAGCAAATTTGTTATTTTTGGAGTCTCCTGCCGGGGTTGGGTTCTCATATTCAAACACGACGTCAGATTATGAGAAGAGTGGAGATCGAATAACAGCCAATGATAATTATATTTTCTTACTGAATTGGCTAGAGAGATTTCCCGAGTACAAAAACAGGGATTTTTACATTTCTGGAGAGAGCTATGCTGGTCATTACGTGCCTCAATTGGCTCATACCATTCTTTACAATAACAAGAAGGTCAACAAGAACGTTATTAATCTCAAAGGAATAATTGTAAGTCTCTCTCTCTCTCATTAGAATATTTTAGCCCTTGATGAATGATTGATTTCGTTCTTGCTTGGACATGGAAAAATGATTTAAGCTTTGTAGTATTAGAACAAGTCTGTAGACAACTCATTTCATCAGTAAGACCTTAACGTTTGAATTATTCTAGTGGCCCCTCTCCTCACATGCTCGAAATAAAGGCATGTTCAAGGATTTCTTAGCAATTTGACAATAGCGTCCAAATCATGTTGAATCTTCTTGGTTTGGTACAGAAAGGACACCTTATGTGCAAAATTTTCTTCGACCATTTTCTGCCTTAAAATAAAATAAATTTGTCTGATGTTAACTCTATAATGTAAATGTATAAATTATTAAAAAAGAAATAAATTTATTTACTTAATCTAAATCCTTATTTTTGAGTCAATATTTTTTTCCACTAAATCTTAATATGTGCCTAATTTTTCATACTGAGTAACTACAAGACTCGAATTCATAATTTTTATATGAATCACTTTATCTAAGAATTCGAAACCATTAAAAATGATACTATTTTGATTATGTTATCTAGGGACTCTAAAGCTCCTTCGCACCTATGATTGTTGCCAGGTCAATTTTGGCTGCTAAATCCAACAAGGCCCCCATCTAAATTTCCACTTTGTGTGGAGCAAAGTCTTTGTTTTGTTATTTTCATTTTCCCATACAAAGAAGTTGTGGGAATCTTTCCAAGTCAAAAAGTTTGGGTTAGTTTTTTTTCACAAAAAAATTCAATACGTACACAAGTTTAATGAATGAGTAATAACGAGACTTAATTATATAAAGTTCAAACTTTTAACGAAGGAACAATTTTTTTTTACATTACTTCATTAGATTTATATTCATATATAAGTTGTCTTTCCATTATTTATTTTATTTTAATTTTTTTATAATGCAGATTGGAAATGCTGTAATCAATGACGAGACAGATAGGAGAGGGATGTATGATTATTTTGCAAGCCATGCATTAATATCCGATGGGACTTGGAATAAAATCCAAAAATACTGCAATTTCACCGCCGATTCCTCTGAAGATTCTGATGAATGCACTGATGCAACTACTGAAGCAAAGAGAAATGTAAATAGTATCGACATCTACAATATCTATGCTCCCTTGTGCTCTAATACCAGTCTTACTGACAAGCCCAAAAAGGCTTCGGTAATTATTACTATTAAATTAATTTCTTATATGCTAGATTGGTCACTAGACAAGATAATTTAATTTTGTCACACGTCACATATGAAAAGAAAAATATTTTGAAATTTATGAAGTATGGTTCGTTATTCATAAATTTGAATGCAGATTGAAAATATGGATCCATGCAGTGAATATTATGTGTATGCTTACATGAATCGGCCTGATGTTCAAGAGGCACTCCATGCCAATGTTACCAAATTAGATCATGATTGGGAACCATGCAGGTAGCTATTATTCACTCTGATTTCATCAGTTTTGCTCGAATCTATCTTTTATTTTGATAAAATTAAAGATTTTCTAGGTTTTAACATGTACTAAATAACAGATTTCTAGTAACATTACTTGAGTAAATCATATGTACATCCCAAATTGTTGTCACTTGTTCATGATTTATAATAACTGCATTTGATATTGGATAATTCAATTTTGATTCTTCTGGTTATAATATTTTCACACACTATAGCTGAAGTTATCTCATCTGATTAAAATGCAGTGATGTCATAAAGGATTGGGGAGATAGTCCATCGACAATTCTTCCTCTACTAAGAGAGTTCATGGCTAATAGACTTCGAGTGTGGATATTTAGGTAATTTCATCCCCTAACTCGTGGTCTTCATCTTCTACTGACTGTGAAAATTAAATTTTCTGCCATTTTAGAATTTCATACCATAAAATAAAGAAAATTAGAATCAATCTCCAACTTTCACCATAGCTGTATGATGAGTCCCTAATGATGGATACTGTAAAAAACTCCGTTAAATTGTCACATGGTTCTAGCATGTCCAACTTTAGGAAGTTAGATTTTGCTTTTCGATTTGGATTGGTGCCTAAAAAATTGGAGTTAGACATGTTTATATAAGGGCAACTTGATAATTTTAACTAGGATTTGGATGGTTTCTGTATTTTAGGATTGTGTTTGTGACTATAAAAGTATATTGAAGACCAATTAGTTCATTTCAAAGGTTGGTGGACAATTTTCTATTGGGAATATGGTTTCGCGAACCAACAACACATGTTTTGTGTGTATGGAAGACATGTTTCAATTGATTAGATCTTTATTGATATCTAATGCAGTGGTGATACGGATGGAAGAGTACCAGTAACTTCAACGAAGTATTCCATTAATAAGATGAAACTTGAAGAAACAACTATGTGGCGTCCTTGGTTCCTAAGTGGAGAGGTAAGTAAATTAACACTTAACATCAATTCAACCCAACAAATATGATCTTCTACTAGTCATAACAATAAAATGAAACAAATAAAAAAAATTATTCATAAAAATTTCTTAAGAATATGAATTTGATTTTCAGGTTGGTGGGTATACACAAGTTTATAAAGGAAACATAACATTTGCCACAATTCGAGGGGCAGGGCATCAAGTCCCCAGTTACCAACCTGCTAGAGCTCTTTCGCTGATTAAGCACTTCCTTGGTGGAACTGACCTCAATTCTTCTAGACAATAATGAAATCCATGATTGTTCAATGCAATATGTAATGAAAACTTTGGCTCCATCTGTTCAATTCTTTCAACCAAAATAATGAAATCCATGATTGTTCAACGAAATATGTAGTGAAAACTTTGGCTCCATCTGTTTAATTCTTTCAACCAAAATAATGTCCTATGCGGTAAATATTTAATGTTGCACTAATTAGTTTTGGTTTGATTAACATGATGATTATTACTTTACATGGTACGTTTCCAATGATAGACTTGACACAATTGTGAACGAATTTAACCCCTATTTTGTAGATAAAATCAGATCTTTAGTTGATTTTGATAAACGTTGAAGAAATGTGTAGTTGAGAAGTTGTGGATCCTATAAAATATATAATTAAAATTAAATTACAACCAACATAGGCTTAGTCAAATGAGATATTAGCACAATTATCGTTTGGTTGAAATTAATTTTTCACCTTTATTTTCTTTAGTTATATGCAAATGTATCCAAACTGTATAGCAAAGTCACAGTTAATGTATCAATTTGTTTATTTCGACCATGTTTCTGATTTTACCGATTCAAATAATCAAATAACTTATATAAATTAAAGAAAACACCAAGATTTTTTCGTTTGTTGGCCCGAACGTTCCATTGAAAAGGGTTACTTACCACGTTGAGCATTCAAACTTGAAGGCGGGTAAATCACTTAGAGCTAGCGGTGGCAATGGGCTGAGCCGAGCTGGCTCGGTCCTCAAACACACGAGCTCGGCTCGTAACTTCAGGGGTTCAGCTCGGCCCTTAAACACATGAGCTTGGCTCGTCACTTCAGGGGCGGCTTGGCTCATGAGCTCGTTGATTTTCCCTTTTTTATTAAATAGATAAAAATAAAATATAAACCCTTCTCCTTATTCAAGCTTGGGACAAGCTACGTAAATTTTGAGTAGGCGGAGAACTTGTAAGGTATAAAAATTTTTAAAGAAAATTAAAAGTTACGATTAGAAAATTAGAAAATTTTGATTAATATGATTAAATTAAATATAATTTACTTGATGATATGCAAGTTCGGCATATTTATCCTCTGAACACACCCACATGGACATGGACGAAGTCGTAGAACTAGCGCCTAAACTGTCAAATTACAATTGTATTTGACCGGCTAGAAGAAATTCATGTTTGGCCGCACATGCTTTGTAGTGGCGATTAAGGTGGGTGGTACCAATTCCTTTTTGCCATATCAATCTTTGTTGGCAGTATTTACAAACTGTTTTAGATTCGGTGACTCTATTGACAACTTTTTCGGTTGAAATTAACTTGAAGTGATCCCAACATTTTGCTTTTTTTTCCCCTTTCGCTTTTCCCTCACATCGGGAATGTTTAATTCAGCTTCTTCTTAATGTTCCGCTTCGGGAACGTCTACATCATCCAAATCAATTGGATTATTACTTCCATGAGCACCCAAATCTGGAATATCTTCAGGTATGGGTACGCCATTTAAACTAGAAAATTCATTTCGAAATTGACTTTGTGGCATCACAGGCGATTTGCCTCTTCCCATACCAAACAAGCTTTCAACAAATGAGTGTGGACTCATTTGTTTGTGATGAAATCGAAATGTAGTAACTCGTAAGTATAAATGTAAAATAGTTAAAGTATAAAAGTAGCAAAAATAAATGTAGACTTGAGAGAGAATTATTGTATAAATGTAGAAAAATAAATGTAGATTTGAGAGTTGAGAGAGATTATGTATTTGCTGTGAAGATGAAAATGGGCGGTGATGTATGGGTATTTATAGAAAAAATCTTGGGAAAAAAAGTTTGTGGCCATTTTGGCCACTATTCATAGCTCAGTGACCGTTAGATTAATAACCATTTGTAGTGACCATTGCAAACAGTCATTGAACTATGTACAGTGACAAAAAATGGTCACTTTCTCTATAAAGTTTTTTGTCACTGTAGCTACACGAGCCACGAGCCTCACTCGTTTCTTGCGAGCCCAAGAGGTCGGTTAGTGGATTCGCCAACAAGCGCTTGCCTGTTTGGCGAGTAGAGTCGGTTTGGCTCCCCAAATGGGCGATCGAGCTCCACTCGAGCTCGGACTCGTTATTTTACGAGCCTGAGCGGGCCACTAGCCTGGTTTTGACGAGCAGAGCAATAGAGCCGACGAGCTACTCTGATCAACTGCCATCTTTACCTAGAGCACTATAGCGTAACCTTCCACAGCAAAGGTTTTACAAGATGGCACAACACAGAACACAACACCCCCAAATCGAGACCCCTAAAATCAAGTTGTGAACTGAGAAACCTTCTAACCTCTAAATATTACAGAGTATTCACCAAGAATCACAGGAAACAAATATCTGAAAAACTATTCAAAGAAAAGAAAAAGATGATAGAGATTCCAGATACTTCAGAAATTGTTTCTAGAGAGAAATATGAGAGCTGCTATTATTTCAACTAAACTCATTGTCCTTTAACTTGGTTTCACCCAAACACGTTTTAACAAAAGGAATGGATTAGTCACATTACACTTTCTCAACATGTTCCGCCTTCAAAATCTTCATTTTCTCACTTACCTGCACGGACATCAGCCAGAACCCAAATTCAGTAACGTTAAATAGTCGCTGAAGTTGCCTACTGGCCAGGAGGACCTATTAAAAATATGTTGTTCAAAATCAATAAACATGTGTGTGGAATGGAATGAACAAAATTGGAACATAAAACCAAAAATCGGAGGCCCAAGATGAATGTCATGCGACCGTATAGTAATAGGCCACAACCTGTAACTGGAAAGGCCAGTTTGAAGAACTCCATGCGACCACATGGAGTTATACCATGTGGTCGCCTGGTACAACGAATTAATTGTTGGGTAGTTTTTCGACGATTTTCGGTTGGTTTGTTGGCGGCTTTTCACTTCTATTTGGCACCACTTCATGAAGCTATGTTCCATAGCTATAAATTGGTGGCTTGTAATCATTAGAATAACAAGAAAAACATTTGAAAACATTTTAATCAATATATTCATTCCACAAAGAAGAAATCAAACTTTTCTTCAACCATATTCATATTCCCTTTGTGTTCTTCAAGTTTTGGAGAATTTATACAAATGCTTAACTATTTATTCTCTACAAGGCTTGATTACTCCTACAAACCATTTGCCGTGAAACTCTTTAAGCACCAAAATTATATACGAGAGGAGGCAAATATTGTTTGAAGATAGCAATATAATGTTGTGTTTGAGCCTTCATATTTATTTAGGTTTTTTTCATTATTTTAATCTTCTTGAATTTCCATTTCTCGGTTTCTTCTCCGAACCCTGGTGTGATAATTTCCCAACAATCTCAAACGAAATTTTGCGATGGAAAATGGAACCACTATGGCGTAAATCAAGTTGATGAAATCAAGATCTTGTTTTGGATTGGTTGATGGGACAAATTCTGCCAAAGAAATTTGGAACGCTTGGAAAGAAAGGATTGAATCCGGCTTGCCGCAAAAAGGAGAAACTCTAGATCTCAAGATAAGTGCTATATAATTCATTTAATTTGTTAAATGATAGATGATGGTTATATTGTTGAATGGCCAAATATCCATGCCTGCCTATGTGTGTATTTCCATAATTGACCATGATTCTGTGTGCATAATTTGCGTGGACAAAACGGACCAAAATTTTGCTTACGAATCTGGAATTGGTATATGTCTTGAGAATAAAATGTATACACAGTATTGGCGTAATTCCCCAACAATCATATAGATGAAAGTTTGTTTGCAGTGCATAAAACATTTTGTTAGAAATTGATAGTGTCACGCACTAAATCTCGTATTGATTCCTATTTATATATCTAAATATACTAAAGGAAGATTGTATAATATGCATATAACTATCAATAGCATTTCATTGGAAAAGTCATGCGTATTAAATATGATAGATTCATGTTTCGATCTTACGTGGCTACAATTATTAATAGAAGATGATTTATCTTTGAACATATACACAAGGCATCGAAATGGTGCATTTCCAATATTATATCCATCTATTTGTTTTCTGGTTTATTCTCGCCACCAATGGAGAAAATGCATATAAGACTTGTATAATTTATTTATTTGATAGATAATGGATGGCTGCCAGTGCGTGCCTCACTGCCTTTGATTTTATAACTGTTTGGCCGATGACTTTTGAATGTTTTGTTTATCTATATTCCATTGGCCAATTGGATATTTGCACAAGTCTCTGCATAAATGGAATTAATGCATGTAAGTGTGATACAATTCATTTACACATAGAGACAATTAATTCATTTATGAAAAAGTGGAGGAAGTTGCCCAACCACCGGCTTATTACAATAGGGAGTATGCGAAATGGGTGTGGCATATTAAAATCACTATTAACAGATTCATGAAGATGGGATCACAGTACGTGGTCATACAAATTGGATAAACTTGTTGGTCAAAATGGCCTAGTTGGTATGTGCAAGTGCTTATTTGATCTTGACAAATGTACTTGCACGAAGGAAAATGTGTGTTCCTTCCTTGAGAATATTTGAGTATATTAATCGTACTTGCTTACTTAATGATGCATCATGATATTGCATATGTTGCATAAGGGAAAGTTCTAAAGTATTAGAACTTTATGAAAGAAAGTATGTGAATTTTCATGACCATTTCTTCTACTAGAAAATTAAAAATGGCATGATTAATTTGTTTGATTGATTTTATGTTTTGTTGAACCCACAATAACTTGGATTAATGTTGATAGCCTCATTTAATTCTATGCAATTAAGTGAGATTGCATATGAGTATGACAAAATGTGATTTTGTCCGAATATGAATAAGGTGAATACATATGATATGCTGCTATCTTATGAAGGTCATGAATGTGATAAATTGACAATTGGAAATTGAGAGGCTTAGTCTTATTCATTGATTGAATTTACTTCAATTGTAGAACCAATTGAGTTGATTTATGCTTGAAAAAATATTAATGGTCTATGAGATGACCTTGATCAAATTGTGTGATCAAAACTAAAGATAGTTGGATTGAAAGTCATTGTGACTTAACGACCACTATCTGAATATGCTTAAACTTTCACGAATGTTATCAAAGTAAATTGAACTATGAATGAGTTTAATGAACCCCATGTTCAAGTAAAATCCTATATGTGGGGATTGACATATTGATGAACTCTAGTTCACGTATAATCCCAAATGTAGGGGTTATCATGTTGATAAACTCTAAAATAATCCCAATTGTGGGGGTTAATTTTAATGCTTATGAATTTAGAAGAGAAGTTCAAAAACGTGTGAAGGCAATATTACATAAGAATTCCTAATTAAGGAATTATAGGGGTAACTTAATATAAAAGTTAAAATTCCCTTAACATTTTTATCATAGAAATATATCTATGAAGGAGAAGATGTGGAAAACCCTTATATATAATTATAATGTTGGATACACTAAGTCTAAGGTGGATAAATTAGGTGAAAGCCGTTTATGGCATTTGCAAAATAATTTGAATATTTAAAGAATATTCATGCTATTGAAAATCATTGTATTGAGTCAATGATGAGAAGTGAATACCCACGAATAAAATCCACAAAATTAATTGAATAAGTGTAATGATTTAAATAATAATCTTTCAACTATATTTGAAATCTATAAAGCTTTAAATAAAGCGAGTAAGAAGCATGTGGTTTCGTAAAAGATTTCTTGATGGTGACGAATTGTATCTATCAAATGAATCGATCACTGGCTAGCTATATTTTGATAAGAATACTAAGTCACATATAATGGAAGTCTAAACATATAAGTCTTAGACGTACTTAATTATCAAAGATGGAATAATTTCCATAAAGACGTAGTGGATACTTTAAACCACTAAATAAAATTTTTTTAGTGGTATCTACTTTGAGTAGGATGGGATTGAAACTCTTAAACTATAAAGGTCCACCAATGACGACAACCCTACCTGTCATTACTCAAAAGGTAATCCACGGGTTCAAATGGTACTAACAAGTCATTCGATATGTGGATGGTTACAGCATTATATAAATTCGTGATAATCCTAACCTAATTAAAATAATGCTGGTTGTTACTGAAATGAGGGTTGAGCTTTAAGCTCTTAATGAAGTTTAGTGTTAAAACACAAGTACCTCTAAAAGTAACAAAGATACTGAAAGAACTTCACCTAGACGAACTTCGAGGTGGTGCCGCCTCAATAGAGAGTTGGAGTTTCTCTCTTAAAAGTTTGTTGAAAATGACAAGTGCAAGGCCATATTAGCGCTAAGCGAGTTATGAGAAACTTGAGAACACGTAATACTCGTGTGTGTATTCTTATCGGTATTGTCACATGGAACAATTGGTTCAAAGCTTCATGCTACCTTTGACTTCGACTATACTTTGTTTGAATTACACTATAGTTAGATTCAAATCAAAAGATATATAATCCTTATGCATCAGTATTGTATACTTTGAATATGAGAGTTTATTGAATTTTGAACAAGTGGGGGATTGTTGAAAATATATTGTTAAAAATCAATAAACATGTGTGTGGAATGGAATGAACAAAATTGGAACATAAAACCAAAAATCGAAGGCCCGAGATGAATGCCATGCGACCGCATAGCAATATGGCCATGCGAACCCGAAACTGGAAAGGCCAGTTTGAAGAACTCCATGCGACCACATGGAGTTATACCATGCAGTCGCATGGTACAACAAATTAGCCGTTGGGCAGTTTTTTCGGCGATTTTCGGTTGGTTTGTTAGCGGCTTTTCACTTCTTTTTGGCACCACTTCGTGAAACTATGTTCCATAGCTATAAATCGGTGGCTTGTGATCATTAGAATAATAAGAAAAACACTTGAAAACATTGTGATCAATATATTCATTCCACAAAGAAGAAATCAAAGTTTTCTTCATCCATATTCATATTTCCTTTGTGTTCTTCAAGTTTTGGAGAATTTATACAAGTGCTTAAGTATTAATTCTTTACAAGGCTTGATTACTCCTACAAACCATTTGCCACGAAACCCTTTAAGCACCAAAATTATATACGAGAGGGGGCAAATATCGTTTGAGGACAGTGATATAATGTTGTGTTTGAGCCTTCATATTTATTTAGGTTTTTTCCATTATTTTAATCTTCTTGAATTTTCATTTCTCGGCTTCTTCTCCAAACCTCGGTGTGATAATTTCCCAACAGGACCTTAGTCCTCACGTCTGCTAGATTGAATTGATTTGGAATCTTTTTTTGGTTTGATGATCCTCCGTTCTATTACATCTCGTATATAATGAAAGGTCACATTAATATGTTTTGATCAATAATGAAAGACTGGATTCGTACTCACATATATGGCATTTCAACTGTTAGAGAACAATATAACTTCAGAATTTATAAAACCATGTTTGTTTCATAATCTTTTCAATTATGTACCTTCTCTAATAGCATCAGTCGATGCTATATACTCAGCCTCTGTTGAAGAAAGAGCTACCAACTTTTGCAATTGAGACTTCCAACTAGTAAATGATGCAAGAAGTAAACACATATGTAGAGGAGGAACATCTATATAGTTCACCAGAAAAATTTGAATCCACATCTGTTTAAGATTATACCAACTTTATGGACTATTCCCAAGTTTTCAGACAAGAAGTGACTTTACAGCTTCTAAATGTTCTTCTCCAAGTTTACTCACAACGTACATAGCACACTTATGGCAAAAGCTAAAATTTTTACAAGGGATATCAGTAATTTATAACTTCTTTGAACAATATTCCCAGGCTTTCAGACCCATAAGATATCTTAAAATCCACTTCATAGCTTCCCAATGTTCTTCTCCAAGTTTACTCATAACCTACTAAGAACACTTACGAGTAAAGCTAAACCAGGTCTGATACAGATCATCATATACATACACACAGAACAACATTTCTCACAAGGGAGATTAGCAATCCTAACTTCTCTCTTTTTGGACATTGTTCACTTGATAGTTTAAAATAATTACCAAAAGGAATAGACACATTGCATTTGAGTGGAGAACCTATCTAACACTTCAGACACACGGTGATGCGGGAATGTAACATTTGACAATGAAAAATAAGAGGAATAAGAAAAGAAAGGGGATTGAAGAAAATAAGAAATTAAAGCGAAGAGGAAATCAATTTATTCAAATATTCGAGGGTGCATATTTCTAAAATACACGATTAGTAACTTGAAATCACTTAGTTCATTTTTCAAAACATATAGAGAAACTAAATTTGAATTGAAAAGATTGATCTTAAAGAAATTACTGCTCAAGCGTAAGTTAAACCTACATTTCATGTATTACCTATAGAAAGAAGCACTTTGATCAAAATGTTAATGATGAGATAAACATTATGCTGAAAAATCTTTTAGAATTTATTATTTATTATTTATAGTTGATTAAACTCTTTTTACAACTATGAAAAAGCTATAGTTCGACCCAACCAACACCTAGAGGGGGGGGTGAATAGGTGTTTATGCGGAATTAAGGCAATTAATTAACTTATGCAACAAGTCACATAAATTATGCATTGTCCAAATTCATTCACATACTTTATCTACCTAAGTTGAATTACCGGTTGAAAAGTAAATAACAAAAACCAGTAAAAACGCCACAAAATGTTGACGGAGAAAACCCAACTGGGTAAAAACTCCGAGCACAAGCCAGTAGAGATCCACTATAGAAGATATTGACTTACAGTACGCCAGACATTATTGATTCTAACAATACTCTGACCTCCTTACTGTATCGACCATAGCTATCCTGGATTTTGCAGATCTACGCCAAAATCCCAGCCTTGAATATCTTCTACCTCCCGTGAATCACCAAGCACTTCAGCTCTTCAAACAATTCCCTTCCCGGATCTTCAAACTGACGATCTTCTGGAAGTTGATATGGAGATATGAAAGGGTGTTTTGGTTTTGAGAGGGTTGATGTTTTTATTCAAAGAACCATGAGAATTAAAAGATGAAAAGAATGAATATTAGGTTCTTAATCCTTTGGAAGTTGAGAGGAATTCCTGTTTGAATGTTTACCAAAGGTCTTTAATGAAAATCAGACGTTTTGTTTATATAGTAGGTTGAATTTGGTAATATGGAGCGTTAAAAATTCGCGAGGCATTAAAATTACTAAAGGCCAGATAACACCGTCGCTCGAGCAAGGTGCTGGCGAAACTCGAGCGACGCACCTTCGCTCGAGCGACAGCTCAGCGAAACTCTAGTGACGTCTGTTCTGCAATTTAGGCTCGAGCGAGGTCAGGGCAAAACTCTAGCGAAATCAACGCGCCGTTTGCATCTTCAAAGCATCCCACTTTACCCTAGACCTATGCTATGAACTTTGCCAAATTGAAACTTTAGTCCTTAAACTATTAGACCTTTACAATTTGGTCCTTGACTTTACAATTTTGACAAATAGGTCCTTTGGTCACAGATTGCCAATTACACATTTTCTTAACAAACTCCCCTTTTGGCATTCTGTGACAAAAATACATATGACAGTTAAGGACATAAATAAAAATGACTCCAAATAACCTATCTATTCAACCAAAGCAGCTATCTCTTGTTGAACCTATTTCCTGAAAATCAAAAACTCAAATACCAAGTGTAAAAGCATGTGAAATGGAAACAGTAAATAAAAACAACAAATAGATCATACGTCATTAACCAGATTAAGAAGCAATAATAATGTAAGTCAAAAACACCAAAAACATACATTAATATTGCCAAAACATCAAAAACTTAATCTAGTCATGAATTATATACACATCATCTTTATATCACAATTACCAAGAAATCGATATCTATCTATCCAACTCTATCCAAAATATCTACTCCCCCTTTTTGACACGAAGGACAAAGGATAAAAAACAATCAACTAACTAACTACGAGGCAGCACCTCCAGCATCCAAAGACTCAGCACCGCTCTCGTCACTTGTGCTCTCCTCCATACTATCACGAATCCAGCGCAAATGTCGCTGACACACAGCAAGAGCACGGCGAAAAGTAGAAAGCTCAGTTGACTGATGCTCCGAAGCAGCACTTAACTGCGTGATCTAAGCCATCATACGAGCCTGCTCCTCGACCAGTGTAGACATCTGTCCCATAAGCGTCACCATGGGGTCAACAGGCGAAGCAGCCACCCCAGGAGCAGAAGTAGATATCGAAGGAAAGGTAGAGCTAAGCGGAATAGCTAAAGGAAGAACGGAACGAAAAGGAAGAAAGACACGAGAACCCCCAGTAAGAATATCAGTAATAGGATCAAGGGGCTCCGAAAAATCAAAGACATCAACAGGCTCAGCTTGAGCCGCAACATGAGCAGAAGAGGAAGAAAACGGAACATGGGATCAACTCTGATGAATGGTCTGCTGTCCTATCGGACATCCTATGCGACTAGTCGAACCCTCAGGAAAAGAAGCACCTAAAGACAAAGCAACCCTATGAATCAAGCAAGCATAAGGCAACCCGATCCGTCCCCCAGGAGTACGAAATGAAGCCAGAATCTACTGGCACACAAAACTAGGAAGGTCGATCGAGTCCCCATGAAGAAGGGCATATAGAAAACGGGCCCTCACCATAGGTAAAGAAGACGTGTGGGCAACAGGCCACAGGTTTGTGCACACGATGCGCAACAAAACCTGATGATCAGGGGGTAAAGAACCCGTGGCCATCGCCGTAGGCCCCCCGACAGACGGGGTGTTCAAAAGCGTCGATCGAACAAGGGCATCGGCCGGAATAAGAGCAGGTAGAATATAAGGAAAAGTCGGATGGGTAATCTGAGGTATACCTAAAGCATGAGCTACTGCTGATGGAGTAACCCTAAAAGAATGACCTCTAAGAAAAACCCTAAACGACGAGCCGTCTATGTCATGAATATTAACATAAAACTCCTGAACCAGGAGTGAGGGCGGAGGTGAAAGACCAACAAGAAGGGTCTCCCAACCCCGGGAAACAAAAATGGCGGCTATATCAATAGGAAGGTCAGATAAGATTACCTTACGCTCCACGAGTACGGGGCGTAAGGAGAACTAAGAAGTGAAGACCTCCTGAGCTGTAGCAGAAATGAATCGCGATCGACTATACGACGTCGAACCACTGGCCGGCTACGCAGAGGGTCGAGAACGCTTACGGGCCATCTGGCACACGTAGAGATGGAACTAATGAGTAACATGAAGAATGCACGTAATATGATGCAATGCGAAATGAAACACTGCACAAACAAATGAGGCACGAAAGAAATGCATCGAAAAACGTGAACGACCCTAAGAGCAAACCAAGCATGACGAAAAGATAAACCTAAAATATGTCCAAAAGCACTCAACATGGCACGTGACGACAATGAAACAAAGACGAAATGGAAAGAAGGAAAACAGAAACACACAAAAAAAACTAAGGGAAAACAAAAGTCATATAACTAAGGACTTTCATCAAACACGTGGCGTGCGACACTTTGGCACGCAATTTCAAGCACATACGAGACGCAAACACACAACCAAGCATAGTCCCACAAACTAGAAACCATGGTCTTTAGAATGAAACAAACCACACAAGAAACGGAATAACGGAACGCAAGAACGAACAACACAAACATGGACGAAAAACACGAAAATTCCATTACTAAACCATGGAAGAACACACAATTGAATGTAATTTGTGATGCAAAATGCGAAGAATAACAAATAAGAAATGCATGTAGATCATAACAAGGGAAGAAGAAACAATCAAAATCCAAAAAAAGAAACTAAACACAAGAGAAAAAAATTACCTGAAAAATGCTGTGCAAATGTTGAAAAATCCGGAAGCCAATATATGTTAGGGGCTTCGAAATTGTGTAATAAACAAGTGTGATGGATGAATTTTGAATGAATCGCAGCAATTGTTGAAAAAATGAGAGAGAATGGAGAAGAATTGCGCGAAAAATAAAAACTGGGACTCTTAAGAAGGCACTGTCGCTCGAGCGAGCCATGGGCGAAACTCGAGCAAAAAGCGTTCTACTTTTGTCGCTCGAGCAAAGTCCAGGCGAGACTCGAGCGAAGTTCAAATGTCAGAAATAGCACTAAAATTTTGAATATTGAGAAAAAGAACACAATTATCAAGAAATGACGAAATTAGCCCCAAATCGTGTATTTTCAAAAATAAAACAAGTGCAGAGCATCGGAAATTAATAAAAAAAAACGAAGCAGGGGACCAATTATGTAAACTATACCAACAATAAGCATAAAGTCACAACCCCGACACTCAGCACATAGACAAATCGTAAGTCCACACATAGTTCAAAATCCCGTGGAGTAAAGTGTATACAGAACATCACCGTGAAAAGTGCCACGTAGTCCATGCAAGTGAGACTCAAAACCTTAAATTAGTAAGAAAAGACACGTGAAAACAACCAGACAGAGGTGTATGTCTACCAAGTGACAGTCAAATCCAATTCCACGAGGACCTATATCAAATATTACGATTGTCACAATTTTACTCCCCTAACTGTATGATTCCATATTTCTTCCCTCCCTTTTTTTTTCAACAAAAGAACTTAAGTGCAATGCTATCCCCATTAAGCGACATAAATGACCCCGGTAACGAACTTTGGCCCGGTGACTCCCAAGTCAAATGACCATAGAGCACCAGGTTAGAAACCCCTCAGGCTTAATTGTTCGAGTCAAATAGGCCCCGAAGACAGTCATAAGTTCAACAATATAAAAGTGGGGAAAGACAATATGATTAGGTGACACTAGTCCCAGATCAAGTCAAATGGACACATAACCCCAATTACAGAAGAACACCATCCCAAGTCTCACCCATGCGATCAAGACTCACTTACAGGACTACAGTGTGTGCTGTGCAAAAATGAATGACGAGCCATATACTGAGAACTCCACAGGCAAAGAGAACGATGATGGAACCTCAGACTTGTACATATGATGAAAAATAGAGTTTGATCTTTAATGTAAAAGCTATTATCGTCACATAAAAGGCACACATAAAAAAATCCCATTTTATTTTTATTTATTATTATTTTTTTAATTAAATTTTTCTTTTTTAATTTTCATATTTAAACACACAAATATAACACACAAAAGAAGACCTAAACGACAAACTAACAATGAAAAATGCATCACACACACAGAGATCACATGCAAGATATGAAGTGACTAGGTGCATATGTGATGAATGCATGAATATATATGAATCCACGATCAGATAGGTGAACAAACACCAATAGCCGTCCGAAGCGACTCAAACCTCAATCCATCTAGTGGTTTCGTAAGTAGATCAGCCAATTGATTATCAGTAGAGACATGGTCGAGGGAGACTATATGTGATTCAACAAGCTCACGAATGAAGTGATGTCGTATGTCAATATGTTTTGTTCGAGAGTGTTGAATGGGATTCTTAGAAATATTTATAGCACTTGTATTATCACAGAAAACAGTCATGGTCCCTTGACTAATCCCATAATCACTCAGCATCTGCTTCATCCAGAGAAGCTGAGTGCAGCAACTACCTGCAGCTATGTATTTGGCCTCTGCCGTGGATAGAGATATAGAATTCTGTTTCTTACTTAACATGGCTACGAGATTGCTCCCCATGTAAAAACAACCCCCTGTCGTACTTTTCCTATCATCTGCGTTCCCGGCCCAGTCGGCGTCGGAGTAACTAGCCAAATCAAGATTAGAATTCCTAGAGTAGAATATCCCTAGATCAACTGTACCACTCACATATCTAATGATGCGTCTAACAGAGCTTAAGTGTGATTCTTTTGGATCTGCCTGAAATCGAGCACACACTCCAACACTAAAAGCAATGTCAGGTCTAGTAGCCGTGAGATAGAGAAGACTACCTATCATGCTTCGATATAGGGAAGGATCTACACACTTACCTAAAGGATCACGACCTAACTTCAAGCTAGTACTCATAGGTGTCCTAGTATGCTTCTTACTATCTAACCCAAAGCGCTTAACTAGATCCTTAGCATACTTAGACTGTGAAATGAATAGTCCATTCTCTGTCTGTCTCACTTGAAGTCCAAGGAAATAACTCAACTCTCCAACCATACTCATCTCAAATTCTTGCTTCAAACACTCAACAAACTCATATGCTAGAGACTCAAGAGGAGACCCAAAAATAATGTAATCGACATAAATCTGAGCAATGGTGATAGTTTCTTCAATATGTCTAATAAATAAGGTCTTATCTGCACCACCTCGAGAGAATCCATGTTCCTCAAGGTATGAAGTAAGTCTCTCATACCAAGCTCTAGGAGCTTGTTTCAGACCATAAAGTGCTTTGTGGAGTTTGTAGACATAGTGGGAGAACTTAGGATCAACAAATCCTTTTGGTTGTTCCACATAGACTTCTTCCTGAAGAAGTCCATTCAAGAATGCACTCTTAATGTCCATTTGGTGTAACTTGAACCCTATGGTACAAGCAACAGCAAGCAGAATCCGAATAGACTCTAGTCGTGCAACAGGGGCAAAAGTTTCATCAAAATCAATTCCTTCAACTTGAGTATAACCCTGAGCAACTAATCTAGCCTTATTCCTAGTTATAGTACCTTGGTCATCTGTCTTATTCGTAAAGATCCACTTAGTACCAATAACATTACAATTTTTAGGTCTGGGAACTAAGATCCACACATTGTTCCTGGCAAATTGATTGAGTTCCTCATACAACGCATTCACCCAACACTTATCACTAAGAGCCCCTTCAACTTTCTTAGGCTCTACATGAGAGACATAGCTAATGTAAGCCAGATTGTTCAGTACTCTCCTACGAAGTCTCATACCTTCATCTAGATCCCCAATGATATTGTCCTTAGGATGATTAGACTTAACCCTAGTCGATGGTTCCTTAGGATTTTTATCTCGATCTTGTAGAAGTGTTTCCTTTTCAGGTGTTTCAGTTTTCCTAAGAGATGATTCAGACACAGGTGGTTCAGTGGGATCACTAGAACTTATAAGATCACCATCACTATCACAATTTTCAACACTCTCTCCCTCACTCACAGCATCATCTATCACAACATTGATTGACTCCTCACAACATGAGTTCGTGAGTTATATACTCGGAATGCTCGACTATTTCTAGAGTATCCTAAGAAAACTCCTTCATCACTCTTAGATTCAAACTTACCCAAGTTCTCTCTATCACGCAGAATATAGCACTTACTCCCAAACACACGAAAGTACTTAACCATAGGCTTTTTACCCTTAAGAATTTCATATGGAGTCTGATCGGTCTTGGGTCTAAGGTAGACTCTATTGATTATGTGGCATGCAGTGTTAACAGCTTCTCCCCAAAAGTGTAGGGCTAGTACCCTTCCATGAAGCATGGCTCTAGCCATGTCCTAAAGAACACGATTCTTCCTTTCAATTACCCCATTTTGTTAAGAAGTGATAGGGGAAGAAAACTCATGCAATATCCCTTCATCCATGCAAAAACTCTCAAGATTAGAATTTTCAAATTCTTTTCCATGATCACTACGCATTCTAGACACTTTGAGATTGAGTTCATTACTAAGCCGCTTACACAGAGACTTTATAAGATCACATGCATCAGATTTTTCCCTAAGCAATTCTATCCATGTGAACCTCGAGAAGTCATCTACCACAACAATAATGTATCGCTTACCTCCTAGACTCTCAGTCCTAGATGGTCCCATTAAATCCATGTGTATCAATTCCAGGGGTCTTTTGGTCAGAATTTTAGAAGTCTTTTTATGACTTCCCTTAAGCTGTTTACCTAGTTGACATGGTCCACACACAACATTTTTACTCGGACTTATCTTAGGCAAACCATCTACCAATTCCTTCTTAGCTAGCTGTACTAGACTCTTATAATTCAAGTGACCTAACCTTTTGTGCCAGAGCTCACTCACATCAATTTTTGCACTCCTACACATATAATTAGAATTAGGCAAAACTCCATAACAATTGTCAGACGTTCTAACCCCTTCAAGGACCACCCCACCGGACGAATCATACACGGTACATCTCTTTTACACAAAGCTAACCTCAAAATCATCATCACAAATCTGACTAATGCTTAACAAATTAGACATTAAGCCTTCCACGTAAAGCACATTAGAGATCTCAAGTAATCCATGCATTTGTACAGTACCTTTGCCAAGAATAGGTACAGAACCCCCATCTCCAAAGGTAACCATACCGCCATTACATTCATCAAGAGTAGTGAACAAAGCTTTATTACCACACATATGCCTAGAACATGCACTATCTAGATACCACATATTATAATTTTGGACTTTTAATGCAACATGAGCAACAAAACAGTTTTCTTGACCTGAATGTCTAGCTAGATCACCATTTTTGACCCAAACTTTCTTAGATGATAAAGTACTCCTAGTAAGCTTAGTAAGCATCTCAGTCAAATGACTAACCTGATTAGACAGAAAGCTAACCTGACTAGGAATGTTATGATTTCTACGCTCATTGCCTAACTTATAACATCTAGGCCTAGTGTGTCCTAGAGCTCCACAGTGGTGACAGGTGGAAATGAACCTAGGCTCAAAGGTACGTGTCTATGGGTATCTGGGATTGAAGTTCCTACGTGATTGATGACTCTGTTCTCTCGGAACATTCTTACCCTTTTTTTGAACTGCCGACAGCATTAGCTTTCTTAGAGGCAGAAACAAACACAGTCTTAGATGGTCTAGTAACATGTGTGTTACCCTCAGCGTATCCTAGACCTTTCCTATCTCCTACAGGCTTATTCATTCCAAAAAAAATTGTCCAATTTCTTAGTCCCACTTATGAAAGTCTGAAGATGAGCATTAGATTTCTCCAATTCACTAGTCAAAGTCTTAATCTTGTCCTCTAACTTCTCATTGACACACTTTAACTCACTACCACTCTTAAGTGAATCCTAAAAATTACTAGCAATTTTCTCTTTTCCTCTTTCAAGTTCATCAACCTTTTTGAGTAGGGCTTTATTGACCTTTTTGATTTTAAGACTCTCTTTAAACAAAAGTTGATAAGCTTCTTGTATGTCTATGTCATCCTCATCCTCATTACTAGAATTATCGTTAGGAAGTTCTTCCTCAACCTTATCACTTTCTTTGTCAGATTCACTCTTAACAGTCGATACAAATGTCATATAGTTTCGTTCGTCCTCACTACTAGAAGATTCCTACCTATCACTGGTCTCAGATTCATTATCTGTAAGTGAGACAACTAAGGCCTTACCTTTCCCTTTTCTTTGGTTCTTCTTATAACTGGGCATTCATTCCTATAGTGACCTATTCCTTGACACTCATGGCACCTAACCAAACGAGGCTTATCACTAGACCCTTTATTGGTAAACTTGTCAATTTTTTCTTTTGAAAAACTGCTAGGGGCTCCACTTTTTCTATCCTGAGGCTTTCTCCTATTCTTGAGAACTTTTTGGAATCTCTTAACAAAGTAAGCAATTTCATCGTCCCTAAGTGACTCAGTATCAAAAGATTCATCCTCTTTGATGGATTTTAAGGCTATGGACTTTTTTTTCTTAGGTTGTGTGACAATGAGTTCATAAGTTTGCAGGGATCCTACCAATTCTTCAATTTTAACTTCATCTAGGTCTTTACTTTCCTCAATGGCAGTGACTTTAGGCCTAAATCTCTCGGGCAGGGACCTAAGCACTTTTCTCACAATTTTAGACTCGGGAATTCTCTCACCTAGATTGAAACTAGAATTAACAATGTCATTCAATTTAGCATAGAATTCGTCAAACATTTCATCATCCTTCATTCTCACTTCTTCAAACCTAGATGCTAGCATTTGTAACTTAGAATTCTTTACCGTTTTAGTTCCCTCATGTGTAGTTTCAAGAATGTCCCAAACCTCTTTAGCAGTTTCACACATTGACACTCTCCTAAACTCTTTGGGAGACACGGCCATAAATAGGGCATGAAGACCCTTGCTATTCCAATTACACTCAGCTATTTCATCCTTAGTCCACAGTGATATGTCAGTTAGATTAATAGTTTCAGAAACGGTAGTGGAGGGAGGTTTCCAACCATTTTTCACACTTACCCAAACATGCTCATCTAAAGACTTAAGAAAAGCACGCATTCTAACCTTCCAATAAGCATAATTACTTCCATCGAAAAAGGGAGGTACAGACAGTGATTGACTCATCTAGACAACTATGGGTCAGGACTCGAGATTTGGCTCTGATACCACTTGAAAAAGCTATAGTTCGACCCAACCAACACCTAGAGGGGGGGTGAATAGGTGTTTATGCGGAATTAAGGCAATTAATTAACTTATGCAACAAGTCACATAAATTATGCATTGTCCAGATTCATTCACATACTTTATCTACCTAAGTTGAATTACCGGTTGAAAAGTAAATAGCAAAAACTAGTAAAAACGCCACAAAATGTTGACGAAGAAAACCCAACTGGGTAAAAACTACGGGCACAAGCCAGTAGAGATCCACTATAGAAGATATTGACTTACAGTACGCCAGACATTATTGATTCTAACAATACTCTGACCTCCTTACTATATCGACCACAGCTATCCTGGATTTTGGAGATCTGCGCTAAAATCCCAGCCTTGAATATCTTCTACCTTCCGTGAATCACCAAGCACTCCAGCTCTTCAAGCAATTCCCTTCCCGGATCTTCAAACTAACGATCTTCTAGAAGTTGATATGGAGATATGAAAGGGTGTTTGGGTTTTGAGAGGGTTGATGTTTTTATTCAATGAACCATGAGAATTAAAAGATGAAAAGAATGAATATTAGGTTCTTAATCCTTTGGAAGTTGAGAGGAATTCCTGTTTGAATGTTTGCCAAAGGTCTTTAACGAAAATCGGACGTTTTGTTTATATAGTAGGCTGAATTTGGTAATATGGAGCGTTAAAAATTCGCGAGGCATTAAAATTACCAAAGGCCAGATAACACCGTCGCTCGAGCGAGGTGCTGGCGAAACTCGAGCGACGCACCTTCGCTCGAGCGACAGCTCAGCGACGTTTGTTCTGCAATTTAGGCTGGAGTGAGGTCAGGGCGAAACTCTAGCGAAATCAACGCGCCGTTTGCATCTTCAAAGCATCCCACTTTACCCTAGACCTATGCTATGAACTTTGCTAAATTGCAACTTTAGTCCTTAAACTATTAGACCTTTACAATTTGGTCCTTGACTTTACAATTTTGACAAATAGGTCCTTTGGTCACAGATTGCCAATTACACATTTTCCTAACAAACTAGATTAAGGTTTGAACAATTTTTAAAATATGAAAATATTTTTGAGTTTTTGTTTGCTTTTAAAATATTGCAAACTGCATATAATAATTGTTTCAAGTGTCGTTGTCATAAGCTTGAAAAATTGTAAGCTTGACATTGATTAATGATAAGCACAAATTTATTTTTTTTGAGCTAAACTGAAGTTGTTTGACAAAAGATACCAAAAATGTGATTGAATTTTTATACTTTTTAAATATGATGATTATTTTCTAAATGTGTTGATTGCTCATATAGAATATTAATAATAATATACAATTACATTCGCATCTTTTGAGAGAGTATCTCAAAGTTGATGTTGTTAAAATCCTGATTGTGGTCAACATGTCACAAAAATGTTGAATTAATTGATCATGGCATATATCGAAAAAGAAATTCTAAAATAGATTGATTGTAATAGTATAGTTGATTTTCTATCAGAAACTTCTATAAAAATAAATTTAATCTACACGTTTAAAAGTTTTAGATAATTATTCTTGTAACTTCGAATATTTTTGTCTAAAAATTTAGATTTTATGCATTTTTACATATATATAGGGGCTTTATATTTGAAATTGGTCTAAGGCCACCAAAATCTTAGCATCGACGGGATCTTATTAGATGAATGTCGAGGTATGCATAGATGACATGGTGTTGAAAATAAAAAAAGAAAAGTAAATTATGAGGCCGATCGCCACGAGATCTTCCATGCTTTTAGAAAGCATAAGTTGAAACATAATCCCAAACAGTGCATGTTTGTAAATAGATCTTCCATAAATTATTTATAATATGTTTGCACATTGTGTACATAACTAACAAATCCTCCAAACTGATGGCCAAAGAATGATTAAACAAGAGAGGTGAATTAGTTTTTAAAACATTTTAAAAGAATTAATCTTAAATTAAGCAAGTTAAGAACACATTGATCAATTAAATAATAATCGCAAGAAAATTAAAAAACAAGTAGACCAATCAAATAATAAGTGTAAACGAAATAACGATTACTAAAATAGAATAGAGGATGCAAACAATATAACTGGGGAGGTTCTATCCAAATCAATGATCTATGTCTTCTGTTATCAAGTTTTTCATCACCAGCAATGCATTCTTACTGTATTGATAGACTTATGGTGCAATCGAAACCCTTAAAACTCTTCTAGTGATTAACAAACAAGGAACACCAATCATTATACAATATTGACCTTTCACGGGACATCAATATGACACACATGGTGAATTATAATAAGAAGCACCTATCCTTACACTACTGAGCTTTTACGTGATTTCAATATGACCTATACGGCGACTGCAACAAGGAGCACCAATCTTTTATACAATTGAGCTTTTATGGGACTTCAAAATGATCCTCAAGTTTTGAGCAATATTTTTACAATTGAAATTTCTTTCTTAATAAATGATACAAATGAAATAAGTACCAAGAGAGTCTAATACTTCAATGAATAGCAATAAATAATAGCTCAAGTGTTAGATGAGAAAATTTTGATGAATGTGATAATTAACAATTTGATTCAATCAATCAAAGTTCTTCAATATGAAGATGAAGAAGAAATAAATGTAATGAAAGCTCAAAAATCTTCTCAAAACATATCTCTGTTTTAATGACCAATGGCTATAAATTAAGTACAAGTGAGAGATAATAGACTGATGAATATGATGATTTTAGAAATTTTATTTAATCAATCAAAGTTTTTGATATAAAGAAGTAGAAAAAATAGATGCAATGTAAGTTTAAAGATTTTTCTCAAAATATATCTTTCTTTTATGAATGATAGCAATAAGTTAAGTAGATATGAGAAACTTTGATGAGATGATGATATAAGAAGTTTGAGTCAATTGATCAATTTTTTGATATGAGAAAATAGAAGAAATAAATGCATAAGCTCAAAGGATCTGCTCAAAATAAATCTCTCTTTTATGAATGATAGCAACAAGTTAAGTACCAAAAGAGAAATGAGAAACTTTGATAAAGATAATAATTAAAGAGGTTGATTCAATCAATCAAAAATTTTCAACATAAAGAAGTGGAAGATATAAATGTAAAGTAAGTTTAACGATTCTCCCAAAATATTTCTCTCTTGAATGCACCTAAAAAGCCCTTCTATGAATGCAAAAAGAGATTAATAATATGTATAGAGTTTAAAGAGCAAAACATCCTGTGAAAACAGACAAGGGCCCGGGCGTCCACCTCATGTCCGAACATACAAAAATAGCCAATCCACGTTAGAAATCAAAACGGCCAAAAATTCGACCGTTGTACTTTTTGAACATCCCTTTCATGACTCAGAGAAAGATTTTGTAAATTCTTTTGGGAATCTGAATGAGTGTCTAAACGTCCGTTGGCTCCAACCGGACGTCCGGTTGGTTATGGTCGATTTGGCTGATTTCCCCGTTTGATCCGATTTGAATGTTTTGACATATGTAAACACTTAGACGGTACTTTTAACTAGTTTTCAAGATAAATGATGTTCTAATAATACGGTCCAAGTTTAAACATCAATTTGAAAATATTTTATACAAGTGATAAGTGCACAAAGTGGTTTTTGAGCTTTAAATATTAAAGTATTAGTACCTTTACATTTGATCTAAGAAAGAATAGTCTTCGTAGATGTTTTTTTTTTTTTTTTTTTTGGATTTTTTTTTTTTTTTTTTTTTTTTTGGCTCTCTCATATTGATCTTTCTTTGAAGTTCAGCTCTTGTCTTCAATGCTTGGAAGACTTGAGTTAATCTTGACATTCGTTGTGAATCCGATTTGATAGTCTTGATTTTGATCTTTTGATGATGATTAATCGATTTATCATTTGATGCTTTGAAATCTATAATCAGTTAAATTCAATTGTTAGTAAACAAGATTAACTGTTTTTTATAATCAAAACTTTAAAAGTGTAATCATCCAGGTCAATAATTTTTTCCTTTTTGATTATGACAAACAAGATGATTAAAAAGTAGTATGAATCAATTGATAAGGGATACAAATCATAAATTTAACATGTATTCCATATATTCCTCCAGTCTTTTACAAACCAATCGTGATTCATTCAAAGCATAGAGATGATTCAAAGTATGTCATTTAATCATTCAAAACACATTATCTATCATCTTACTTTTTATCATGCATATCATCTCACTCATTTCCCCCCATTTTGGTATAAGCAAAAAGATAGTACATAGAAGAGCAAGAGTGTAACATATATAAACAAAACATTAAAACAACCATAGGAAGGAATAATATTCTTCCTCAATTATACACAAGTGCCAAATGTAGGCAAGACTAAACAAGAGGATAATCATTACATTATATCAAAATACTAATTAAAGCATGAGTGATGAAATATCAAGAGCATAATCAAATGGATAAAGTTTACGTAAATTTCAACTAATGATGTAAATCAATCATGTAAGAATACAATTTAGCCGCATACTTGAAATTCATCAATAATTTTAAAACCTCTTCAAATAGATGAAAATGCATCAAGTGCTATAGGTTTAATGAGAATGTCGCCCAATTCTCTTTCTATATTAACAAATTCTAGTGTAATATCTCCATTTTATACATGATCTCTTAGAAAGAGATGTATAATCTCAATATGCTTGGTTCAAGAATGCACGATGGGATTTTTTAACAAGTTTATGGCATTAGTGGCATCACACACGATAGGTATATGATCGAAAGATAAATAATAATCAGTGTTTGTTTGATCTATAAATTATGCGCATAACAACTAGCGGCCGAGATATATTCGACTTTAACGACAGAAAATGCAACCAAATTTTATTTTTTACTGAACCATAATACAAGTGCAAAGCTTAGAAAATGATATGTTCCGCTAGTGCTCTTACGATTAATTGTGCAACTGGCTAATCAGCATCCAAAATAGCTAAATAAGTCAATGTGGGTGCCTTTTGGACACCAAAAGCCTAACGTCCTGGTGCCATTAAGATATTGAAAAATTCATTTTATAGCACTAAAATGTGATTCTTTAGGCTTAAATTGAACTCTAGCACATAAATATACACTAAACATAATAACGGGTCTACTTGCGATCATACCTCGATATTTAGTTATGTAAATAGAAGTGACATGATCATCTTTGTCCAGTTTGATGGATGAGCTCATAGAAGTGTTCATTGGCTTGAATTCTTCATTTTCAAACCTCTAGAGGATGTCCAATATGTAATTGCTTTGACTAATGAATATTTCATCATTAATTTGTTTGATTTGGAGTCCAATGAAGAATTTAGGTTCTCTCATCATGCTCATTTCAAACCCTTGCTCATGCATTTAGAAAATTCTTCACAAAGGGAGACATTAGTTATACGAAAAATAACATCAGTAACATAAATTTAAACAATAATCATATCATTAAAAAAAAAGTTTGACAATAGAATTTTGCTCAATCTTTCATACCATGCTCTAGGAGCTTGTTTTAAAACGTAAAGAGATTTTCTAAGTTTGAAAACATTATCCGAATATTTGTGATTTTTAAAACCCAGGGATTACTCTACAAATACTTCTTGAATAAAATAATTTAAGGATGCACTTTTGACATCCATTTCATAAAAAAGTAAATACTTTATAACAAGCAAGGGGCATGAGAATTAATTTTAATCTAGCAGCAGGTAAAAATGTTTCTTCAAAATTGATGTATTTTTTCTTGAATGTAACATTGGACCACTGATATAGCCTTGTTACATACAATAATTCCATTTTTATCTTGTTTATTTCTAAAAATCTATTTGATATCGATGATGATTTGATGACTTGGTTTAGCTAATTTCTCAAAGATGATTTCTTTCAAATTGATTTAGTTCTTCTTGTATAGCTAGAATCCAAAATTCATCAAACTCGGCGAATAAAAGCACAATTATTAAAATGATTACTAGTACAAGCCCTAATACTTGCAACTTTGGAAAGATCACCAATAATGAGCTCTTTTGGATGAAAATGGATAATCCTCCATTCCTTAGGTTGAAATTGATCACTTTGTACTTCGATAGATTTTTCTTCATCTTGTTGTACATTTGCTTCCTCCTTAGTTGTTCCTCATAATTTATGGGATCTTTCTTGTTTTGATTTTGGATGTTCATTTGCTCAAAAGGAATCTCTTAACCTACATCCTCATCAATACCTTTCTCTTGATCAAGAAGATTAGTTTCATTAAAAGTTACATGTATAGATTCTTCAACGACTAAAATTCTTTGATTAAAAACTTAATGGATAAATATCTAAGAAAAATTCCAATATCAGACTTTGAATCAATTTTTTCCAAACTTTCTTTAGTGTTCAAGATAAAACATTTACAGCCAAATACTTTGAAATAACTGATATTGGGAACTCTATTTTTCCAAAGTTCATACAGAGTTTTGACTAACGAAGGCTCTATTCACAATATCAAAACCGTGGTTACGACTTCGGTCAAAATTTATTTTGGTACACCATTTTCATTTAACATAGCCCAAACCATTTCTTGTAATTTGTGATTCTTTCTTTCTAATAAACATCATTTTGTTGAGGAGTTCTAGAAGTCAAGAAATAATGTTCATGGCAATTAATTTTGCAAAAATCATCAAATGTAACATTGTCAAATTCTCAACCATAATCACTTCAAATGGTAATAATAGTGTACCCATTTTAATTTTTAACATCTTTAAAAAGATGGTTAAATGCATTCAAAGTTTCATCCATTAGGTTCACTAATATGACTCAAGTAAATATAGAAAAGTCATCAACAATGATGAAAGTTTTTACCACTTAAGCTTGCAATTCTAGATGTTTCAGAAAGATCCATATAAAAAAGTTGTAAAGGTCTTGTAGTTGTAGAGTATTGATTTCATTTGAAAGAGATCTTCACTTATTTTCCAAATATACATGTATCACAAATTTTGTCTTTCTCAAATTTCAAATTTGGCATACCTTTAACAAAACAATTTTTCAAATATTTGAAAGTAGGCCCTTCTAAACATGTCTTAATCTTCTATGCCACATTCAAGTAACTTCTTTAAGCTTGATAAATATATTTTCTTCACTTTCAAACATAATATTTATGACATAAACATCCTTACCTCGAGTTCCTATAAATATCACTAGTTTTGATGTAGTATCCTACATCACCTCATTTGATATGGTATTCTTAATAAGGCACTTAGAAGAATCAAATTTAATATGATATCCTTTATCACATAATTGACTAATGCTAAATAAATTATGTTTGATGTTATCAACTAATAGAACATTTTCAATAGAGGGAGATGAAAGATTACCAATTTTTCCAACGCCAATGATTTTTCTTTCGGCATTTTTTCTTTTGGCATTATCTCCAAAAGTAACATGACATCCAACCTTATTTTTCTAGCTTGACAATAAAGCTTGATCTCCCATCATGTGCTTTGAGCATCCACTATTCAAGAACCATTTGTTCTTTATTTTCTTTAGTACCTACAAAAATATTTCAAGTTTTGGTCTTTGGTATTCATACAACCTTGTGTCCTTGATACTTAGTGTTAGTGGAATATTCAATCGATTTGTAGTTACCTTCAAAATGTAGTCTCTTTTTGATTGAACGATTAAAGGATGCATATCCATTTTTATTGAAAAACTACATGTGCCCTTCGGAAGAGGGGAAGTAGAGGCTTTAACAAGGTCTTTTTCAAAATACTTCCGTTCCAAAAATTGTTTGTATCAAATTCCTTCAGTATCAAAAATGAATTTTTAACACTAAGCATTAGATCAAAATTCTTCTTACCTTGAGTGAAATTGTGAACAATTTGAGTCGAATCGTAAATGTTCGATAGACATGGGACTTAGGCTTTCTTTTTACCCTTTCTTTCGCATCATGCCTTCCCATCTGAGTATTGTCCTACACAACTTGCCCCGAATGGATGGGGGCATATTGTTTGGTCATTTGTGTTGTAGAATATTAGAGTGTTGGAGGGGACTTCTTCTTGATGTTTTCCATTTCATTTATAATTTGGTAAAAGTGGAGACTACAACACACTCCCAAAATGTATTATTATTTTGCTTCTTGTTTCTCTAGGTTGTGCCCAAAGCTTATCACTACTCCCAACAAAGTCCATGATTGGAAGGAGGGTTTTTTCTTTGCTCCTGGAAAACTGGGGCTACATCCCAGCAATCATCATCCGTACATGGTTATGCCCCATTTTTACAACGATTATAGTGAACATTTTAACCTTTTTTTGGTTTATCAATATATAGTTATCATTACTTATTTAAAATTATGCATTGCACAAAAAAAATGCCGACCCCTCTTAGACAAGAAAGCTGACTCTCTATGAAGAAGTGTAATTATCTTTAGAAGAAGTTGAAGGAGGTTGGCGATGCAAATGACGAATACAAGGAGATGAGTAAGGATGTCGAAGCTTTTGCGGTGAATGAGGCTTCTTTGATAGCTTGCTGGAAAGGTCTTTTTAGATTTAGATTTGGCGAAGAAGAGCACACTGTCTATGTTGCTAAGACTAAGCGTGACACTTCGCATCGTACAGATAATTATGTTTCGCAATAAATTAAGAAATTCTCTTAATACTCTGAGCATGAAAATACTCTTGTGGAACTAAATGATATACAGAATGAAATAAATATGTTTCGCAATAAATTAAGAAATTCAGGGCGGAGCTAGGGCTAGTTATCGCGGATTCTAGTCTTTCTGAAGCGATTACTTGCGACTCAAAATTAATTGAAGAGGCTATGCGGGATGGTGCTCAAAATTTTAAGGACTTTCATCCTGAATGGAATCTGGATCTTTTAAGAGCTCCTGAGGATAATGCTTGAAGACATCTCATCTTTTGAGGTTCATCTGTTGGCTACGGGGGCTTTGAATAGTCCATCCATTCCTGCTGTTCTCTCAATATGATTTTTCGACTATCTCCCAAAGTGGGGATGTAACTATTAATGAGTCTCTTGACACTTCTTTTCCCGCTTCTACAAAACGAGGGTACCTTCAGGAGACGAAGGCCAAGTTTAACCGGGAAGACCTTTTTTCATGAATCTTTAGCCTTTAGTTAGTTCGGATGGCTTGTTTTGCCTCATTATGACCAAGGAATTTTATTCTTTGTTAATGTATAAGTGCTTTTTCTTAGTAATATTATTGTTTTATATTGTACGAATTTATTCATTTGATGCATTATGCTTCTATGTTATTTCTTATTTGTTATTTTTCGGTATGTTTCTCATAGATGTATTTACAATGAGTTTGCATCAACATCACAACCGTTGATCGTGTACTGATTTCAATATTGCAGATTTTTAAATGAAACTTTATTAAATCGTTGTATCAACATTGAGGGTTTAGATTATTTCTCCTTCTCCATCCATAGCTTTTGCATGCATGTGTACATTGTGCATTGTAAATGGACGTGACCTCATCCTCCTTTTGATAACGACTTCCTTTAGGGTGGAAATTAGTCCCCATTTTTCGTTAGGAAAATAGATCTCGCCTTCGGTTGGAATTTCTTTGATGGAGTCAAAACTTGCCTTTACCCATTCGGGGCAGGATTGTCATTTTTTGGTGTGATTGGCCCGCCTTTTGACATCAATTCTTCTTTCTTTACGACTTTATCGCAGGGCAATATTTTTCACTTTTCTTCCATTGTTCATTCTTCCTCTAATACTTGATACGTTATCTTTACCAGCGGGTCGATTTTTCATCACTCCCTTCACAGCATTGGATACTTGCTTTCCTAAACAAGTATTTTTAAACATGCATTGTTCTTTCTTTCATCATCATTCTTGTTAAGATATTTGGTTTCTCGTGGATCCAACTCTTTGTTTTGACGATATCGCTTATGATATCTTGTTGAGTAGTAAACTTGATTTTTGGACTAAATAATATGGGCTTAAGGATTTTGCTTATAGGCCCAAATCAATTAAAAGGCCCAACATGCATAGCATTTCTAGAAGCGTTATCTAGAAAAATCTATATAAATATCTACTAGAAAAATCTATATAAATATCTAAGTAAGATATGTAGTTTTATAAAGAATATCTAGAGAATTCTAGGAAAATATCTTGATATGTGGTCTAGGTGTCTCTAGAAAATGTGTGGACTAGAATCTTCTTGTAAACACTATATAAAGGGGTAGTGCCCTTCATTTTGTAACAAGCCAAAAAGTGTGTAAAGTCTTGAATTTGAGAAATACAAGTTTCCTTTTTCACTTCCTTCTTCCTATTAGTGTTGTCCTCTTAAAAGTCTTAGTCAATCCAAGTTAGTAAACTCATCTTTCCTCCAACAAACTAGTATCAGAGCCCCAAGGTTCTTGTGAAAAATGGCAAGTGGGATGATTCCTTTTCAAGTCCCCCAACTCAATAAGGATAACTATGACAATTGGAGTATAAGGATGAAAGCATTGCTCGGGTCGCAAGATGCATGGGAGATCGTAGAGAAAGACTACACGGAGCCACAAGACGAGGTTGCTCTATCCCAAACACAAAAGGATAGTTTGAAGGATGCAAGGAAGAAGGACAAGAAGGCGCTCACCCTCATCTATCAAGCCTTAGATGAAGGCATGTTCGAGAAAGTAGCTTGTGCTACTACAAGTAAGGAAGCATGGGAGATCTTACAAAACTCCCACAAAGGAGTTGAGAAGGTGAAAAAGGTTCGACTTCAAACACTTCGAGGTGAGTTTGAAGCTTTACATATGAAAGAATCGGAATCAATTTCTGATTACTTCTCTAGAGTATTAGCTATTGTGAATCAATTAAAAAGGAATGGAGAAAAGTTGAACGACACTCGAGTAATTGAGAAGATACTTAGGTCTTTAGATTCTAAATTTGACTACATAGTTGTAGCCATTGAGAAATCCAAAGATTTAGATAGTATGAGTGTTGATCAACACATAGGATCTTTACAAGCCCATGAGGAAAGACTAAGGAAGAAAGTGAAAGAAGAGCCATTAGAGCAAGCTCTTCAAACAAAGCTCACTTTGAACGAGGGTGAAAGAAGGTGCTAAAGAGAAAGAGAACGAGGCCTCAAGGAAGAATTGCATTCTACAAGGAGGAAAGAAGACAAAGTTCATTTTCTACCAGAGGTCGCGGAAGAGGAAAGGGTACGAGGCAAAATGAAGGACCAAGGTATGACAAATCTCAAATTAAATGTTACAATTGTCAAAAACTTGGTCATTATGCTTCAGAATGTAGAAATATTACTAACCAAGTTGAGGAGAAAGACAACTACGCTTATCAGGAAAGTGAAGTAGATCCTGCACTACTATTGGCTTACAAAGGTGAAGAGAGCAGAGAAAAGAATAAAAAATGAAGGACCAAGGTATGACAAATCTCAAATTAAATGTTACAATTGTCAAAAACTTGGTCATTATGCTTCAGAATGTAGAAATATTACTAACCAAGTTGAGGAGAAAGCCAACTACGCTTGTCAGGAAAGTGAAGTAGATCCTGCACTACTACTGGCTTACAAAGGTGAAGAGAGCAGAGAAAAGAATACTTGGTATTTGGATACAGGAGCAAGCAACCATATGTGTGGAAGAAAAAACATGTTTGT
>NC_036239.1:12102824-12103387 GCF_002742605.1 Olea europaea var. sylvestris
GCTTCTCCATCATCTTCACAAGGAGAAAGTTCAAGCGAAAGGACACCACGGATGAGGAGCCTACAAGAGCTATATGAGGAAACCGAAAATCAAAATGATCTCACACTTTTTTGTCTTTTTGTCGATTGTGAACCAATAGGGTATGAAGACGCGGTGCAAAATAAAAGATGGAGAGATCCCATGGATGAAGAGATTAAGGCTATTGAGAAAAATGACACATGGGAGCTGACAACTCTTCCCAAAGAAAAGAGAGCAATCGGAGTTAAGTGGGTGTACAAGGCAAAGAAGAATGCTAAAGGAGACGTAGAAAGATACAAAGCAAGATTGGTTGCCAAAAGCTACAACCAGCGGTCGGGAATTGATTATGAAGAGGTATTTGATCTTGTTGCTCGTTTAGAAACCATAAGATTAATTATCTCTCTTGCAGCGCAAAATAAGTGGAAGATATTTCAAATGGACGTAAAATCAGCTTTTTTAAATAGTTATCTCGAAGAAGAAATCTATGTGGAGCAACCAATGGGCTATAAAGTAAAAGGACATGAAGGTAAAGTCTTGAAACTCAG
>NC_036239.1:12103547-12103829 GCF_002742605.1 Olea europaea var. sylvestris
GTAAATGAGAAATGAGATATTTTGCTTGTTTGTTTGTATGTAGATGATCTTATATTTACAGGAAATAATCAAAGTATGATCACTGAGTTTAAGAAAGTCATGGCTCAAGAATTTGAGATGACGGATATCGGCCACATGGCTTACTATCTTGGGATAGAGGTAAAGCAAATGGAGGACTGCATTTTCATCTCACAAGAAGGATATGCGAAAGAAATTCTAAAGAAATTCAATATGGAGGACTGTAAGCCCGTATGCACCCCCGTCGAATGCGGAATCAAGTTG
>NC_036239.1:12104018-12147839 GCF_002742605.1 Olea europaea var. sylvestris
CTACATCAAGTGTCTACCATGCGATTTGGCTTAGAAACTTGTTGAAGACGCTTGGAGTATCACAAGAAGAGCCAATCGAAATCCATGTTGATAACAAATCGACATTGACATTGGCAAAGAACCCAGTATTCCATGATAGAAGCAAGCACATTGATACAAGATATCATTTCATAAGAGAAAGCATTGCAAAGAAAGAAGTGCAGCTGAAATATGTAACCTCCCAAGAGCAGATCGCCGACATTCTCACTAAGCCACTCAAGCATGATGTGTTCCGCAAGTTAAGAACTCTACTTGGAGTAGCAAAATCAAGTTTAAGGGGGGATGTTGAGTAGTAAACTTGATTTTTGGACTAAATAATATGGGCTTAAGAATTTTGCTTATAGGCCCAAATCAATTAAAAGGCCCAACATGCATAGCATTTCTAGAAGCATTATCTAGAAAAATCTATATAAATATCTACTAGAAAAATCTATATAAATATCTAAGTAAGATATGTAGTTTTATAAAGAATATCTAGAGAATTCTAGGAAAATATCTTGATATGTGGTCTAGGTGTCTCTAGAAAATGTGTGGACTAGAATCTTCTTGTAAACACTATATAAAGGGGTAGTGCCCTCCATTTTGTAACAAGCCAAAAAGTGTGTAAAGTCTTGAATTTGAGAAATACAAGTTTTCTTTTTCACTTCCTTCTTCCTATTAGTGTTGTCCTCTTAAAAGTCTTAGCCAATCCAAGTTAGTAAACTCATCTTTCCTCCAACATATCTAACCGCAAGTATCATAGGATTTTCCATCCTGGTCTAGGTTAATTTCAAATAGAATATTAAGTAAACAACTGAAGTCGTTATTTATTTTGTGTCAGAATGAGAGATATTTGATTCCACACTCATTTACACAATATAATTGAACGAGTTGCAATTCCAGAGGTTACCTTCGATCTAGAAATCTTTACGTGCTCCCTTGGTACCTGAGACTGTGTGTCATGTCTTACCTACCTTCTTCCGCATATGGGGTTTTAATTATTATGCTAATTTCTCTTCATGAAGGTTGAGCCCTTGTAGCCCTATTTAGCACCTGAGATGACATTGTATGCCTTATTAGATTTTAGGCTTTTAGCCTCTTGTTATGATAGTTGCACTCTTTCGGTTGTTTTGCTTCTTGACTATTTTTAGTACTTTTAGCATTCACTCATATCATAACTATCAGTGCGATGGATTTTGTAGAATTTCGACCTGTGTTTGTTGGGAGATAAATACGCTTTGTTGATATAATGTGAAGAGCTTACGACAATAGTACGTATCAAATTCTTGGGCTCTTTGTGTCTGTGGCATTGTGATCTTGACAATTCAGATATAAATGTTGTTGCTTTTCCTCTAGTTTTCTTAACATGATTCCATTTTATCGCTCTCCAATTTTGCTTTCTCCTTCGATTTTTTTGCACGTCTTCTACCTGGATCTCATTGAATATATTAACTAGAAAAGAAGAATGGATACGTTTTGTAGGCTGTGGCTCTGAGAGGAGTGCCTAGCCGTAGACTATTCTATAGAATTTTCTTTGCTTCCTCACATGGCTCAATCTTACTAACAAACATATCATCTTTAAATCGTGTAAAACAACTCTCAATTAATTTTCTTCCCTTCTGTCTCTGCTACTTATGTTTACAACTGTCTGTATCATTTCGAGATTTGTTTGTCGATGAGGAAACTATCCACTAGTTGAACTCGCAGGTAATTGATACATTATATTCTCCATGGTAGATTTACCCTCTGGTTTTTAAATGAATTATGATCATTGGAATTGTTATAATTCCTCATCCTCTGATTTTTCCATTGGCTAAGTCTCTAGTCCTGAGATCTTTCATGGTTTATTACCCATTTGCTAAGTATTTGCTAGTATGTGGTTTCTTCCACTTTCCTACCAAAATGGCAACATAGACTTTTAGGGAAGAATTTAGTGTCCTGTGCTAATTTTTCTTCATTTTTTCTTTATTGCCAGTCCATTTTTGGCTTCTCGTATTTTGGCACGTAGATAAGCTTTTTCGCGCCTCCAACAAATTTAGTTTCTCTACCATTTCACGGATCACCTTCATAATAGTGCTTCTTTCCTTCGAAGATGCCATTGATTGGCAAAAATTTCGGCTTAAGACCTTGTCGACATTTTCTCCCACTTTCTCTTTAATTTTACATGGCTTTTGATCGAGTCATCGCTGGATCCCTCTGTTCCGTCTTTTAATATTTTGATCATATCTGAATTTGCTCCTTCTTCATTCATTCTTCTAGATTCTCAAGGCTTCTAAATTTTAGTGGGCAGATTTTGTGGTTTATTGTGTTCAAGTTTGCTACAGACAACGTCAATTTCTTGACAGTATAAATTGAAAGAAACGATTTTATTGATGAAATAATTACAATCAATATGCACGGGCCCTTATTCATAGCTAGTAACCAGCTTGGATATGAAGGATGATTTGCAACTTCTATGCAAGCAATTATTTTTTTCGCTTCATCGGTAACAAACTTAGTTCAAGGATTGGCCCTTCGAGGGCTAACATTCATAAAAATTAATTTACATATTATGCATTTTTCATTTTCAATACGTACATTTTAAATACTTATCCATGGCCTTAAATAATGACATTTCATAGCTCTATATTTGAAATATTACCTAATTTGTTATGCATTATGTTTTAGTGGTAAAACTCATGATTTAATAAAGAATTGAAAAAAGAAAAAGAAAAATGACAAAATTCAAAGTGTAGGGACTAAAGTAAATATATTTAAAAGTTGTGATAGACCTCACGATGAAGATTTCAGAATACTAGGTGTCAATTAGATGAGAAAAGAAGTCAAATGAATGAAATATAGTCAAAATATTATCAAACATCAATTTTCGAAAGAGTTATGCTATGAATTTTCAACCTCAAATTGAGACCCCTTTTTGGCATAATAAACATTCAAATTGGAAAAGTAATACCTCTAGAAGAATTGTAACCTTTTTGGTTAGCTTTTCAAAGCATTTTGAATTACCTCAATTAAATATCTGGAGAGAAAGTGATGACAAAAATATTGAAGGATGTCCCAAAGAAAGAACAATGTGCACACCATCCCCTACAGGCGAGGAGCGCGCCTTGATCAAGAAAAAGCATATGAGGTACCCCAAATAAGCGAGTCATGTGCCCTGGCTATGCCTAGGCACAACCTTAATATAAAAAGGGAAAAATCTGGTTTTCCTTATTTTTTAGTAACAATTCAATGTAACCTTTTTAGCATCTTTTAAATACCAAAATTCGAACAGAGCGTGGGAGTCCTCCATTCAAACTTGATTTTCATCATATTCTACATGTTTCATCTATTTAAGTTGAATCATACAAGCATTTTGAAGATTCAAAGCCCAATTTCAAGATTTGAACCAATAACATAAATTTCTCATCTTTCTTCCGTCTTTCTTATTTTTTGGTGATATTTTTCAATTAGTCTTGTGTAATTTAACTATAAGAATGTTAGTCTAAGTTTTTCATTGTATTGGATAGATGATAAACCCCATTAGTTGTTTTTTAATTCAAAATTCGTATATTTAATAATTTCTTGAGTTTCTTGATTATTTATGCATCTACACTGTGTTGTTTGAATGCTTGATCAGCATCTAGATAACTTATTACATATTCGTAGTGCTAAAAAACTCACAATAGGTATAACATTGCATATTTAACATATGGCAATAGATGTTAGTAATAATATATGGCGTGTGAAAACACGCGTGAAATAATCCTATTATTAAATGCATGTGTTTTATTTGAATTTTGACTAAGAATAAGGCCAGGTCATGTTAAGTATGTGTTTGATTGGAAATTACACTAATAGAGTAATTCAGAAATTCTATACAATAATCACATATTTGTTAAAAATTACACTTAATTGCTTTCCTAGTTAAAATATGATTAGAAAATCACAACAAATCTCATCTGATATTAATCTTTATCGAACTTGATATTAACCAGTAGATAGAAATTAAACTTATTCCTCATGGGTTGATAACTCTAAATTCACTTTATCTATTATTACTCAAGGATCCTGTACTCTTGCAGGATTTTACAGCTAAAATTTTTAATGCCTTTGTCGGAGAATAACGATTTTAATTTTAGTTTATTAATTTATATTAGATTTGACATTTTTTCGTTTCTTTTTTTTTTATAATTAGTTTATTCATTGTACTACTTGAATTCTTTCTTCTTCACTTGTTTCAGGTCATCATCAGCTTACGCAAGATTCTGATAAAATTCATCAAGCTCTACTAGACCCTAAGATCGAAAGAACATTCAAACAACATAGAAGAGAACAAAGAGAAGCAAGGATAATGCTGAAAATTAAAATCATAATCAAATTCACGATCGGATTCAACAACTATTACCAGCTCCAAAGATACCTATTATTAACTAATGCTGAATACTAGTAGGAGATTATATGAATCCAATGCCTGCACTAGTGCAACCTCCCATCCTCTATCTGCCCTTTAGATAGCTTAACTTCCTCGTCGGACCAAATGTTATCAATCTCTCCCAGAATCATCATACCATCAAATTTTTTTGGGGAAAGCTACAGAAATCCACATGAGTTTTTTCAAGCTTTTCTGATGTCATAAGCCACAAGGATATGTATTAGCTACCTTTCACATGTGGTTATGTGGTTATTCCCTCAAACACTGAAGAAGAGCGCAAAAAACAAGCTCATTATCTCCAGGAACATATTACCTTGGAATGACGTGGTGCAAAAGTTCATAACAAATTTATGCCCACCATCTCGAGTACATCAAATTCAAAATGAAGTTCATACTTCAAACAGAAGGATCTTAGGACATATTTCAGAGGCATGTGAGAGGTTCAAGAGTGCATTTACGAGTGTCCAAACATTGTCATTCCTAAGAAGGCACACGTATATCTTTTCTACCATCTGCACCCAGAATTTTGCAACATGACAAATGCTTCAGCAAGCAGCTCAGTTATGACAATGGAGATTAATGATGTATTCGCCAGTTATGAAAGGATTACTGAAATCAAGCTGATTGCCCGACCAAGAAGGACTTTCCAAAGAAAGCAGCAGGTATGCATAACATGGATACGATAACAACATTAGCAAGACAGATGGAGGTAATAACAAAGAAACATAATAGTCTATCTCAGACTATTACAATGGTACATCAATCAACATCGGTCTACGTAGGTTGTGGGACATATCATATTACTGCAAGTTCTCCATTAGCTTCACTCATATGGGTCAACCTGCGAAGGTCAATTATGCACTATCCCAATAATTATCATATTGGTTTGAACAAGCATCCAAACTTCTTGTGGGTAAATAATGAGGATTAAGGATATTAGATGAAGAGCAGTCCACCAGAAACTCAACAACAAAGGAAGAGAGAATCCTCGGATAATCTATTGATAAATATATCACCGAGACTGAAACTGCAATTCAGAATTAATAGGCCTCTGTATAGAACCTGGAAAATTAGGTGGGTTAGATCGCAGTTGTATTGTCCAATAGATCACATGCTACCATGATATGGAGAAGAAATTATGAGAGCATGTGTTAGCAGTTGAAGGAGTGAATTATGTAGTTATTGACCTACCATCAAACAATTTCGATATTCCTATCAAAGCTTATGTGCCACCCATCTTATTCCCTCAAAGGCTGCCTTCACAGCCAAAAGAGGAGCAGGTTTAAGCCATCACAATTAGAAGTGGTACTCAATTGCTAGATATCAGTGTAAGGAGGAAAGAGACTAAGAGTAATCAGGTACCTATCACGAGCGAGGAAAAAATAAAGCAGTTTGAAGAATCACAGAGGAGCAACAAAAGCTTTCGGATAGTCCACAAGTTAAAGCAATCATTCCTGTCATTTCATTCATATTTCCAATCTTATTTCCTTAAAGATTACAAAGCACTAAGTTGGAGAGGCAGTTCACAAAATTCCTAGAAATCCTAAAAATGCTATTTGTCAACACTCATTTCGTTGACACAATCTTTCAAATTCCAAACTACTTCAGATTTATAAAAGAGATGTTGACTAAAAAGATTAAGCAGCCCGAACATAAAACAGTGGCCTTAACTGAAGAATGTAGTGCAATTATATAGCACAGGCTCTTGTCCAAACTAAAAAACCCAAGGAATTTTAATTTACCTTGCTCTATAGGTTTAAATAACATTAATACTTTGATTAATTCTGGAACAAGTATTAATTTAATTCCTCCATCTTTTTGCATAAAACTAGGATTGGAAAATCCAAAGGCAACTTCAATAATCCTGTAGTTGGTGGACAGAACACTAAAGTACCCCTGTGGAATACTTGAAGACTTGTTCGTCAAGGCTGGAGAATTTATTTTTCCAGCTGATTTCATCAATCTGGACATGAAGAATCACATCAGATGCTAGTCATCTTGCAAGGCCATTCTAATCAACTAGTGTGCTTTGCTAGATTTTGATGTTAATGAGATAGTCTTGAGGATGAAAGATGAGTTTCACCATGAACACCTATTCAAGCAACTATCATATTTTGAGGACTTTCAAAAGGTGGAAATAGAAGAAAAAGGATGACTATGCAATTCATCGCTACAAAAAGGTCGTAGGTAGATTGGTTGGAACACAGAAGGATCAATAGGAGAACTATCAGCTATGGAGAGTAAATGATGAGGCCACAAAAACTCTTTTTAAGCCTCCATGAGTAGCCAAAAAAAAGTCAAGCAAAAGACTATAAATAAGTATTTATGGAAAGGCAACTCAATCTTTTTATCCTTTTTATTAATTATACTTTATAAATATATGATATTTAATTTTAGTTTTATTTTGGGTATCACAATCCATCCCCAGTTTTCCTTAGGCCTTTGAAGTATTGTTGATCTATGAGTTGTTTGGACTAAGTAACACTTGTTCCAGGTTATTTGATCTATAAATTTAATTTTTCAAGAACATGATATCATGGAACACTCAAATCAACATTAACAAAGCAGAGAACGTGATTCAAAAGGACAAGTTCTTGCACTTCATGCCACAGCATTCACTACCTTCTTATAAATCAAGGGAGTAGATCCTTCATTTTCTTCCCTACCCCTTTATATGCTTACTTATGCTATAAGATATTTAGAGCAACGTCTATTCTAAGTCTGTGGGTGGAAACATTGAGTTTTTACTTATAATAGAAAAAAAATACAAAAATTGAAGAATTTGAAAAATTCAAAGAAAAATATTTTCTTGTTTTATTTGTGCACTTTTATAGGTTAGATGGTCTAGCCGACAATGATGAAGCTATTTGAGATCAAGTGTTGAATTATGAACAGTGAATAGAATGCATGCTTAGATTGATTGGTACTTTTCGATATAAAACTTGATAGTATTTGTAATGCTCCAGTTCTCGAAACTCGAAGTGTTAAAAAGAAAATCAATGTTATTTGGACCTCTTTGATGTTAATTAAAGTAAATTGTAAATGAGAAAACAATTTTGGAGTTGAAATGTAAAAAATAATAATAATAATTTGATTTTTGGAAAATATCTCGAGGAATTTCAGACAATACCTATTTTGCAACATCGGAGAGAAAAAAAATATATTTGACCTAGCAAACGTCGACTAAATTTTATGAAATTGTAATAGAGGCTATGACATTCATATACGTACATCAAAAAAAGATTGGGAGCCTTGAAAATAATGTATGAAGCACAAAAGTATTCTTCAGCTATGCTAAAAAGTGTTTTCGAAATTGACCCGATACGGTCTACTAAATGTGACATAACTCTTTCTCTATGCAATATTTTAAGGTAATTCTAAAGATTATATTAAAAGACTCGTATATATTTCAAACCTCACTGATTTCACTCTAAAACATGTGTCGTAGCCCATGTTACGGCATTCTGAAATAGGAGGACATATTCTGGAAAATCAAGTCAGCAATAACCTACTTACACATAGTCAATCTAGCATTTATAAATTCTAGTGACATGCTGTGTATATAAAAATAGATGAAATAAACATTTTTTAAAGGTGTCGTCTAAGTGTTCGAAAGAGATTTACACTACTGGAAATTTTACGAAAAGTTAAAAGGATTTCAAATCGCAAGCACTTGGCACTATGCCGAACCACTGTCATGCCTCAATTTAACCTGCATAATTTTAGTAGGAATGAGTACCACAAGTAAACTCAATAGGAAACGCTTAAGTAAATGGTAAAAAAAATATTTTCCAGAAATGCAAACTTTGGTTATTTGTGTCACCGTCAATTTTGCAAAATGAACTGGTGATCAGGCATTACACTTACTTCAGGTTTTGATCATCCCTTTAAAGTGTCGTAAATCATCTCTTCATATCTTATTTGAACTACCGAATGGTGCTTCCATTTTCTCATGAGCAACACAATAAAATGCAATACGATTCGGGATAGGCCACGAACCAACGAGGCTTCTATGCAAGTTGACGAGTTGCTAAGGACAGGGTTTGAGCTTGATTGGAGCTTAATTCGAGCTAACAAGCCATGCAAATTATTTGATCTAGCTATGGGGTACAAAATGTTAAAGTTGACAAGCCAAACAACTTATATGTTTGTCATGAAGGTGAAATCATATTTGGTGTGTTGGATTCAAAGTTTTGGGCGATATATGGAAAAACGAGCACGTGGATTAAAATGGGCATAACATTCAGCTCAAGTGTCGGATTTTCACCCATGAGTACAATTTGGAATCGTCACAAAATTCTATAAAGAAAAAAGAGGTTTCAAATTTTATACTATGTGACCACATATTATAAAAGGCATGTGACCGCATAGACAATTCCCAAGACCAAATTGAAGGAATTCAAATGAACTATGCGACTACATTAGATTACACTATACGACCGCATAGTATATACTTCAAGGACCAAAGTTGCAATTTTTCACGAGTTTCCTATTTTGAGTAGAATTCTAATCTTTTATTATTTTTAGGATTATTTGAACGTATTTTTACCTTTTTTAATTAGATCCTAGGGTTTTCATATAAATAGAGCTTTATTTTCATTGTACTAAAACTTTTAACATTTTGAGATAAATTAATCGAGGGGCTATTTTGCTTCCAACTTTTGTTCTTCTTTGAACATTGAACTTATCAAGGAATTCTTGATTTCTTGTGGCGTTGAACAAACTCGGGTAAGATTTATAAATTGTGTAATTAAGAGGTCGTTAATTTCACATGTTAACGGTTGCTTAATTCATCGTTCGTGAATTAAATCCAAAACTGACGATTTTAGGCTTTCCTGGGATCCATGTCAATTTTGTTCAAGGGTCGTTAATGGTCGTTGCTATCGGGTTCAGATAAGTTGGTACTAGAGCCTAGACACCAAAATCGAAGGTTATATCCTTGTCTTTTCTTATTGAGTCCTTTGATTTTATTTTTCGTGATTATTTTTTCTATTCTTCGTATTTTCTTCATTTGTTGTGTCTTAGATCCATAAAAAATTCAAAAATAATGTCAAATCTTGTTTTTGGATAAATCTGACGTCCAAATCCACTTCTATTTGCTTCGTTAGCGTCATAGTCGAATTTTCTATTTAGTGAGTCAAAAAAAAAAATTAATTGTTCATGGTACTGTTTAGAAGTAAAAAAAAAAATCGAAAATTGTGGAAAAAAGGGAAAACTTATTGTTTTTGTTTGAATTATCTTTATAGTCCCTCCGTTTCACATTTTACTGTACAGTCAATAGAAAATTCAAGACCCACTTTCTTGAATTTCCATAATTCTTTTCAATTTTTTGTCCAATTCCTTGAGTTCTTAAAAAATTTACGAGTCTCACACACTATCCAATTGATTTTTCACAAGAAATTGAGTTTGAATTGTTCTTTGAAACATTGATTGGAAGTGATGAGTGGAAAAAGGCTGAGTGGTGAGATCAATTGAGGGTAAAAGTCGAAATTGAGTGATTCTCGAGAGAAATATTGATAAGGCAGAAATAAAATTTTAGAATTTAGAATGTCTTGCAGTAAAGGATCGAACCCAAGCAGGATTGGTGGACGAACAAATATGCGTGACGATGTGATGAGGCAGATTGAGAGGATGTTAAAGGATATGAGGGATAGGATGGATAGGCTTGACACATCTATCACTAATCTTCACAGGGAACATGGTAGACGAAAGCCTAGGGTGGAGATGCATGATGAGATATGGTAGTGATTTGGATGAGGATGAGTTTGATGGAGTTAGATTGGGAAGAATGAGGAATAGAGGTGATAGGTTTGAACATCGGGGTAGAAGTAATTTTGGAGATAATGTAGATGGAGGTATGGACAACATCAAAATGTTCCTTCCATCATTCAAGGGTAGGAGTGACCCGAAAGCGTACTGAAATGGGAGAAAAAGGTGGAGCTTATCTTTAAGTGTCACAATTATCTGAGGAGAAGAAGGTGAGATTAGTAGTCCTTGAGTTTACTGATTATGCGATCACTTGGTGGGAGCAGGCGGTGACATCGAGGCATAGGAATCGGGAGAGGCCTATCAACACGTGGGATGTGTTGAAGGAAGCAATGAGAAAAAGATTTGTACCTGGTCATTATTATAGGGAACTCCATCAAAGGTTGCAGGGTTTGTATCACGGTTCTAGGAGTACGGAGGACTACCACAAGGAGATGGAGATTCTGATGATTAGGTGAATGTGGAGAAGGATCGCGAAGACACTATGGCTCGTTTTCTAAATGGGTTAAACAGGGACATTGCTAATGTGGTGGAGTTACAGCACTATGTGGAGTTAGATGATATGTTGTATGTGGCCATGAAGGTGGAAAGTCAATTGAAGTGAAAGAAGACATTTAGGAATTCAATGGGACCTAATTCATCTTGGAAGTCGAGATGGGATGATGAGACGAATGATGGGGTGTTGCAAACAATAAAGCTAAAGTGCTAAGGGGGAAGAAAGAAAATGCTAGCAAGGACCTACCAAAGGCGGAGTCACAAACTACTAGGAGTCGGGACATTAAATGTTTCAAATGCTTGGGAAAGGGACACATTGCATCTCAATGTCCAAATAAGAGAGCAATGATCTTGAGTGCTAAATGAGAAGTAGTGAGTGACAGTGATTTAGATGGGATGCCTGAGCTAGAAGATGTTAGTGGTGGTGAAGTGTTGGAGCATGCGGGGGAGGCAAAGCACTTGTACTGATGCTTTCACTCAACACACAAATCAAGGTGGATGAAGAGGAGAAGCAATAAGAAAACATCTTTCACACTAGATGCCACATGGAGAATAAAGTATGTGGTTTAATTATTGATGGAGAATGTTGCACCAATATTGCTAGTAGCACGTGAGTTGAGAAGTTAGGGCTGAAAACAATAAAACACCTTAAACCTTATAAACTACAATGGCTGGATGATCGTGGAGAGGCTAAGGTGAGTAAACGGGTATTAATTGGTAGGATCTTCCTCAAGCTGCTCAAGATGATTTCTGGGCTCAGTTAACCTTTAAAACACCGAATCAACACCAAAACCGAAGGTACCCACCGTCGACCTCACGAGTTCTACCTATGGTTGCTTTTCTTCCTTCTGCTTGTTGTTTGCTCACTCACAAAGAATGAATGCCACACAGGTAAGGGTCACAAAGACACAAGTAAGAGGTAGACAAGATCAAGGAGTAGAATGCACAAAGAAGAAGAAAACACGGCCTCTCTCTCTCTCGGGTTCTTTCACAAAAAGGGGACCAAGGAAGGCTACGAGAGTTACCAATATATATAGTAAACCAATGACAAACAATAAGGTAAGTTATACATATGGTAGGTGGGCTCGACTAAGGTTATGGCCCAATAGCACACCAACAAGCCACAAAGGTTTATTAGCCATCCAATAGGTAAAACAACGTTAAGTCGGGTCATCCCATTATTGGGTGCTGATTTATTGTTCAGTCATTCATGTCGATTGATAAAACTGGTTTACATCATCGCTCGGGAGGTCATTTGACAACATGATGTCTAACAACCTCCACCTTGGTGTCAAAGGACCTGCAAAGAGAAAACGTTTTCCATTAATGACACCTCTAACAAAAAACCGATAAAATTGAAAATCATTTACCTGTACCGATGTTTAGACGCTCCTTGCAACTTCTAAACTTTACTGGTGGCAGTACTTTCGTGCCCATATCCGAAGGATTATATTGTGTGTGAATTTTTTCAAGTCTTACTACTTCTTGTGATATTATATCCCTAATGAAGTGTAGCCTAACATCGATATGTTTAGTGCGTTCGTGAAAAATAGGATTCTTACACAAATGTATGGATGACTGACTATCAGAATACACAACCACATACTCATTCAAGACACTTAGTTCATGAAGTAGACCTCTAAGCCATAGAGCCTCTTTAATTGCTTCAGTGGTGGCAATATATTCTGACTCTGTAGTGGATAGTGCAACTATGTGTTGTAACTGTGATTTCCAACTAACACACGAATTTGATAAGGTGAATACGTAAAAGGAAGTTGATTTCCTACCATCCCTATCTCCTGCATAGTCAGCATCTACAAAACTCTTTAATTTCACGCCTTCCTTATTAGCACTAAATTTTAGACCTACGTCACTTGTACCCTTCAAATATCTTAAAAGCCACTTTAATGTTTCCCAATGTTCAGGACCTAGATTAGACATGTACCTACTGAGAGTACTAACAGCGAATCCTAAGTCCGGTCTAGTGCAAACCATCAAATACATTATGGAACCAATCACATTTGAGTATGAAATTTTACTCATGTATTCCACTTCTCGTTCATTGCAGGGAGCTTGTTCTTTAGATAAAACAAAATGGTTTGCAAGAGGCAACGTAACAGGTTTGCAATCACTCATATTAAACATTTTCAACACCTTTGATATGTATGGAGACTAATGTAAGAATACGATGGAATTTGACCTATTTCGTTCTATTTCCATGCCTAGAATCCTTTTAGCCTTTCCTAGGTCTTTCATGTCAAATTCTCCACTAAGGTCTACTTTTATATTATTTATCCAGTTAGGAGATGATCCAACTAAAAGCATGTCGTCCACATAGAGCAACAAGAACAAATAATTGTTATCAGTCTCGTTGTGTTGAAAGTATAGGCAGTAATCGAATTTACTTCTTTGAAATCCTATAGTGAGTACAATGGAATCAAACCTCTTGTACCACTGTCTAGGTGATTGCTTTAAACCGTATAGGGATCTCTTCAGAAAACACACATAATTAGGTTTTAACTTGTCTTTAAAACCTTTTGGTTGATTCATAAAGATTTGTTCATCAAGCTCTCCACGTGAAAAAGAGTTTTTACATCGAGTTGTTCAAGTTCCCAGTCAAAGAGCGCAACCAATGCGAGCATGACCCTAATAGTAGTGTACTTGACAACTGGTGAGAAAATCTCGTTATAATCAACACCTTCTTTCTGTGTGTAACCCTTCGCTACTAACCTAGCCTTAAATCTTAAGGGTTCTGAACTACTAGTACCTTCCTTAACCTTAAAGACCCACTTGTAATCAACGATTGATTTATTCTTAGGTCTCGGTACTAACTCCCAAGTTTGATTCTTTTCTAGAGAACTCTTCTCTTCTTTCATAGCCTTAAGCCACTCCTTAGATTGACCATTATTCATAGCCTCTTCAAAAGTTTCCGACTCCATATCAACTAGTTCTTCGTAACTAGCGTATGCAAAATCCAATTCAGATTCAAATCTGAACCTCCTAGATTCTCTCGTTTATCTTCTCTCTCTATCCCTAACTAAATTATAGTTAGCTAATGGATTTTCTTCCTCAGGATGCTCTTCTATCACTACTTCATTTTCCTCTTCAGGTTCTTGGACCTGAATCTCCACCTCACTCGAAGTACTAGGTACTGATGTGTTAAATTTTCCTAACCCACCTTAAACCGATTTCTTTCTTCACCTGATTCAATTTCACTTACAGGTTCGGTTTCGTTCCTTAGACAAGGCATCTCACTCTCATTAAATGTGACATCCCTACTCACGATGATCTTAACTCCTTTTTGGCTTCTATCCCATAACCTATAGCCCTTAACCCCTTCGAGATATCCTAGAAAGACACACTTTAAGCATTGAGTAGTCACCCAATTTTTCAGACTATTTCTCATGTGGAGTATCACCATTTAATGCAGCCAATGGAGTCAAATTTATCAGATAACAGGCAGTTACAACGGCTTCACCCCAAAATGACTTAAGAACCCCAGAACATAACATCATGCAGCGCACTTTATCTAGTATGGTCCTATTCATTCTTTCTGCTACCCCGTTTTGTTGGGGAGTATAGGGAACCATTTTGTGCCTTGTTATTCCACTTTCTTTACACATCCTATCGAATTTAGCTTTACAGAATTCTAGGCCGTTATCTGTCCTTAAAAATTTGATCATCTTGCTAGTTTGGTTTTCCATTTGTTTCTTCCAATTGTTAAAGTTATAGAAGGTTTCAGTTTTGTCTTTCAATAGATAGACCCACACTTTTCTGGTGTAGTCATCTATGATAGATAGGAAATACCTATTCCCACCCAATGTGGGATTACTAGCAGGACCCTACAGATCAGAATGCACATATTCAAGCATACTTTTAGCCTTATGCGTACTAGTGGAGAACGACACTCTATGGTGCTTTCTGAGCACACAGTGATCACAGAACGATAGGTCAGACACACAGTCATTACCAAATTCACCTTTTTCATTAAGTAGCTTAAGTCCCTTAATGCCTACGTGTGCAAGCCTACTATGCCACATAATGTGTGTGATCGATTTTGCCGGAAGAAATAGAGGAGTTTAATCCTCTAATTACTTCCCCAGTAGTGATGTAAATATCGTTTTTCTTGATTCCCTTAATTGAGATTAACGCAGCCTTCATCATTTTAAACATACCATTTCCAATTTTATCGGTGAAGTTGTCTTTCTCAAGTCTTCCTACTGAAATCAAATTCCTAGATAATTCAGGAATGTATCTAACTTCCTTTAACATGTACACAAAGCCCGCTTAAATTTTATCTTTATATCTCCAATTCCAGCAATTGTATAGGCAAAGTTATCACACAGAACTACTTGCCCATCATTAGATTCTTGCAAGTTTTCAAACCAGTTCTTTTCAGACGTCACATGAAAAGACACACCAGAATCTAATATTCATTCATGCATGTGAGAATTAGTAGTTAGATTCAATTCAGTAGTGTATGGGACTAGACTAGTGATCACATAGACTTCACCGTTTTCGGTATCGGAGGTAGAGTATAACACATTTACCTTATCTCTTTCCTTAACCTTTTGTTTTCCCCTTTCTTTATGGCAATCTTTTATAAAATGCCCTGTGCCTCCACAGCCATAGCATTTTCTAGCCTTAGTTCTAGACTTTGACCTAAGTCTACCATTGCCCTTCTTTTTCCAACTATTACTACTTGATTCGTCACTACTTTGGTATCCATCATGACTGGCTTGCCTAAATTGAGTTCTACCCCGCATCATATGCAACTCTCCACTCCTCCTATCCTATTTTTCAGCCCTCATTTCCATCTCTTTACTCCTAAGAGAATCTACGATAATTTCAGGTGTTAACGTGTCCCTATCATACTTAATGGCATTCTTAACTTCTTTATAAGAGTCCGGGATTGAATTGAGCAAGATTATAGCCTTATAGGTCTCAGACATGGCTTCGTCACAATTGACAATATCTTGCACCAATTTGTTAAATACATCTAAATTGTCGTCGAGATCCTTTGAAGGATCCATCTTAAAGCTGAAGAATCTTTCGAGTAGGTAGAATTTATTCGGTGTAGATTTAAGCAAGTATAAGTCTTCTAGTCTTTTCCAAAGTTCTTTGGTGGTTTTTAGTTTTCCCACTTTTCTTAACACAACATCAGACAAGTGTAATATTATTGAGGTATAGGCAAGCTCATCGATTTCCTCTTTTTGTTCTTTTGAGATGTCAGGTACAAAATTGCCTTCAATGGCTTTTGACACCTTTTGTTGGACTAATATGCCTCTCATCTTTTGTTGCCAGATAGAGAAGTTCCCTTTACCATTAAATATTCCCAAATCAAAATTATGTGTTGTCATTAGTTAACACACTAATTAGACCACACGAAGTAGTATTGGGAAGCATGATAAGGTAATATCTTGTTAATTCTTAGCAAAAGTAATAATGAACCTAAACGCTACGTCCACCAAGAAATACCAAGCACTTAAATCAAAAGGACAAGCACTCAATTAACGCAAGTAATCCTAGTTCTAGCACAAGCAATGGTTACCCCTTCACGGTAACCCCAAAACCTAACGATCACCCCACATGATGATCTTGCTATTGCTGAATTTAAATGGATTAAGCCAATTTACCAGAGTGGACCTATCTGAGTCCGTAGAGTGGAGAAAAATGACCTTGCTGTTCAATTGCAATCAGCGTCGCACCAAGGGCAAAATTGTCCAACTTTTTCTGTGTAACCTGAAACACAAAACAAAGTATATCAGCACGTTCAGGAGATCGAAACAAGCAAGTTACCTGAAGATTGCTTCGCCGGAACGCCGCCCACGCTCCGCCGCTGCTCCGCCGTCGCCGCCCATGCGCCACCTCACCAGGGGTGCCTCGACCTGCTGGTAATGGGTATGGCCTCCGTTTGTCCAACCGAGCTTTGGTTTGTAAGTAATTGAAGAATTTCAGATTCGGGTAAAAGGATGAAATCGCGAAAATTAACCAATTTTGAGCCGATTTTTGCCGACCAAGCTCTGATACCAGATGTTAGGATCTTCTTCAAGCTGCTCAAGATAATTTCTGGGCTCAGTTAACCTTCAAAACACCGAATCAACACCAAAACCGAAGGTACCCGTCGCCGACCTCACGAGTTCTACCTATGGTTGCTTTTCTTCCTTCTGCTTGTTGTTTGCTCACTCACAAAGAATGAATACCACACAGGTAAGGGTTATAAAGACACAAGAAAGAGGTAGACAAGATCAAAGAGTAGAATGCACGAAGAAAAAGAAGACACGGCCTCTCTCTCTCTCTGGTACTTTCACAAAAACGGGACCAAGGAAGGCTACGAGAGTTACCAATATATATAGAAAACCAATGACAAACAATAAGGTAAGTTATACATATGGTAAGTAGGCTCGACTAGGGTTATGGCCCAATAGTACACCAACAAGCCACAAAGGTTTATTAGCCATCCAATAGGTAAAACAACGTTAAGTCGGGTCATCCCATTATTCCGTGTTGATTTATCGTTCAGTCATTCATGTCAACTGATAAAACTGGTTTACATCATCGCCCAGGAGATCGTTTGACAACATGATATCTAACATTAATGAATTTTTCAAATGGGCAATATAAAGATAAAGTGTGCTGTGATGTTGTGCCAATGCATGCGGGTCATATTTTATTGAGTAGGCCATGGCAGTATGAACGTAGGGTGAAGCATGATGGGTTTAGAAATAGGTACAGCTTTGAAAAGGATGGAAAAACTATCACACTTGTACCATTGACATCACAGCAAGTCTATGAGGACCAAATAAAAATGAGAGATGAGAACGAGAGAAAAAGAAGAAGAGACAAAAAGAGAGCTCGAGAGAAAATGACGAGGTGACTAAGTGTGAGAAAAATTGAGCCACATGAGAGAAAAGAAAAAGAGTCTTTTGAGCGGGAAGAAAATTGTGAGGTGAGTTTCTTTGTAGAAAAGAATGAGCTTGAGAGTGAGTTGGTGAGGACTAACAAGTCTCTCCCCAGTTTAAATTTATCTTTGATGTAGAAATGTGAAAATCTATTGCATGAGGACTTTCTAAAAGGAGTATCGCCATTTGAATATCCGATTGCTGTGTTACCGTTGGAAAACTTTATGAGCTTTGAAGGAGAAACATGCTACCATACCTTTGCTGAGTATCAAATTCCTAAACAAGAGGCGATTATATTCTAGCAGATAGAAGGCAGGAAATGAAGTTGAGTTTGTTCTAAGATGGCAAATGGAAGAAGAATCAAACAAAGGGGCGTGATCAATTGCAAAGGAGATCAAGGCTACACCCGAGAGGTGACGATCCATTCCATGGCATTGTAAGGCTTGAAGGCGGTGGATACAAGTTTGATCTTGAAGTTCCAGATTCAAGCACAAATCCTTTTGAAAAGAGAGAGAATGATATGATTTGGGATAGGCCACGAACCAATGAGGTTTCTATGCAAGTTAACGAGCTAAGGACAGGGTTTGAGCTTGATTGGAGCTTAATTCAAGCTAACAAGCCATGCAAATTATTTGATCTAGCTATGGGATACAAAATGTTGAAGTTGACAAGCCAAACAACAACTTACATGTTGGTCATGAAAGCGAAATCATATTTGGTGTGTTGGATTCAAAGTTATGGTCTATATATGGAAAAATGAGCAGTGTGGATTAAAATGGGCATAACTTTCAGCTCAGGTGTCGAATTTTCACCCATGAGTACAAACCGGAATCGTCACAAAATTCTGGATAAGAAAAAAGAGGTTTCAAATTTTATACTATGCGAACGAATAGTATAAAAGGCATGCGACCACATAGACCATTCTGGAGACCAAATTGAAAGATTTCAAATAAACTATACGACTATATTGGATTACACTATATGACCACATAGTATACTTCAAGGACCAAAGTTGCAATTTTCTAGGAGTTTCCTATTTTGTGTAGAATTCTAATCTTTAATTATTTTTAGAATTATTTGAACGTATTTTTACCTTTTTTTAATTAGATCCTAGGGTTTTCATATAAATAGGACTTTATTTTCACTGTATTAAAACTTTTGACATTTTGAGAGAAATTAATCGAGGGGCTATTATGCTTCCAACTTTTGTTCTTCTTTAAACATCGAACATATCAAGGAATTCTTCATTTCTTGTGGCTTTTGACAAACTCGGTGAGATTTATAAATTGTGTAATTAAGAGGTCATTAATTTATGGAATGCATTAGTCGAGAAAAATAAATAAATAAATGGAATGCATTAGTGGAAGAAAACCTTGAGTGAGAAAAAATAAATATAATAGGATGAGTTTGGGGTTCTTTGGTACAATATAATCAGTTTATCTAATTTTATTTTATTTTTAAAGATTTATGCACTTAACATAGAAGCAACAATTAATATAAAGTGTGTCGTCACAAATTACATAACAAAAAAAAATTTGTCATTTAAAAGAAATTTGATACCTCACCAAAATAAAATAAAAATAACAGGTGCTCGGAACTTTACTACCATGACTAAATCTTTAATTTGAACTCTTAGGAAGGATCGTAGCGATGTAATGATATAACTTGAATTAATTTCGAGTTCTGTAAGAAAATTTTATTTTAAAACAACACGAGATTTTTTTCTCAGTCGCTACAACTCTTCCTACTTAAAAATAATTCCGTCCTCAAAATTTAACTTGTTTAAGGAGATCAGGATACTTAGCTAAAATGTCTTCTTCCCTTTCCAAAGTAGCTTTATCCTAACCGTGTTTATCCCACTGAACTTTGACTAATGGAACCATCGATTTTTCAGAACATGGTCCTTTCTTTTCAAATTCATTGCAGGAGCTTTTTCGTACATCATATCACTTTGGACATCCAGTGGTTGAACATTCACCACATGGTTAGGATCCGGAATGTACTTTCTCCACATTGAAACGTGAAATACGTTGTGCACTGTTGATAGTTTAAGTGCCAATACGAAACGATATGTCACACTCCCAATTTTTTTAAGAATTTCAAATGGACCGATAGATCTAGGACTCAATTTTCCTTTCTTTCCAAATCATAATATTCCCTTCATCGGCGCCACTTTAAGAAATACTTTATCTCAAACTTCAAAAGTCAATTCTTTTCTCCTTTTGTCAGCATAGCTCTTCTAACGGTCTCGAGCGGTCTTAGTTCTTGATCTAACTTTATATATACCCTTTACAGTCTTCTCAACCAATTCTAGATCCAAAACTCTCCTTTCACCAACTTTATCCTAGTATAATGGGGAACTACATCGTCGACCACACAAAGCCTCATAAGGTGTCATGCCAATGGTGGCTTGGAAGCTATTATTTTAGGCAAGTTCGACTAACGGTAAATGATCTTCCCACCTAATATCCAAATCTAGGACACAAGCTCTCTACATATCTTCAAGAACCTAGATAGTTCGTTTAGATTGTCCACCAGTCCGAGGATGGTATGTAGTACTAAATGTTAGCTTGGTACCCATAACTTTCTGAAGGCTTATCCAAAACTTCGAAGTAAATCTCGAGTCTCTGTCTATTACGATAGAAACTGGAACGCCATGAAGCTACACAATCTCTCTGACATAAATTTGTGCAAGTTGTTCTTAGTTATAGGTTGTCTGAACTGGCAGAAAATGAACAGATTTTGTCAGTTGATCCTTGATCACCCAGATTGCATCATGACATCTCACTAATCTTGAAAAATCGATGATGAAATCCATTGCAATCTTCTTCTATTTCCATTCGGGTATGTCCATGGGATTCAATGACTCCGATGGCCTCTAATGTTTAGTTTTCACCTGTTGACAAGTCATACATTCGAACACAAAAGGGTTATCTTCCCCTTTATATTTTTCCACCAAAATGCGTCAAGTAAATCTTTATACATTTTAGTTCCGCTTGGGTGTGCGGCATAAGGAGCAGAATGAGCTTTAGTCATAATCTCATTCCCAAATACCTCATCCCTTGGTATACACATTTGGCCTTTAAGTATCAGGGTGTTTATCTTCAATTATTTCAAATCTTTTTCTCTTCTCTGTTCCTACCTCAACGTTAATCCTTTCCAAAAAAAAGGATCATCTTTTCTTAGCAATTGTTATCCTGTCTCTGAGTATCGATTTCACATTAAAATTTTCTAACGTTGTCGATGTCCTTGTTGGTGAACTTAATACTTTATCAGGTTTTCAAAATCTCTGATTAAATGGTCCTGTCTTGTACACAGTGCTGAAAACTATCCCATTTTCTTTCTACTCAATGCATTAGCGACTACATAGCCTTACTCGGGTAGTACAAGATGGTACAGTCATAATTGTTCACTAATTCCAACCATCGTCCCTGTCTCATATTTAACTCCTTCTGAGTGAAGAAGTATTTGAACTCTTGTGATTGGTATAGATCTCACACTTGCTCCCATGTATGTAGTGGTGCTAAATCTTAAAGACATGCCGTATCACTTCCAGTTCAAGATCATGTGTAGAATAATTCTGTTCATTCTATTTCAATTACCTCAAAGCATAAGCTATCACTTTCCCATGTTGCTTAAAACACATCCCAAGCCAAGCTTGGATACATCATTGTAAATCACAAAACTTTCCGAACCATCGGAGATAGTCAAAACCTGTGCAGAAACGAGCTTGTCCTTTAACTTTTGAAAACTCTACTCATATTTCTCCAACTATACGAACTTAGTATCCATCCAAGTGAACTGTATTGTCGAACACGCCATCTTGGAAAGTCCTTCTATAAATCATTGGTACTAGACGGCTAAACCTAGAAAACTCTACACTTATCCAATATTAGTAGGTTTTAGCCAATTGGTCACAACCTCAACTTTGGCATATAACTTCTCCTCACGCGGTGTTTCCAAAACTATGCTTAGATGTTCTTCGTGTTTCCAAAACTCCTTCTAAGTGAAGAAATATTTGAACTCTTATGATTGGTGTAAACCTCAAACTTGCTCTATGTATGTAGTAACGCTAAATCCTCAAGGCGTGTAGTATCACTTCCAGTTCAAGATCATGTGTAGGATAATTCTGTTCGTACTGTTTCAATTACCTCATAGCATAAGTTATCACTTTCCCATGTTGCATTAAAACACATCGCAAGCCAAGCTTTAATGCATCATTGTAAATCACAAAACCTTCGAACTATTAGGGATAGTCAAAACCTGTGCAGAAACAAGCTTGTCCTTTAACTCTTGAAAACTCTACTCGCATTTCTCCAATCATACGAACTTAGTATCCTTCCAAGTCAACTGTATTGTCGGACTCACTATTTTGGAAAGTCCTTCTATAAATCATTCATAATAGCCAACTAAACCTAGAAAACTCACACTTATCCAACTTTTGTAGGGTTCGGCCAATTGATCACAGCCTCAACTTTGGCATATAACTTCTCCTCACGTAGTGTTTCCAAAACTATCCTTAGATGTTCTTCATGTTGCTAAGAATCTCTCGAGCATATCAATATGTCGTCAATAATAAGATAACAAACATGTCCAAGTACTAATGGAACACTCTATTCAGCAAGTCCATAAACACTGCAGGGGAATTTGTCAACCCAAAATGTATCACCGTAACTCACCCCGAGTCCTAAATGTTGTCTTCGACATATCAACCCATTTAATTTTTAGTTGATGGTAACCGAACCTTAAATCAATTTTCGAGAACACGAATACACCTGTCAACTGATCAAATAGATCTTTAATCCTAGGAAGTGGATACTTATTCTTGATCATCAACTTATTTAGTTCACCGTAATTGATACACATCCTCATAGTACCATATTTCTTCTTTATAAAGAGTACAAGAGCTCTCCATGGAGATATACTCGTTCGAAAGAACCTTTTATCTAGGTATTCTTCTAACTGCATCTTCAACTCTTGTAATTTCTTTGGTGCCATTCGATCTGGGGCTTTAGACACAGGAGTAGCTTCGGGTACTAGATCTATAGTAAATTTCACTTATCTATCGAGCGGAGTACTCGATAGATTATCGAGAAACGCGTCAGCATACTTTTCATACCATTGGCACATTATCTAATACTTTCTTTTGAGTTAAGGTTAGTAAGACTGACAAGATACTCATGACAATTAACCTTTCTAAACATGCTTTCTGCTTTTAAAGTTGAGATGATGCTAGAAAATGCCTTACTCTTTGATTCGTAAAATATGAATCCTCTTCTCTCGATCTTTGGAAAATTACCTCTTTCTCAAAACATACTGTCGTGGCTCAATTTTCACCTAACCAATCCATAGCTAAAATAATATCAAAATCTTTCATCTCTATAACATACAAGTCGGCCTTTAAAGTCAGTCCATCAAAATTTATCTACACTCCTTCACTATCTATATCAATAGTCTACCTGATAGCATACAAAACTCTAGTACACTATCATTCTTTTGAAATAAAGCATTAATCTTAGTTAGAAATGCACTAGATATGATGGCATACTAACCTCTATTACACCATCAATAAGGACGTAAACAAGAGTATTAGAGTTTTGAAAAAAAAAAAACAAGAGTATTAGAGACAATAAAATACCTGTGATTACATCTTAATTTTGGGCAACCTCATCGTGAGTCAAAGCAAACACCCTTTCTTTTCCTTTCTTCTCTCACTTGGGTTTCTTAGTATTGGACATGAGGAAGCTACATGGCCGATTTGGCCACACTTATAGCAAACAAACTTTCCATACAAACATTCTTCTCTATGAAACTTGTTACACTTAGGGCATTGGGAGAAATGGTTGCTTGGCTAACCCGCATGTGTCATTTCTTAAACTATCCATTATTCTTATTCTTATCCCGCCACTTCCTTTTTTCAAAGTCATTATGCTGTCCATGTTGGTCACTGTCTGAGCTTTCTTTATCACTACTTGAAAAATGGTGAGATGATGTGAATTCACAAGCTGTCTAATCTCTGGGCATAGGTCTCTCTCGTAATGTTTTATCTTCATGAGTTCAGTACTTACAGGATGTAGGGCATATCGAGAAAATTCCTCGAACTTGCTTTCATACTCTAAAATTTCCATATCTCCTGGTGCTAGTATTAAGAATTTTGTCTCATTATGGTCTCGTAGAGCTAGTGGGAAAAACATTTATTTTAACTCTATCTTGAACTGAGTCCAAGAGATGTGCCTAAATATCTTCTCAATAGTACATCACCACTCATCAACTGCCAGAGGGCCCTTCTCACAATCGAAGGTAAGGGGTTGATATCTAAGAAATTGTTCTACCGTCAGAGTAGGTGGTATAGCCTGGTATGTTGGTGGCACCTGTGGTACTTGGGAAACTGGTAGACCTTGAGGTGCTGGAGGTATAGCCTGAGCAGCCAAGGCCTGTTTAAACTCATCAATCTCCTACCTTAACTCCCTAATCGTCCTCACTTGTGCCATATTCCTATATGTCATAATAATTACAATCCATTTAGAGGAATCAACAATACTTGCACAACATAGGGAAAAAAAGCTTCATAGCTCTAAATATTTTATTTTTATCTTAAAAAGAATCCTTCAAGAGGAATATAAATAATAAAAGAGCTTTTGGTGCTAATTAATAGAAAATAAAAAAGAATCCTACTAGATATCAACAACAATTAAACCCAATTAAATCTACTAACATTTCACTCCTCTATTCATCATTGTCATCATCGTCACTAATTCAGCCTCCATAAACCCTAGGTATCTTTGGGGACTATGTCTCATCGTCTGAAATAGGTGAAGGTGCATCTTCATGAATGTACATCTCAATAGGTATACTATCGTTCTCGGGTATCGCAAGTCGGGCAAACTTTCACTGCTTAATTAGGTCGTACAGAAGGCTTCATAGTCAATCTCTCGAGATAAGGTAGGTACGACAACTCCCCATAAATAATCGTAAATCAATTCAGCCACCTCTAGTCACTCTTCTAGCAAGGTATCAATAAAGAGGCAAGTGGCCGAACTACCAATGACCATATAGCTAGTCACTTCACCTCCTTCTACCTTATAACATCTCCCAAATGTGCTGGCCCATATTGTGTATTGGATTCCACCGATACTCTTCATATTGTTTCACAATCTCATATCGATGAGACATCAATGAATTCGTCTTCCTATAAATTTTCTTAATCCGTACCATCTGTATAACACCAATTATTCGAACTCCGACTAGTGGTTATCTAACAAGTTTTAGTAAATTCTCCAAGACTCAAATAAACATTGAATTTGGTCACACTCTCAAAATGTTTGGTACGATAATGATTATCTACAAAAAGTATTCAAACTCAAACATATACTAATATTCATACATACATTTCAAATGTTTCTCATAGTCATTAAAACTTCTTCACCTCAAAATCGGTATAGCGCGGTTATGGCAAGCGCAGTGCTCAAAATCCTCAAAAATTTTAATAAACTTTATATGTGGCACTACACAACAAAGATATGGTTTCTAATGTAAGTTTATAGAAAATAAAACCGTGCTTTGGTACCAAGTTGTAATGCTCCAAATTCTTGAAACTCAAAGCGTTAAAAGAAAATCAATGTTATTTTGACCTCTTTGATGTTAATTAAAGTAAATTGTAACTGAGAAAAAAATTATGTTAATTAAAGTAAATTGTAACTGAGAAAAAAATTTGTAGCTGAAATGTAAAAAATAATAATAATTTGATTTTTGGAAAACATTTCGAGGAATTTTAGACAATACATGTTTTGCAATAGCAGAGAGAGAAAAAAATGTTTACCCTAGCAAACATCGACTAAAATTTATGAAATTTTAACAGAGCCTATAACATTCATATACATACATCATAAAAGGATTTGGGGTCTCGACAATAATGTTTGAAGCATAAAACTTATTTTCAACTGACCCTCCGCGAGCTGCTAAATTGGACATAACTTTTTCTCTGTATAATATTTTAAGATAATTCCAAAGATTACAATTAGAAGATTCGTAAACATTTCAAACCCCACAAATTTCACTCTAACAGAAAATGCATCGTAGCCCAAGTTATAAAATTTACAAATAGAAGGAAAGAATCTGAAAATTCGTTTCAGCAATAACCTACTTATACATAGTCAATCCAACATTTATAAAATTAAAGTCGACAGCAGTGTATGTAAAACTAAATGAAATAAACTTTTAAAATATTTTTTAAAGGTGTCATCAAAGTGTACGTAAGAGATTTACATGACTGAAAATTTTACTAAAAGTTAAAAGCATTTCAAATTGTCAAACATTTTTCACTAATGCCAAACCATTGTCGTGCCTCAATTTAACTTGTGAATTTTAGTAATACTCAGTGGGAAACACTCAAGAAAATGGTAAAAAAATACTAAAAATGCGAACTTTGATTATTTGTGTCACTGTCAATTTCACAAAGAGAGTCGGTGATCAGGTAGTCTGCTTATTCTCAGGTTTTGATTACCCCTTTCAAGTGTCGTAAATCATCTCTTCATATCTTATTTGAACCACCAAATGGTGCTTCTATTTTCTCATGAGCAACACAATAATACGTCTAAAGCAAATCGAAATTAAATAATTTTACTTCACTTATATAATTCCCGGAACACCCTACCTTAAATGTTTGGAGTTTGAATACCATTTTGTGTTTGATTTGTAATAAGATGTAGCGTACTCCTAGCCTTTCTTTAGGAAATTTTCTAATTTAAAAGTGTCTTATGTCTATAGGAAACAGGGCAAACAATTTTATGTATAAGTATTATAGATTGGGAGAGAAAATGTGGCTTTAGAGGTTATAGGAGATTATTGATTTTCAAATGCAAAACGATGGTGGTGATTGGCAACATCAGAAATGGGATTAAAAACAATGGTAAGTGGAGTATTAATTATGTGTACGAATGGTGGAGTTATGAATGTGCAGGTTATTTTTCAAATGAAATTGCAAGTTTTTTCCTTTTTTTTAAATTAACATAATGGGCATTAAGTGATTTGGACGATTATGGCACTTAGTGGTTGATTCAAATGGGATGCCTAGCGGAGGAAAATTGAAAGGTCGGATTGAGGGATGATAAAAAAAAAATGGGAATGCATTAGTCGAAGAAAACCGTGAGTGAGAAGAAATAAATATAATGGGATGAATTTCGGGGCTGTTTGGTACAAAATAATTGGTTTATCTATTTTTTATTTATTTATGCACTTAATACATAAGCAACAATTAATATAAAGTGTGTCGTCACAAATCACATAACAAAAAAAAAAATTGTCGTTTAAGAGAAATTTGATACCTCACAATTTTATTTTTTTTTTTTAAGAAAAGAAAAGTGCACGAAACATTACTATTGTGATCAAATCTTTAATTTGAACTCTTAAGAAGGGTCGTAGCGACGTAATGATATAACTCAAATTATTTTCGAGTTCTATAAGAAAATTTTATTTTAAACGACACACAATTTTTTTTTCTAGGTCACTACAGTATTTGTGCACGTGAATTGAGTTAGACATGATAAAGGATTGAGTTGATTCATATATTTATAGTTGGATTAGTAGACCTTGGATGCAAAACCTAAACCATTAAATTATGCACCCTTTGACCAATTTAGCATAGTTTGGGGGTGATTTTACTATTGTAGAGAGATATGAATATAATGGGGATTTCACGTGTGAATAATTTTGTGTGAATCACTTACGATCAATGGGATAAAATTATGAGAAAGCTTAGGCTAGAGGTTGATTATTTGAATGTGTTTGTTAATAAGAGGGCATTGTACTAATCAAAGTAAAAAAATAATATTTGGAAACTTCTCTTCTTTGAATTTATTACTCGAGTTATTAAATTTGCAAGGATGTTTGAAACCAATTGCCTAAAGTTAATTGACTTGAGAGTCATCGGCCAAGAGCTCGCTACATTGGTCATTTAGAAAGTTTAATATAGAGAATGCTGTAAAAAAAAATGAAAAAAAAATAAAGAAAAAAAAAGCCTGTGCATGAAACTGAATATGCACTATATGCCTTGGTTAAGCCCTAAACGATTATTTGAAAAAAAAATAACTTTTGATAAGAGACCATTAGCCTCGTTGGGTATTGGAGATTGAAGCAATCAAAACAACTGGAGAATTTTTGTTTGTTGAAGTATTGAGTTGCAATTAGTGAAATCTATTTAAAATAGAGATGTGAAAATAAAAATAATGATTCGACTTATATCATACACTTGAAAAGAGCGAAAGGAAAAAGTTAGGGGGGTGTAAATCTTACGAATGATGAAAGGATAAATTTAACCACTAAGAGTCAGGAATGAAACTACTTGTGAATTTATGATGTTCTACTTAATTCTTTACATACACACATCAGTTTTTATAGAAAAAGTAGATTTTGATTTCGGTAATGTAACCTTGAAGCTATTTATAGATTTAATATTATGAATTCAATCATGAGATAAAAAGCCATGTTATCGAGCCAAACCTTTTACATGCTTGCGTGTTTATTTCAAACTAGGTTGTAGTTTTATTTGAGGACAAACATATGTTCAAGTTTAGTTTTGATATTTTGCACTTATTTGGGGCATTAAATAATGATATTTTATAGTTTTTTGATTGAAATATTACTTAATTTGTTATATATTGGGTTTGATAGGTAAAAACTCAAGATTTGATGAAGAATTGGAGAAAATAAGCTAAAAAAAGAGTCGAATGATGAAATCCAAAGTCTGGGGACTAAAGTGCAAATACTCAAAGTTGTGACGAAACTCACGATGAAGATTTGAGAGTGTTAAGTGTCAATTGTACTAGAAAAGAAGTCAAATGAATGAAATATAGTTAAAGCATTATCAAACATCAATTTCTAACCGACAGAGTTATGCTTCGAGATTTCAGCATCAAATTGAGACCTTTTTTTGGCATAGTGAACATTTGAATTGGAAATATAATATTTTTATAAGAATTGTAGCACTTCAATTTAGTTTTCAAACAATTTTTAATCACCTCAATTAGATATCAGGAGAAAAAGTTTGATAAAAATATTTAATGCTGCCCCAAAGAGAGAACAACGTGTTCGCCTCAACCAAATAAGAGGCGCCTAAGGCATCCCAAACAAGTGAAGCACACATACTGTCTATGCCTAAGAGTGTGCCTCGGTATAAAAATGGGAAAATCTGATTTTCCTTACTTTTATTTTGTTAACAATTCAATGTAATCTTTTTGGCATACTTTAAATACCAAAATTCGACTAGAACATGGGGGAATTAGATTAGAAAATCATAACAAATCCCTTTCGATATTACTCTTTATTGAACTTGATAATAACTAGTAGACCGAAATTAAACATTATTCTTCATTGGGCAATAACTCTAAATTCATTTTATCTATTACTTATCAACGATTCTATACGCTTATAGGATTTTAGAGAACAAGTTCTTTATCGAATGATAAGAAAACTAAAAATTAAAATATAAAGAGTACAATTGAAGCTATAGTTTGCAGTTAATGAACGGATCAAAAAATTTTGAGGACCAAGTTTGTAATACAAGGTTTTTTTTTCTTCCTCCGTTATGACAATATACAAATGTTTAAACTTTTAAGGAGTGCAAGTAATTAATAGTAAAATAATATTTTTTAAAATATTATATAATTTTTATGAGTAAATTTAAGTTGTTTCATTATTTTTTAAAAATTTTTTATTTCACAATAGTGCATAAAATATGAAAATCAGTTTACATATATTATCAATTTGGTGAATAGAATATTAGTTCAGAAAAATATATATATATACTTTAGTTTCCTTTACTTAAAAAAAAAAAAAGATTCAGGACCCATTTGTAAATTTTTGCAAAGTTTAGATATCCAACTTGGAAAATTACAATCAAAATTGTATTATTCTTTTCGTAGAAAATGATCAATGCTGACAAAATACCTAACATGACAATTAGAAACAAATATTACAGACCTTTGTGCATGGAAGGCAAAGGTTAAGGATCATTTATATCGAAGAATCATGCTATATGTACACCTTGTTTAACACATAGTTTAACACCTGTGTAAGTTGGTAGAATTCTATCCATTGATTCTGAAAAAACTTTTTCTTATAAATAATGGCCAAATTTTTTACACATAAGTAGGTGTCAAACTAGGTGTACACAGCCTTAATTCTTATACTGAATTTCCTAAAACATAGAGATTCGAGATCCATTTACACTTTTTGCAACGGTTAGGAGCTCAACTGCAATATCCTCGAATTTAAATGATGGGCAAATTGATTTTTTTGTTAAAAGGACCAATTGTGAAGTAAATACAAGGGTTAGGAACTTTTGGTCCAAGAAAAGAAATATAGTGATCATTTGCAAATGGTATTGAAAGGTTAGACCAATTTTCGCAAAATTGCCATATAATGTGTCAACCTGATTTAAATAATTCAATAGCCACTGAACTTGTACTTCCATCATTCTTTACTTACTAAACTTTAAAATGTTTTTAAGTGGCCAGTAAACTTTAACAGATTAATTTTCATCACTTACCATGTTTTTCATTAGTCATTGAACTTTAAAAATATTTTCTAGTCATCATTAAAATTTAGCGTCTATTTGGTGGAATTTTTTTTTTAAAAAAACATTATTTTGAATAGTTAATTTCTAGAGAATGTATGATTAAAAAGTAAAAAAAAAAATGTTTTGAGTTTAAGTGTAAATATTTTATTGTGTGAATATTTGATTGAAAATGAGTATATAGAAAAAAAATTTGAAAAAATGAGAAACAAACAAGAACTTAATGTGTTACACTCCATCATTCACTAACCATGTTTCATTGGTCACTGAACTTATATGTATGTCATGACATACTCATTAAATTTTAAAATGCTTCCGATTGGTCACTGAATTTTACTCATTGAATTCAACTGCTCAAAAATTGAAAACTGTAAAGCATCAAATACGTATATGAAGACACCATTCATTTATTTTGAAATAACTTTTGACAACTCTAATAATTTTATTTTGTTAATCTTGATTAATATTATTGACTCGAAATTGAAAATTTCACTGCATGTTTGATATATATAATTTTTTATTTTCTTGATTTGGGTTTACTACGTCAATCAAAATAAATAAATAATTTCTCAAAAGCATTATGAAGTCAGTGATTACTCAGAAGAATTTTAAAGTTCATTATGTAGAACGTGACATTGGTACAAGTTGAATAACTAATGAAAAATGATGGGTGAATGATAGAAATGAAACATGTTAAATTTAATCACAAATTAGAAGCATTTTAAAGTTCAGAAACATGATGAGTAAGTATATGTTTTAAAATTTTGTGTATTTTGAGGTATTTTAAAATTTAATGAGTAAAAATCGATCATTATATTTTATCACTAATGAAAACATTTAACTAGTTTTAGGACATGTTTGAGCCACATTTTAGGAAAAAATGCATTATTCATGTTAAATCAATGGGAAATATGTGGTTAAAAAGTAAGGAAATGTTTTAAATTTTCATATAATATTATTTTATTGAAAAATGTATAGTTGAAATGATGTTAAATCACTGTTGAACAATATATTTTTTTGAAAATAATGTAACTCAAACATGGGCTTAACCTTTTCCGTGAGAGAAGTTATTCCTAAGTTAGTTATGGGAAATACATGGAAATATAGAAAATGACTACTTTTCCATTTTAGCCTTTACATAATTCAAGTACCTAAAATACTCTTATATAAATATTACACATAAGTCTTTATTTTATAGAAACTTTCGATTTAATTCCTTTAAAATTTTAAAAGAATTTAACCCCTAATTAAATAGATAAAGATTTTAGTAGATTTATAGTTTTAGTTGATGATTTATAGATTTATTTGATTTTTATTCACTCAAAGTAGACCTCCTAATTGGTATCAGAGCCACAGAGATCATGAAAATTAAAATAAGAAAAATAGATAATTATTATAAATTAGAAGAGGAAAGAGGAAGTTATATATTTTTAAAACCTATTCCTAATAAATTAAAAATAATGATATTAATAATAGTTAAAGAATTACCCAAAGAAAGAAAAGAACAAATATTAGAAAAATTAATAATAAGATCAATAAAAGACGCACACACACACACACACATACATATATATGAAAAAATTTATTAAAGAATATGAAGATAAAGAAGTCAATTTATATTATAAAGAGAAGTATGAATGATAATATAGATCTAAAATTGAATAAATTACTTGTAAAAATTAATAAGATATAAGAAAAAAATACAAGATATAATATTAATACCAGATGAAATAGAAATAACAAAAGAAAATAGTTAATAAAATAAAAATGCGAAAAACTAAAACTACAAGGTAAATACTTGAAGATAGTAAAAGAAGAATTAGTAAATACAGATTTTGTTAAAGAAAGATTTGAAAAAATGATAGATAGAAAAGAAGATAAAAGATGTAAATTAACTTAAATGTTAGAAAGATGATTAGAAAAATTTAATATGTCAATAAGTGAATCTATGGAAGAATTAAAATTATTAATAAAAATGTTAATAAATGATGTTAAAGATTTAAGAAATGAAATAAAATAAACAAGAAATGATATAAATATGTTAAAATTTGAAATTAGAGCATTAAAAGAAAATATAAAAATATAAAAAAAAAGAAAATAGATAAAAAATTTATATAGAAAGAAATGACCCGAATAGGAAAGAAACATATTGAAAAAGAAAATATAGTAAAAGAAACAGGTAGTATGGATGATGAATTTAGAAAAAATATAGTAGCTAAACTATTAGAAGAAGAAGAATCTAGAGAGAAAATATTAGGAAAATTAAAATAGAAGAAAATCAAGAAAATAAAGATGAATGAGGAATTAGACTTACTTATAGAAAATTTTGATCAATTAAGTTTGAGTGATATAAGTGAATTACAAGAATAAACCATATAGAATTAGATGAAAGTTATGCACCTATATATAATAAATTATATAGACAATTTTATGATAAAATAAGAGATAGACAACCATATAAAGGAAAGAAATATAGAGAGATTTGAATTAAATGATAATTATGATAAACCTATTAACCATGGAGGAACAAAGTTAGATTTAAATTATAAGCTAGATACTAAAAAAGCCTTATTAATTTGGACAGATTCAATGATATTATTCTTTTTATATAATAAAGATGACACATGGAAAAATACTGAAAGAAGAATAAATTTCTTAATAGCATCATTTGAAGGAGATGCTAGAAATTGGTGGGAATGAATAAGTAATGATACAAAAACATTAATCAAAAGAAATATACAAACAGAAATAATAAAATTAGATAAACAAGGTATAGAAAAGTTAGTAGAATATATTTCAAACAAATTTTTAGGAGAAAATTGGATCAAAATGCTAAAGGAGAAGCAATACGAAATGCCATAATTAAATTAATAAATTTAACAATATGTGATACGTGTAAAATTAAAGAATATACTTGTGAATTTAGAAATTATTAGTATGTTCAATTTTATAGTAATGAAAATCAAGAAATATACCAAAATATGTGCTATAATAAGTTACCAGGTTTATGAGGAATATATTTTAAAATAGAATTTGAAAAATATGTCAGAAATAATATTGGAATACCTAGAACTTTAGGTTCAAGAATAAAATTTTTATTTGAAAGACTTACATATATATGTCAACAAAGACAATTATTGAAAAAATCAGGAAAATTAACTAGAATATGCTGTGAAGATATGGAAAATACTATACAATGGGGATGTAATCTTGAAAGAGTGGTTAACAAAAGAAAATATAAAAATAAAAAGTTTAAAAAATTTATAAATTTCAATAAAAAAAAATATATAAAACTTAGAAGAAGATATTATAAAAGAAAAAATAATTCATATGGTCAACAGGAAAATAAAAATTATAAGAAAAATAAAAGTCAATGTAAATATTGGAATTGTAGGGAAATATGTCATATATGCCCTGATTGTAATAAAAAAAATTAAAATATCACGAAAAGAATATTTGAAAATATAAGATGAATTAAGTGAAATATCGGATAATGATCAATATTATAATTAAGAAATATATATAAGTAAAACAGATGAAGAATCAAAATCTAAATAAAGAAATATAGAAAATAGAAAATAATAATATAAATATCCAAGAATATGAAAGAATAGAATGTTATGGATTGAAAGTCACTTTTGGAAAATGCAAAAATTATCTTTGGATTTAAAAATAGGAAAATTAAGTTTTAGATAGAATTTGTAAAAAAGAAAGGATAGCAATAAATGAAAATCATAAAATTGAAAAAACTATAGATGTAATAATATTATGCAACCAGGTGATCAACTAATGACTATAAAATATAGTGTTTTGTTTACATTTACCAATTCTAATTATGGAAATATTTATTCCAATAAACCATATATTGAAGTACATAAAGAATGTAAGGATATTAGCAAAATAATACAACCAAATAAACAAATAAGTTTAATCCAGAAGAATATGAATTTAGTATAACAAAAAATAAATCTGAAATAACAGAATTAAATGAAGGGGAATATTCTAATGATATAATATTTAAGGATGAAAAATTAATCAAAAGATCAAAAAGTCCTAGAATACCAAATAAAAACCAATTAGAAGAATTTAGTAATATAAGAGAAATAAAACTTTACAGAAATGCTGAAAATATGAAAATAGAAGGAGAATGTTTTAATGGAAGGGAATATATAAATGGAACAAACATATTAATTGATACATGAGCTAGTGAATGTCATATAGTTTCAATCAGAAATAAAGGCTTAATAACTCATAAAACTGAATCATATAGATATGTAAATTTTGATGGACAAGTACATATTACAGATTTAGAAGTTAAAGTACTAATAAAAATAGGAGGAATAATCTTTTAGTACCATGTTATATAGATAAGAGTATGAATATAAACCCTCATATACTTTTAGGAATGAGTTTTTTGAATACATTAGAAGATTATAGTATAAAAAGAGAAGGATTATACATAGTTCATAATGGACAAAATATATTATGCAAAAAGAATAAAATGAATAATTAGATAAGTTTTCCATTAGCTGTATATATAAAAGTTACTATTGTAGAAACAAACATAACAACTTGTACTTTAATAGACACAGAATGTGATATAACAATATTTAAAAGTTTTCTGATAAAATCATGGAATAATAATAGTAATATAAAAATAACTGGAGTTATAGGAGAAAGTACCCAAATAATAAATAGTGTTGATAAAGTTAATATAATTTTTGGAAGCAAACAAGTTACAATAAATAAAGTATATATAAATATAATAAATTAGAATGCGATATATTATTAGGAAATGACTTTATACAACAATTTCAATATTATAAACAAAATAATTATATGATAATGTTACAAACACATTGCTCACACTTATTAAAAATTTCAAGAGAATTTAGACTTTATAGAATTCAGTTAGCCTAGCGTGGTGATAAATAGGAGAAAGAAACTAATTATATTTAATAAAACAAAAAACAAAAGAATATCTATAAAAAAAAGTCCTAAAAACAAGACTAGAAACGAGGATAGAAAAAATGAACAATTAGAAAAAGTTTATGGAGAAAATTCATTATTATTTTGGAAACCACATCACCCTAATGCCAAAATAGAATTAACAAAAAATGTTATAATAAGAGTTAGACCAATAATGTATATTATAGAAGATATACAAGAATTAAAAAATCAGATAAAAGAATTATTAGAACACAAACTTATTAGACCTAATAATGGACCTCCTGGTTATGAAACATTCTGGACAGGTTAGAGGAAAAACTATAATAGTTATAAATTATAAAGAAATAAATAAATTTACTAAATTTGATGGATTTTTTTTACCAAATAAAGAAGTTTTAATAAACCTTACAAAAGGAAAACAATATTATTCTAAGTTTGACTGTAAATCAGGATTTTGACAAATAAAAATAGAAGAAAATAGTGTACAATATACTGTATTTAGCACACCTTAAGGGAAATATCAATGGTTAGTAATGTTATTAGGATTAAAAAACGCACCACAAATATATCAAAGACAAATGGATAATATATTTAAAAAGTTTAATAAATTTCTAATTGTTTATATAGATGATATATTAATATGTTCTAATAGTAAAGAAAAATATAGAAATCATTTAATCCAATTTATAAATGAATGTAAACAAAAGGAATTATACTTTTTAAAAAGAAATCTATAATAAAAAAAACAAGAAATGAATTTTCTTGGATTATTAATAGATAAAAGAGGAATAAGATTGCAAACTCATATATCTAAAAAAATAAAATGTTTTTCAGATACATTAGAACCCAAAGAACAAATACAAAAGAAGAATATAAAAATTTACCAAAATTAAGATTATCAGATGAAAAAGATAATTTGATTGTTAACACTGATACCTCAGATAAATATTGGGCAGCAATATTAAAAACAAATTTAAATGAAATTTGTAGATATTTAAGTGGAACTTTTAATCAAGTAGAAATAAATTATACCACTCATAAAAATGAATTACTAATAAATATTAGAGGAATAAAAAGTTCTCATTATTCTTATTATCTAAGAAATTTACTATTGAGACTGATAATTCTCAAGTTACAGGATTAGTTATGAATAAACTACCATCAAAACCTCAATACAGAAGGCTCCATAGATGGCAAGCTTATTTAACATTTTATAACTTTGGTATAATTCATATTAAAGGTGTAAAAAATTTTCTTGCAGATTTTCTAGAAGAAATATAGAATTTGCTGATGGATAAAGTAAGAGCTATGAAATTATATCAATCTATCCTACATATGCAAAAAAGGAAAGATTTTCTTAAAGAGGAACCTGAAAACATAAATACTGGAGCAACACAAATCTCAGAGATGTTCAACTCAAATATAAAAATATTGTTGAATATCGCTACTGAGTATTATAAAAAAACCATAGAACTCAAAAATCAAGTTGATGCTATTGCAGCACAACTAAAAGATATAATGTCTGAGACAGATATATCAAAGAGCTCAGAAATGAGTTTTTCAAATCAATACCAAACATGGACAGTTGGGAGCAGCAGCAAACCCAGACGTGACACCATACCAATTGATAAAAAAAGAGATTCAATATCAACCAAAAAAGTTGGGATAAAAAAGATTCCAAAACTATCATTATCATAAATCAAGACCAGGATGATATGATCCATTTAGATCCAAAAGAAGAAGAATATATCAAAATAGTAAGAATCGTTTATGAAATAAAAATAAGTGATTCATATTTCATCTCTCCAAGAAATAATGTTTATCCTAGAGTGACAGTCATGAAAGGAGGAGACTCCTCATTCATAAAGATAATTGCAGACTATGAATTTCTGGATTTGATATATCCAGGAAAAGATTTGATTGAAAATATCAAAATTTAATGAAATTTTCATAAAAGAAGTATCAAAATTTATCAAAGGACAAAGAATATATTTGAAATTTTATTCAATAAGTCCTGAATATGATGGAATTGTTTATTATTCGATTGAACTGTAATTTCAATTGGGTATGTTGCAACCAACTTCCAAATAGATATTATAGAAAATGATAAAAAGACCCCAAAGATGACCAAGTCAAGGATCAGGCATAGAAGAGTACTTGGAATCAAAGCTATATACAATATTGCCAAAAATTTTTATGATAAAAAATTCTCATGTTTATGTTAATATCAAAATTGGATGCTAGTTTCAAATGAAGGAATTGGAAAATAAAAATTTTTGAAAGATTATATTATGAAATTCGACATACATCAATTTCTAGGATGTCCTACCACTATCAATGAATCTTGTCAGCTAAGAGATTGTCCCAACTACATGTAAAGACATAAAGAAAAGAGGACAATAATACAGGGGAAAGATGCTTTTTAGATAAAAAGTTGAAAATGCATGTGAAGATGTAGACCATAGGAGAACAATAATAGAAAGGCATATGCACCTTTTCAAAATTTTGATGTATGCAATGATTTAAATAAATCAATAATAGAGCCTCATAAGTTTGTATAAATAGATGTATTAGGAAAGGATTGGATAGCTTATTTCGGAGTTGGAAATCAATATCCATTCTAAAACTATCTTTTGTTCAAAATTAGTTTTTTTGAAAACCTTTTGTACCAAATAGAAACCTTGTATAAATTTTTATAGAAATAAAATTCCAAAATTTTGATACCAATATGAGTTTTTAAATTTTTATTCTCATAGATTCTTGAAGGATCTAAAGATAATTTCTTTCTTATTTAAGCAAAAAAAGAGTTTTTTTTTTTTTTAATCAAAATCTATAGATTTATTCTTTGAAATTGATACATTGAGAGTAGGAAGCTGAAATAGTAAAAATCCTGTGAAGGCAAGAGGTCGTTAAAGGAAGCAGTTTATATATTCAGAACTCAAAGGTCATTCGATTCTAAGAATAAAGATCCATATCAGAATTAATGTAAGACTATTACTTTTTGCTAAAATTTGAACGAATCTTTTTAAAATCTCAAAAAATCAAAGGGATTAATCGTTTATTTGATGATTATTTGTATGATTAAATGTCAGGATATACTATTAAAGGATGAGATAATTTATTAGAAAAAATGTTAGAAAAAATAAAAAAATATTTTTTCTCAATTAGAAAATATGAATGCATAATATAATATATTAAATAAAAAATATGAACAATATGTTGTAGATTATTCCAATTTATTAGATCATAGAATGTATTTATATTCAAAAATTCAAAAAAATTATAATTTAAAAAGATTGAGATATATTGTGCAATACAGGAAGAATTATTTATCAAGGGTAATAACTAATAATGGCTTTCCAATGACAATAAATAGTAATAGACCAAATAAAAATATCTCCCCTAAATTATTAATCACTCGGAGTCACGAAAACCAAACCCTAATCGAAACTATGGTGTGCATCAGGAAAGCAACAGTAGATGATCTGTTGGCTATGCAAGAATGTAATTTGTTCTGCCTGCCGGAAAATTACCAGATGAAATACTATTTTTACCACATACTCTCCTGGCCGCAGCTTCTCTACGTTGCGGAGGACTACAATGGCAAAATCGTGGGCTATGTTTTGGCCAAAATGGAAGAGGAGAGCTCCGAGTGCCATGGCCACATCACCTCGCTTGCCGTGCTCAGGACGCACAGGAAACTCGGCCTCGCGACTAAGCTCATGACTGCTGCCCAGAATGCCATGGAACAGGTTAAATGGGTTATTTTGATTGCTTCCATTTTACGCATTTTTGGCTTTCCCCATTGGGCCACCCCGAAATTTCTGAAATTATTTTATTTTTTGTTTGTTTTTGTTGTTAGTATTTAGGATTTGCATTTGATTTTTACCTTTTGTGTATCTTAACTCTCTTTGACTGATTATTGAGATGCTATTCTTGCATTTGCCAGTGAAAGGTGGGTTTTTTTTGTTGTTGTATAATTCGACTTGTATACTTTTGGTGTGCATAATCGATTACATCCCCTCACAATTATGTACACCGTTTGTGTACATGTCACCCTTTTTTATTTTGTGTTACCCCGAGCTTCTGGATATCCTGTTTTCTCTTTGGCTGTTTTGTTTCTGCAATGGTCCATTTGTTTTAATTTTTAATTCATTTTTTCTCCCGTTCGTACTGTGGATTTATGGTTATATGTGAATTTGATGCACCCAAGTTTAATATTGTCTTGATGTGTTGAATAGGTTAATTTTGCTGGTTTAGACTCAATTCTTCATTTGTTTATCTGATTATGAGTGTTATTGTATTCAATTTTTCTTGTTGTATAATCTTGTTATTTGTTTATATTAACTGGACTGTGACTGGTTGGGGACTTTGGACCCTTTTGCAAATCCTTGTTTAACGTCCACATGATGTGTGTTCTTGATTCTTGTTGAGCCGTCTATACAATATTGATAATTCAGTGGTCTGCTAATGTAAGAATCAGATGATTCTTTTAGTATGGGTATCTGGAAATATTTGGATGTGCTTGTATAATTTTTAGTGAGGAAACAAACTTTTGATCTTTTCCCAGGGTATGCAGTTGTACAAGTTTTAATAGCATAGGTTGTGTCAAAATGCTTGTATGATTGTTTGTTCATTATGTTACATATTTTGATTTTATATCTGCCTTGAAAAAAGTGAGTTTACATCGTTATTCATTATCAATTTCTTTTCTGCTCAACAAGAAATTTGAGTTCAACGGACTGGAAGTCTTTTTCAAGAAAACTCAGTTATTCAGTTTTTGCTTTCACGAGGATCTATATATAAACTAGGATTCACCTTGGTTGATGTTGGTATTGAACTCTGTCAACTAACACGCCCTTATTTCTTTCTTGAAAAGGTGTATGGTGCGGAGTATGTGTCACTTCACGTAAGGAAAGGCAATAAGGCTGCATTTAATTTGTATACAGAGACATTAGGGTATACAATTCATGACGTGGAAGCGAAATACTATGCAGATGGGGAGGATGCATATGATATGAGGAAGCAATTAAAGGAGAGGAAGCATCATCACCATCACCACCACCATCATCATGGTGGTGCATGTTGTTCCGGGGATTTGAAGCCTGGTGAGAAGGCTGCATCAACAGAAGCCAAAGCAGAGTAATGGTAAAGTATTCAGGATTTGGATTTTATCATGTTACTTATTATATTTACTATATGAAAGAAAGTGTACCAATGAAGTTTCTTTTTTCAGTGGAAGTTCAAATAATCTTGATGGACATATATATTTATGGTAATTTTGTTTTTGAGTTTTGAAACTATCACTTTTTGCTTACTGAAAAATTTAGGTGGGGAATGCTATATTTGGATTTTCGTGTTTAAGCGTTTAGCAATTGGCTATAATAGACATGCTTCTTTCGTTGTGGTTATGCATTTTGAGTTTATTTTACACTTCGAAATAACAATGAAAGGACACGGACTTCGTTCTTAGGTATTCACTATTTTTGGAGTTCATTGCTGCTTCACACAATTAGCCTGAGATGTAAATTTATGACTGGAAATCTTTGTTTATTCAATGAATTGCTAGTCTCGACCAATATTTGACAAGCAATGAATATGGTAGGATTTTGTTATCATTGCCAATGATGTTCAAAGGTAATATGATGTCTTTGATCTTGTTTACTGTTCATGTCTTAAGAGAACTTATAAGATGTCTCTTTATTTTAATGGCAGTTTTTCCCATATCATTTTCTTGAAGTGTACGTGTGGTAGAAGACTAACCCTAATTCACTAATATATACAATGTTGCCTGGAAAAGGGATACCTCTAATCTACATATTCCCAACATTCTCTCTGTTCCTCTTTGATGCCGGGATATACGTTGTAGCTTGGGCCATCCAATTCTTCTGTATTGAAGTGGGCTTTAGAAACTTCTCATAATAAACACAACAAAGTAGCAGTAATTTAACTAAAAGGAAGAGAAACATGTGTGTAACTTACAAAGATGAGAAAGGAGAGAGAATGAAGTCAGTGAAGAGAATGGAAGATACGTGGCTAGAGGTGTAAAATGTGTTAGGTCTCTTGAACCGAGACTGTGTTTAGTCCTATAAGAGTCCGGTTGGAGAGGTGGTCATGTCGGTTTTTAGCCCGTGTTTCGTTTGAGCTGCTCTTTTATGTTTCAATGGTCTTACCATTTTCTAGATTGAGACATCTCTAACTGTGGTGTAGCATTTGTTGAACAAAGAAAATAGAGATGATAAATTGGCTAACATTACAATTCATAATTGAAATAAATTTATTTATAATAACTCTAGATTCATATAAATCAAGATTAATCAAGTCTACTTTGTTATTGGATTTGGGAAAATACTTTGGAGAGGAAAAGTTTCTTAAAATTAAGCATCAATTCAGATTTCTAGCCATCAATACAACACCGAACAGTGTTAGGAATTGGAATTCGAGAATCCAAAGGAGAGTGGCACTTTGATCGCAAAGATGGATTCATTTCAAACAATTTGGAGTCCCAAACATCATCACTGCTTATGCATGACCCAAAAAAAATGCCTAGAATTGAAATAAGTCGCGGCTGAATAACATAATTTTAGAAAATTATGTATGTCTTGACACATTTAGAGCACATGAAACTGTCATATTGTTGCTCCACTTAATCATGAACTGGTTAATATATTTTGAGATACTTTATTGCTAACTTGAGTATTTTATAGGGGATAGTTTGGATACCTAGTTTTGTTTTTCAAGAAATAGAATTTATTGTTGATTCTTGTTAAGGTTATACTTAATTTAGATTTAGGTTGGTATTGATTTTGAAAGTGAAACTAAACCAATCTTCACAAATGCATATTAATCTTATATTTGTTGTTGGTGCAGTGATGAAGTGAACTGAATGACATGCGATCGATTTTAAATTTATTAAGAATTAACGTAGTATGTCATTGTATGAATCAAGTAACACCTCTTTATCTCGCAAAAAATTTAAATGAGAGAAGCTTATAATTGTTATAAATTATATATTAATAAGTGAATGATTATTATATCCTTAGCGCCCCAATTTTCTTTTCTATAATATACGACATTGATTTTCAATAATAGACATACAAGTTTATCGATTTCTATGTTATTATTTACTTTTTCCTCTAATTAACAACATGTTATTAACACGAAGTTCTTGCCAATTGAGTTAACAAAATTTATTCTTCGTTTTGCTAATGAATCTCTAACGAAGTTGAGATGGTAAAACAATATCTATTTTGTTCAAAAAAAGATATGATGTTTTAACCAAGTTTATAAAGAAATTCTTGTTCAAAGAAAATGTTAATATTCTCTTACGTTTGAATTGTATAAAAAAGTGTTAAATGTTATATTGTTACATATATGTCTACTTCCTTAGTACTATATTCTAGAAAATTAATGTATTATAATTCTTGAAGATGTAACGGTCAAAATCAAATACTCCAAAAGAATACTGTGTCCTCTCTCTTGATGTTTGAATCTATATTAAAACAATATCTTGGAGGATTAATACTTTTTAAAAAAAAAAAAAAAAATTGTAATTTTTGAAGAACTACAAAATTTATACGTGTTAATTTTATGTAAAAATATTGTATTATTTATCTTGAAAGGGTGCAAATATTATAAGATAATTTATTTTTTTTAAAGAATATTATATAGTTATTCTTGAATAATCATAATTTTATACACTTTATTTGAATCTTGCATTGATCTTGAAGAATTATAATTTTGATTAAAATGTTCCTAAAGAAATAAAAGTTTTTTTATATCAATAGTCTACAAAAATATTGTCTTGATACTTTGAAATAAACAGAAATTATAAATCAATACTCTTAAATAATATTGTATTGATCTTGAGAACTAATTTTATATAGATCAGTATTTTTGAAAAATATATCAAGGATCCAGAAGAAGCATAACTTGATAATTGATAAAAAATAAAAATAAAAAATCAAACGTTTTAGGTGCAATGATTGCTAAGCCCCTGTTTCGCCCTCGTTACGTGGAAAAATTAATGGGTGGAATAATATTTTTTTGAAAAATGAGTGGTTGAAAATGAAGGAAAAATTTTCGATTTACGTGTAATATTATTTTATGAAAAATTGTGTGATTGAAAATAGAATAAAGAAAAATGAAATGTAATGTAATGAAAATTAATGGGGCTCAAACAGGTGCTAAATGTTTATCATATATTCTATGAATCCTTTAATTTATTATTATTATTTTTTTTTTGAACTAAATTATAGAAGGGAAAATAATATAATGCTATATATTATTTAAACCCCTCAAAAATTTTATTAGTTAATCACTGTATTAAAGTTAATTATGTAAGGGTGCCATGTGAATCGATGATTACATATGAATTCTTCATGAAGGTGTATGTATCTATACATGAATAAGGGGTGAAAATGGTCATTTTATTTTGTGTGTGTAGTATGTGATATTGTTCTGTATCAAAATTCATGGACATGTAAATCTCATGATATTTATTATTTGCTATCTTTCTCAAGTGGCTTTTTATCATGGAAAGATAAAATATTTGGCATGCTATTCTACTAACGATAGTGAGTCCAAATTTCAAATCTTTTAGTAATTAGCTAGTTGGAATAAGGGTTGAACATTTTATTGTTAATGGTTTAGCAAATCATTTAAATGCCTCCAATCAATCGCAAATCATTAATATTGAGCGCAAAAAA
>NC_036239.1:12147854-12184708 GCF_002742605.1 Olea europaea var. sylvestris
AAATTGAGCAAAAAAAAAAAAAAAAAAAATCACTATTGTGCATCGTGCCAACGTCATAATTCTTATTGTTTACAGCTATGAGCCTAATATTTTTCATCTAAATATTTGTTATGCAATATATCTATAATTGCTTTTTCACAGTGCACTGAGATGAATATTAATAAATGCTGAGGATAAATGTCTATTTGAGCTTTTATAAAATATATCTTAAAGAGAGTCGCTAGTTACATCATATATATATATATATATTTATTTATTTATTTATTTATTTAAAAAGAAAATTACATTATATTTTTAATTTTATTTAAAATTACTTAAATAAAATTCACCTACTAATATTTTTTTTCATTAAACTCTTTTGGACCTTTTTATATTTTTTTAGAATTTGTGTTTAACTAAAACCCTAAAATATCATAAAATGCCATCTTAACTTAAAGCCAAAACAACAAAGAAAGAAACATCATTCGAGCAAATTAATATGGTATTTTTTTTTTTTTATCATAGAAAATATAAATTGAAGATTGTATGGCAAATTAAAATTCGAAGATTGTATAAACTGAACCGAGACCAGATTTTGAATGAAGGAATTCTCTGCAGCATTGGAGAATTGTGATGAAGCACTAAGAATTGAAAGCACTCATTTCAAAACTCTACTTTGCAAGGGTAAGATTTTGCTGAATTTGAACATTTTGGTGTGGCATTGGTGTGTTTCAATGCTGCAAACCTAGATCCTCAGGCTGATAAGGATTCTGAAATTGTAAATGGGCACCAAAAAAAATTCAAAAAGCTTGAGGTTTTTTTTAGAACTGGAGGATTCGATGTGTTTGATTGGATTTTGAGCGATTTTCGTGGAAAAAGTCCCAATATTAGCAAAATATATAGGTGCAGTGGACATCAAGAAGTTTGATATAAGCGGTCGAGGCCTATTTGCAACGAAGAAAATTGACAGTGGGACTTTGTCACTTGTCACCAAGGCTCTTACGATTGATAAGGTTATATTTCACCAAGATTCTAGTAAAAATGTGCAATTAGGTATTTGAAGAATTTCATTGATAAAGTGGTTGACTTAGTCAAAAAATGCCGAAGAATTAACAATTTGATTTAAAAATTATCAATTAATGAAAATGAGAATAGTATGGAAGTTCCTGAGATACTATATTAATTTTCTATGATGATATAAAACAATAATGGAATAGACAACATAGAAAATTTACTTCCACTAATGTTATATAAAAGGGATAAATATGGATTTTTATTTTAATTTTTTTTTAAATTGTAATAGGGATAGATTTGGGGTGAATAGATATATAAAAATGGTGTGAATGTATATTATTTAAACGAATGAATTTAATAAGGGCAATATTGAAATATGACGTGAATGAAAATAGTATTTTTTGAAAAAAAAATTTAAAAATTTTAATATGGATGGATATAGAGTGAAATACACACACACACACACACACACACACACACACACTCTTACTTTTGGATACATATTCGAACAATGGCATATTCAATTTTCACTAGAAAATACAGACGATAATGTTACGCAGATGACTTCTATTTGCCTAGGGTCTTAGGCTGTCCATTGGCACGATTGAGCGGGACAGCCTTAGGGGTTGTTTGGGAGACATTTTTAAATAGTAAATTGATGAAAAATGCGTGGTTGAAAAATAAAGAAATTTTTTTGATTTATGTGTAATATTATTTTAATAAAGAATGTGTGGTTAAAAAGAAGAGAGACAAAAATGCATTGTGAAAAAAATGAATACCAAACGAGGCCTTAATGTCATTTTATCCATATACTAGCTTCATTCGCTACCACATCCCTGATTGTTTTGAACAATACAAGGGTATATTGTATTCCATTATTTATCTCATAAGCTTTTGTAACGTTTTATTTCAATAAAAGTTAACCTTTACTTAAAACTATTGGAATGTGAAAGTGCAACTTGCAGATTATATCAAGAAAAGTGGTACCATTTTGCACAAACTTCAACTAAAATAAAGAGAAAATTTTCTTCCTAGACTCCTTTATAAGAGTACTTCAAGAATGACATATAATTAATTAAATAAGCGACTTAAAAAACTAACATAATGACAATAAAATAATGGTGGGTACATGCAAGATACTATATACAAAAAGTATATCCACAAAAAAAAGACAGGTCCAAAAGACAATTTGTCTTTGCATTTGTAGATAGGAATATCGGTGGGCACCATTTGTCCCTCCTGATTCGAAGGCATCCAATACTGATGAAACTTTCACAAGACAACCTTTCACGTCACCACATCTAGTTGCTTAATCTAGTAATGAATTTAACCGGGTGCGATAAATCATTCACATACCCACTCTAAATTTATTGAGAGCAAAGGCTAGTTCATAGTTGTTCATATGTTTTAAGTATTTGGGTATGGAACTAAATTCTTGAATAGCAGAGTGATAAAGGAATGATTCAATGTCAACAAAAGACGTTACATTTCGATAAATACGACACTTAGATAATCATATGTATGCCTTGGACAGAGATCAAGGGTCCCTTGAAATTACACTTGGAGCATAATGTCTGAACTTCAAATTATCTTGTGAACCGTCGGGGAATCCTAGGTGTTGGTACAACCACATCACGACCAGATTTTATCAAGTTGACGCGATCTGGTATTGTTTTATCAAATAGCCTATTTTCGGGATTCTCAGCATAGCAGACATAGTAACAACTCACACAGGCTTGAGGTAGCGCCATGGCAATCCTCGTCTAGCACATTATTGATTAAATTAAGTCAACCAAACAATTGTGGAACAAAAATTGAAAAGCTCAACTTGATTACATTATGTAAGTAATGCATTATTAGAATAATGTTGGTTAGGTTGAGTCAACTAACCATTAGGTAACCAATGAAGGCAGCCAGGACTGAGAGGGTTGCAGTGTAACCATGATGCACAGTGGCTGTCCAAGCAGCTACAACAATTACACATATTGAGCCACTGCAAACTCCAGTGAGAAAGCAAATGGCACTTGTTATATCAGAGTCGACAATCGGTGCCATCTCCCTCTTCTCAAATAGCTCCCAAGTATCTTGTGACGCCTTCACAAAATCTTTTCCATATGCAGCAATCTATAAAAGTCACAGCCAAGAAAATTCAACACTATCTCAAAAATTTGACACAAATAAAGAAGGAATTCTATTACAAGATTACTTTGATAATAAGTTACTTTTTATTTAGACTTAGAGATTTGATATCTAATCGAGATGTAAGACACTGTCCAAGGTATCCAAGTCACCAGCACTAGCCCCAGAAGCCAATTTCCAGATGCCTCATTCGTTAAGACTTTTAATCAAGATCTACATGTAAATTGAAAGAATTTTTTAACTTAGATAAGCAAGAATGCAAGATTACTTGAACGTAAGCCCAGCCATTTCCTCGTCGAAAGATTGTTTCCATTACCCTGAGACAGCAATGCGCACAAGAAAACATGAACTCATCTTCACCCTCAAGCAAATTCAACCCACGTGCCAATATTCTCAAAGCTTCAATTGCAGGCACAAAAAGGGAACCAAGACAAGCACTCCCCAGATTGTTTGACAAGGCCCTTTGGAAGCAAAACTGGGTATTAGATTGCATACCTCTGAGATAATAAAGAGAAATTACTCTGCTAACTGTTAAATTAGCCACATTCCTCATAACCTCAGCAGTCCAAGCCAAGCTCAATACCAATGCAATTATAATCAATGGTGATATGTAGAAATTCAGCGATCCAATTACAGCTAATATCCAAAACGACATCCAACAAAATCCAGCACCAAGCATCCAATAAGTAGGACGATTTAAATCAGGAAATTTGGATACAGGTTCAAGTGCCTTGATAAAAATCTTGGAGCAAAAACTAGTCCTATGCGTAACCCAACACGCATATAATCCGTTACCTATACCAAAGACGATAAAAAGAGCTCCAACTCCATCCGTTGCTGGCCTTTGGAAGCAAATTAAAAGAATCCCGGCCGATAAAGTCAAGATGAAAGAACTCCAAATTATGAAAAGCACCATAATATTAGGCCATAATCTAACTGCCTTTTGCCATACAAATGCCAGTGTTATGCTAAGAAAAGAGGCAGCCTCAACTTGTGGCAAAAAATACTTCAACACCCTCTTCTCTTCTCTTTGGGACTTACCTTCTTCTATTAGGCCTTGCACTCCTTTAAATATCATAAAACACACCAATCCAAAAGCCAGAACCATATGCACAAGGAACAAAAACAGGGAAAACTTGTTTGTGTATGATCTTGAATTCAGAGTTATCACTGATTCCTGTTCCAAAAAAAAAAAAAGGGTCCAAGAAAATATCTCCAATTAAAATTCAAGAAAAACTATGTAAGAAATGCAGAGGCAGCTCAAGTTCTAGGCTAAATGTTGATTAAAGGTCCCGTATTTAGATATAATTTCTTTTGATTAATGCCCCAAAATTACCATAACCGCTTCTGTGTAAGTGTGCGATATAAAATCTTACTTGTGGTGTAGGCGTAGAGCGAGGCTGCTGCAGAGGAGGAGGAGAAGGCTGAGGCGGCTGAGAAGAGCGAGGGGGCTGATGCGAAGGAGAAGCAAATCTTGTTGCATTATTCATTACAAGTCTTAAAGGATTTGAATTGCTCAATCTTTGCATTCTCGACATGTGAACTTCTTCTGGAGCCTGATTTTGAACTTCTGCTTTATGAATATTCATCTCACCTTTCTCCAAATCCTTCAATTCATCTTCTCTTTTCCCTTTTTCCTCCATTTCTTCTTCACGCACTGATTCTTCTTCATTTTCTATGTGCACCACCTATACAACAAAACAACATAAATAAGCAAAAGTCCAAGAATAACTAATTATGAAAAAATTAAGCAGGTGGGGCGAAAGTGGTTCACTTACAGGTTCTGCAGCACCCATTATCGGCGGCGGTTGTGGTGGCGCGTAAGTGTGACGAGGGCGATGGTGGTGGTGGTCGGGGACGTTAGATTTTGTATCTATATTGTTCTTGGGTGATGCAATAGGCTCCTACGAAACCAATGCTTCCACCTCATTTTGACATTTTACCTCACCTCAGGGAATCCGACATTTGTACACTGCACTTAATGGCGTGTCGTCACACCCTCCAATAGAATATGTTCATTTTGTCAGTTTTTTTTTTTTTTTTTACTGAATTAATTTCACCTATTTTGACTGAATTTTATAATGAGTCCCCACTTTGCGGAGATTAAAATCACTTTAATATATTTCCCTTATTATTATTATTTTTTTTTTTCTGACGTATTTCATTAGTATGCCAGACTGTTGAGAAGTAATTCCGTGGGTAGGGGTCCAGGGGATATTATTGTGTGGCTGCACACTTGGGAATTATGGTCAGATTTGGAGATTGGAAGAATTATACTTTAAAGGGGAATTTGCTGTAAAGGTGGATAGAATACAAAAGGAGCAGAATTTTATGATGTCCCATTATTTTCATGCGAAAGATTACCATGTGATGGACTCAGAATTTCTAAATTCTATTGCAGATTTGATATATATATATATATATCTTATGTTGTTGAAAAATGAAACGTAATGAAAACTTATAAGAACGAATAAAATTTCACATGAAAATTCAAAATTATTGATTTGTTACCAAGAAAAAGATTATATTGATATAAAATTTCCTAAATTTTTATTATCATCAAATTCAACTATTACAACTCGTATTTAAAATAAAAACTTAAATCTGGATAAAAACTAAAGTTCTAGATAATGATGAAAATTAAAGTACCTAATATTCAGCATTGAATTAAAAATCGCCATTATCAAATTATCCATAAAAACGAAAAATACTTTTTTGGAGCTCTAAATGATAAAGTTTGGTTGAAAAAGTCAAAAAATTGGGCGACCTGGTGAGTTTTGCTTATTTGTCTGTTTTCACTCAAAGTTGACACAAACTTCTCTGAAAATAGACAATTTTAGAATTTTTTTTTTTTTTTGACATCGATCAAACTTTTTTCACGAAAATCTTCTTCTTTATTAAGGATGGCAACGGGATAGGTCGAAATTGGGCAACCTCCACCATCGCCCGCCTTGCCAAGTAATTTTTCGTCCCATTACCCATTTAAGGTAGGGTGGAAAGGGGCCCTTGCCCCATTTAGCACTTGTTTAATTTATTTTATTTTTTTGGTTTTTATTTTTGATAATCCATTTTATTGTCCTCATTCATTAAATTCAGACAATAATATATTTATTAAAATTTTTATTTAATTTGTTTATTTTTAAAAATTAAATTATTCAAATATATTTAGTAAAATTAAACTTTTATTGTTTGTCATATTCCTTCAATAGCCTTAGTTGCCATATTCTATTAAAACTAATGAAATTTCGTGAAATTTTTCATTTAAAATATTGAATTCTTAAAAAAAAAAAAAAAAAAAAGTTAAACGATGTAGGGTGGAGGGTCTTTGTTACCCGTACCCACCCAGGACTGAAGTCCCTCGCGTCGCTCCTGACCCAAATACCCAATTAAGCGGGTAATTTTCGCTCCTTTTGGGGTGAGGCCACGAGTATCGGGTTTGATGAATTTTTTTGTCATCCCTATTTTTTATATACCATATCATTAAATTACTATAATTTATGTACTCTGTTTTTGATTTTTTTGGACAAGTTCAATTAGAAGTGGAAATCAATAGAATAGTTTGAAATGTGATCTTATTTTAAAACAACAGCAAGGAACGACATCATTTATTGGTGGGGTTAACTAGGCTATATTATTTATCATTACTCTTTTCTCCGTGCAATACACAAATTATGTTATTTTTAAAGTAATGTTAGCATGCTGAATGTTAAGAATTGACGGAAGATATGTTCGTTGAATGAGGTAAGCAAAATTAACTTAATTTGAAGACTTAAATTTTTGTGATTTCAACCATAAAATATAGCTATGAAACATCTCAAGAGTATGGAGAAATAAAGAAAACTTCACACACATTCCAGACAAAACTTACTTTCGAACTGTTCTTCAAAAAATAAAACAGAAGGCAAAGATATGTTGAGAGTAGTTAGAGAGAATAATTCTTATTAGTGCAATCATAATCTACTTGTCGAATGCTTTCAAATCTTTGTCTTACAGAAAATTTGAATGGATTAATCATAAATACGGCATAATAACATTTCACGTCAAACTATTCGAGAAATCTTTCTACAAGATTTACTTTGATTTGTCACTGGCTTCATCAAAATTATAGTACGTAAAAATTTCACCAGAAATCTGATCAGGTAAAATTTTCTTAATATGATTAACACATTCTTTTCTAGGCATAAGAATGACTCGACTTAATAACATTTCACGTCAAATTATTCGAGAAATCTTTCTACAAGATTTACTTTGATTTGTCACTGGCTTCATCAAAACTATGGTACGTAAAAATTTCACCAAAAATCAGGTAAAATTTTGTTAATATGATTAACACATTCTTTTCTAGGCATAAGAATGACTCAACTTTATATGGCATGTAAATTATTAGCATATGCTTTCATTTCTGTAAAAACATGATGTATCAATTATTTTAAAGATGTGATTTCATCATCAAATGGCAAGATTATACTGTTTGAAAATTTAATGCACTTGCAAGTATGCTCTTGCTCCATTCTATTTTCAATTCTGAGCAAGTAATTGCACAACATTGTATCCAACTTTGCCCCCATATTCTCATCCAATGGTAGTTGTAAATACTAAGGCTATAGGTTTGAGAACACCAAGGCATCGTTTGAGTATTTCCTTAATTGCACGGGTTGTAAAATGGACAAATTTGCTATTTATCTAATAATGATAAAGAGATTATCATGAGTAAAGACAGCAATTTAATTTACTTGGACTAATTGGATCATTTAATTTTTCAATTTTCTTGCAATTTCGAAGATTAACAGATGCATCATTCTCAACAGATTTAAGCATCACGTCCCCAGAACAGTCCAACAATTTAACATGTTTATTACATGGGGAAAAAAAAAAAAAAAAAACCCTTCATGGCTTCTTCAATAGTTCTGTAGCTCCATGGCAATCACTTGTTTGGATAATATTGTTTGCCTTTTGAATTTTTATTTTCCTTCCAGCCTTCAAACTGGATTTCCACCCGAGGTTAGACTTGTGCTCCTAGGTGCTGCACTTAAAAGCAACTGTGGGTAATTCCCCTCTAAGATACTTTGAGCCGCTTCTCAGAAGCTTCTATTGGTAGACGATATAAGATATAAAAATGAGTATTAAGGTGATTTCCCATTTCTTTTCTAACAATTCACATCTAAAATTCCAATTGTACATAGAAGAACAACCAAAATAAAAAAGAAGAAAACATAATCGACATGTACACTATTCTGAACAAAATACTACTTAAATTAATAAGATTTCATCTCCACCAAAAACATTTTATTAGGTTCAATTCAGCTATCAAAAACATTTACCTTAAAAAACATGATTAATTTTATTGAGAAGCAGTCCCACTTTCATGACCATGTTTTTCATGTCAACAGAGTGTCTACCAAGGGGGTCTCAAACAGCTAGCAACTCCAAAATGACATTAGAAGCTTCAAGCTTTGACCAACTCCATACAAAAGGCTCTCTTCCAACGGTCGACATTAAATTTAGGAAATGTTAGAAAATGAAGAGAATAGAGAAAATCCAAGGGGGTTAAGGAATTCCAATTTACTATCATTGGGGTTCCTTAGCCAATCTAGTGGATTTCGTTCTGATTCTCTCCTCTTTATCATAACTCTCGTTTTTCAATTCTTCATCCTCCAATAAACCCAACTTTCTCTTTTGAGCTTAAAAAAGCAGGTAAAGTCAGGGGGTATAGCAAAATAGAAAATATCAACAAAAAATCTACGTAGTAGAAAATGAAAATATGTCACGATAGACTAAAGTCAATGCCTTCAGCTGCAATACAATTACTATTTGGAAATGCATACTTGATAATGCATGAGTCCAAAATTTTTGTTAGTGAATAGTTACCGCGTTAATGAACTCCAAACCAATTGTCACGAAAAACAAGAATTGGCAATATGAAAATATACGAACAAAAACACAATTTATGTGAAAATTGAAGAAGGAAAAAATCACTGACAAAGAAGAAAAAATTCACTATATCAAAGGATAATTATAAAAGTTGGATGATTTTAAGATATTTAATTAGTCCTATTTATAATATAGAAACTACAACAAAAAACAGCTTTTGCAGCGGCCAAAAAATGCGGCAAAAGGTCATTTACAACGTTTTAGCATATATTGCGGGGTTGATGTTGCCGTTGAGGGAAGAGATACAGCCACATCGAATAAAGATGAGAATATATATCAACTTATAAGGTTTTAGACTACTTTTCTTAATAAGATTGACCTTTTAAGATGGAACTCAAGTCTTAACATAGGGCTTGTTTGAGCCACATTATTTTCAAAAAATACATTTTTCAACAGTGATTTGACATCATTTCAATCACACATTTTTCAATAAAATAATATACATGCAAATCTAAAAATTTTTCTTATTTTTTAACCATATATTTCCCATTGATTTGACATGAATAACACATTTTTCTCTTAGAATGTGGCTCAAACATGGGCATAGTATCAGAGCCTATTAAGCTCCAACGAGCGATTCGATCCGATTAAGAATCAATAAATGAGCAAACGGATTTCAAAATCAGTTTGCTGAAACGAGCCACCATCTTGCGAGGGCATGTCAAGGGATATAATTCCACATTAAATAAAGATGAGAATATAGACCAACTTATAAGGTCTTGATCCCCTCCTCTTAATAAGGTTGACCTTTTGAGATGAAACCCAAGTCTTAACACATGTAGTACGTAAAAGCCCAAAACTAGCTAACCAAAACGGGAGTGAATTGGTTATAGCAACTTTGTCGAAAAATAATTCTAAGTGTACAACTAATACTTATTTGAATATAGCAATTAATCAAATGTTTTTAAATATAAAAAAGAGCAAAGACTATGTTGAAATCACGAGTAACAAATAAAAGCAAAAATAAGTAAAAGGGAAGAGAAGTCAAACGATATGATATGAAGATTTGATCCAATGCAATGATCTACGTCCCTGTTACAAACTCTCTGTTACGAGCAAGACCTTTTTTACTTTATTGATTGACTTATGTGCAATCTAACCTTCTTACAATGATTACAGTGACTTACAAACAACGGGCACGATCCTTTTACACCGTTGAGATTTTCGGAACCTCAACTCGACCCACAAATTTGAAAATTAAGAGTTTACAAATAGACACTTCTCTTGTAATGAATGATATATTTGGAGTTGAATACAATAAGAGAAGATGGCTAACACTTTAGTAGATAGCAATAATTGAAGCTCAAGTGTTAAATAAGAAAAACTTTGATGAATAGAATGATTTTCAAAGGTTGAATCAATCAAAAGTTTTTCTAATATAAATGAGTTGAAAAGATAGATATAGCAAAACGATTGAGTAGTTAAGATCAATAATATCTCACTTTAATTCTCACAAAAGTCTATCTTTGAATGCAAAATGATCTGATATTTATAGTAGCAAAATTGTCAAAAGTTCTGTCTTACCGGACAAGGCTACCAGACGTCCGCTACCTTATCGGACGGTCAACTAACCGATTTTTGTTCAGAAGTCAGAACGTTCAAATTCTTGACCGTTGGACAAACCTACCATACCAGAGGTCCGCTAGAATTACCGGACGCGTCTGCTAGAGCTACCGGATGCGTCCTCTAGGCCAACTTGTGTCCAGTAGTTAGAAATTTTCCTTCTTTTAATGTTTTAAAAAGATGTAATCTCATGAAGGATGTTTCTAACTTATTTTTCAAACTTTTTGACATTTCTTAAAGTGTATAATAGGCTCATGTCTTAAGAAAAATTCTTTATGCAAAAATCGTGTTTGCTGTGTGAAAAAACTTTTCTTGAGTTTCAAATGACGTAATTGCCAAATACTAAAGTGTTTTACCTTAATATTTGACATCAAGGTATCTAAGTCTAATTTCTTCTAATCTCATCTTTGTTTGACTTGATGAAGTGCTTATTGTCTTGATGTTAACTCATCTTCTACTTTATTAAATTTGCGAAAGCTCCATAAGCATCATTTTGTCTACGTTTGTCATAACTTCTATAATCACTCAAATACAATTGTTAAACACAATTTGTTTGTTATAATCAAAATGAGAAATCAACCATAGGTCAACAATTCCCCCCCCCCCCCCTTTTTATTATAACAAACACGAGATGATAGAGATTTAATAGGTAAGGAAATAAATAAGAAATGATAGAAATTTGATAAGTAAAGAAATAATTCCCCCTATCTTTTATACATGTATTTCCCCTTATTTACGAATTCCTATCATGCATCTCATATAATATTCCTATCATTGCATTACATCATCTTTATCATTCATTATATCATCTCATATAGTTTTCCCCCTTTTGGCATACTAAAAAATGACAAATAATGCATTATATTAAAAAAAATATAAGTTCATAACTTCATAATCAAAACACAGAAAGTTAGAGTCATAAAGAGTTCGAGATTACAAAAAAAATATTCATAAGACAAATAAAACTAAGGCTCCGGAGGAGGAGGTGGAGGAAAATATGCGTAAAAGCGAGCATAGAATGCATTCTGCTGAGCCTGCATCTCCGCCTGCTGTGCAAGAATGGCATACTATTGAGCCTGTATCGTGGCATGCTGTGACTGAACGTGATGAAGAACACCGGTAAGCCCATCAGCTGAAGACGTGGATGAGTCGAGACACCCAGTGAGTAAATTATATCGATACTCAGTAAAAGTGTACCCACGGGAAGAAGATGAAGGGGCACTAATGCGCGGTGGATGCGAAAGTGATGAAACATTTTCGTCGGATTCCTCTTCTTCTTCAAAGGGTAATGTAGAAGGATTCGAGGTAGGGTCGAATCCTTTGGCGTAAACCACACATTGGCCTTGAGTTTTATAAATTTTCATACGTTTGAGAGTTTGAATATTGATTGTACCGGCAGGACGAGGTTTGACAACCGCTTCATCATCAAGAGAGACATTGAAGTGTTTGAAGATTTTTGTTAAAAGCATTCCATAGGGTAGAGCTTTGGTATAACAGGAAGAGTGGATAAGTTTCATAAGGCCCAAGGCAATGGTTGAGAAATCTAATTTACGGCAACGAGAAATGAATAAAGAATAAACAAATAAAAGTAATTAACCCCATCTCGATGCCCTTTCCTAGGTAGAATAATGTTAGCGATGATATTTTGCAATACTTTGTAAGGTAAGGTGAGTTGATTGGCACAAACTTTTGTAATGTTTTCAAAATCTTTTCCCGTCACATGACGGCATGCATTACGCAGGTTATAACCTTCTAAAGTCGAGTGAGCTTTGTGAACAAAAATTTATTTATCACATGGTTCAAGCCTAAGTAGGTCTCGAATGAGAGCTTTATTAACGGTGACCCTCACATTTTTAATTAAGTAGGAACTACTATCGGGTCGTGGTGTAATAACCATTTTTGTGTAAAAAGTTTTCATGAGTTGAGAGTAAGCATTTTCTTCTAATGAACAAATCGAAATCCATCCTACTTTCTCAAAGAATTCTTCAATATGAAAAGCAGGAGCTTCAATAGTAAAATTCGCAAAATCAACATTTTTACCTAGTAGAATCGGATATTTTTCAAATGAGCTCATTGGCACTTCGGGTTCAAAATCCGTTTCTTCGTCCGAGGAAGATGTTTAACGCTTTCGTTCCATAGTCTTTACCCTTTTCCAACTTGCTTTATTCTTGACATTGTGTGAATTGAAGAATATATGGAGAATTGAGAGTTAGGGCACGAAACTGGGAAATGTGAAATTATGAGAGAAATTTCAAATCTTTGAGGAAGGAAATGGTGTAGAGGAAGTGGGTTAATAGATTTGATGTTTAAATTGATGAATTAGAAGAGTGTAAGGACAATTTTCGAGTAGAGTATGGAGGAGGGCTTGAAGAAAGTGAAGAAGGTGGGAAGAAAATGACCTTGTTCGCGATTTAAAAATCTAAAATTTCAGTGTATCGGACGTCCGGTATGACATGCCAAGTCGTCCGGTATAATAGAAAAAAAATTCTGTCCATCCGGATGAATTACAGGATCATCCGTTATATTCGTCCGGTATGTGTCGGACGCATTCGGTTGACTTGTTTGGAACCTTTTTTTAATAGAAGAGTAAATATAGTTACCTAGCATCAATTATGTACTTCAGTTTTATTAATAATTCCTAAACCTCTACGAATGTATGTGAATCAGTCGAGAGCAAGATGTTTAGTAAAGATATAGGCCAATTAGTTTTCTGTATTGACAAATTCTAATGCAATATCACATTTTTGAGCATGATCTCTAAGAAAATGATGTCTAATCTCAATGTGTTTCGTTTGTGACTGCAATATAGGATTCTTAAACAAATTTATGGCGCTAGTGTTATCATACATAATAGATATGTGGCGAAAAGACAAGTGATAATCCTTAAGTATTTGTTTCATTCATAACACTTGTGCATAACAACTAGCGGCTGAGATATATTCGGCTTTAGTTGTGGATAATGCAATGAAATTTTGTTTCTTACTAAAACATGAGACTAGTGCAAAGCCTAAGAAGTTTGTTTAATTTGCAACCCGAGGAAAAATTTTAATTCTCTCATCATGCTCATTTCAAATTCCTTGCTCATACTTTTAGAAAATTCTTCACAAGGCACCAAAGATAATATCATCCACACGAATTTGAACAATAAGTATGTAATTCTTATAACTTTTCACAAAAAGTATGGTATCGGCCTTTCCAATAGAGAATCCATTTGAAATTAGAAATTTCCTCAATCGTTCATACTAAGCTCTAGGAGCTTGTTTTAGGCCACAAAGTTTTTTTCTAAGTTTGTAAACGATTTGGATTTTTATGATCTTTGAAACCGGGAGGTTGTTCGACAAAAACCTCTTCTTGAATACATCCATTTAAAAATGTACTTTTGACATCCATTTGATACAATGTAAATCCTTTGTAGCAAGCAAATGCAAGAAGTATACGAATGGATTCTAATCTAGTTACCGGTGCAAAAGTTTCTTCAACATCTACACCTTCTTCTTGATTATAACCTTGGGCCATTAATTTAGCCTTGTTATGCACAATGTTTCCATCTTCATCCCGTTTATTTCTAAATACATATTTTGTTCCAATCACGGTTTGATTATTTGGTCTAGCAACTAAATCCCAAACATTATTTCTTTAAAATTGATTTAGTTCTTCTTGCATTGCTAGTACCCAAAATTCATCAAACTCGACTTCTTTGAAGTTCTTAGGTTCAATTTGAGGAAGAAAAGCACAACTTCCGAGATGATTTCTAAGAGAGTTTCAAGTAATATTACCTTTTGAGAGATCGCCTATTATCAATTCCTTTGGATGAGATGGGACGAACCATTCGTTTGGTAGTGTATAGTCTTTTTGAGTTTCGGTTGATTTTTCTTTGCTTTCTTCATCATTTGGCTCATTTTCTTGGCTTTCATTTTGAACTCCTTGATTTTGATCTTGAATATTCATTCTTTTGAATGAACTTTCCAAACTTACATCATCTTCAATACCCTTCTCACGATCAAAAGAGTTAGCTTCATCAAATGAAGCATGTACGGATTCTTCAACGACTAGAGTTTTTTTGTTAAATACTCTATAAGCTTTGCTAATTGATGAATATCCTTGGAAAATACCGACATCGAATTTCAAGTCGAATTTTCCCAAATTATCTTTAGTATTCAAAATAAAACATTTACAACCAAAAACTTTGAAATAACTAATATTAGGAATTTTGTTTTTCCAAAGTTTAAAGGAGTTTTAGTTTTATTTCGACTAACTAAAACTCTATTTACAGTGTAGCAAGGCGTGTTTACCATTTCAGCCCAAAGTATTTTGGTAAATTGTTTTCGTTTAGTATGGTTCTAGCCATTTTTTGCAGTGTGCAACTCTTCTTTTCTACTACACCTTTTTGTTGAGGTGTTCTAGGAGCCAAACAATTATATACATATCCATTTTCATTACAAAAAGGGAAAATTGTAGCCGAGGTACCAAACATTTCGTTTATTAGCAGATTTTGCTCAAATCTTTAGTTTGTGCCACCCACAGTGGCAAACCTTTCAAAAATATGCGCCGACGGTTCAAATGGATGGAAACCGTTCATTTGACCGTTAGTTGACTAGAAAAGTCAAAATTTGACCAATTTGGACCAAATTAAAAAGGGCAAAGTGGTACTTTGCATTTTTTCTTAATATTAATAATTAAAATAATTAATAATAACAATAAAAAAGTAAAAACAAAATAAATAAAAATCAAAGAAAAGAAAGGGAATACTGTTCATCTTCATCTTCATCTTCACCCCCCACCCCACCCCATGCCACCACACCCAACCCCGATTCCATGGGCGGTCGCCACCACAGTCTCCGGTCAACTTGAACCCTCAATTCATTTCTCTCTCCTGCCATTGTAGCACTAGCTGTCGGGACCCTTTCCCCTCAACAGTGGTGATTAACGTCAAATTGGATGGAGACCTTCTATCCACTGGAACCATGCCCAGACTTGCCATCAAGACACGACATAGCAGCTTCCACTTTCTCTGCCTCCGACAACTGATTAATGGAGTAAATCCACTCCCCCTAGACACCCCCCAATTTGGATTTTCCTCATAGAATATTGTTATTACGAGTTGGCCTTGTGAATCCAATCCGAATCATCCTCTCGGTTGTGCCTTTCCCTTTGTAGCATCATCTTCTCCAACCAATTCCATATCAATCCCCAGCTTTCCTTCATTGTTGATGTCATTTGCCTAGGTACATGCTTTGACACCAAATGGCAGAACTTCCAAACACACATATTTTGCTGCATTACTGAATGAAAGTGGCACGAAAATACAAGTTCGACCGGTTCTCTAGTGGACCTGCCTCTCTCCCCACTTTTCTTTCAAAACGTCAAAAAAAAAGGTCAGTATGCTACAATACCCTCCCCATTTATTAACATTCTGGTAGCAATTGCATTCTAGAAGATTTCTAGATTATCCCCATGGAATCGGGGTTGGGTGTGGCGACGTGGGGTGGGGCAAGGCGGAGTGGGGTGGTGTGAAGATGAAGATGAAGATGAACAATATTCCCTTTCTTTTTTTTGATTTTTATTTATTTTGTTTTTACTTTTCTATTGTTATTATTAATTATTTTAATTATTAATATTAAGAAAAAATGCAAAGTACCACTTTGTCCTTTTTAATTTGGTCCAAATTGGTCAAATTTTGACTTTTATAGTCAACTAATGGTCAAGCGGACGGTTTCCATCCATTTAAACCACCCGTGTATATTTTTGAAAGGTTTTGGACTGTGGGTGACACAAATTAAATGTTTGGGCAAAGTCCGCTAATAAACGAAAGATTTGGTACCTCTACTGCAATTTTCCCTTACAAAAATCATCAAAAGCAGTATTATCAAATTCTCTACCATAGTCACTTCTAATCGAAATTATAGAATATCCTTTCTCATTTTGGACTTTCTTACAAAAATGTTTAAAAGATTTTAGCACTTCATCTTTTTGGCTAAAAAATATGACCCAAGTGAATCTAGAAAAATCATCAACTATAACAAAAACATAATATTTTTCCACCTAAATTTTCGATTTTAGATGGTCCAAAAGATTCACATGGAGAAGTTGTAATAGCTTTGTAGTTGAAGAATGTATTTTTGATTTGAAAGAATTTTTTACTTGTTTACCAAATTGACAAGCTTCAAAAATTCTTTCTTTTTCAAATTTTAAGCTTGGCAAACCTTTAACAAGACAAATTTTAGAAATTTTCTAGAGAAGGTCCATGCTAAGATATCCTATTTTCCTACGCCAAAGCCATGTATCTTCTTTCAAACCTAGTAAACATTTTTCATCATTTCTATGTTCAGTTTATGATATAAACATCTTTATTTTGGCTTCCTACAAAAATTACCTCCTTGGATATAATATCCTTAATTAGGCATTTGGAAGAATCAAATTTAATGTTGTAACCTTTGTCACACAATTGACTAATACTTAATAAATTATGTTTGAGGTTATCTATCAATAATACATTTTCAATAGAAGGAGAAGGATAGTTACCAATATTTTCGATACCAATAATTTTTCCTTTGGCATTATCTCCAAACGTCATATGACCTCCATCTTTCTTCTTGAAGTTACATAGTAATGATTTGTGTCTGGTCATGTGCTTTGAACATCCACTATCCAAGAACCATTTTCTTCGAATTTTTGTTGGTACCTACAAAAATAATTTAAATTTTTGACTTTTGATAACCATATTAATTTGGGTTCTTGATAGTTAGTTTTTGTGGATTCTTGAATCCACTTATACTTATTTTCAAAATATAGTCTCTTCTTAACAAGACAGTTATATTCAATATGTCCAATCTTATTGCAAAAACTACATGTAGTCTTAGAAGTAGAAGTTTTTGAAGATTTAACAAATATGTTTTCAAGAGATTTTTTCTTTTAAGGATGGTTTGTAGCCCAATTCTCCTTTGTTGAAGACACATTTTTAATCCCCAAGCATCAAATCAAAAATTTTCTTTTCTTGGGTAAACTTGTGAACGATTTTTTTTCAAATCATCTACCTTTTCTTTAAGAAAATGATTTTCTTTGACCAAACAATCATATTTATCATTTTCCTTTTGATTTTCCAAAAGTTTCTTTATTTCATCTTTTAATAAAGAATTTTTCTTTTTGAGCATAGAATGACTTTTGGCAAGTTTTTCAAAATTTTCAAGTATTTCATCATAACAAGTCGATAATTCTTCAAATGAAAATTTTTCTATAGGACTTACCTTTTCCTCAATAGTAATGAAGCACATGTTGGCAATTTCGTCTTGGCTACTATTTTCATTTTGATCATCATTGTCACTATCATCCCATGTAACTTGTAGTGCCTCTTTTTGAAATTTTTCCTGTTGTTGGGACATTCGATTCTTTTGTTCCTGGGTTTGTCACAATTATAGCAAATGATTTTCTTGTTCTTCTCTTCTCCATTTTCTTCCTACTTTTGAAATTTTCATGTGCTTCGAAAATTTTTCCATTTGTTGACAAGAAGAACTAAATTGTCCAATTCTTCATCACTTGAATTTTCATTGGACGTACCTTCATCAATTGCCGATTTGAGAGCAATTCGGCGTTTTGAAGACTCTTTGGATTCCTCTTTGCTTTTCCTTGTCTTTTCTTTGATTTCGGCATTGTTGATTTCATAGGTCATTAGTGTCCCATATAGGTCTTTCAATCGATATGTGTTGATATCCTTGGTGTTTTCTATCAACATTCTCAATAGGCTCCAATCTTCCGATAATGAACTAAGCATTTTACTTACAAGTTCACTGTTAGTAAATTTGTGATCAAAACCTTTGAAACCATTTATAATATTGGTAAAGCGAGTAATCATATCAATAATAGGTTCATTTTGTTTCATGAAGAAATTTTCAAATTCCTTAACTAAGAGATTAATCTTTGTTTCTTTGACTTTACTAGTGCCGACATGAGTGACTTCTAATACATGCCAAATATCATATGCGAAGTCACATGTACTAATGTGATTGAACTCATTTTTGTCTGATGCACAATAAAGAAGATTCTTAGCTTTTGCATTTAAGGATAATTTTCTTTTATCTTCTTCATCATATTCTTCCCTAGGTTTGGTAATGACTTGATCAGGTAGGCCATCTACCTTAACAGTCTTAGTAGGTTTATAAGGTCCATATTCAATCACTTCCCAAATGTTGTAATCTATAGATTGAATGTAAATCATCATTCTAGCCTTCCAATAATTTTAGTATCTTCCATAAAAGAAGGGAGGTCGGTTGGTAAAATCTCCTTCAAGAGATTGAAACATTTAGTTAGCCATTTACTCTAGATTGTGAAGTCTAAGAAAGTGAATACCAATTGACAGCCCAAGACTAGCTAACAAAGACGGGGGGGGGGGGGGGGGTGAATTGGTTATAGCAACTTTTTCAAAAAATAATTCTAAGTATACAATTAATAGTTACTTGAATATAGTAATTAATCAAATGTTCTTAAATATAAAAAAGAGCAAAGACTAAGATGAAATCACAAGTAATAAATAAAAGCAAAGATAAGTAAAAGGGAAGAGAAGTCAAACAATATGATATGGAGGTTCGATCCAATGCAATGATCTACGTCCCCCGTTACCAAGCTCTTCATCACGAGCAAGGCATTTCTCACTATACTGATTGACTTATGGTGCAATCCAACCTTTTCACAATGCTTCCGATGAGTTACAAACAAGGTGCACCGATCCTTTTACACCATTGAGATTTTCAAGACCTCAACTCGACCCACAAGTTTGAAAATTAAGAGTTTACAAATAGAGACTTCTCTTGTAATGAATGATGTATTTGGAGTTGAGTACAATAAGAGAAGATGACTAACACTTTAGTAGATAGCAATAATTGAAGCTCAAGTGTTAAATAAAAAAAAACTTTGATGAATAGAATGATTTTCAAAGGTTGAATCAATCAAAAGTTTTTCCAATGTAAATGAATTGAAAAGATAGATATAGAAAAATGATTGAGTAGCTAAGATCAATAATATCTCACTTTAATGCTTACAAAAAGTCTATATTTGAATGCAAAATAATCTGGTATTTATAGCAACAAAATCGTCAAAAATTTTGTCTTATCGGACGTGGCTATTGGACGTCTGCTAGCTTATCAAACGGTCAACTAACCATTTTTGTTCAGAAGTCAGAACATTCAATTTCTTGACCATTGGACAAACCTGCCATACCAGACGCGTCCACCAGAACTACCAGATGCGTCCTCTAGGCCAACTTGTTCTAATAGCTATAAATTTTCCTTCTTTTAATGTTTTAAAAAGATGTAATCTCATGAAGGATGTTTCTAACTTGTTTTTCAAACTTTTTGACATTTCTTAAATTGTATAATAGGTTCATGCATTAAGAAAAACTGTTTATGCACAAATCGTGTTTGTTGTGCGAAAAAACTTTTCTTGAGCTTCAAATGACTTAATTGTCAAATACTAAAGCGTTTTACCTTAACATTTGAGATCAAGGTATCTAATTCTAATTTCTTCTAATCTCATCTTCGTTTGACTTGATGAAGTGCTCATTACCTTGATATGTAGCCCAGCTTCTACTTTGTTAAATTTGCGAAAGCTCCAAAAGCATCCTTTTGTCCACGTTTGTTATAATTTCTATAATCACTCGAATACAATTATTAAATATAATTTGTTTGTTATAATCAAAACGAGAAATCAACTGTAGGTCAATAGTAAATACCCAAGAAAGCATTTACACTAATTGTAACTGAAGTGGATGTGCATTTACAACAATAGGAAGGAGATGCATTTTGATAAGAAAACTATAATTAAGAAGTAACAACTTACAGTGTCGATTCATACTAATGAGCTGATAAGAAAAATATAATCAAGAAGTGATGACTTACAATAAAATTGATAATAATCAGAAAATTCTGTACAGCAGAATATGCATTCTACGTTAGTACAGTGATTATATGCCTCGAAATGATTATGCACTTGTGAATAATAAAGAAAAGGTAGCATTTTAAACACTTCAATGATTTCAAAATCCTCGCACACCTTTCCTGCTTGTGAAAAGAACTCGTAAACATCTCTCCCAGTGGCCTTAATTGGCATCTTCATAACAAGAAAAGATAGGAAATCAATAGTCATTGAGCTGATTTAAAAATGACTGGTTATTCCAGACGTAAATCAAGTGTGCCAAACCTGGTATGCAAAAATAGTTCTTTGATCCCTTTCTGGATCAACTTCCAGGCTCTACTGCTTCTTTCTCTTCCTTAAATCTCCAACATAACCCACTCATAAAAATATGAGTATAAATCCAATAGTAGGAACACATCAACATTAAGATATATGAAGCTTTTGTTTGTGTTCTGGAAACTGTACACTACACCAACAATCACTTTTTGCAACAGGCAAAAAACGTTGTCGTAGATCTATTGCAACGTTTAGGCGTCTGTTGTGGATTTCAACGTTGCCATAGAGCGAAGAGTTTTGACAATGTTCATTGCGCGTTGCGGAAACTTGATTTTGGCAATTGCATTGAACGTTGCAGTCGAAAGATGTTTTGGCAACGTTCATTGCACGTTGTCAAAACTCAGTTTTGGCAACGTGCATTCAATGTTGCCAAAACACCCTTTTGGCAACATTCAATGCGGGTTGCAAAAATTGAGTTTTGACAACGTGCAATGAACGTTGCGGCAATATTCAATGCGCGTTGCAAAAACTGAGTTTTGGCAAGATGCAATGAACGTTGCGGCATGCAATGAACGTAAAACCAACGTGAAATACAAGTTGCAAATGAATTGCACGTTGCTGCAACGTTCATTGCACATTGCCAAAACCAACGTGAAATACAAGTTGCAAATGAATTGCACGTTGCTGCAACGTTCATTGCACATTGCCAAAACCAACGTGAAATACAAGTTGCAAATGAATTGCACGTTGCTGCAACGTTCATTGCACATTGCCAAAACCAACGTGAAATACAAGTTGCAAATGAATTGCACGTTGCTGCAACGTTCATTGCACATTGCCAAAACCAACGTGAAATACAAGTTGCAAATGAATTGCACGTTGCTGCAACGTTCATTGCACATTGCCAAAACCAACGTGAAATACAAGTTGCAAATGAATTGCACGTTGCTGCAACGTTCATTGCACATTGCCAAAACCAACGTGAATACAAGTTGCAAATGAGACTTTTGACAACGTTCAATGAACGTTGCCGTAGGTCGTTTACAATTTTTTCCCCCCTATTTGTATAACAATTTACCAAATTAACCACAAAGCAGATTGATCAACAAAGCAGCCATAAACCACAGGTAGAATTATTGAACAATTTACAATAATATTGATCACTGCACATATCAATATGACTACCAACCATACAATAATAGCAGCCATAAACCAGATTGATCAACAAAGCAGCCACATCATTTTTCAGTCATATTAGTGCTTCTGGTTTGTATAAAACTGGTGATCAGTTTTTCATTAGGCAAGAAGTTCGTAATGATGGATCATCAATCTGTTACCACAGTTCGTAAAGATGGCTATGTTAAAGCTAAATCAGAAAAAAACATTTAGGCATCGAAGACAACAATTGTAGAACCAAAGGTGTACGTGAGAAAGAATAAGTAACATCTTATTGCCAATTTCTTCTCCATTTCCATTACAATAGTTCTCGATAGAAAAGTGCACTTTGAAACAGCTAATATATTCAACAATTCTCAGCGTCAGCCATGCTTCCACCATGCAAAACAAGTCAGCCAAACATACGACTGAGTTGCTGAACTTATCCTTCTTGTATGTGCAAATGGAACCAACCCTTGGACAACCCTTATGTTTTTTTCAAAGGTTGTCCTCTTCTTTTCTTCCTCTTGGTTCTCCATCTGTTGCAAAATCTTTCACCATGGATTCAAGAGAAATACTTGCAGTTTGCATCTGCACAGATGCGTTCCCCATTGTTGAACTACCTGGTTCATTAAGAGGACGACGATAGTCGAATCATTTATTAAATCATCGTCCGAATCAATCAATTGGCATTCAATAGGTATCTTTTTCTTCTCCTCTAACGTATATATGCAAAGAAACAGGTAGAATTTGAGCCCAATTTACAAAAAGTCAGAGTCCATTCTATATTATGAGTGCACAACAATTCAACCTTCTTCAGTACTAACATTAAATTTCGAGTGACTTCGGTAAAAGAAATTTATGTAAAACCAACACAAAAATGAAGAGAAGTCCATGTAAAAGCTAATATATGGTCAGATGAAATAACCAAGAGAACGTTTATGCTAAAAGTAGGAATTTATAATTAAAACTGAACATTCCCATTCAAAAATTCCAAGCCCTCAAAACTAAAACCTAAAAATGTGAAAAAAGCACTGAAATCCAAATCTGTCAATATATTACTTCTTGGCTGTTACTCCCATCACATGAAGAATATGTTCAATGATACATCATCTACATTCTTTCCTTTTAATTTTTCATTTGGTATGCTTCAGTTCTTTGTAGACAAGCTTATCAATTCTCTTTGGGATATAAATGCTAATAAAGGGGACAAGGTGCAATGCGCATCAAAGTTCAGGGGATCTCTTCTACTATTTTCCCAAAGTAAAATATAATAAATTTATCAGGATAAAATAAAAAGAAAGTAAGTTTAGGGTCGTAATCTTTGATTCGCTAATTCACACCTAAACTCAGCCAATCCCACCCTTGAATTTGCAAGATCAAACTCCATCCACATATTTTGCTGGTGATGATGTCCAATAATATAAGCCTCCACACCCAGCAAATCTGAGTTCCCAAATGTGAAACAATATATTGAATCACTTCCTCTGCTTGCGCCTCCAACTTTGTACAATAATATCTCCCCAGTAACACTCATTTCCACTCCTCTAAAAATCAAATTCACACTTGGCAATGGAGGTCAAACTCTTCTATTCTGCTCAATTCTGTAGCACAAATCCATAGACCCTTGAAACACAAAATTGGGATCTTCTAATTTCCTTAAAACACCTCTAGTTTGATTCATAATTGCTGAATTTGTTTATGTACGTTGAAATTGAGAATTAAAAAGAAACTAGAGGTGATTAATCAAAAAAATTTCTGAACAATAACATCATAGACCAAAACAAGAGCCTGGTATACCCCCCTCCCCGCCCACCCCCAACACACATAAATACGAATCACATTCACAGGGAAAATATACAAATTTCAAGAGCATATCAATAATGAGTACCTGAAGGAACAGAATTAGAGTGGTTGCATTTTGAAAAGACGATAAAGGACTGAATGCACGAATAGCAACACAGCTTCCCTGAATCTTGTCTGGACTCATTTCGACACTAACAAACGATCTTGATTTCTCTCTTATCCTTTGCCCTAGAGTATCATGCTATTCTTGTGTATGCATATAGTGTGTGTGTGTGTGTGTGAGAGAGAGAGAGAGAGAGAGAGAGAGGTGGGAACAGTTACGTCGTCGTTTCGTCTGTTCGCGGTTCTTCCCCCCTCATACTGTGAAGAAGACAGAAAAGGGTGAAAAAAATACTGTAGAGAAACCGACACCCAGACTCGATCAACACCACTAATCTTATAGTGGCCACGCAGATTGCAGAGCGAGATAGAGGGGGAAGAAATTGAGAGTGAGAGTGAGAACGGTGGCGGGGAGAATGAGAGAGGGGGGGTACTTTTTAAAATAGCTTGGTCAAACAATCAATTTTTCATTTTGACCATTTTTTTTGTATTCACCACATTGGCCTATTGTCATTAAAAAGACAATTCTACCCTTATTCATGTTTAATAATTACAAAAGTATATCAATTGTTTAAAAGACAATAATACCCTTAATAGTTTAAATAAATTCTGTTACTTCCATACGTAAATTTCAAAATCAGTTTTGGTTTATCAGTTTCTCCAATACAGTAAAAAAAAAATTTTTCCTTCCATCTGCTAAAATATTGAAATCTCCCAAAATTATCAAAGGTTCAAGAAAGAAACAATACTCACAGTTGGCACTGGAAATTGGTAAGTGTAAATACGTATTTTGAATTTTGTTTTAGTTAAATTTACTGTTTGAATCTAGTCTTTAAACGTTGCGAAAGGGGGTATTAGCAACAACCACTCAAAGAACGTTGCTAAATCTTAATTTTCTCAACCAACGGCAATATGCATTTGCTGAATGTTGCAATAAACCTCTTTTAACAACATACAATTGGTGAATGTTGCCATTTAAATGTTGTAAAAGGCCATTTTTCTTGTAGTGGTAGTAAAAACAAAATCCCAAACCCTTGGTTATATTCTCCCCAAGGTTATGTATTTCCAGACCCACAAACTTAAAATTTGCAACCATCATATGAGTGAATTGCACTTGACATGGCTAAAACCTAGACCAGGAAAAATGTTTTTTCATGAAGTAACAAGAAATCCAACATAGTAGATAATTTTTCCACAGGTTATAAATAGGTTATATCATGAGCATTATAGGAGAAAATGATCTAGTCATTTTACCAAGTCCAGCTTGAGACATTCATACAGTGGCAAAAAGATGAAGATAAGAATAGTGAAAAACTGTTGAACAAAAAGATAATCAGATCATTTATACATTGAAAATAAATGTTGGTAAAAATCTCCAAAGTCATGCTCAATTTTGCAGCTAGGGAACAATTTTAAGAAACCAATCTTATGTTCATCATATTTAAAAGTTAAAAGGACAAAAAAGGAGGTCTACAACTTTTCTCCTTAAATTCATGAAGCATTCTCCATTATAAAATGTGTTATGAGTTCCAAAACTTTACACGCAATCTATTCACATTTTGTAATAGTTGGGTCAATTCCAAATAGAGACATTTGCTATTTATAATCCCTGTTCAGAGCAAAGGAATGCCAACATCTCAGCTTATAGGTGAGAAAGTAACCTTAAATCCAGCTATGCAAAACATTTGAAGATGGAAGAGTACACCAAATCTTAAAGCCCAAATAAAGAAACTCAACAGACCTTATCAAACTCAATATGTGGAAAAGCCATTTTCTTCAATGAAGAAGCCTTCAAGTGGATGAAAGACTAATTACTATAAAATAATTTTTTCTATTGTCATAATATCAACATCTATGCACGACACTGTGGAACCAACTCAATCAAATATAAATAAAAAAGTTGCTTTATATCACTTTTGCATTAACAAACTAATAGTATTAAAACTAAATTCCATTACCTTTATTCACATATATTGATCCAGGTTGAAGACTATCATGTGCTTGTATGATGCTCTGCTCAATGCCATCAACAAGGGCATCAAAGGATTGGCGCACAAAACCAAAGGATGTTACAAGATATACAAAATATTGAAGATAACCCCCTGGGCCGGCATGGGTATGAGTGGCACTAATAGCAACATTGTTTTTTGTGTAAAGATTTCCATACATGTAATAGCAACATCAGCCCATTAATCAAATATCCACAATATTAAAACACTACTAAAACAGGACAAATTCATCATATTATTCCTGCAATTCTAACAATCGATTTCTAACAACAATTGACTCCGTGTATTTGATAGAATCCCTTTAATTAATTGATAACCTCTCTCCAGTTTAATCAACTCCACATTATTAACTCAACTCATTATTTGCACGTAAATTAAAATTATTCCTTAATTAAGGCATTCAATATCTAAAAACTCAATTAAATACAAACAAATAGCAAAAGTATATTGCTACCTTTCAATGTTCACCTTAACAAAGAAATTAGTAAACGATATAATTGAAGAAAAACCGAATTTTTGAATTACTTCTTGCATTGAAGAAAAATAAACCTTACCTTAAATCCTCCTTCAATCTTGAATTTGATTTAAACTCATGCTTTGTATTGTGTTTTCTTCCATAGAAGAGTACAACGTTGCTGTATATAGAATGCCAATCTTTAACCAAAATTTTTTCCTTTATATAACCCTCGGCTGCCTTGAAGATTGCCAAAGTACTTTCAGGCTCTCGAACGAAGACGACAAGAGAGTAGAAGAGAGACGAGGCAGGAGAGAAAGAGGCAATGAGAGGGAATTATTAGGGTTGTATTCATGTTTGGTTTTCAATCTTTTCTTTTCTTTTCTTTTCTTTTCTTTTTCAACTATGTGGATCGGGTTGGGTCAACCCATTAATCGACCCAACCCAACTCGCCTTGTTAGTCCAAAGCCCTAATCTACATTAATGTTGCAAAATGTTACAACTTTTCTCAACGTTTATCAAGATATTGCAAAAGAGAAACCTTTATGCAACGTTTGATCTTTTTGCAACGTCTATCAAATGTTGCAGAAGATACACTTTATGCATCGTTTAATAAACGTTGCAAAAAGTTTATCTTCCGCAACATTTAATAAATGTTACGAAAATGTTTCTCTTTTACAACGTTTAAGAACAGTTGCAAAAGATAAACTTTTTGCAACGTTGATCAAACGTTGTGAAATAGGCCTTTCATAATGTTTGGTAAATATTGCAAAAATAACAATTTTCACAACACCAAATAAATGTTGCAAAAGGCGATATTAGCAATATTCACTTAAAAAATTTACAAAATCTCAATTATTAATACGAATGGCAACATTCAATTATTAGAATATTTCAATCGACCCTTTTAGTAACATTTAATTAATGAATGTTGCCTTCTACATGTTACAAAAATACTTTTTTTTTTTTTTTGTACTGAAAAAAGTGTCTAACATATGGTGGACTTCTAATATAAGAGGCCTAACAAATAATGGAGTGTTTGAGATAGACAGAAAAGCAAAAACTGTCAAAATCTCGACTAGGGTTTGCACCACGTAACACCACTACTCGAGCGGTAGTCTCGTGGCCAGCAAGTGATGCATCCACCACTCAAACACTTAGCGAGCGATGGAGTTATTGCAATTTTTGCTCAAGCACTACTTGTACGATTTGCGAACGATTTTCACGCAATTTCTTCTTCTCATCCATCTTTTTTACTTCTTCAAGGCATGCTACCAATTTCTAATAGAGTTCTCAATAGAATTTCTAGTAGAATCTGGGTCACTCTTGAACTCTAGCAAATCTCCACTTTGATATGAATTCCAATGCAAGAAATAAAACTTCACTCTTCAACACAAAAACTCTCCATCTCTTCCACAAAAGCCCTTAAGGGCAAACTCAACAACAAATACCAATTAAGTTCAAGCAATGCTCAAACTTGACTATAGGGAATGACTTGGTTATCCTATTAGGAGGATTATCTTGGGTACGAACTATGCAGACACCCATATCAATTTCTTCATTGAGCTGGACTTTCACCCTTCTTATCTTTCCCTTATCCTTGACTTATATCATCATATCATCAATATATAAGGTAGATATTTAAATGATTCATCACCATACTTTTTAAAGTAAACACAGCTATCATAACTGCTTCTCTTGAAGTCATGAGTAATAATAAATGAGTCAAACATTTTTATATCACCGAACATCTTTAAACTGATAGCACAACCACCAATAGTAAAAACATACCATGTAAGAGATGTTCTCTTTTAAAGTTCTCCAACAAAATCAGAATCAATATAACTTATTTTTTATGTAGAAGGTTCTTAATTGGAATCAATACCTTTGGCCACACTCAAAGCATAAGCAATCAAATAAGCTTTATCGTACTTATGTGGAGGTCTAATATCTTTTCAAGGTCTACTTTTAGCAGTAGAATAACATTGTTTATCTGAGAGGAAATTATTTGCATTTATATATATGAAAAATTAACGTTGAATAACTTAAATTGATTCATGCAAAGTGTTTAGTGAAAATGAGAATGTTAAAAAGTGATATTAGCTGTCACTTTTATCGGAAAATGTTGCATTAATGTCATTCAGATTCCTTGAAACAATTAAATAGAAGCATGTAGGTGTGTGTTTTTGAAAATTTAAATATGAAAACAAACTCAAACATTGTTTTAATTAAAACATGATATGATGTAATGAATTGGATTGAGTTAATATATGAAAGTCAACTTTGGATCAATTCAAGTGATACATGCAAGGTGTTGTGAAAATAAGAGTGAGAAAGGTGACAATCTCTGTTGCCTCTTTTTTTTTTTTTTTTTTTTTTAATTGTCGAAATCTATCTCATTTAAATTCTTTAGGATCAATTAAATAGATGGATACATGTGTGTTTGTGAAAATTTAAATATGAACATGAATTGAAACTTTTTTTTGCATTAAAAAGTGACATGGTGTAACACTTTATTTATATTTTGCATATGAATTAATATGCTAAATTTTGAATGTGACATTATGTGTCACTTTTTTTACTTTTTTAAAAATGGTTGCAATGTATCTTATTTGAATTTTTTAAAATCAATTAAAAAGATGCATACATGTGAGAATTTAAATATGAATATGAATTTAAACATTTCTTTACATTAAAGGTGACTTGATGTAACACTTTGTTTATATTTTTTTCATGTGTTAGTTTGTCAAAAATTAAAAGTGATATACTCTGTCACTTTTTTTAAAAAAATTCTAGCACTATTATATTTTTAAATATGTATAAGATTAATGTCATCATTTATTGTGACGGCAAATGAAAACAAGATAACAAATATAAAAGTGATAAAATAATTGAAATTGTTGTCCAATCAATAGAATGCACAAATAACAACTTTGTTAAAACGTAAATGTACTTTTTTGTTTAAAAAGTAACATATCTTGTCACCATTTTAAGAAGCTAAAAAAGTGAGAAAAAACCGAAAAAGTAATAAAATCTGAAAAAGTGATTTGTATTACACATGAATCCCTATTTTATACACTACAGATAGTAGTGTGTTAAACAACTTTTTTTTTTAGTATATTTTGATACATATATGTAGTGTTTTATATTGACACAGCATATAAATTGTTTTGGCATTTGTATGTGTCAACAATGTGTCAAGTGGGATAAAAGGTGCAAGTGTCGGAGGCAAGATAATGTTGATAATTTGGAGATATATGATATAAAATTTTACTTCTTATTTTGCCTTCAAAAATACCTCAACATGTTCTATTTATGGATATCAAGATGACATAGGAACTAACAAAGTTTAAATCAGATCCATCAGACAAGAAACTCAATTCCGCACTGCTGCTGAGTCGTCGGGCTTATCCACCAAGGGATTCTGATATTGACAGCAAGCTTTGTCTCATCTTCATGAGCAGCCACCAAAAGAAGACTTTGCCCCAAAGCAGTCATTGATAAATTCTTCCCCCAAATCACCAATATACTCATCAATGGGAAGTTCAAGGTCTAAAGCTCGGGCCCTGTGATGCTTAGGGTTGGGCCCATCATACTCTTTGAACATATATAAGTTTTCCACGCTTGTTGAACGGTCAAACTACTTGGGAGGAATGAATAACATAATGGAATACAATCAAAATGGAAGTTCTGCCTTCTCAATGAAGAAGGGGTTTGTCTCTTACATTTAATGAATTCAAGACGACTCCTCAAACTACTCACTAAGCTATAAAATTCTATGAGACACTTGACTAGAGTCGATATATAAGTTACTATCCCCGTCTCATAAAGATAGATTTGTTTCTATTTTTACTCATAAATAAGAAAATATAATTACCATAGTTGGAAATATAAGTGTGTGTTTGGTTTGTCATTTTCAGTCTTCAGTTTTCGAAAATACTCAAAACGTGTTTGGTATGTTATTTTCAAAAATGTGATTTTGAAAACAAGGAAAATTTTATAACATAAAACTCAAAACGATGTTTTGAGCGTTTTTTTTGTAAACACTCAAAAAACTCAAAACGAGGAAAATGAGCTTAAAATTTCCCAAATTAAAATAATTAATAAAATCACTCAAAACTTACGTAAATACAAATAACCCCCCCCCCCCCTCTCCTCTTCCTCCCATACTCCTCCAAAATGTCTTAAAACTATTTATAGAAGAGAAATACCTCTTCGAAGTCTTCACTTTCCTTTTTTACTTGAATCGTTTTACAACCAAAATTGAGTTATATGTGTTGATGGAGCCATCTGTATTGATCTTTGGTTCGAGTATCCATTTTTTAACAACTGAAGATTTCTGTGAAGGTAAAAACAATAAGCTTCCATGAACTATTTTTTATTGCATTGATTTCTTCATTCATGGTTTGAATCTTCTTTTCTTCTTTTGATGCTTCTTTATATGTAATTGGATCTTCACTTACAAAGAATGTAAAGTATACCAAATCTGCTTCATTCACTTCTTCAAATTCCTCATAAGTTTTTCTAAAACTTCTTGTCTTTCTTCTAGTCATCGATGGTCTATTTTGAGGAGATTCAGTTTTTTGACCAACATCAGGCTGTGATAATTGAGATTTATTCCCTTCAAAATGGAGAATATGCCAATTTGATGAACTTTAAAAAAATTAACAAATTATAAAAAGCTTTCTCATTAAAACGGACACCTCCAGTAACCCCCCTTCCTTTTTGGTCTTACCCCCCCCCCCCAAACCCCCCCCCCCCCCCCCGTTTTTTCCCCCCTTCCTTTTTGGTCTTTGGATCGAAAACCTTGTAACCCTTATTCTTTTCAAAGTAGTCAATAAAGATGCATTTTTCAGATTTATCACTAAGTTTAGTGAAGAATTTGAAAAATGTGAAAAAGCATGACAACCAAATGTTCTCAAGTAATGTACATTCCTTCCATACCAAGCCTCATCTGTTCTGGAATTGATCGAGCTCTTTGTAGGTGATCTATCAATTAAATAAACAGTCCATGAAATTGCCTCAACCAAAATTCGGACGACATATATTCTTTCTTCAGAATACATCTAGCCATTTCCATAATCGTTCTAACTTTTAGTTTGGGATTACCATTTTGTTGTGGTGAATATTGAGCTGTTATAACATTACTTTGGGCACCCTTTAAACTGTAGTCTTTCTTAAAAACTGAAAATTTAGGTGCCAAATCGGTCGTACTACAACTTGAAAATCTTTCTATTAAAAGTTTCCTTACTGGTGTAAATTAAAAATCAAGATTGAGAGGAAACAAGTTATTTGAGCCAAACCAATGTTTGCAACCAGATGGTGCAAAAGTTATCAAAAATGTGAATATCAAAACATTTCTTGATGAAATAGCCAATACTAAAAAAATTAGTTTGCAACCCAAATAGTACATAATGTACCCCCAAATATCTTCTTAACTTGCCCAGGTTTTGTTTTGAAAGCATTGACTCCAACATCTGGAATTTTACAAGACTTAACACCTCCAATTATCACTATCCACGGTTAACTTCTACAAGTTTTAAAAATAAATTCTTATTTGCAGTCATATGCCTCTTGGCTCCATTGTCCAAATACCAAATAATACCAACATTTTCGTCAGAAGCAATTTAATAAATTTTCTTGAGAAATTTCATATTTATCTCATGTGCAAAGCGACTCTCTCTCTCTCTATTTGGATATTTAATCCAGCAATCACTCATTGGATTGCCAAGTTTACGACGATGAAAACATTTAATATTGGCTTTGTTATCTTTTTTGATGATAAGAATCACATTGTAGCGGAATAGATCTTTGATTGATGGATTCCGGGTTCAATTTCAACTTATCATTCAATGTCAACCAATTAACCAATACTCCAAGCCATAACTTACATTCACTTATGGTTGCTTTATCCCTTTCGCATCCACAAAGGGACAAGGTTATGGTGGTGATTTGTAAGGCCCAAAAGCAAAAAGAAGACAATAGAAGGCAAAGGCACGAAGAAGATGGCAAGAAGCAACCTTGATTTTCTTCTCGACAAAAGGGCAAAACACACACACAGAGCTTCTTGCATAATGAGACCATATATATAAATTTAGGTTATATCATCAATTGGGCCAAGACACAAAAAAGCCATCCTATAAGTGAATCTGGGTCAAGGCAACATTAACAAAATTAAGTTGTTACTAGCTGCCCATGTTTTAATTGATTAATTGATAATTATTTCATTGATTGGTTGAGGCCTATCAAATGTAATTCGAAACTATTTAACATCATTACCCAGGATTTATTGGGTATCAAAATCCAAAAAATCTCCACTTTGATATCCAATAAACTTCCAAGCGATCAAAGCATACATTAATACTTACATAATCAAGATAACAAATAAAACTGGAATCACAAACCTTATCTCGTGTTTCGGCTACGAAAAACACATCATATGTGCTCCAAGTACTTACCACAGTTAAGGTCACAAACAAATACCCAAGAAGAAGCATGTAATCACAATGATTAAATAAGAACAAATAAACATACGATGACAGTATAATATTGGATAACACACAGATTTTTTCAAACATGTTTACATAGAGCAATAGACTAATACGAAGTTAATCAATCAAACAACCAACACATATGCAACAAATGCATAAATGACCCTATGAAAAGATCTCATCACACTTATTCTATCTCGTTCCCTATTGCTCACACCTCAAGAATACATATTTCCTCTTAACTCATGTCTAACTGGTAAATCATAATAGATCCTAAATTATCGGGATAATCCTTTATCACCACATCACTTCTCTCAAACTACATGGATAATGGATCTCCAACTAACAGAATGATAGAAATGCATCTCTCACACTCCACCTGATTAGATCCTCTTCACAGATAAAAGATTCCAACATTTAATCACCTCTTCACTCATGATTCAAATGTCACACTCTGCATCCCTAGTACAAACCACCAATATACCCCTAGACATCTTTACTTCACCTCACTAAAAGACATACAACACAATACTAATGCATCTCAACTCACCATTCATGGAAACAATTACACGAAGTAATAATATCACTCTAATTCATGCAGTCACACACAAAAAACAAATTGAAAGTGTAATATATCAACACAACAAACTAAGCAATCACCCACATACAGAAAGGATTACACATAGGTGCATGTGTAGTAACTAGATTTACTCTCAATAAACCTCACTAGAGTCATTATTCGACCATATAGCCACATTCTTCTCACCTCTCATTTTATCCTTCTATTTATCCTTCTTTTTGGGACAATCCCTAATAAAATGTCCAAACTTATCATAGTTGTAACACTACCGACCACTGACTTGTCACTACCCTCATCACTTAAGTTACTACTTGAATCATTATTGTCTTATGCTCTACCCAAATTCATTTGCTTAAACTTCATTCTACTCCTAATCATATGTAACTCATCACTCCTTTTATCTTCTTTTTTAGCGTTAATCTCCATCTTCTTACTCTTAAGAGAATCTATGACATTCTCGGATATTAAGGTGTCTCTATCATACTTAATTGCAATCTCAACTTCTCTATATGAATCAGGTATTGAATTAAGCAAAATAACGACCTTATAAGTTTTAGACACCTTATCACGATTATCAATCTTGAACAAGATTGTTGAAAACATCTAAATTGTCATCAAGATCATTTGAATGATTCATTTTAAAATTGAAAAACCTTTCAAACAAGTACAACTTATTAAGAATAAACTTACATTGTCCTCCAACTTTTGCCAAAGTTCTTTTGTAGAATCAAGTTTTTCTACCATTCTCAAAATAGTGTCAGATAGGTGAAAAATACTTGAAGTGTAAGCAAATTTATCACATTCTTCTTTTTGTGCTTCTATCAAATTTGTAGGAAATTTGCAATATATAACTTTTGAAACTTTTTGTTGAACCAAAATCTCCTTTATATTTTGTTGCTAAATTTAAAAATCCCCTTTCCCGTTGAAAATTTCAACTTCTAAATGCGAACACATTTTTGAAACAACAAAACAACTAAGTATACAAATAAGTCATACGAAGTAATCCTATGACCATAGTATACACCGTTTTAAATTCTCAGGGTTTCGTAAGATTAGCGATCTTAGATCAAGGGAATATTCAAATGGGTCAAGTCTAGGTGTTCTAACAAAATAATCAAATGCAAAATGAAGGCATGTCAATAAAAAATTCAAATTCTCACGTAATGAAGGCAATTAAACATATAAGCAATTATTAACTTGCAGTTAAATCTAACACTTCAAAATGGAGCAAGTAATTCCTAAATTTCTTGCACAAGTAATGGTTACCCCTTCATGGTAACCCAATCCTAATATCACCATACGATGACGCACTAATGCTGAAACTTAAATTGAGATAAGTCAATATACCAGAGTGGACCAATCTGAGTTCGTAAATTACGAGAGATGCAAATGTATCACTTTAGGACCACTACTATTCATCCTAAAGTCTCCAGCAAGGCAGGGAAAAATCGAGCAAAAAAGTAAATCACACTTAGGGGCAAAATCGTCCAGTTGTCATTGTATACCCTGAAATAGAAAACTAACACCACAAAATCATTAGAAATCATGTTAGAAATATTCTATCCGAAGAAACCATTGCCTGAAACTGCCCATCCCACCATCACGTACCTTCACTGGTCCCAGGCCTCGGCCACCATATGCCGTCGCCATCGATCATATGCCACCCACATAGGTGTGCCTTGGTCTGGTGAACACGCTGGTGCCTTGGTCTGCTGAACACGCTGGTTGTCTCCGTTTGTCCAACGGATAAGTGGTTTTTCGTAAAAGTGTAAAAATAGTTCCAAATAGAACTTTTAAAAAATGAACAGTTTCTGTTTCGATTTTTCTCGATTTTGGACCCTTTTTCAGTCGATTTTTGGCCGAAAATCCACCACCAATGTGGCTCTGATACCAAATGTAGAGGAATTGATCTGCGATTCATGGATTTCAGGCTCAGTTTCAACTTACCAACCAATCAACCAATACTCCAACCCACAACTTACATTCACTTATGGTTGCTTTCTTCCTTTCTCACTCACAAATGGACAAGATTATGGTGGAGATTTGCAAGCCACAAAGGCAAAGAGTAGAATATAAAAGGCAAAAGGTACGAAGAAGATGACAAGAAGTAGCTTCTGTTTTCTTCTCAACAAAAGGGCAAAACACACACACGGCTTCTTGCATAATGAGACCATATTTAGGTTATATAATCAATTGGGCCAAGACACAAGAGAGCTATTCTATAAGTGAATTTGGGCCAAGGCAATATTAACAAAATTAAGTTGCTACTGGAGGCCCACGTTACTTTCGGGTCGAGTATATAAATTGATTGATTGATAATTATTTCACTCATATCAGTCGAGACTTATGAAATATAATTTGAAATTGTTTAACATCATAGATCGAGATTTATTGGGTATCAAAATCCAATACACATCCTCTTCCTATTAGAGAATAGTGGAAGGATTGTTTCCCTTTTTTTTTTTTTAACTCTTTATTTTCTTTGCCTCGTCCATGTTGATCATAAGAATGTCTTCCACCTCATCTTCCTTGTTCATGACCTCTTCCACATCGACGACGAGTACCACAACCTCCTGTAAATTTGATTGGGTCTTTACAACTTGATCATGGGGAGAAATAATTTGAGGACTTCTTTGAATAATTCTAATTTCATGAGCCTCCAATCATTCTTACCAACTCTCCAAAGCCATTAATGAGACCTTGTGATTCTTCAATCGCCACCACAACTTGATCAAATTTACATAGTGGGCTTCGCATAATTTTTTCGACAATATATTGGGCCTTCATAATTTCTCCATTTGATGTCACCTAATTCACTACAAAATTAATTCTCATAAGATTTTCTGACCGTTTTTCATAGTCTTTTATATCCATCTTCTCAAATATCACCCTCAAGGATTGCAAATGAACTTTTTTCACTTGATCTTGGCAGGAATGAGTTGCCCTCAGAATTTTCCAAGCCTCTTGGGAACTTTTTGCCTTGAATATCCTCTCATAAACTGGGATTTAATTGCATGATATATTTGGAAAAGTATTTTTCTATCTTTTTATTTCTTGCTCTTCAGACGTATCTTTGTGCATTAAAAAATTGATTTTTATTTTCACGTGGTTGTACTTCTTCTTTAGTAAAACTCCATAAGTCTTAGAGATTCAAGACATAACTTCACTGGAGTACTCAAATAATCAAAATTTTCTCCATTGACTAGATTTAATGGATACAAGACGACTTCTCAAACTACTAGTTGAACAGTAAAATTCTATGAGACACTTGACTAGATCTAATACATAACTTATTCTAGAAAATGTGATGATCGAATTTGATTTATTTCAACAAGGGTTTCTTTTTTATTTGTTTATAGTATTTTTTACAGAGCCAAATAATTTCTCAGCCTTCGTTTGAACATAAATTTATGAATGGTTTATAAATTCAAATAAAGTATATATATATATATATA
>NC_036239.1:12184993-12251635 GCF_002742605.1 Olea europaea var. sylvestris
ATATGATTTCAAATACTATATGTCTTGCAATTTCTCTTTATAAACCGTTTATAAATTTAATCAAAAAGAGGCTGACAAGTCCTAGCGCTGTTAATATACAGTAAATTTTTTTTATTGTGTTTCTTATACTTTTCAAATTCAATTTTATTCTTTTTGTCAAAATTACTTTCTTCTTCCACACTTGATGTTTTTTCTCGACCCCCTGCACTCTCCCCCTAGCGAAAAATAAAAAGAAGAGATTATCTTCATAAAAATAAAGAAAAAAGGGTCTCATAGGAATTTTTATTAAACTTCATCACGTAATGACTTATTATCAAGTTGGGTGCACAGTTTACTCCACTGGTTGGACAAAGGAAGTGAACTCTCGCTTTTAATACAAAGATCATTTTATAAAAATGTAATTTTTAGAACTATTGATTGTTATGCAAATAATAAGACATTTACAAGTTGAATGAATAGATTATTGGGCAGCTAATGAGCCCAATTTGTCTGTATACAGTTAAATTAAAATCTTTATTGGTGACTAAACTAAAATAGAACTGGAAATTTAGTGATAAATTTGGAATATAAAATGAGTGACTAAAACGAAATTTCTTTCAAGTTGAGTGACAATAATCTAAGAAAAATTAGTGCCATATGGGAAAGGGCATTAAATTTTGTGACAGAAATGTCACTCCTCACTAAATTTTTACCAAATCCAAACTTTTGTCCCAGGTTTAAAATAAAAAATTTACCAATTAAAATGACTGGGTTCAAAGTTGGTGATTTCTAGTGTTTTCTACACATATTTTATGTATTGGACATTAAATAAATTAACATGATTTGCATGTAAAAGAATGGGTTGAAAACAAATATAAATAAATAATATCTCTCTCTTCATCAAAATTTATTTTTATATGAATTGCTTTCAACTTTATTTCTTTGCTCGACGTGGCACATTAAGCAACATAAAAATTTCATGATGAAAGTCTAAAGTTTGTAATTTTCATAATTAACTGAAGACACTCTACACTTTTTTTTCTAAAATAATAATAAATAAAAAAAAGACTTGAGCATGTTTTATTTTGAAGAGAGTATGATTTAAAAAAAAAATTACTGTAAAAAATAGTTCAATCTATTGGTTCTCCTTCGATTAAATCAGCTTTTGAGGATAATAAGAAATATAAGAGATTAACATTCCGATTGTATGTGAGAAATGTACAAAAGTTATTTCTGGTTGAAGGGACAATCGATCACGATAAGAAAGAAGTTGAGAATGTCTTTTTTATTCTTGTATACTTTCAAAGAAACCTTGTTTGTTTAGTCCCCGTTTGGCCCCCGTTTTTTAGAAATGAAAATGAGTGGAATAGTGTTTTTTTGAAAAATGAGTGATTGAAAAAGAAGTAAAAGCTTTCGATTTACGTGTAATATTATTTTATGAAAAATTGTGTGGTTGGAAATAAAAGTGAGAAAAATTGAAATGTAATGTAATGAAATTTAACGAGGGCTTAATGAAAACAACTAGTCATTCTGAAATCCAAAATTGGGACTTACTTAAAGAGAAATGACAAAAACTTGGGAGCTTATTTATTGTAAATGGAATACTCACACACCTACAAAGAAGGATGAGTCCCAAGTTGGTATTGTGAAAACATCATACAAATACTCTCTAGTTTCAAGTTGAAATTTATTGCTCATTATGAGTTGAGTTTTGATATTTTAAAGCCAGTTTATAGTATCCTTTTGCATGAAAATAATCAATTTGGTTATTGTGGTAAACTCTATTATGTTTAGGCATATTGGCCTGCAATCGTGCCATGCAAGTTTTGGAATAGAAATTAATATATTATATGTGGTACAAGATGTGAACCTTGGCTCTTAATCAATTGAATTGGCAAAACAAAATATGCTTTGGTTTTTTTTTACTTGGGATCGCAATAATGTATTATGCAATAACAGTTTGACTATTTTAATAGCGAAAATGAAACTCTTAACACATTTTATTGGGACAAAAGTTAATGAATTCTTAATACAAATATTCTCTTTATGACTTTTTAAGTATTGTGGTCATCATTATTATTCGAGGCAAGATTGTAGTGTTGGTCCCTCACGTATAGTGCTTCTAACAATGTAGTTATCAACCTTAAAAATAAACATTTTGATCCTTATGTTTAAATTTTGTTTTTGATGTTAGTCCAAGCTCATAATTTCAAAAATCTATTAACACTAGGGACCAATTTTTTTTCCTTGTTGATCAAACTATCACAAGTACTATAGATTGGGGACCAATACTACAAGTTTCCCTATTTTGGTAAGTTCACACATTCTTAACATCAAAAGTACAGAAAATAGCAGCCAAAATCCCCACAATTTTGACTGGTGTTGCACCTTGGTCTAAAATCTTCAAATCATAGCAATTAAATCTCCAATCTTTTAATTTTAGTAGCAGTTAGGTTCTCATTGGACAGTTTTACCCTTGCCTTCAATTAAGAAGCTAAAATTCTATTGAAAAGATTATATTTACTCTTTTCTTTAAATAAACCAAAAAAAAAGGGTAAATACAAAACAAGAATGAAAGAAAAAATAAAAATGAAATTACTCTTCTCCCATCCATCCAGGCCACACCCGTCAAGATAACCAAAAAGGGAAACATAGATAATTAGAATATATCCAACAAAAAAAAAAAAAAAAGAAGAAGAAAAGAAACTAGTGAAAACGTTACAAGAATTAGATGTTGACCACTCGATAATAGGTCAAGGTCACAATAGTATATCAAATGTCACAATATACACAGTATGGTCACAATCATAAATCGCACAAGGTCACAATCACCAAACACAAACTGTGAGTCAGAATTACAAATTTCGTATCAATTACACTTTTTTTAGGTCGCTTTGTAAGTTCTAATTTTTTTTCAATTTTTACGTTGACTTTTTTTTTTTAAATAAAAAAGAACAAATGTCAATTGCGTATAACAAATTTGTAACACAATTGCACAATAAACTCCTCGACCACCAAGCAAAAGGGATAGCATGTGGCCTAAGTTTTTTTTTTAGATTTTTTAAAATTTTTTTTACCCCCCCCCCCCCCCCCCCACAAGTCATCATTGCTGCAAGCAGTGGTTCTAAGCTCGACTGTGGTGGTTGGTCTCCGGTGACGTCAATTAGAGTTGGTGGTGATGGCGGCTACTAGAGAGAGAGAAAGAGAGCCCATATTTTTTAATGAGTGGAGGTGGGTTGGGGTGATGAGATGGGATGGGGATGGGGTGGAGTGCACCTAAATTTTAATAGAAAAATCTTTGCAACCGATTTTCGAAATGAAAAGTTAAGAAAATGGTGTGAGTGTAATTTTAACCTAAAACTATTGTCAATCACTTTGGAAGGGGTTTGTGGATTTTTTATTTTATTTTTTATTTTTTATTTTTTAAATAAGGGTGAAATTGCAATTATAATTAAGTATCTGTTTGATCCTGATTATTCAAGAAAAAGGAATTTTTTGATTCAATTTGCTGGATCCACTAAAGCATATATTAAATTTGTTAAACCGAGAAATAATGACAATGTTGAATTCTATCTCTTTAACCCTTCAACAAGCTGTTGTCCGATCTCCCAAATTATCCCCAATATTAAAAAACTCTCTGCTGATGCCCTTTGTATGACAATGCGAAAAGCACTCAGGTGTAGAATGGTCAATCAATCTCCTAAGTCCATGAAAAAATTGGACAGCATGGACTGGAGTTCTTGGAGCATTTTAGGGGGAATTTATTGGAATTGCCCTTTTTCTGCATAATATTTAATTAGAATTTTTCAAATTCATAACATCGCAATTTGGTAAAAATCCAATTCTAATCCAGACCAATTAGATGCTAAAATTTTAGCGCTTTTCTAAGGATACATTGTCCACTAAGGACATAAGTCTACAGAAATAAGACTTTGAGGATATAAATACTGTCTTAAAGAAAGGGGACCAAGGTGCAACATGTGTCAAAGTTTGGGGACCCACACGGCTATTTTCCCTCAAATATGCAAAATTTTCAAAAGAGAAATATCGACCAAACATGGTGCCCACTACCACGAGATAAGGAAAAAAATAAATAAATAAATAAAACAAGTCACAAAAGTAACTAAGTGGTTAGTCCATTTGTTCATGGCTATTTAACAATTTTTTTCATAACAAAACATGGCCATTCCCATATGCTCATTTTCTAAGCAAACACCACCAATCCCAACTATTTCAATCTCCTCTTATCCTTGTACAAATTCACATCTCAAAGCAATCAATTATGGCTGCCTTCCAGCCTAAAGCCATTCTTCTTCGATTTACAGCCTTAATTTGGTAACAGACGAAGCGTTAACTATGGCTACTAAGGGTGTGGATGCTTCTAGAGTGGAATTGGAGTTTGCGCAGAAAATGGAAAAGGTTTTTGATAACAAAAGGAGCGAAAATGAGGTTGAGAGACATTGGTGCAAAGGAGTCGCAGAGAGAAGGGAGAGAAGAAGAAAAAGAAGAAGGGACTTGGAATGTTTGGAGCATGAGAAAAATGAAAAACATGTATTTTTCAAGGCTGCCAAGAAGCAGTCATACTTGACACCTAAAGAAGAGGCAAAGTTTTCTTGGTACCGGTAGTTATACCTCTAATTCTAAATTGATTGATATAAGTGGAGTCACTTTGTTTTAGTTAAGTTCTTGGACGAAGTAGTTCAAATTTGATATTTTGCCACTAAGTATAGACAAGTCAAGCTTTTATGAAAAAATGAACGTGCTATGCACTTAAAGGGCATGTTAAATACTAAATTTAAATAAATAAATATTTCACCTCAATTAGAATTTGAGCAAAATCTTCAATACAATTAAGAATTCAATATGCAACCTGCAATTCAAGTTATAGTTTTTGGTTCAGAGATTAATTGTGCATATATGTATATATAATGCAGTTATTCAATGTAGATTAGCTGCTGTTCTTTTTGATATACTTTTCCATTCACCAAATTTTAAATTCCATCTGTTCTACCTTAGGAGTTTAATTGCCAAACTATTCAGATAGATTATGGGTTTTCAGGCTTCCGTATTGCAATTCTAGCAAATGCGACTAAAACTTATTCCCAATAAATTTAGGGTTTACTTCATAAATCAAATTTTCTGCCTCTGTTTGGTTCTTTCCTCACATTGTTTTACAAAAAAAATAGGAAAAAAGGTTGAACCTGTGAGAAAGAAAATAGCAGACATGGGAGAAGAAGAATTAACCTCAAGTCAATGGGCTAAGGCTTCAGGAATCACTCAGCAAAGGCTTGTATATATTTTATGTTAAGAGAGAGAATCACAGGATCGAATTTGCAGCTGTTATCAGAGACTTGTTATTGCAGTCGCTAGATCTCATCAAGGAATAGGGTTGAGCTTCAAAGATTTAATTCAGGTCCCTTACATAATTTCAAACATTAACTGCGATGTTACAAATTTTATTGAGTATTAAAATGATTCTACAATCTTGCAGAAAGGAAGAATTGGACTAATTCGAGGGGCTATAAGATTTAACACGAAGAGAGGTTGTAAGTTATCCACATACGGTTACTAGTGGATTAGGCAAGCTATTAGCAGAGCCATAGCCAGCAAATCAACGATATTCCAATTGACGGTAAGGCATACATCATTAAGCAGGTCTTACTCTGTTTTCATGAGTTAATTCCAAATATCAATTGATTAATCTATTGTTCTATATATGAACAACTTTGAGTTTTAATGGTGCTTTTGCCAATTTAATTGAATTTTATGTTAGCCACTATTGAATAAGTCCTAAAATGAGGGATAAATGTACAAGATATTTAGGCTCGACATATTCCAACATTTCCAGCAAATGTGAACGTGACATTACTAGCTACCCATCCCCACCAAAAAAATAAACAAATTCATAAATTGAAAAGGATAATTCCCGGACGAGTTGTGGAAATCCCTAATTTAGTGACTAAAGAGAATATGAAATTTAACAGAAAGCTCACAATCAGTGAATGGGTGTTAAGGTTTTCATGTGCAGGGCAGTATTAGTGAATTGGTACCTAAGATTTGCGAGGCGAACAATGACTTAAGCCGAAGGCTGCAGAGTATCCTACATGTGATGAGATTGCAGCAGCCATTGATGTGGATGCTTCAATTATCCTTTAGAGTGCATGTTTATTCCATCAGCTATGAGTATGCTACAAAAACTTTGTACAAGAGTTTTAAATGCTGAGTTTCGGCTATAAAAAATAAATAACCCTCCTCCCTCCTAAATGTGGTGTCAGCTACATGAATCATTTTTCATCAATTCGTCCATTTCATTGCTAAGAAACTACATTTTTAACTTTACCCTCATGTATTCTACATCAATTTAAATAAAATCTTGAAAAAGTAGTAGAAATTTGATTGAATTCTTTGTTTTACCATTTTCTGTAGGACATCATACGGGGGCGAAATGAAACGAAACTAGAGGCAATGGAGAAGAAAGAGATGTTGAAAAGAGAAATACAAAAGCTTCTTAACTAGTTGTGTGAGAGAGGAAAATGTCTTAAGACTGCACTATGGCCTTAATGGCTGCACTCCATGTTCCTTTGAAAATTGAAGAGATAGGAAATTTATTTAAACTTTCAAGGGAGAGGATTCGGCAGATTAATAGCACTGCATTGTCTAAATTACAAAGGACTAGTGGGATAAATGATCTCAAATATTTGATATAGCTTTTACTATATATAAAGAATACATGCTTACAGTACATAAATCATGGATTTGTATATCCATTTTCTACAAAATTATTGCAAATTGAAGACACTGTCTTCTGCTCTTTCGAATTTTTCTTAAGATTCTGTTGTGAGTATATAATCTAAATGCAAGTTTGAATTGGTTATCTATTTCAGCTATCTCAAATTGAACTTTCAACTCAAAAAACTCCATTTTGGATCAATTCAGTTGTGATCCTTCTTACATTCAAATCTAAACGAGCTTAATTGAAACTTTTAGTGTTAAAGAGGTACATAAATTAATTTCTTGTATCATGAATTGCATGTCATACATGATACGGAGGTTCACTTGAACACTCTATATGATCACATAAAAATTCATTTTGGCACACTCTTCTTACTTTAAATTTTAGTTATTGTTGGATCAGAGCCTAAAATTAAGCCTTAATTTGGATTTGCATAAAGATCCCGAGAATAGAGGAAGAACTAAATATCAAACACCAGATTTAGTCTGAAACTAGTCTATATCCTCGTTGAGCTTCACCTTATGAACTCTTATAACTAAATTTTTCTGGTTTGAGATTACAGGGTACAAAGAGGCACAAAAATCTCAACTCAAGCATGATTTTTCCCAAGAACAGCACATAGATTACAATCTCCCACAAAAGGCACTTTCCTACATGATCTCAATATCCAAGAAGATAGAGGATTTTCCTATTGACTTTTTATCTCAAAAGCTAAGCCTAGAAATTTAGAAGTCTTGAACTGAAGTCCAAAATGCAGAGGCAACACTGCCAGCACATGCATCAAAATTTTGCCTTCCGTCTCCAGGGGAAGCTTGTAGAGAGAAACACAACCAACATTGTGTAAGTATTATGCCCTAGGTCCTTTCAACTTTGGACATAAATACTTTTGATATATAATTAATGCAATTTAATGGCAGATCTATTATTTAATTAATTATCTATTAAATAAATAATAGAGTCCGTAGATTCAAATCTTCATAATTTGTTAATCACAAGGAGTTGTGATTGTGAGATACAAATTACATCTGATTGAATCTTAAATTGTCCGTGGTCGTAAGTAATAACGAGATACGGATATCGTTATTACGGATAGACCATCACGTGTGACATTTCTTACTTGTAAAGTGAGTAATTGATCTCACAAGTTAAAGTGTGGTGACACTTAGATGAATACGTGGATGTTTTGTTATAGAACAAAATATTGGAGACCCACCGAGAGATTCCACGTGGATAGCTATCTGAGTGTCAGTGGTTAATCTCTAACATTCGGTACTGGAATTGGCCCTTTGACTTGAGGTCGTCATGGTACCTTATATGAGGACAGTCATACTTTGGCGGTGTTGGATGTTGCTCTGCAAAGGGCCGCTAATACGACATCGTTCGGGTACGTCAAGAATCGTATGAAGGTTGTGATTGATCAATAAAGGATTCATCACTCTTAAATAGTATGAGATTATGATATGTGTTTCATTCAATTAAGTCGATGATGAAATCCTTGGTCAAGGTATACTCATAAGCCGAAAATGAGTTTTCGACTTATATTGACTTAATAGTGGAGTGAAAGATATGATCGATAATTGAGATTGACACGCTTCCATATCTCGTAATTGATCGGATCATATTAACGAAGGGATTATAGTTTTACGGTAAACGAACGAATTTGGTTTTGTCATACCACATGACATTTCTCGTCACATGTATTGCCCTTATATGTCTAGATGTCAATCTGGGACGGCGAGTGTGAATTGACGATAAATTAAAAGGATAATTTAATTTATTAATTTTGATTAGATCAAAGTAATATTTCACGTCGTTAGGCATCGTGATCGGGAGCCTGATGGGTCACACACAAAAGAGAATTGAAATATTGCAATTTGTTAATTAATTAATTTAACAATCGTTGGATAAATTAATTAATTGGGTTGGTTATTTATAGGCTCGAATTAATTAATTGGATTAATTAATTCACGGACCGGATTTAATTAAATTGATTAATTAAATATGGACCGGACCGGGCCAGGCCCGTTTAGGCTTATATAAATACATGACTAGGATTTTCAATCCATATGGTTTTTCTCATAATCATTCTTGCTAGAACGAAAAGAAATGCAAAAGATTTGCAGAATTCTTCAAAGGTACAAGTTTTATCACGATTTTTATATAAACACAAAGGGATTCTCGATGGGAATCGAAATAATTTTAATTTTTCGCTGTGCATGTATAAATAGATTCCCACCAAATTGAGAAGTTGAATTTTGGAGCCAAAGGACCGTAAGTGTCAGTTGAGTGTAGCGATTATAGAATAAAAACGCGATTTTTCCATTTTGTATCACAAACAACATTCTAACAGTTATCCTACAAGTTTTAGAAAGTAATGTTAACATGTTGTGGAAATTATATACCAAGAACTTTGAATCGTGCAATTCTGGCTCAGTTTCACAATACACCAAATCAAACACAAACCAATCAAAAGCTCAACCCAAATTCAAACTTCCCAATGTGGTTGCCATCTTTTAAATTTTTCCCACAAAGGACAATATGGTGGATGTAACTAATTCCACAAAGTAAGAGATAAGGAAGGAAGGACTGGTTCAACACTCATCAAGAACGAAGAATGGCTGCCTTTCTTTTCTCACAATACAATTGCAACTCACATGGTTCATACAAAGGAGTTAACATATATATAGTTTAAGGTTTAAACGCATGGGCCAAGAAACAACAAATTGGGCCAAGACTTAACAACACTTTATTATTTTCTTCATTTATTTGTCTTTGTTCTTGTCATCGAATTTTTAAGAAGGAAAGGGTTTCTTAGAGATTAGCAAGGTGTGCCAACAAGAAAGGTAAAGTGGGCTAAGCATCTAAATCCAATTAATGAATGGATGATAAGTGTATTTTATACATTTTTTGAGCCTTAAATTAGTAATAGTTCGTAGTTTTTTTGATGAAATATAGCCTAATTTAGTGTATAATTTTGTTTCATGGATGAAACTCGATGAATGAAAATGAAATTGTAAAAAAAGAAGAGAACATTGGTGAGAAGGGAAAGATCCAAAGTTCGGAGACTAAATACTCAAAAATTCTGTCAGACCTCATGATGAAGATTCAAGAATACTAGCGGTCAATTGAATGAAGAAAGAAGTCAAAGTGATGAAATATGATCAAAATATTTTCACAAATCAACTTTAAATTACACAAGTATGTTCCAGATTTTTAGCCAGAGATTGAGACACAGTTTTGACATAGTAAATTTTCAATTGGAAAAAGGCTATCTCTAACAAAGGTGTAGCCATTTGAATTTTGTTCCAATGCACTTAGAATCGCCTTAATCCAATATCAGAAGATAACATTATAATAAAAATACTGAATGATGTGCAAAGTTGGAGCAATAGAGGTGGCGCCGAGGTGCCCACTCTAGGAAAAAATAATAGATCCGTAGCGCGTGCACCGCCAAATAGGGCTTCCAAGTGCAACTCACCTTTTAAAGGTCTAATTCAACTAAAACTCTTCCAAGACTTAAAAGAAGACATAAATATAACTCTAAAGAACACTTTTGCGGAGAATTGGATGAGGCAAGAGGCAAGATATCAATCAAGAGGGTTATACGCTTTGAGAATTAAAGAGAGAAAATGAGGAAGAAAACAAGAAATCAAGAATTAGCGTTTGGAATCAAAATTTTGGGAAAGAAGAGGAACTTGGCTCTAGATTCATCCATCTCTCCACGCCTCATTTTAAAACTCAGTGATATATTCCAATATTATTATTTGTTTTTCTTCCTACATTATGAATAGCTAAATTTTTTTGATAGGGCAAACAATGAAATTTATTAAGATCCTTTAATTCAAGTTTCAAGATCCTAGATCTTTAAAAGTTCATGTGCTGATTTTATTCATGGAGTTTATTGCTTGAATTCTTTAGCCAATTATTCATTGATCTTGTGAATTTATTATGAGTCGAGAGGTGAGTTTCAGATTTAGACCACATAATAAAATCCAGAAACTTGTATAAAAGTGTAGAGACGGATTTTCTAATTAATGCGGTTGTTACATGAATTCTTAGAAATTAAATGTGTATAACTAAGGTATATCCTGATTAACATAGAAATATGGAATTGACTTAGTTAAATATGATCAATTTTAACTCGAAAGAGATTAGTTCAATATGTATAGAAGAATTCGACTGATCATTGCACTATGTAATGAATCTTGAGTAAAGAATTACATGTAATCAATAAAAGAAATTGTGAAAGCCTAATATCGCCTTCATATTTCAAAACCTAATTTGATTTTTGTGTGCATTAAGATACATTCAAATAGTAGTGTAATTTAGATCAACAATCACAAAATCATAAATTATTTTTGTCAAGCAGAAGCTATCAATAATAAACTAGGAATAAATAATAGTCCTAGTAGGAACGGTTATTCGAATTCAAAGGTGCATTATATTACTTGTTCAATATCGTACACTTACGATATAAAAAATGCAACAAGTTTTTGGAGCCGTTGTCAGAGACTATTTACATTTAATCTAAATTTATTTTGTTTTAACTTTTATTTGATAAGATAAAAATGTGTTCACCGTATGTTCCGTTCTCAAGGTGATGATCTTGAACCATTTGATCTGGAAATAGATGTACCTTTGATGAAAACTCAAAGAACACAAATAAGAACAAGAAACATCATATGGCAGAATAGCAAAATATTTTGAGACTACCAATTGGACAAGGATTTGCTAAAGTAGGGGCACCTCAAAATCAGTGGCACGAACAAGTTGAGATCAATGAAGGATTAGTGTAGAGATGTGCTCTAGCTGTTGATGGCAGTTGGGCAACTGAGATTAGTGCCTATAGGAGGCAGGAATTAGATGATAGAGCTTGGAGCTCAATTTTCCTTCACTTATATGACAATGTGATAAGAAAAATTGGAGAAACTACCACAGGTGAAACATTATGGGCAAAATCAAATAAGTGTTTTCTCTTGAAACAATTCTATAACTTTAGGTTTGATTCCTTCTCTAGACTAGAAGAAAATATTGATAAGTTCACAAAACTGATTCAAGCCTTAGCTAACTATGATGAGAAATTATCTTATTATCAACAAGTGGTTGCCCTGTTAAATTCCTTGGGTGACAAATACCGGGAGATTAGAAAATGCCTTGGAGTATGGCAGAGAGGATCTCTCTAACAATATTTTTCCTTCAAGTTAAACAATTTAACAAGTGTAGAACTTTTTAAATGCAATATATATATAGATAGGATATACAGGTTTCTTTGATCCTCAAGTAATTTATCGAATTCATTTGGAATATAAAATAAACTTTCATATGTAGACTGTACCAAATGTACGGTTTCTTGAGCAAAGGCGTTTGAGATATTTTCTCCTTATTGACCACTAATGTCCATCGACCTTGACCTACCGAAGACCTAGCACCCATTATCTACCAAACATCCTTCTCCATTTCATATCCATTTATGGTATTTTAGATCTATTCCATTAAAAAATAAATGCTCCTTCACAATCTTAACATTTTTCCTCCATAGTTATCACATTTTACACATAGAATTCGTATCAAATTAGGATCATTAGCATTCTTTGCTGCAAACATCAACAAATTTTTTATCAGTACATTATACGAATACGACATCCTATCCATTGACGTCCGTTGTTTGTCCATATTTGATTATGAACTAATATCACTACTATATAAAAAGGGGCAATGTTTCACTACTTTAGAAAAAACAGTAGATTCTTCCATTTTGTCCCACTGTAGCTTTTTTTTAGAGAAAGCAACGACGTCGTTTATCTTACATGTTTGATATAGTGACTTTGTTGCTTTTCCTCAATTTGCTCGGCATGGAGGATTATGTCATAGAGCCCTATTTACTCTTTCTCCATTTTTACACGCTACAGTCATGCCTCTCTATTTCTCCACACTAATTCAAGAGCAAAAATGTGAATTCCATAAATATATGATTGAAAATATGTTTAAAGAAAAATAAACTTTAAAAAATGAAGACCAAACATGCTAACAAATGAATATATTTATTTTTTGAAAAATAAGTTTTTATTACCATTTCATTTTTATCGTAAAATGATTCTAATTTTAATATGTTAGATTGTGCTTCAAAATTACATAATTTATCAAGTATAATTTTTAAAATTAATTTTTATAAAGTAATATATTTTTATAATTTTTACGTACGTTGGCTTCCGTAAGCCTCCGGATTACGGAGGCCAGGCCTCCATAAAGCCTCCGTATTATGGAGGCTTTGCTCCATAATACGGAGGCCTTGCATCCGTAATTTTTTTTATTTTTTAATATATACTAAAATTATTATTTTTAAATGTTGTTGGCATGATGCGTGTGAGGAAGAATATTTGTCAATCACCATAAACAAAATTTTTCACAAAATGCAAAAAAATAAAAATGCATAATAAATCTTCTTATTACGCTAATAAAATTATAATATTTTTTTTTTACAAATAACATAAAAGCTTATTTTTATTTTCAACAAAAAAATACATTTAAAAATTAGTAATTTCATAACAACTTTTTTATTTTTATTTTCGGAAATACAATTATAAAATAAAAAATAATTAATTTTTTAATATAATATGTTATGGAGGCTCAAGTATGAGCCTCCATAATTATTAACATTTTGGAGGCGCATGTTTGAGCTTCCATTATGGAGCCTCCGTTATTACTTTACTAAAAAAAAAAAAAAATCATAAAAACATATTACTTTATAAAAATTAATTTTAAAAATTAGATTTGATACATTATGTAAATTTGAAGCACAATCTAACATATTAAGATTAGAATTATTTCATGATAAAAATGAAATGATAATAAAAACTCATTTTTCGAAAAATAAATATATTTATTTGTTAATAAATAAAAACATTATTTTTATATATGTACGTAAAAGATATATAGTAACCATTTGGATGACCAAAAAATAATATCAATCAAAATGTTTACGAACCGTTTAAATAATAATTAATTGAGGGGGTTAATTCAAGAGCAAAAGTGTGAATTCCATAAATATATGTAAAAAAAAATTCGCTTTAAGTTATTTAAAAGTAAAAAAAAAACTTATAATTGTAAAAATTACTTGTAACTTAACAATATATTAACTTAAAAATTTGAAGTAAATATTTAGATATATTTAATTTTTAAAATTAAATATTAACTTATATGTTAAATAGATGATCTATAAATAAATATCATTTAAATAAAAAAATATATCAAAGGAATCTCTCCATATTTATTATGGAAACTTGATCTCACCATGAGATCAAGCCTCCGTATTACGGAGGATTGAGACTTCCAAGCATTAAGACTAATTTTTTCTTTGAATTTATTTCTTAGTAATATTTTTATTTGTTGATATTTTTTGCTATCACTATTTTATTTCCAACAATCACTTTTATGTAAGAAATTATTAACAAATAAAAATACAGACAAAAAATATTTGTAAAATGTAAGAAGTTACTTATGAGTAAAAAATCTACAATTTTGATGCTAATAAAAATACAATAAATACAAAACTCGTGTGACGCACATGTCAAGGACTAGTATTAACAAAAAAATAAATGTCACATTGATTTCTTTTTTTTTTTTTTTTTTTACAAGGTGTCCAATTCTTGACTAATCCTTGGGTCTGTGATCCGGCCCCTCTTCACACAGTCCGGTTAATCGCAGGATGTGCCTCCGACTGGCCAGGGTCCGAGCGCTCCCCACCTGGTCTGACAAAGTGCCAAGCAAGCCAATCCAAGTTGCACCTTGCCTTCCAAGAATAATCCTTGCCTTCCAAGTTCCCACTTGCCTTCCAAGAATAAATCCTTGCCTTCCAAATGTTCCCTTGCCTTCCAAGAATAAATCATTGCCTTCCAAGAGCCCCATGTTTCGAACTCACGACCTCTGCTCTGCCAGGTTTGACAGCGTCCGTCCTTTGCCAGTGGAGAAGTGCCCTGGGGGGCAAAACTGTGTAGGGTAAACTTTTTAAAGTGCCTGGCCCCACCGCACTGCGGCCCCATACTCCAGAAACCCCACCTCCGGCCTGGCCCTACGCGTTAGTATACACCGCTTGGCCCTACACGTATGGAGGGATTTTTTGGAGAGGCACAGTACCACCATGCTGGTAAGAGGACTCGAACACGGAACCTCAGCCAGCAATGCCAATGTCCTTACCACTAGAGCAAATAGACATCGGCATGTCACATTGATTTCTACTAATAGCATAACATGTATTAAGTTATGGACTGCACATTTTAAGAACATGAACTATTTGGAAATGCTGGAGCCATTGGAAGATAACCTTGTAAGATGACAATGCATGAGAGTCGAGGCAAACCCATGGTAAACCCAACCAACAAACTCAAGCAGACCCACGGCAAATTAGCCATGAGCACAGCAACTCCAGAACCACAGAAGATAAACCCACCGTAAACGCCAGCAAACTCCATGGGAAGACGAATCTTGTAAGATGGCGCGGCAGTAGAATCTAAGCAAACACACTCAACTGCAAGCCTACAAAAAAACCCACGAGTGGACCAACGGAGAAATTTAAGTTTAATGGATTTAGTGCCAACCCAAATGAAAGAGGATGGAGGATGAAAGAATGAAAAAAAAAAACATAGATAGAAGGGTTTCTTTGTCTTCAAATTTTGGTGGGAATCATTAAAAAATTGAGAGGAAATAGATGAATTGTGAGACAGATACATGAAATACGGACAGCATGTTTGACAATAGCTTTAATTTTTTTTCCACAATGGTATAACAAAAACCGTGGTCCATGTCGCGGTTAGGCTTTAATAAAAATCGTTGTCTATGATGGAATAGCTATCCACCTTTTACAAAGGTTATTAAAATAACTGCTATGTATTAGTTTCTAAAATGCAGAAGTTACAACGAAAACAGTAGTATTTAAGCTCCTATTTGACATCTATTGAATCAAAATTCTTTTTTTTTCTTTACACTCATTTTCAACCACATATTCATATAATAAAAGATTTTGCACGTAAACTTAAAACTTTTTCTATTTTTTAACCACACATTCTTGAAAAAAGACTATTCCAAAACTTATTTTCCCAAAAAAAAAATTTAATTAAAAGAATTGGCAGCTTGACACAAGAACTGCCATTGACACTGCATTTTCCAGAAAAGAATATATTCAAATAAAATGACATGATTCCAGTTCCAATATATGAGGCCCCAATTCGTTGCTACCAAATGAAGTGATGTTGACATAGTTAGGTAGTGGAATGAATCCATGGTGGCAACTTGTTCATAGATAGAATCTCGGCAACGTGGACCTGGGAAATGTCAGCAAGTCATTATGAGGTGAGTTCGTGATGTGAGATTAATAATCACTACTAAAAACCATAGTTTCATGCACGAATTTTTCGTTCTTGAAACCTCGATATCCGTTGCTATTATTCTTTAACAATGAAAGCAGCCGCAAATCCGTTCCTAATTTGAGAGTAGCTAATAGTTACCAATGGATCCTACTGTAAGTAAAGAGTAAAATTTTACCAATGAATTTTTCGTTGGTAAAGTGTGAATCTTTTACCAGCGAAATTTCTGTTGGTAAAAATCTTAACCAATACCACCGACTTTCTGTTTGTAAATGTCTACCATTATAATTGATAAAAATTAATGTTGTAAATAGCCGCATAGGTGTGAGGCATGATAAAAAAAAAATATTATTATTATTATTATTATTATTATTATTATTATTATTTATTTATTTATTTAATAATTCTAATTTTTTTAACCTTTAGGCAACCGAAATCCGTAGGTGAAAGGTCCAAATGTTAAACGATTACATGAGATACGCAATATCCGTTGGTAAAAAGATATTATCATTTCCAATCTTAGTTGAATGTGAATAACTTTTACCAACAGATAATCCGTTTTTAATTACCAACGAATTGCATCCGTTGGTAATATTCGGTACATCACCTATGGATATTCCGTAGGTGAAATATCTAAATATTAAACGGTTACATGAGGCACAGAATATTCGTTGATAAAGAGATATCATTATTACCAACGAAAATTTCGTTGTTAATTATCGTAGCTGAAAGTGAATAACTTTTACCAACAGATAATTTGTTTCTAATTACTAACGGATTGCATCCGTTAGTACTTTTCTGTAGGCGAAAAGCTAAATTTTAGTAGTGTAATGGATTCTAGAAAATTGTTTTGCATTAGAGAAGATGAGATTGGTAGATAGCAAAATTGAATCTGTTACCTGATGGAATCTTTTTAGATAAGGCTGTCGCTGGTTAACGGATGGAATGCCCATCATTAGAACCTCAGGAGTGTCGATAATCTTGGTCCAGTAATCACCTTTGTACTTCAAACAACATTTCTTAATAAGTGAGCAGTCATCGATCCAAAGGCTCCAAAGGTTGTCGACCTGGTTGTCCATAGGCAATGCCCCGAGATTTGGGCATTTTGAGATGGATAAATGTCGAAGAATGTGAGGTTTTGGAATCCCTTCGATAAGATTTCCAGTCTCGGAAGGTCACTCAATCACAATTGAGTTAGAGATGAAGGAAAAAAATTGTGTTCCTCATCATTGTTTGAGAAGGAAACCAGTCCTGGATATCCCCCACTGACCACAAATTCATATAGTGAGGTGAGTTTGTGTAAGTCCCACTCTGTCGGAGGCTTAAGTTTCCTGCAGTTGATGATTGCAAGGGAGGTCAGATTGGAGGGAATGTTCCCCTGTGGCAAGGGCTCTACTAATGAAGTACAATTCTCCACCCACAGGGATTTAAGAGATGATAGTAATTCCATCTGGTAGGGTAAGGCCATTGGACGTTGGCAATCAGTTACATGAAGATGTCTCAAATTTGATGTTGGCAAGCCTCCGAGGGGAAATGCTTCCAGATCATCACACGAATATGTATTGAGGAAAATAAAACTTGAGCAATTATGACTAGACCCCAGTAAATTTGTCATATTTAAGTTCCCCCAATTGATAATAATAGATCCAAGAGGAGTTCTGCATTCCTCTAACTCTACCATCTTCAACAACCAGCAATTTTGGATGGCCAATATTGTTAGAGGAGATATACTCTTAGGCAATAACTATAAAGAATCAATACTAAGGGATGTAACAATAGGAAGAGCACCAATTTCTTGGAAGGACAAGAGCTGAGGGAACCTTTTTACAACTAGTTTCCGTAGGTTGTCTAGTCGTCGTGAAATATTATCGTTTGGCCACAAGAGTCGCAAGGTCCTCACAGTGATCAATTTCTAAATTTTCAAGTTTAACTCCTCAAATGCTTTCAAGACTGAAGTTAATCCAAAAACGTTCTCCAAGGTTAGGGAGGTCAAATTGTGCATGCAATTTAGCACCACCTCATTACACTTCTACTTTTACTTCGAAAGTAGATGGAACCAAAAGAATTGGAAGCTTGACCAATCTAGGACATCTTCTTATGAACAATTCACACAACTTTGGAAATTTAACTACCACTTCATCTTCAAGCGATAATCCATGCCACTCCTCCCATTCTGGCATGTCTTCAAAATGCAGAGTTTTCTAGCGATTGAAATGATAATTTTTCACTGCATAAAATTCAACTCCAACCACTTTTACTCGATTCATGCCTTGAATGCTCAATTCTCTTAACAAGGGTAGATGCCCTAATGTGGCAAACTCATGCAGTTTTTACAAAAGTTGATTCTTACTTTTGCTAACTTGGAGAATGACAAATCTCCATTCCAACTCTATAACTTTGCACCACCATAAAAATCAATTTCAAGACTTGATAAATTCTCTTGGGGTTTTAGAGAGTTAGGCACTTCTGCTTCCAGCATTTCATTTCGAGAATTATCTAAGTTGTTGCTCCATGCCAACCTTATTTTGTTAAGACTTGGTTTATGCATTAGTCTCGCATCTATCACTTCTTGAACATTCACAACATTTTGCAATTCCATTATATAAATTTCTCCTTGTAGAAGTGAGAGTTTCCCCAAATCTTTTAATTTCAACCCACTACTTTTACTGACAATCAGCTTGGATAATGTCTGTAGACTTGATAGGATTGATAAGATTTTTCTATCCCTGGCGGTAATCTGATTAGTGCGTAACAGTTCCTTAGTATCAACAATTGTAAGTTGACAAGAGTGATCAGGGACTCAGGCAACCGTTTGAGCGAAGTCCTAGTTAAGTTAAGCTATCGTAAATGTCTGAGGTTGCTAATAGCACTTGGAAGCTCATATATTGAATCCTAACCACTTAATGATAGCACTCTTAAGCAGCACAACTTTGGTAATAGGTCGAGCAAAACTCTTTGGGACATGAAATTTTGACCAAAGTACTTGTTCATGGGTAGTGGCAAAAAAGTTCTTAAACTTCAAAATTTGTTGACCAGGTAAAATTTTTGGTGGGACCCAAAGAAATGGCGAATGAACGACAAGTCACGGACCTTTGCAGAAATATTATTTTGAAGATTTTCCTTCAGCTTATTATCCAACATCAAACATTTATCTCCAGCGATGCTATTAGCTAAATCATAAGGAAGTCATGCAACACAAAACATGAAGAATGATCTCGCTAATAGTTCATCAAAACAATCACTTCCTAATTCCTAAATTAACCTCTCTTGGTGTGAATGATGCAGAAAACCTTCAGCCATCCATAGATACAACAGCTTGGACTTGTTGAATTCATAGTCCATGGGAAAGATAGCACAATAAGCAAAACATCATTTCAGTTATGGAGGAAGATATTGGTAACTGAGTTTTAAAGAAGGAAGGATTTCATTATTTTCTCCATTTATCCAAATATCATTATTCAATACATCTTCCAAGTCTTTAGGATTAACTTTTGTCCGAAGGATTCCTCCAACAGCCTTTACTGCTAGTGGCAAGTTTTTACATCTTTTCACCAAGTATTCACCTATCTCATATAGAAATTGTTGTACATCAAAATTCTTTGTTCCTAATGCATGATGAGCTAACAATGATAAAGCATTTTCGTCTGATAACACAGTCACATGATGAACTGAAATTGACGACAAGATTTTGGCCACCCTTTGACGTCGACTAGTAACAATGATTTTGCTTCTAGGTTTGCCATAAAGGAAAGGACGGTAGAATGTCCCAATCTCCAAAATTTTCATTCCAGACATCATCTAAAACTATTAGAAATCTCTTGTTTAAAAGATTTTCCTTTAGTTTGACCTGAAGCATGTTAAAATCTTCATAGTCACACCTTCCACCTGAAACTGCCTCAAGAATGATTTTTGTTACCCTACAAGCATCGAATTCATCAGAAATACAAGCCTATGCCTTCAGATCAAACTCCTCATTTACTCTTTCATCTTTGTATACTAACTGGACTAGTGTTGTTTTCCCCACGCCTCCTATGCCCACAACGAGAATCACAGATACTGGACTCTCACTTGATTCAGCCCCCAACATCTCACTTATTTTTCCTCTGTCCTCTTCTCTTCCATGTACATCAGATTCAACCACAAGTGAAGTCACATACTAATCTTCTTGACTAGAATTTCAAATTGGTCATTAGTATCTTGTAGTTTGAAGCAATCCCGCAGTCAAACAAAAAATCGCTAAAAGAGAAATCAGTACAGCATGTGAGGAGAAGCTTCTGTACCTTACTGTTTCTGCTTTCAGTTCCAACTAATCTTCGCTGCAAAGCTTCAGTGTTCAACTCATCCACCAAGTCATCAAGATCATAAGCCAAATTCTCTGATTCATTCAGCCATTCTTTCACAGTTTCATTTGTTGTTTGCTTGTTTTTGGCATCACTAAGTATAGATGTGATCATCAACAATGTTGTAAGCCCTTCTTTCATGTGGGCATCAATTCCTATGCGACATAGAAATTTTAGAAGCTCACCAGAGGCTAGCTTATCAAGCAAAACTGTGACAAATGGACCAAGAAAGACTTTGACCACAACAATTTTTATATTTTTTTCTAAGAAAGGATTAGAGAGGTGAAAGCAAGAGAGGTCTTCTTAATCACTTGAGTAGAAAGTTATTGCCACTGCTCTGGCTATCATTATACAACTTGATAAAATTAATTAAAGCATATTGATGATAGGTGGAGCCAATTCAAATGCACGATCATGGATGGAAGAATTCATAACTAAAGTTTGGACAAATATAGCTTAATTTTCTTTAATATACCCAAAGAATATAATATTCTTCGGTCAGCTTAGGTAACGTTGCTGGATTAGTTGGCAATAGTTTTATTTATCTATCTATTTTCTCTGTTAACATCACTTTTTTTTCATGTTTTTATACTCCAACAAAATGGTTGACACCTTAAAAATAATAATGTTAAGCACTGGTGTCAACATATTTATAAGAAACTGATGCCGAAATTTGAGATATTGAGAGTCTATATGAACATTAATTTATCATTATTACAAATTGTTATATTCAGACACTGCAACACTGAATCAGCAGTTCTTGGATACTTTGGTCCAATCTAAGGCATAATTCCTGTAACAGATTTGACCACACTATTATAGCCTAATTATATTTTAATCTAGCTCAATTATGGGATATTCTTTCCATCAATTTCATTGTAATTAAGCTGTAAATATTCTTGATTGATTTTAAAGCACCTTGTACATCTATATAAATAGACATACTCATCATCACTAAGAGCAGTGTGGTGATTTATTCTTCAAAGATTTTCATGGTATCGGAGCCATTCTTGGATTAACATCCATTGATCCTTCAATCTCATCATGGCTGTCGAATCCACACTCCTCTTTCAACACCATGATCCACATGGTAACAATTAAACTTTCCTCCTCAAACTACCTCCTGTGGAAAAACCAACTGCTCCCTCTTCTTGAGAGTCAAGCACTACTCGGTCATGTAGATGGAACCCTTGACCCTCCACCAAGATTTGACCCACCCACCTCCCAAACACCGAACACCAAATACTTAGATTGGAAAACAACAGATCAGAAGCTTCTCAGCCTTCTTCTGTCCTCCCTCACCAAGGAGGCCATGGCTGAGGTCGTCAACCTCTCCACCTCACGCGAGTCTAGGTTGCCTTGGAAAACACCTTCAGCCACCACTCCAAAGCTCGCGAGATTCGCCTCAAAGATGATCTCCAATTGATGAGGTACTCGTGCCTTTAAGGCACTTTGCGACTAGCTACATGCCGTTGGACGACCAGTTGATGAGACGGACAAAGTCCATTGGTTTCTTCGAATTCTTGGTGCTGATTTCTTGTCATTCTCAATTGCATAGATGGCAGTCACTCCTCTTCCCTACTTCAGTGACCTCGTGTCCAAAGTTGAAAGGTTTGAATTGTTCCAAAAATCTCTTGAATCTACAAGTCCACCTACAGCAGCGTTCACTGCCACGAATCGCACTGTTAATCATGTGAGGGCCAGCTCTCACGCACCAATCCCGGACGCAACAACAATCAAGCCTGCTCTAATCGTGGCAACAGATGAAACTTCTCTGGCCAATAACGTCACCCCCTGCGATATCAGGTTTGTCGGACCAAAGGACACTACGCTGACCGTTGTGACCAAAGGTATTCTCGACTAGAAAACTCTGCTCATCTCGTCAAGGCATTCAATAAATCATGCTCTATATCTGAAAATGAGGCCTCAGATCGGTATTTGGACATTGGGGCTTGGGCCCACATGAGTACCAATCCATCTATTTTGGATCGCTCAAGTAATTACATTGGTAAGGATTGTGTAATTGTAGGAAATGGTGCTTCCCTACCTATAAGACACACTGGTACTGTCTCTCCCAATCAAAATCTTCATTTACTTGATGTTTTAGTTGTCCCTCATTTAACTAAAAATCTTGTATCCATTAGTAAATTAACTTCTGATTTTCCTTTGTCTGTCACTTTCACTAATAATTCTTTTACTGTTCAGAATTGTCATACGGGAGAGGGGGTGGCAACCGGTAAACGAGATGGTGGATTATATGTACTGGAGCGTGGAAACCCCACCTTTATTTTTGTTCTTAGTAATAGCATGCATTGTATGATTTATGGCATGCTCGCCTTGGACATGTGAATCATTCCATTATTTCTCTTTTAAATAAAAAAGGTCATCTTTATTTTACATCTTTATTGCCTTCTCCAACACTTTGTAGCACATGTCAGATTGCAAAAAAATCATCGTTTGCCTTATTCCATAATGGATAATGATCATCTAATGTGTTGGATTTAATTCATTATCACATATGGGGCCCATCCCCCGTTAAATCCACTTCAGATTTTGTATACTATGTTGTATTTGTCGGTGATTTTTCTCGTTTCACTTGGCTATACCCTTTGCTTTCAAAATCTAATTTTTACAATATTTTTCTTCAATTTCAAAAATTTGTTGGAAAATCAGCATTCTGCAAGCATAAAACTTTTCAAAGTGATGGTGGCAGAGAATTTACTAGCAATCGTCTCCGGTCATACCTTCATAACTCTGGCATCCATCATCAACGATCTTGCTCATACACACCTACTCAAATGGTCGTGCCAAAAGGAAACGTCGTCATGTGACTAAGAGTGGCCTTGCTTTTCTTTTTCACTCTCATCTTTCTCCACGCTTTTGGGTTGACGCCTTTAGCACTGCAGTCTTCATCATCAGTCGCTTGCCCACACCACTTCTTGGAAGTAAGTCCCCTTTTGAGCTTCTTTATGGTTTACCTCCAAATAATGAAAATTTCCATCCCTTTCGTTGTCGTGTTTATCCTTGTTTGCGAGATTTCATGTCTGACAAATTTTCCCCTCACAGCATCCCATGCATTTTTTGGGATATAGTCCAGCCTGTAAAGGGTTTCGTTGCCTCGATTCCACAACGTCTAGACTATACATCACTCGACATGCACAGTTTGATAAATATCACTTTCCTTCTTTAGAAACATCTCATGCTCAACCTATTTCATCTCTCCAATTTTCCAATTTTTGGGAGCCCAGCTCATCCCATGCAAAACCATCTCCCCTTGACCATCATTCTCCTTCCATTACTACATCTAGATCTGACTTGTGTATTATTTGTACTGATCTAGTCGACGAGTATGTGCGGGTAACTGACTCTAATGCAAGTTCTACTTTGGTTCTTGATTGATTTGTAAGCACCTTTTACATCTATATAAATAGACATAATCACTATTACTAAGAGCGATGTGGTGATTTATTCTTCAAAGATTTTCATGGTATCAGAGCCATTCTTGGATTAACATCCATTATCCTTAAATCTCATCACGGCTGTCGAATCCACACTCTTCTCTTTCAACACCATATTCCACATGGTAACAGTTAAACTCTCCTCCTCAAACTACCTCCTGTGGGAAAGCCAACTGCTCTCTTTTCTTGAGAGTCAAGCACTACTCGGTCATGTAGATGGAACCCTTGAGCCTCCACCAAGATTTGACCCACCCACCTCCCAAACACGAACACAAATACTTATAGTCACACGGCATGTTGAGTGTGTGAAAAGTTATTCAATGATATAAACTCGATTTTCGATAAAAATGTAAAATTAAAAAAGTATAACACTATTTTCGAACTTTTCCGCTCACTGAGCTATCAACTCATATATTTTTCCGTAACTTTCCTACAGGTAGCAATTGATTTTTTTTAGTTGGAAGAGCCTAATGATTTTGGAATGAGAGCCACGCGACATATTAAGTGTTATAACTCATATTGATGAAGCACGAAGTAAATAATTTTGACCCATCGCATTATCTTTTACACATGCATTTGATTTTGGTGCATTTTTGAAGAAACTCATAGTCAACCTTAGTGAGAGATTTGACATCTAGTCGGCATCTATCATTGGCGCACGTCACGTCGGCTCCACTTGGATGATTCAGGATGGGTCGTATCATTTGCTCTTCTTGTCTTCTCTTTGCCTTTGTGGCTTGCAAAATAGCACCATATTATTGTCCCTTTGTGGGTGAGAAAAGGAAATGCAACCATAAGTGGATTGCAGTTGTGGGTTTGAAGTTTTCAATTGGATGGTTGATATATTGATTGGTAAGTTTAATTTAAGCCTAGAATCCATTGATTGAAGATCGAAATGTCAGCAATGATGGGCCATCAGCCTCCTTTGTACTTCAAACACTGTTTCATAATAATTGTGTAGTCTTTGATATCAAGTCGTTCAACACTGTCAATTTGGTCATTCAGAGGAAAGGCTGCAAGATCTGGGCAGTTCTGGATAAGTAGAAGATGAAGAGAGGTGTAAAAGGATTCATTAGAATGGGAAAATTGTGTTGTATTGAATTAAGGGATGTTATGTATAAAATAGTTACAGTAAAGTAAGCATTGATACTTGTTCACGAAATTATTCTTTCGATTTCTATACGAAAGTGTACGGTTCGTGACAAGTAATACAGTGGAAAATTGAGTTCGAATATCGTCCCACAAAGATTGATTTAGTTCAATGTTATTTATTCTAGACTTAACTGAAACTAAATTTTGACAAGTGATTTTATAACTTAATTACTCCCTGACCTAAGCTAATTATGCAGGCAATGAACAAAATGCAGATTGATGTTTGAATGAACTAAAATGCTATTAAATGTTGAGAACTCAATTTAATGTATTCAGAGATTGTATAGCGCACCAAGATCACGAATTCTAAAGTAATGTTCAATTCAACCCTAATTTCACAAATTGACAACAAGATGAAATTTTGAAGAATCAATGCTTCTAAATCTATCCAACACTCTCTATCGCGTAATGTTAAACCTACTCCCATATACCACCTGCCTATATCTCTATGATGAGTGCAAATATACAAGAATGCATGTAGTTTTGTAAGCACTTAAAGATTCACGCAGCATAACGGTATATCTCTAACGGGAAAATTTCATAGTGAAGTACATAAAAATAGTACTTGACAAGGACTAGACAGTAAAGACATATCTAAATACATTTAAGCAGTGCAACCGGTAGAAAAAAATAACGTTCAAACTTTATTTAAGGTGCGATCTACACATATTCATGTGCAATCAAACACGTACGAGAATTCGGTTATAAATAAATGTCTATTGCAATAAACTTAAAAGAAATAAAATTACGTGCTAAATTTCTAGATATTTGTCCAGCAAGACGGGGCACAACCACTTAATTGAATCACCACGTTCCGACACGACCCGATCTAACCTGTGAGATGTAGGGAAAAGGGTGAGTACATGGGATACTCAGTAGGATATAAAAATTTATGGTGCGATCCCGTATAATAATTTTAAAACATGCATCAGAATATCATATCGTCTCATATCTTTAAATTCGGCAAGAACTCATATCATATCATATCATATTGTTGTATCGGAGTGGCCATATCATTCACATCATAGCATATCATATTATAACTTTAACTTTCATGAGTATAAAATTCATTAGCATGAAAAAATATTTAAACAGGAATAAAAAAAATACTGCACCTTAATATCCTACCTTATTAGATCGTTTTAATTTTTGGATGACAAAACCAAAGAAATCACGCTCCAAAAATCCTTCTCGCTGCTTCAAGAATTTATATTGTTTGAAATTGACTTCCTATTTTAAATTGCAATACCATAAGTATAAGTATCTATAATTTTTTTTTAAGGTATAAAGTAATATTCATTTTACACTACATAAATATGAAGTCTGTAATTTACCTGATTTTAACACTATTCTTTCTCTACAACCATGTGCTTGTACATATGTCTTCTTTTGATATACATCTATAAATATATCCCACATGATCTAGTCTAACAAAGTGGGTGTGTAGTTGGGGATATATGTAGTAGTAGGATAGGAGTATAGATAAATTTCGGAAACGAAATTTTTGAAATAAAATAATTGACCAAATCTTGTCAACCAACTTTATCACTCAACAAGCAATACCTCTCTCACACGTGGCCAACAAATTGAAACAAGAATAAATAAAGTTTCTTTCTCTCTCTTCTTTTCTTTCTCTCTCTCACGTGGTCCTATCTCCCTCTCTTCTTTTATATATATAATAATAATAATAATAATTATTATTATTATTATTATTATTATTATTATTTGGATAAAAAAATATTCAATCATAATCTACCAAGAATCTTCTCTATTCATGTGACTTGAGCAAGGGAGACTTAAATTCATTAAATAATAAATTTAAATATAATTTTAAAGCTATATCTTTCAACCTTGATAACTTGAGCTCCACTTATCAAAATTAACTTTTTCTCGAGTCTAACATGAATGATTAATTATGATCTATCCAACGAGCCCAATGTTTATATACTTATTATCGCTTCGTCATTATCTACATTTAAGCCAAATAAAATTGAAATTTACTTTATATATACTTTAGTCCCTAAACTTTCAAAACATTAAAATATAGTGTACAAAAAAAATTAAATTCCTTCCAATGAAATTTCGGGACATTACATTGGAACATTCCTACCGATCGTTTTGGCGTACATTTCATATGGTTAAGGGAGATCGTATATGCTTAAGAGTGCACCTAATTTTTTCCAACTGGATTTTTATGAATTTTATCCCATCTTCACAATTAAATTAAAAATGTGATAAACACAGCAGATATAAAGTAAAATACCACCAAAAGTGGGATGAAGTGTCGAGCTAATTTATAAATTACTACTATATTGATTGTTGCAATATCAAATGTAAAAGTGCAGATTTTATTTTCAAAATTAAATTCTCGGATAATGCTCATTAAAGTATTACAAAATTTAGATGATCATGAGATAATTTAGTTATTTTAAAAGCAATATATTTTTTATGTAGTACCCACTATTTATCTATTTAGCGTGTAGTAGCAGCTATGTAATCTTTATGATTATTATTGGACCACATGTTATATGTAAATGATAAAAGATATAAATGATTAAACACCAGTATCTTTACTTAAATCACTTATTATTCAATCTTTCTTTTTATTTTATAAAATAATAGAATCCAAATGAAGAGTGTTTCTGTAGTAGGATTTTACCTAGTTGGAGATATAAGTGAACACTTTTCACTATACTAAGCTATTCACCACTAGCTAAGAATAATGTCAAACATTCGTTCATTGCCTCTTGTAAATTGACATGACCCATCCCGTATCAGTCTAATGGACTAGGAATGTGATGTGTGCCGACGATAGATGTTGACTAGAGGCTAGATCCACCACCAAGGCTGACTATGACTTACTACAAAATGTCCGCCAAAATCAAATATTTATGCAAAATATAATGCAATGGGTCCCAAAAAAAATAATTATTTCATGTTTTACCAAAATGAATCATATAACTCAATATGTCATGTGGCTCTAATTCTAATGCCACCAGCGTCCTCAAGCTAACAGGGACAATACTACCTGTAAGAAAAATTTGGAAAAAATAGGAATTTATAACTCAATGAATGGAAGAGTTTGAAAATAATTATACTTTCTCACTTAAACATTTTTCTCATATGTAGACATCAAGTTCATATCGTTTAGTAATTCACACGATAACCTCATACAATTATACCAAAAAAGAGACATTCTCATAACTCTGTAAATATCATCTCATCACATCACATATGATCCGCCAAAAATGTGCTCTCTAACTAAAATCTAAAAAAAAAACCCCGAGATCTCATCACATTACATGTGATCCGCAAAAAATGTACCCTCTAAATAATCTGAAATCCGTCACTCGGGCTAAGAACTTTCACCATGGGTCTTTGGCCCTCTCCGTGAACGAAAGTTGGTCTCAAGACCTCTGGTAGTCATCCGTGAACTAGAAGAAGTATATAATCACTGGTACTTTTTTGATCGATCTCAATATTACATCTCATATTCCAAATCACAAACTTTAGCATATACAATCTTTGAAATTCCACATGTATCATGGTAAAAGAAACTTTTATGGTAATCATATAATTGAGCAAATAATTCACATAACTTAATAATATACTTAATTTATAATACCTTGAAATTATTTAAGTTTTTCCACTCACAGATCTATGGATAGAAATTTGATTAAATTAAAGAACCTTTCTAAACTTTCACATCCCTACCTGAAATAACGTATAATTTCTTAAAACTTAACAATTATAGTAATGCAAATCCACCACTTAACATCTCAACTTCTATACTTACTCTTATATCTCCAATTCCCCAACTTTTCTTCTCTTTAATAATTTATCAACTAATCACCATACACTATCAAATTCATTACACCACTCACACTTCCTTAAAATCACTACCTTTATACATATACAACAGCTGTACATATTTAGTCCAATACATAGACTTCAAAATTTGTCATATAAATTCATTCAAAACTTTAAAAATCTAGAAATCCAAGGTTTGACAAAACAGCACTAAAATTCCAGAATATAGAAATCTAGCACCAATTTCTATATATTGAAATCTGGCATCGAAACCATTGACATTTTTGGGTAGAATTTCAGAATTAACACTTGTACTATAATAGCTTGAAAATTGCTTTAAAATAATGGAGAATTCAAATCTCAAATCCTTAATTTGAGTGTTTAGCATCATATAATCACAAGAAACTCAAAGAATATATCTTTCATCTCACAACCCATTTCCAAAATTCTACTTTCTTCAACTTCAATTTTCAAATAAATATTTCCTTGCTATATTCTTAATTAAAACCTTGAATACACATCAATAACACCTAATTCTTGCTAACTTCAAAGTTTTAGAGATAAGTTTCATAGACCCTAAAGGAGATAATTTCACATTCTTATACTTACCTCTCTAAATTAAGGGGAGAAAATGAGAAATTGAGAACCTAGCCTTGTAAAATTGGAACCTATCCCTTCCTTCTTTTTCTTTTTCTCTTCCATTTTCTTCCTTTTCCTTCCGTGGTTTTGTTCTTTGCTTCTCCATTCGGTTTTTCTCCCCCAAAATGACAAAAAAGAGATCAATTATCCTTTAAGTTAATGGATAACCATTATAAAATTGCAACTAAAGTCCCCATCCTTCATATAATATACCATTTACTCCTTTTATTCCAATAAATAGAAAACATATCCCTAATATATATATATATATATATATATATATATATACACACACACACTTTTGGCCCTTAAGTACTTGTTATTAGAAATTAAGCCCCATAAAAATTATTTGTTCAACTTAAGTCCTTATTGATTTTGACTTTGACCAATTACTTTGCTTGACTTTGACTAAAAATGGGTGTCACTTTGACCAAAAATGAGTGGGGTGTAATAATCTTATCCCTTTCAAAGAATTTCGTTTTCTCGAAACTCAATCCACTAGAATTCGAACATATTATAAAATAAAGAAAAAATAATGAATGATTTCTCCAAGAACCTTGAATGAGGCCCAAAGTTTATTCTTTCCTTATTATACATCGAATAACTTTCCTAAGAACCAATATATGATATTCTCAACTTTTCATTTTACATTTCTCATTTCTTCTTCTCTATAAATATTCACTCCCTACAATAACAATATACATATTCCACTTATCTTCTTCTCTTCTAATTTTCCATTTCACTTTTCAATTATGCTCATATACAACACACAACTTACTACTGCAGTTTTCAATTCCTCATTCTTTTCTTTCCATGCCTCAAAATTTCATTGTCAATTTAATTCTTTCAAGCACCACAACTATATGTAGAGAGAATCCAAAATTTTGTACAACTCCAAATATACTTACCCGTACTAAAGTAAGAAACTTGAGCTCACCAATTTCTTAAATAAAGAAAGAAAAACACAACACTTAGACTTTATCTCTGTTCGCTTCTATTTTTTATTTATTTTTGGGCCATCTTGACTTCTTAACTTGTTTACCATAACTAGCATTCCATCTTCCTTGTAGTACAATGTGAAGATATGTCCTTAGTGACTTCATGTAATGTATCCACAAAATTTTGTGTGCTTAAATGACATGCTCAAAACTACCATCATATCCAACAGAACATTATTTCACCTTCTAGGCTCTAAAGTACCATAACATGTCATACCTGAAACTTTTATCAATTTTATATGATGGAATGAGATATTCTACTCATGAAATTCAACATATAACTGACAAGATAGTCATCCCAAATGAATCACAAATAACTCTTAAAAGTAAGCCATATTTATAGTTTAACACGTCGTCCTCGATAACTTATAAATCAACAAAATAAACCCAATGTTGGATACAGGGAAATCAATTCACATTTTAATAAGATTATATTATAACAAATTCTGTTTACGCAAGACTGTCATATCTTTTGTTTATCACTATTCAAAATGCCTCTCATAATAAAATAACCTTGTTAAGTGAATATCATCGTACCATTCCATATGACCACAAAATTTAATCATGTCTCATCTCAGTTGAACGAAATGATTCGTCGTACTTATCTTGTTGACCCTTACTAACTGAAAATAATCGTACCCATATTTAACAATCGAATATCAATTACACTGTATACCCAATTCACAAACTTAATGGATATCCACACATCTCTCTTTATTGTTTTCTTTCCTTTCTCATTCAGGACACATACTTATATAGAACCCAATACCATTTCTTCTCTGCTACCCTTAAATTTATGCTACTATTGCATATAACCGGTACCAAGTGGTTTAACACTAATTCCTACTCTTTTCTTTCTATTTTCGTTTAGTTCGACCACACGTTCCCAAATATATATTCCTATCAAAATTTTATTTCCTTGAACGGAACTCTTAATCTTTTCCTCTAATTTTTTTCCACCATTTTCCTTAACTGCTATACATAATTCCACTTCACACTAAATTTCATATTCTCTTCAAAAAATCATTTTCTATCTCCTTGACCCCCAAGTTTCTACGCCAATAAGTAACCCATCGAGTCAATTTTTTTTCCCTTCTCCAACCTCATTTATCACTAATCTTTCTCACTTTGTAACCTATCATAAAATTGGTCAAGGCAGTCATAATCCCATCCTAGATTTTTCTCGAAGTACACATCAATGATAATCTCCTCAATGCGTAATATACATAATAAAACATTGTATTTTATTGATTAACATTCAATATAATATTTTCATTTTATCCTCCACAAAATTCTTATCATATAGCATAAATATACACCAACATGCTTCCAACTCTCATCCCAAAGAAATGACCACAATTCACCACAATTTCGATAGCGCTAATGATCATCTAGCTGCCCAACATAATAAAAACCCCTCGCTGATTATCACCAATTACACATATTATATCATTTCGTTGTATTATTGTGCAAACTATAACTAAAGATTTTCCTATGTATACATAAAAATCATGGTAATTTTACAAATATATTGATACTTAAATGATTGTACCATCTATCACTTTGAAATGCCTATACATAAACAACCTGTAAAATGATCAAAATTTGTTCAACTCTTAATATGTTACACATGCCATTGTTCCAACCCAACAACTAATAACATTTCCAATCATCAGATCATTGCAAGTACCATACTAGTCATTTCTGGATTTGTTAAAAATATTTTTCCATCATTTTCAATTCCATACATTCGAGTTTGAGAGTCGTTGATTTCCGTCACCACGACATATGACCATACATACTGAATATGCATGATATGCCAATGCAAGAACTATGAAAACTTTCAAAACTTTATAAACCATGCACTAATACCACTCTGACACGGCCCGTCCCGAATTAGCCTAATGGACTAAGAACGTGACGTAGGCCAATGATAGATGCTGACTAGATGCCAAATTCACCACCAAGGTTGACTATAACTTACTACAAAATATTTGCCAAAATCAAATATTTATGAAAAATATAATGCGATGGGTCCAAAATAATTATTTCATGTTTTACCAAAATAAATCGTATCACTCAATATGTCCTGTGGCTCTAATTCTAAAACCACTAGGCTCTTCAATCTATCAGGGACCAATACTACTTGTAACAAAAATCATGGAAAAATATGAGTTTATAGCTCAGTGAGTGGAAGAGTTTGAAAATAATTATACTTTCTCATTTAAAAAATTTTCTCATACGTAGACATGAAGTTCATATTGTTTAGTAATTCACACGATAATCTCATACAATTATAGCAAAAAATGAGACATTCACATAATTCTATAAATATCATCTCATCACATCACATGTGATCCACAAAAAATGTACCCTCAGAAAAATCTGAAATCCACCACTCGGGCTAAGAACTTTCACAATGGGCCTTTCGCCCTCTCTGTAAATGAAAGCCAGTCTCAGACCTCTGGTGATCATTTCTAGAAAACGGCCAAAGCCCCTCTATGAACTAGAAGAAGTATATAATCACTAGTACTTTTCTAGTCAATCTAAATATTACGTCTCATATTCCAATTCACAAATGTACCATATACAATCTTCGAAATTCCACATGTATCATAGTAAAAGAAACTTACATGGTAATCATATAATTGAGCAAATAATTCACATAACTTAATAATATACTTAATTTATAATACTTTGAAATTATTTAAGTTTCTCCACTCACAGATATATGGATAGAAATTTGATTAAATTGAAGAGCGTTTCCAAGGTTCCATGTCCCTACTTGAAATAACAGTATAATTTCTCGAATCAAAACCTAACAATTAAATTAATACAAATCCACCACTTAACTTCTGAACTTCTATAATGACTTATCAACCAATCACCATACACTATCAAAACCATTAAAAAACTCATACTTAAAATTTACCTTAAACATATACAACTGTTGTACATAGTTAGTCCAATACGTAGACTTCAATATTTGTCGTATAAATTCATTCAAATCTTTAAAAATCTGGAAATCCAAGGTTTGACAAAACAACACTAAAATTTTAGAATATAGAAATCTAGCACCAATTCTTGTATATTGAAACCGGCATCGAAACCATTGAAAGAAAATGCACTTTTCTGGGTAGAATTTCAGAATTAACACCTGTACTATAATAGCTCGAAAATTGGTTTTAAAACAATGAAGAATTCCAATCTCAAATCCTTAATTTGAGTGTTTAGTATCATATAATCTCAAGAAACTCTACGAATATATCTTTTATCTCACAACCCATTTCCAAAATTCTACTTTTTCCAACTCCAATTTTCAAATAAACATTTCCTTGCTATATTCTTATTTAAAACCTTGAATACACATCAATGACACCTAATTCTTGCTAACTTCAAAGTTCTAGAGATAAGTTCCATATACCTTAAAGGAGATAATTTCACATTCTTATACTTACCTCTCTAAATTAAAGGGAGAAAATGAGAAATTGGGAACCTAACCTTATAAAATTGGAACCTATCCCTTCCTTCCTTCCTTTTTTTTTTCTCTTCCATTTCTTCTTTTTCCTTACATCATTTCGTTCTTTGCTTCTCCATTCAGTTTTTCTACACCAAAATAACAAAAAAGCGATCACATATCCTTTAAGTTAGCAGATAACCATTATAAAACTGCAACTAAAGTCCCCATCCTTCATACAATATACCATTTACTCCTTTAATTCTACTAAATAGAAAACGAATCCCTAAATCTCCATATAGCCCTTAAGTACTTGTAATTACAAACTAAGCCCCATAAAATTATTTGCTCAACTTAAGTCCTTATTGACTCTAACTTCGACCAATTACTTTGCTTGACTTTGACTAAAAATGAGTTTCACTTTGAGTAAAAATGCGTGGAATGTAACATAAATAGACCAAGTTGTTAGGGCTAGAACTAAAACTTGAGCTACCAGAAATTTTAGAAATAATAATACTAAAGATTGTATGATAAAAGAGCTAATACGAAATTGTAAAAATTAAATTGTAGATTCAAAATGTGTCGTCATGTGACCATTTGGGCCAATGGTCGTTTTTGAGATGACCATTTGGACAGCCCCACACGGTCATCGACTATCCACTAGCCACGGACTAAAGGGAGAATGTAATTCCATCCTCTTTGGTAAGGACTTGATATATCGTCAATTCATCATATAAATATATCAAATTGGGAATAGGGAGTTATAAATTATTTAGGATCAGCGTGTACCCTAAGTGACATTACCTAGTTCCTTTATCAACACCTTTCCTGTAGGTGGAAAATCTTTATCGAAAGCAGCTAGTCCTTCAAACATAATCACCCTATATTTGTGAAATATGTTTATCAAATTCGAAGATCCTTCTACTTCATAGTGAAATTAATTTGAATTATATATTCAAAATTACTACTCATTATTATATATTTCTTGGTCCTTGCCACTTTCTTTCTAAAGAGCTACTACTTCTTGAAAATCAAATTAACAATCAACAAATTCCTCTCAATGGGCAAGGATTTTACTCCTAAACTCTCCGATTTTGATATTCAAACTGGGATAAGAGGTGAAATGGCTATTTGTTATGGAGATATTAGAATTCACTTGACATTCTCTTCTTATGTGAGAGTATTTATAAATTTCCTTCACAACTTTGATGACATTTAAGTCATTCTAGAAAATAATAGGTGATGTTATTTATGGCCGACTTATAACTGGTTTTATTACGTATTCACGTGTTATTCATTATCTTACATGTCTTATGTTCATTGACTTAAAAATCATACTTTAAATACTTATGCACGTGTGTTCAATAATGGTTTGCGCCAATCTGTTTCTAATCGCAAGATAATTTTTATTGATTAAACAAATAGTTCCCGAAGTCCAATTTTATTATTCATATTAAATATAGGCCTTGTTGTATTTCATTGTTTAACTGCAAAGTATAGGTGGTATTACTTAAGCATTTTTCTCTTTCTTTTCTACGACTGACATGTGCCATGTTAAGATGATGTGTTATGTTGTAGTCATTTTATTCGTGAGCCAGTGGGCCTGTTTTGCGTGTTTCCAGATTAGTGGTATGTGTGCATTTTAGATTCTGTGTAGATTATGCATGATCTCACTCGTTCATTTTGAATTTTAGTCAACCACCTATTATAGTATTCGGTTATGATTGTCCAAAATAATCTAAATGGCTCCGATTGTTATAAGCATAATTCAATGGCTTATGCCTTTTACAAAACTGATAAATATCTTGTTTTTTTTATGATTAGATCTCTTGCTATCTTTCGTCTTTCTTCAAAACCCTTCTTTATTTATGTGTTGACTCTCATTTACTGATATCTTCCCAAAGTGATTCTCACAAAAATTCTTATGATTCTGAAAGTTCTAAACTTAGGGATGTTCCTCTAGTGCTTCTTCCTCTTCTATAGAAGTGTTGTATACTGAGGTGCTATCTTACTCTGTAGTCACCTATTCTGGTTCTTGCATTAACCTAACATTTTAGACAAATGGACATTATTGACCTATGGTTGAGGTACGTGGTGAGGCACCCTAACCTTCAAATGAACCAGTTAGTCTTAATGAGAATGATGAGGAGATTTTTGAAGCCTTGAAAATTTTTACTGATTGTACTAAGCAGAATTTGAATAAAATTTGGGACTGATTTAATGTCCTTGATGATTTAGAATTACTATGTACTGAGTAATTACATAGTGCAGACCGTTCCCCTTGTGATTGTATAGATATTCATAAATATTCAATAGATATGGGGCTTAGAGTTCATTTTTACCACTTTTTCCACAATGTTCTTTTATTTCTTTAATATTGCTCCTATATAACTTGCTTCAAATAGGTGGGCCCAAATGGTTAGATTTTTTTATTATGGGGGTGCATGAGTTTAGAGGGAAAGTTTTCACCAAATGTATTTTCATTATTTATCATTTAATGCAAGCGAAAAAAAAAAACCTCAAAAGGGGCATTATTACCCTTCTCTTCATTCTCCTAAGATATGCACAAAACTTTTCTTCATTCGATGCAACTGGAGGTTTCAACTGACCTTGGGCCGTTAGTTGTTACGCCTCGAATCTATGGCACATACAGTTAAGTGTTGTTTCGTTGTTTGTCTTTGTTGCTTTAACATTGATATTATTTTACTGTTTTGCGTAGGTACATGTAAACTATTAGGGGCCCTTTGTAGTCAAACTGCTGACGATCTTCATGCCTTAGTAGCACATATTCTTAGTTTGAGTTCTGAGTTTCATGAAGCCAAAAGATTGTTCCATCGTTTCAACTTAAATTTTTACAATATTGGCATTCAAACTATTACGGGTGAGTTTATGCATTAGGCTTTTCGTCTTTTATTCTATTTCTTAATCGTCACGCAATTTTTAATTCTTTTTTTGATTTTATAGTGTGATTTGATTTTAATGCAACTCCTTTCATGGCCTCCTAGCGCCAGAAGATTTCAACACCTCCTCTGTCCTAGGACTTCTTCAAAGGGTCTGAGAGGGCTAGTACTGTTCCTTCACTTACTTTAATCATTTATTGAAAAAGTTAGCAGAAACACTTACCCGACAAAAAGGAAAAAAAATAATCCACTCATATCCAATGTGAGCTGCGGTATTACACCACGACCATTAAATATATTATGAAATTGGCATTGTTGGTTGATAGTTTGGACAAGAAAGCTTAGTCCTCCGAGAATTGATGTGACACTCTTCAAAGGAAATTAGAAGACTTCGAGAAAGAGAAGGGTAAGTATAAAAAAGTGTGTGTAAAAAAATGTGTAAAACTGTTGAGACTTAAGCTAACAAAGAGGCTACTTTATTAGCCGACCTTTGTGGGGTGGAATTTATTCACTGTATGTCCTTGGCAGAATAAGTCTCGCCATTGGTTAGAATTTCACTATCGACGAAAAGCGGCTCATGTTCCATCCTTCTTGTGCTTTCATCAGAGTTTTCATTTGTGTGACAACGGACGGAGAGAGAAGTGGTTTTTTCAACCGCAGTTTGCTAAAAGAGGGAGATTTTTGTGGTGAAGAACTTCTAACTTGGGCACTGGATCCCAAATGCGGTTCGTCTTCTACTCGAACAGTGAAGGCATTGATTGAGGTTGAGGATTTCGCCCTAACAGCCGATGAATTAAAATTTGTTGCAGGTCAGTTCAGACGACTTCACAGCAGACAGGTTCAACACACCTTCCGGTTCTATTCACAGCAGTGGAGGACTTGGGCCGCATGCTTTATCCAAGCAGCCTGGAGGCGGCACTGCAAAAGGAAACTTCTGGAGCTTCATAGGAAGGATGAAGCAGCCGAAGAGTTAGCTAGGGCCAGCACAAAAGCCGGAGGAGGCTCATATAGCATTGGTGTGACGTTCTTGGCAACAAGATTTGCAGCAAATGCTTTCAGGGGACTACACAGAAATCGGAATCTTAGGAGTGCTCGGGAATTGGTGAAACTCCAAAAGCCACCGGAGCCCGACTTTACTGCCGATGCAGATTGATTTGTCTTCGAACTTGTAAGTTGATTAAATGACTCTTCAACGCGAGAATGTTATGGTCAATAAGTTTTTTAATTATAAAAGTTGAATAAATTAAAAGGCAATAGCTCTATTAAAAAAATGATAATTATGTTGGTGTAAATTTTTATCTTTTCAAATTAATTTCTTTTTTCTTTTACATTTTCACTCTAATTTCTGTGATATTTTATTTAATTTCATCACATTTGCACAATAAAATACTATAAAGATATTAAATGATTCACCATATGAAAAAATAAAAATTAAATGTACCCAAATTTATCGTTAATGGGTGCTTTTGTCTATCTATAATAATTAATTAGAAAATTAACTTAATTTTGTCAATTGTTCTGGCATATAAAATTTATTTAATTATTATAAACAGTTCGACATTCCAACCCTTGATCCTTTTGCTTTTTCGGGTCAACATCCTAGCCGAATTTCAAGACATTGATAAAAATACAGCGATGCTAATTTAATTACTCAACAATAATTTCTAATAATTCTATAATTAGATAATTTTTGAGTTTTCAAAAAAGAAACAATTGAAAATTAATAGTAGAGAGCCCTCTTTGTGGCAAATGGGCCCAAGAATTTAGGTCTTAGAAATTGCTCCATAAGAATTGAGAAAACTTTTTATAAAGCCCAACTTTTAACGTCTAAGCTTGTCTATGCTCACATTAGACTGTTAAAAGAGGCCAACTTTTTTTACACCTTGTCCTTACGTGGGACAGTTTGAAAACACCTCATGTCTAGGTGGCACCACTTAACGCCTTATACAACTCAATTACCCATTTAAGCGGGAAGACTTTGGCCCAAGACTAACTGGGATTATTTGTTCATATGCTTTCCCAAGTTCTTGATAAGTTATTCTTACTGGCATGTACATTTTTCAACCAACCCTTTAGCATCAAAAACTTATTTTCCTATAAGGATTTTAAAGCATATCGTTCTTGTTTTCTACCATTAGTATCGTATTAACTACTAGAGCCCTTGGGAATGCTTAGTGCTAAGGTGGCATTTGTGCACAGTCACGTGGTTATTCTTGATAATTGTTATTCCTTTTACAGTTTCAAATTTTATGCATAGACGATAAATGGGGAGACGATAGAAATCAGATCAACAAATTCCTCACACCTAGCAGCATTTCACGTCTTAATCTCACTAGTTCTGATGCTCAAACCAAAGCAAGATGAGAAATGACTATTTAGGAGGGAGATATTTAAATTTGCGTGGTTTACTTCTCTTTCGTGGCGATATTTGTCAATTTCTATCTTGGCTTTGGGACAATTATGTTATTTAGAAAAAAATGATAGGTGATAGCCTTTTATTGGCTATCTTGTAACTAATTCTATTTCGGAATTATGTTTTATTCATTTAGCTTACAGTGTCTTTCGTTTATTGATTGCGCTATTTTCCTCGCGTATCACTTCTGGTTCCTAGGTAGGGAATGGGCTTGCATAATTGATAATTGATTCCTTGATTCAAAAAGTAATTCTCAAAGTCCGATTTTATTATTAATATTAAATCTAGGACTTGTTGTGGTCTTTTTAATTGGAAACTTATCGATAACATTTATTGGCGCATATTTCTCTTTATTTGTTGTGGGCTGACATGGGCTATCTTAAGGAGATGTTTTACGATTTGCAGGAATTTTTGCTTGTGACTATAGGGCCTATTTGTACCTTTCCAGTTAGTAACATGCATGCATTCAATGCTCATGTTAGTTACGTGCAATAGTGTCCATTCCTTTTGAGTTTGTTTGAGTATAGAGCCTAGGTGCTTACACTCTACTAAAACCTATAAATATATTATTCATCTTTGCATGTTCCTTTCTTACTTCTTTTTCATTGCTTTTCGCTTACTATGCCATGTATCCTCTCTTTTATGATTCTATCTTTTGTCTTCTTGTATCTTTCCTAAAACTTTTCTTAGGTACACATTCCACTTTCTGTTGAAAAAAAAATAAGTTATGAAACTTTCAAATTATACATTAAAAATTTCGGTTTTAGTTTCTAATTTTTCAGTTTTGTTTTTAATTTTAGATTCAATACAAAATTTAATCCTATTATTATATTTGTAACATATGTTGAATTCTATTAATTTTCATAGTGAGATGGTTGAATTCTTCTACGATAAAAAGGGGTGGATTTCACATTCTTTGACACAACAAAATCAAACACAAAAATACTCGCTACTCTATTTCATACTACTCTCTTGTCATTTTATCTTCTTCTATAAACTTTTGGCAATTGATAAGGGCTCGTTCTTTCTCTACTTGTGGTCACGCTCATAGAAGGAGAATTGGCAGCAAGCTATAAGGGTTTTATCTTGGTGCTGTGCAGAGCTGAAAGTACCCGTACAAAGGGGAGGCCACACCACTTTAGGATAGCGATTATCGTGACTCTCTTAAGCCAGCTTTTCTAACTCTAGTCTCATATTTACTTTATTTGATTCATGCTTATAATTGATAGTACAATGTACAAATCACATTAATTTTTACAACGATCCAAAGTCGTGTGTGTGGTTTGTGTGATAATAATACTTGGTAGTTGCTAACGTACTCATTATTATTATGCTTCAATTTTTTGATTCTATTAAATTTTAGAACCTTTTATAATTTTCATTTCAAAACTTACTACATAAATTTTCATTTTGGAAGCTCATAGAAATTTTATAGATAAGTAATGCACTCTTCAAAATTGCGTCAATATTTTTAATTTTAAGCACTTATTTCATTTTGATAACTTAGTGGCAAATTTTAAAACTCATATTATTTACTTGATTGATTGACTTGAACATAAAATTAATCGTTACTATGTCAATTTAAACTTCAATATTCATTTAATTTGTTATATTGTTACTTGGAATATTTGAATTAAAATTGTTTAGGACTTAGTTGAAATTTTTTTATTATTGGTGTTATATATATATATATATATATATATATATAGACTTCTCTTTGCCTTAGTAATTTATAGTGTAAGAATGACATCTCGTGAAGATACTAATCATGCTAAACCGGAAAACTTTGATGGAAAAAATTTTAAAAGATGGAAAAAAAATTGAATATTGGTTGACCATTTTAGGGTTAATTTCTGCTATAAAAGAATATAATGAAGGTAGAGAATCTACCTCTTGGTATAACCCAGAACATATTGAATTTCATTGTCATAATCGAATTTTAAGTACTCTTTCTGATAGACTTTTTGATATTTATCAAAATATCAAGAATGCTAAAGAGCTTTGGAAAACATTAGAGGAAGAATATGAAATTGATGATACTGGAGTTGATAGATTTAACACGTCAACCTTTAACAAATATGTTATGGTGGACGAAAAATCTATAAACGAACAAATCCATCAATTTCAAAATTTACTACGACACGTAGAAGAAAAAGGGTCAAGTTTTAGTGAGGACTATAAGGTTTCATGCCTTATAGATAAACTTCCGCCTTCTTGGTCGGACTTTGCTAAAAGTCTTAGACATAAGCAACGGATTTTAACATCAAACCAAGTATTCAATTCCTTGAGAATAGAAGAACATCATAGAAATCGTATCAACAAAGCTGATGAATCACATGCCAAGGCAAACTTGGTAGAAAATTCAAAAAACAATACTAGCTCCTCAAAGCAATTTAAGACTCGAGGTATAAATTTAAGAAAAACTTGCACCGTTATAGGAAAAATTTCCAACCTAAGAATAACTACACTAAGAATAACAAAGGTAAAGAGAACAATGAGTAAGGGCCATGTTATGTATGTGGAAGAACCAACCATATTGCTCGAGATTGCTACTACAAAAAGACTAAGGAGTACAAGCTTAAGGACAAATTTCAAAAGGATCAAGTAAACATGTTGAAGGATGGTGGACATTCCATTAGGTGTGAATCATCAACATTTTTGTCAATTTTACTTATAATAGTAATGAATGGTGATTAGATTCTGGAGCAAATATTCATGTTTTTTTTTATAAGAATTTGTTTAAATCTTATCAGACTTCAAGTGGAGGAAGCATAACTTTGGGAAATGACTCCATCGCTCTTGTATTGGGATTTGGAAGTGTTGAGCTTAAGATGACCTCTGGGAAAAGTTTAATTTTAGATCAAGTTCGCCATATTCCAGAAGTTAGAAGAAATTTATTTGGTAGATCACTTTTAGTTCAACAAGGTTTTAAACTTGTAATGGAGTCAAATAAGATTGTTATAACAAAAAATAATATTTTTGTTGGGAAAAGTTATATTAGTGATGGATTGTTTAAATTGGATATTATTGAAAATCTTTATCATGATTCTTCCATGGTTCTTACTAAGGAAGTTAGTCAATTGTGGCATAAACGATTAGGTCCTGCTGGTAATATGAAGATCAAGAAACTTATGGATCTAAACTTGATTCCAAAATCTCAAATTGGTAATGATAAGTGTGAAGTTTGTGTACAAGCCAAACAAAGTAAGAGACCTTTTAAATCTGTTAGAAGGGACACAAACCTTTTAGAATTGATTCATAGTGATGTTTGTGATTCTAATAGATTGACAACAAGAGTCGGTAATAAATATTTTGTAACATATATAGATGACTATTCTAAGTATTGCTATATTTATTTGTTGAAAGAGAAGGATGAAATCTATGATAAGTTCAAAATCTATAAAGCGGAGGTCGAAAATCTATTAGAACATAAGATCAAAATTTTGAGGTCCGATAGAGGAGGAGAATATACTAGGAATAATCTTAAGGATTATTGTGAGGATAATGGTATAATACAAGAGTGACACCTCCTTATTCACTACAATCCAATGGTACTGCAGAAAGGAAAAATCGAACTTTAATGGATATGGTAAATGCTATGCTCATAAGCTTCGAAGCACCTGAAGACTTATGGGGTAAAGTTGTCCTAACTTCTTGTTACATATTGAATCCAGTAACTGTTAAAGACAATATTAAAATTTCATATGAGCTATGGAAAAAGAGATCTCCTATGTTAGATTTCTATAAGTGTGGGGGTGCTTGGCAAAGGTAATTATACCTAATCCTACAAGAAAGAAAATAGGACCAAAAACTATAGATGTTGTTTTCATAGGATATGCTCAAAATAGCAGTGCAAATAGGGTCTTGATTATAAATTCTGAAGTAAGTGACATTAAAAATAATACTAGCATTGAAGCTAGAGATGCTACTTATTTTGAAGATGTTTTCCCATTTAACACTACAATTTCAAGTGAACCCTCGACTTCTAACAAAATGGTTTTAAATAATACTCCATCTAGTTCATCTTTAGAAGATAAAGTTGAACATGAACTTAGGAGGAGTAAAAGGACTATGAGAGAGAAATCATTTCGAGAAGAATTCTTTACATATTTAGTTGAAGGTGAACAAGAAACATATAAAGATGCTATGGTCTCTACTGATACACCTTTTTGGAAAGAAGCCATCAATGATGAGTCCGAGTCAATTATACAAAATAGTAATTGGGTCTTATGTGATTTACCTCAAGGAAGTAAGACAATTGGATGTGAGTGAGTATTTAAAAAGTTGAAATCTGATGGAAGTATAGATAAATATAAAGCTAGGTTAGTAGTTAAAGGATTCACCCAAAAAGGAGTTGATTATTTTGATATGTATTCTCCTGTTGCTAGAATAACTACTATTAGAATAAGGAATTAATGCAGAGATTTTCTCAAAGTAACCTTCAGCACTGCAATAGACTGAGTAACCAAGCAGTGCATTCCCTGGCGCGACACGCATGGTCCCTCGAAGACATTTTCCTCTCTGGTAGCATAGTGTTCCTTTATTCATTGAAAATGTAATTTTCATTGATAAACACTATTGTACCCTTTCTTAAGGCTTATTGCCTTTATGAATGAAATATTTTCCCATCAAAAAAAGAAAAAAAAGAATGGTGATTTAAATGAAGAAATATATATGGAACAACTAGAAGGATTTAAAGTCAAAGGACAAGAACATAGAGTATGTAAATTAATGAAGTAATTATATGGACTAAAGTAAGCTCCTAATTAGTGGCATGAGAAGTTCAATAGAGTTATACTAAGTTATGGATTTAAAAATAATATACATGACAAGTGTGTATATTGTAAAGAAGATAACAATGAGCATGTGATACTTTTTTTATATGTAGATGACATTAATATTTGGGACAAATTTAAGATTTGTTAATGAAGTGAAGAGTTATTTGTATAAGAATTTTGAAATGAAAGATTCAGAAGAAGCTCATATAATTTTGGGAATGAAGTTAAGGAAACTTTCTGAAGGAATTTCACTAAATTAATCTAATGCTATTAAAAAGATGTTGGAAAAGTTTGAACGTTATGTCAATAAACAAGTTTCCACTCCATATAATTCAAATGTACACTTGAAGAAGAATTTTGGTGAACTAGTTTCTCAATTTGAGTATTCTCAAATTATTGGATTTTTATTGTACATAGCAAACATGACAAGACTTGGTATAACCTTTGCTATTGGGAGACTTAGTAGATATACTAACAATCCAAGTAAAGAACATTGAAACGCTCTGGAGAAAGTACTTAAATATCTCCGAAGTATATTAGATTGTTCTATAAACTATAAAAACTTTCCAAATGTTATTGAATGATATAACGACGCAAATTGGATAACTGATAATGTAGATATTAAGTCTACCATTGGATGTATATTTATGCAAGGTGGTGGGGGCCATATCTTGGGGTTCAACAAGACAAACGATTATTTCTAGGAGTACTTTAGAGTCAGAGTTAATAGCATTAGATACAACATGTACTAATATGGAGTGGCTTAGAGATTTATTATTAGATATACCATTAATAAATTAGCCAATCCCAGCTATTTCAATACATTGTGACTGTAAAGCAGTCGTAGAGCCTGTAAATTAATCTCACTTAAATAAGAAGATGAATAAGCTTATTCAAGCAAGACTTAAGTCAGTTAAGCCTTACTTAAGAGAAATGTGATTTCTCTCAATTTCATGAGATCTGAAAAGAATTTATCAGATAATTTAACCAACGCTTTACCCAAAAAGGGTGTTAATGAATCATCGAAAGGGAGGGGCTTAAGCCCATAAGAGAGTCATCTTCGAGAGCAACCCAACCTCTGTGGTAGGAACAACCCGCCCTACTTGACTCGTAATAGCACTATATTTTGTGATCATCCCTATGGTGATAGTGCTATGCTTATGATGTTAGGAAGGGTTTAACCCTGAATGAGTGTCGAAGCGAGAATTCTCGCAAGGTTTAGGTCACATGCACCCTTGGAGGACTCACCTATGTAAGAGTTGTCATGAGGTTGTGACTATAGGATTGGGCTATTCCCTAGAGACTCTTACTAGAATCAAGATAAGAGGGCATGGCCATTAATAGCACTACCCGATATAAAATTGAGCCTAAATTGATACCATGTGTGGAGCAATTGAAGTTTGGTTAAAGGGACATAATTCAAGCCTTAGTCCATTATGGCTCCCTCAAATGAAAATTGTTATTACTAAGTGAGGTTCAAGTCCAAAAGACACCTACACTTATTACACAGTATAATATTGCCACTATATACATATATAATTATTTTGAAAGTTTTAAAACTTGTGAGGGATTGTTGAAAAAAAAAGTTATAAAACTTTCAAATTAAATATTAAAAGTTTCAGTTTTATTTTTTTTAATTTTTCAGTTTTGTGTTTAATTTTAGATTCAATACAAAATTTAATCCCAATATTATATTTGTAACATATGTTGAATTTTATTAATTTTCATAGTGAGATGGTTGAATTCTTCTACTATAAAAAGGGGTGGATTTCACATTCTTTCACACAATAAAATCAAACATAAAAATACTCACAACTCTATTTCATACTACTCTTCTCATACTACTCTCATATCATTTTATCTTCTTCTATAAACTTTTGGCAATTGATAAGGGCTTGTTCTTTCTCTCCCTGTGATCGTGCCCATAGAAGGAGAATCGACTGCGAACTATAAGGGTTTTATCTTGGAGTCGTGCAGTACCGAAAGTACCCATGTGAAGAGGAGGCCACACAAGTTTAGGACAGTGATTATCGTGACTCTTTTAGGCCAGCTTTTCTAATTCTATTCTCATATTTATTTTATTTGATTCATGCTTATAGTGGATAGTACATTGCACAAATCACATTACTTTTTACAACACTTTCATCTTGCTCTTGTGATCATTTTTCGTTACAATGTCTTCCGAAAGCGACTCCCAAAATATGTCACATTATATAAGGTAGAAAGCTCAAAACCTCAGAATATCTCCTCTAAAGTGCCTTTCTTTCTGAGAAATTTCAGTGTATTGAGGCATTGCTTCATTCTGTAACTAATCTACCCAATTCTAGGGCTAACCCAAAACTTAGTTCTCAACTTACGATCGATGAGGTTTGTGAGCCTTTGAGTGATTCAGATGGCATTAATGTTAGCAGCAAGAAGGTTTTTGAAGCCTCAGAAATATTTACTAGTTACTGAGAAAGGATTGGATGAAATTCGGACTACTTTAATATCCTTGACATAGAATTGCTATGTCCTGGGTAATTTCAAAGAGCAGATTGCCCTCCTCATGATTGTATAGCTTTTCATGAGCATTCGATAGATATGGGGCTTAGAGTCCACTTTCATTATTTCATTCGTGATATTCTTTCTTCTTTTATTATAGCTCCTAGCTTATCCCAAATAGATGGGCCCATATGTTGGGACGTTTTTGTTATAAAAATGTTGCGGATTTAGAGGTAGAGCTTTCATAGGATGTATTTCGATCTATTTACCATCCTTAAAGTTAGGAAACAAAGCGAACCCACAAGGGGTATTACTATCTTTCCCTTCACTCTTCTATGTCTTGCTCGGGACTTGTAATTACTTCCAATAAAGTGCATAATTGGAGGGAAAGTTTTTTCCTTTATTCGTAGCAATTGGAGGTTTCAACCCAATGACCCTCATCCTTTTGTGATTATGCCTAGTGTTTTGGCGAATATATTATTGTTTTTTCTTCGTACATTATTTACTTTTTAACATGATGTTTTTTTGTTTGGCAATGCTCATATAGGTAAGTAGCTAGCTCTTCTTTTTTTGTTGAGCTCTCAACAAACTTCATGCTTTAATAGCAACTGTTCTTAGTTTAAGTTTCAAGGCTCACAAAACCAAGAAACTACTCCAACCATCCAATAAAAATTTCACTACGTTGGTATCCAGACGATTATGAGTAAGTTTATGCACTAGCTTTCTTATTTCAAAACTTTCCTACTTTCAAATAATATCAGATAATTATTTTTCTTTTTTAGTGTGAATTGACTTTAGTGTAACTCCTTTGGCGGCCCCCCAAGAATAGAAAACATCTACAACTCTCCTTCCTAATAAATCGGTTCGTCAAAGCTCTGGGAAGGTCTAAAATTATGCTTTCGTGGGTGGTTGAGGATTCAACCAAGCATCCTTCGTCAGTCTTCCGTGGCCTCAGGATCCTTTCCTAAGGAATCCGTGCCTTCTACTCTGTTGACTTAGTTAGGGATTCCAAAGGGAAAAGGAAAATATCGGATGGGTCTGACCAATTACAGAACCCAAAGTATCCCATTTTTCTAGAAGGTTTACCTCATTTTCTAAATCTTTATTCATCCATTGCTGCAACAAAGTATTAGATGCAGGAGGTTTATCGGTGCTTTCTCCTTTATTTCTCAGGCAACGAGATTTATGTATGCTTGTTTTAATCAATATTTGAAAAGTTACGAAAGAGGTTAACCCTACTCAAAGAGGAAAAATGATTCACGCCCACCTTATGCAAGCTACTATCTTGCATGAAAAATAGAAGTTTGAATATAATGGTTGTGTTTTGCATGCGGATGGCTTGGATAAAATGATCGATTCTTTGGAAAAGATGTGAGGGACTCTCCAGAAGAAACTAGGGAAGATCATAATGGAGCGAGTTGAACATTAACAAATTGGTAAAGGTGTTGAAGTTATTACTATGTAAGAACAAGGAAACGTGACATTTCACGCCTTAGAGAGAAGTTCTAATTGACAAGTTTGAGCATTATGTTACTTCTAGGGAACTTGATAGTGTAAGGAATGGCATAACCTCGCTCAACAATCAATTGGAGAACAATAAGACAAAATTAGCCATTGTAGACTCCAGCCTTTCTAAAGTGATTGCTCGGGAGGCAAAACTGTTGAGGATGCTATATAGTTATTGATATAATTAGAAGCATTCATCGTGATGGAATATAAACTTTTTGGAGGCTTATGAAAATGATGTTGAAGACACCGTATCTTCTGAGGTCATCTGTCGGCTTCTAAAGATCAGGGTACTTCATCCTTTTCTGTTGACCTTTCTCACACTATGGATTTTCAAGCTATTGGGGTTGCGGCTATTATTGGGCCAATTGATACTTCTACTCTCACTCCTATTCCACATTATGAAGTAATTGTGTCATTAGGGATGACGGTCGAGTTAACCAAGACGTTCCAACTTTTGAGAATCTTCAGTTCTTGGTTAATTTAGAAACATAGCTAGCATTTGTCTCATCTTTTTGCAATAGTGAAATTTCCTTGCTTTTGCATAAAATCGATCATTTGGCAATTCATTAATGGAATGTCATTTCTCATTTGTATAAATTGATCATTTGGCAATCTATTTAGCCTCATATTGCTTTACTCATTTGATATTTAGTTACACTTCTTGTAGTTGCATTTAAGACAATTGTATATCAACAATACAAATAAAAAAAATTCATTTATCATTCTTTACAGTGAAGGAAAAATTATTATTGTTTTGTTCTTGCTATGGCTTTTATTACATCAATACTACGCACGCGATTACATGTTGTGATTTCAATTTTGGATGACGGCAGGTGTGATTTCACCCTTGATGATAAGGTTTTTTAGGGTGAAAATCAGTCATGGCATTTCTTTGGCTCTACCTTTAGTCAAAATTTCATTTAGTGAAGCATTATGCCTTTGATTTCAACTTCACATTGGATAGAAAGAGGCTCTGCTTTCATTTAAAAATGGCAGAATAAGCCTCACCTTGTTTACGATACTCATTCATGTGACCTTGCTTAAGGTAAAGCATTGTTTTGATTGCTTCGTCATTTATGCATTCACGAGTACTTGCAAAATTATCTTTATTGGCAAGTATGTTTTTCAATTTACCCTTCACAGTATCAGATTCTTGCTTTCCTAAACAAGGCTTTTTAAGCATATAATCCATTCTTTCAATAATTTCGTTTTCTTTCTCTTTTTTATTACCATGATGATTTGTTCCTTTGGAATTAAACAAGGCTATTTAAGCATGTTTTTCTTTCTTTCAATAATTTCATTTTCTTTCCTTACTTTATTACAAGGATGATTTGTTCTTTTGGAACTAAATACTCTCCATTGAAATCATATATGTAAAGTCTCGAAAATTTTCACATGCTAGAATTTATTTATTTTATTTATTATATTTTAGATTTGAAAGGTTGAAGGACTAAAATGATGAATATATTAAATTCAATTTTAATAGGGTCAAATATTTAGATATTGATAGAGTAATGATAAATAAAACAACAATCTTGTTGATATGATCCAGGAGTCGAGCCCGACGAAGGCAAGTGCGAGACGAGACCCGTTGATAGTCGATGACGGACCAATGACGCGATCAAGGGCAAAGCAAGTGAAACAAACGATGGGATTGCTCGCTCAAGAAACCATTGATGGAACTATGTTCGGGACTCGAAATGGAGCAACTTTCATGTTCAGGTCGAAGGCCGAATCAACTTAGATCAATTTGTTATCAAGCGACGAAAGTGGAGGCTGAAGACAACACCATGCGGCCGCACAGGCAAAACCACATGCGGCCGCACACATGCATATCGAAAACCAAAAGTCCAATTCCAGTTGAACCATGCGACCGCATGGATTTACACCATGCAACCGCACAAGCCAAAAAATTGGCGAATTTTCTATTTTTGGTCAAATTTCCTAGTTTCGATAGAATTTTTATGAAATCAAATTATTACCATAATTTGATGGTTTTGGACGTTTTTATTCATTAGTATAAATAAGAGATTACTTTTCATTGTAACAACTTTTGAACTTCTGATATTGCTTAATATTATAGAGAGAGAATTGTTCTTTCAATTTATTGTTCTTCTTGAACAATCTTGGAACTTATCAAGAATCAACTTCTTGTGGCGTTCTGATCAATCGGATTGTGGGTTTTTTCAATTGTAATCAAGGGGTTTTAGGTTCTTCGCTAGTCTAGGGTTTCTTGGTTCAATTCTTGGGGTTCAAGATCCAAAATCGGGTTAGTATTGGCGTTCTTGGGTTCCACATCAATCTCGTGTGGGTTTCGTAGTTTCCATTACTACGGGGTTCGCATCAGTTGGTATCAAAGCTTTGGCTCCAATTTAATCAAGTTATATCCTTTGTTTTCTACTTTTTTTCAATTCCTTGTGTTCTTGTGTCCAAAAGGTTTTCTTGATTCTTTGATCCAAAAGTTTCATAAAAAATCTTCAAATTCCGTTTCTGGGCTCAATTTTCGCCCAAATCAGTTTTCGTTTTCTTTGTTGGTTTTGTTATTGATTTTCGGATCTTAAAAAAAAATATTGTTCATCCGTACAGTACTGTTCATCCGTACAGTAAAAAAAACTTGTTAAATATTATTGATCCGTCAAATACCAACTTTTATTATTCATTATTGCTTCTAAATTACTTGGACACATTGGAACACTCCATTCCTTCATTCAAATCAAGTTTTAAAAGTTTTCTTTGAGTCCTTTGTTATAATTATTGAGTCACATTCGGTTTGGGAAATTCTACATGAATTGATTGATTGATTGAGTTCATTGATTGTTCCTAGAAACAATTGTTGAAAGAACTGAGTGGTAAAAGGCAGAGAGGTGAGCTTAATAAAGGGTAAAAGCCCTTGTGTGTGTTTCGAGTGACTTTTGGTGAGGCAGTAAAATAAAATTTTAGTGTTAGGATGTCAGAAAGGGCGGAATCAAACTCAAGCCGACAAGGCAATAATAGGAATGCATCGGAGGATTTAGAGCAAAGGTTTGAGAGGGCGTTTGGAGATGTGAGAGATAGGTTGGAGAAGCAGGAGGCTTGGATGAATAGATTAGATACATCGGTGGCTAATCTTAGTCGGGGGCAACGAGTGGATGTATCCAATGCCAGAGGACCGGATAGATGGGAGCCTAGGAGGGAAAGGCGAGAGGAGTATGGATATGGGAGTGACATGGGCGAAGATGAATTTTACGGTGTTGAGATGGGAAGGATGAGGAATAGAGGCGATAGGTTCGACAGACGGGGTCGGAATGATCGCGGAAAGGAGTTGGATGGAAACTTGGGAAATATAAAAATGACAGTTCTTTCATTCAAAGGAAGGAGTGATCCCGAGGCATACCTGGAGTGGGAAAGGAAGGTTGAAATGATCTTCGAGTGTTATAACTACTCGGAAGAGAAAAAGGTGAAATTAGCAGTTTTGGAGTTCAGTGACTATGTAATTTCATGGTGGGATCAAGTGATTACTTCACAACGTAGGAGTGGGGAAAGACCAATCAGCACTTGGGAGGAATTTAAGTCATTGATGAGAAAGAGGTTTGTTCCTAGCCACTATTACCAAGAGATCCATCAAAAACTGCAAGGTCTATATCAAGGGTCAAAAAGTGTAGAGGACTATCATAAGGAGATGAAAATACTCATGATTAGGGCCAATGTGGTGGAGGATCGGGAGGCAACCATGGCACGATTCTTGAATGGGTTGAATAGGGAAATTGCCAATGTAGTGGAGTTGCAACATTATGTGGAGTTGGAAGATATGTTGCATGTGGCTATGAAGGTAGAGAGACAATTGAAGAGGAAAGAGGCAGTTAGGCATTCGTTAGGAACTTCGAGTGTTAATCCATCTTGGAAGATAGGGTGGAACAAAAACAACAACAAAGGTGATAAAGTTGTACCTAAAGGTAGGAATGAGTGGCAGAAAGGAAAAGAAGAAAGTGCTAGCAAAACAGCATCCAAAACAGATTCACAACCATCAAGGAACCGAGACATCAAGTGTTTTAGATGCTTAGGGTCAGGGCACATTGCTTCTCAATGCCCAAATAAATGGGTAACGATTTTGTTGGATAATGGAGATGTGGTGAGTGAAAGTGAAGGAGAGTTTGAGGACATGTCTGCATTTGAGGACGTTGAAGAAGAAGAAAAATTGGAGTTTGCTGTTGGGGAATCGTTGGTGTCAAGAAGAGCTCTTAACACTCAAGTCAAAGTGGATGATTTGGAGCAGCAGCGAGAAAATATATTCCATACACGTTGTTACGTCAACGATAAGGTATTTAGTATGATTATTGATGGTGGGAGTTGCACGAATATAGCTATTACAACTTTAGTTGAGAAATTAGGACAAGCATTGTTAAGACACTCTAGGCCTTATAAGTTGCAATGGTTGAATGAAAGTGGGGAAGTTAGGGTGAATAAAAGAGTTTTAATTAATTTCTCAATTGGGAGTTATAGTGACGAAGTAGTATGTGATGTGGTGCCTATGCATGTGGGTCATATCTTTTTAGGAAGATCATGGCAATATGATAGAAGGGTCACACATGATGGATATAGGAATCGTTATAACTTTGTCAAGGATGGGAAGACTATTACTCTTGTGCCATTAACACCGGCACAAGTGTATGGAGATCATATCAAACTGAAAAGTGAGGAAGACGAGAGAATAAGAGAGTCGGGAAAAAGGAGAGGCAATAGTGAAACCATCACTAAGAGAGAAAATAGTGAGGTGGCTGAGAGTGGAGAAAAGAGAGAGAGCCACATGAGTGGAGAGAAAGAGTCAGTTGAGAGGAGAGAAAAAGAGTCAACTGAGCGGAGAGAAAAGCCAAAGGTTAACTTCTATGCAAAAGAGAGTGAGTTGAAAAAGGCTATGAGCGATAATAGGCAAATGATATTGTTAGTGTACAAGGAGTCCCTCCTCAATTTCGAGGATTCTAACACATCCCTCCCTAGTTTGGTCAAGTCTTTATTGCAGGAATTCGACAATGTGTTTCCTGAGGAGATGCCAAGTGGATTGTCACCAATCAGAGGCATCGAGCACCAGATTGACTTTGTACCCAGAGCTGTCATACCGAATCGACCAGCTTACCGAAGCAATCTCGAGGAGATGAAGGAGCTTCAAAAGCAAGTGGAGGAGTTGATGAGCAAAGGTTATGTCAGGGAGAGCATGAGCCCATGTGCTGTACATGTTTTGCTGGTGCCTAAGAAGGACGAGACTTGGAGAATGTGCGTGGATTGCCGAGTTATCAACAATATCACGGTAAAGTATCGTCACCCAATACCTAGGTTAGATGATATGCTTGATGAGTTGCATGGTGCTTGCATTTTTAGTAAGATTGATCTTAAGAGTGGGTATCATCAAATTTGCATGCGAGAGGGTGATGAATGAAAAACGGTGTTTAAGACTAAGTATGGATTGTATGAATGGTTAGTTATGCCGTTTGGACTCACTAATACACCGAGCACTTTTATGCGTTTAATGAACCATGTTTTGCGTGCTTTTATTGGGAAATTTGTTGTAGTTTATTTTGATGACATCTTAATCTATAGCAAAAACCTAGATGAGCATTTAGAACATTTAAATTGTGTGCTTGTTGTGTTGCGAAATAAACAACTATATGCTAATTTCAAAAAGTGCACATTTTGCATGAATAGAGTTATTTTCCTAGGATTTGTGGTTGGTGCTAACGGGGTGGAAGTCGATGAAGAAAAGATAAAAGCTATAAAGGAATGGCCGACACCTAAAACTATAACTGAAGTTAGGAGTTTTCATGGATTGGCTAGTTTTTATAGGCGATTTGTAAGAGATTTTTAGCACCATCACCACACCGTTGACTGAAATAGTAAAGAAGAGTGTAGGTTTCCATTGGGGAGAATCTCAAGAAATTGAATTTAACACAATTAAGGATAATCTATGTAAAACACCTGTTTTAGCACTACCAAATTTTGATAAAACATTCGAGGTTGAGTGTGATGCATCAGGAATAGGTATAGGAGCAGTGTTAATGCAGGAAAGGAGACCTATTGCTTACTTTGGCAAAAAGTTGAGTGGGGCAGCATTGAATTATCCGACATATGACAAGGAGTTGTATTCACTTGTTCGAGCATTGGAGACTCGGCAGCACTACTTATGGCCAAAGGAATTCGTGATACACATCGATCATGAATCTTTAAAGCATTTGCGAGGTCAAGGTAAGTTGAACAAAAGACATGCGAGATGGGTGGAGTTTATCGAGACATTTCCCTATGTCATCAAGTACAAACAAGGTAATGAAATTATAGTTGCTGATACGTGTCTCGAAGGTACGTGCTTTTAAATTCATTAAGTACTAAACTACTTGGTTTCGAACATATTAAGGGCATGTATGAATCTAATTGTGATTTTTCTTGTATTTATGCTTCATGTGACAAAGGTGCATTTGATAAATTCTATAGGCATGAAGGATATTTGTTTAGGGAAGATAAGTTGTACATTCCTAATTGTTCTTTGCATGAATTATTGGTAAGGGAAGCACATGGAGGTGGTTTAATGGGACACTTCGGGGTTCAAAAGACTTTAGACATGTTAGGGGAACATTTTTATTGGCCTAAAATGCGACATGATGTAGAACAAATATGTGGAAAGTGCATAACTTGTAAAAAGGCTAAGTCTAAGGTCCAATCCCATGGTTTGTATACTCCTTTCCCTGTACCTAGTGAACCTTGGGTAGACATATCTATGGACTTTGTGTTAGGTTTGCCTAGGTCAAAAAGGGGTCGGGATTCAATATTTGTAGTCGTCGATAGGTTTAGTAAGATGGCGCACTTCATACCATGTCATAAAACTGACGATGCTACTAATACTATGGACTTATTCTTTAGGAAAATAGTACGTTTACATGGAGTACCTAAAAGTCTAGTGTCTGATAGGGAAGTGAAGTTTTTGAGTCATTTTTGGCGTGTTCTGTGGAGTAAGTTAGGAACTAAGTTATTATTTTCTACAACTTGTCACCCACAAACAGATGGATAAACTGAGGTAGTTAATCGAACTATGACTCAACTACTTAGGATAGTGATCAATAAAAATCGAAAATCATGGGAAGAGTGTTTACCGTTTATAGAGTTTGCATATAATCGAGCTACACATTTTACTACTTCGTTTTCTCCTTTTGAAATTGTTTATGGTTTTAATCCACTAACACCTATGGATTTAATGCCTTTGCCTGTGCATGAACGAGGTAGCTTGGATGGGAAACGAAAAGCCGAGATGGTGAAAACACTCCATGAAAAGGTCAGGATGCAGATCGAAGAGAAAGGAAAGCTGATTGCATCAAAAGCAAATAAAGGAAGAAGACGCGTTACATTTGAACCTGGAGATTGGGTCTGGGTGCATTTCAGAAAAGAGCGTTTTCCAGAACAGAGGAAGTCAAAATTGTAACCACGAGGCGATGGACCGTTTCAAATCATCGAGAGGATCAATGATAATGCATACAAAGTGGATTTACTTGGTGAGTATAATGTTTCAGCTACTTTTAATGTATCTGATCTCTCTCTGTTTGATGTAGGTTCAGATTCGAGGATGAATCCTTTTGAAGAGGGAGGGGATGATATGATCCAGGAGTCGAGCCCGACGAAGGCAAGTGCGAGACGAGACCCGTTGATAGTCGATGGCGGACCAATAACGCGATCAAGGGAAAAGTAAGTGAAACAAGTGATGGGATTGCTCGTTCAAGAAACCATTGATGGAACCACGTTCAGGACTCGAAATGGAGCAACTTTTATGTTCGGGTCGAAGGCCGAATCAACTTGGATCAATTTGTTATCAAGCGACGAAAGCGGAGGCTGAAGACAACACCATGCGGCCACACAGGCAAAACCACATGCAGCCGCACACATGTATACCGAAAACCAAAAGTCCAATTCCAGTTGAACCATGCGACCGCATGGATTTACACCATGCGGCCGCACAAGCCAAAAAATTGGCGAATTTTCTATTTTTGGCCGAATTTTCTAGTTTCGATAGAATTCTTATGAAATCAAATTATTACCATAATTTGATGGGTTTGGACGTTTTTATTCATTAGTATAAATATGAGATTACTTTTCATTGTAACAACTTTTGAACTTTTGACTATTGCTTAATATTATAGAGAGAGAATTGTTCTTTCAATTTATTGTTCTTCTTGAACAATTTTGAAACTTATCAAGAATTAACTTCTTGTGGCGTTCTAATCTATCGGATTGTGGGTTCTTTCAATTGTAATCAAGGGGTTTTAGGTTCTTCGCTAATCTAGGATTTCTTGGTTCAATTCTTGGGATTCAAGATCCAAAACGGGGTTAGTATTGGCATTCTTGGGTTCCGCATCAATCTCGTTGTGGGTTTCGTAGTTTCCATTGTTATGGGGTTCGCATCACTTGTACTCGTTGGATAGCCCATAATTAATTACGTATATTAGTCTCGAGAAAAAGTTTATTTGGACATGTTAGATTCAAGATGTGGCCCCTTTGTAGAAGTTATCATTAATTAGAAATTCATTTGGATTGTGTATTAAATTCTTTGATGATAGGTACACATGTAGAGTGCCAAACAAATCCAAACTTGTCTTCTATTTTGAATAGAAATCTTATTTTAATCAAAGTACAAGAATCTTACCTTTGATTTGACTACTCTCAATAGGAGACCTTATTTACCCAAATTCTTATCCAATATCTTGTTGGCACGGCTCTAACTTCTAAATCCTAACAAACTCTAGTAGACTAGGTTGTAAGGGTGTAGATATATATAGGTATCAACTTGGAAACTAATGACACAAAATTTTTTATACATACATAAGAGAGAGGTTGTGGGAAATCAAGAAGCAAATTACATACATTTAACCCTTGCTTGAGCCCCTTTCTTTGCATAAGAATGAATTTTTGAATAGTGTATTGATGAGAAATGTGTGGTTAAAAAATAAAAAAAAATTTAAATTTGCCTCTAATATTATTTTATTAAAGAATGTGTGACTGAAATAATGTCAAAATATAGTTTAAGAATGTATTTTTTTTAAAAGAATAGGGCTCAAACAAGGGATCAATATTACTATCCAGCATACTCGCACATCTACTTATTCAACGCATTGGTTTGAGAAAAGATTTGGAACCGGGAATTAAGATCTTCAACGGTTTAAGGTAGGATATCGAGGTGTAGTGTATTATATGCCGTTTAATTTTTTTTTTCATGTTGATGAATTATTGTACTCATGAAAGCTAAAATATGGTATGATATTATATGGCCATTTCGGTACAAATGATATGATATGATATGAGCTCTTACCGATTTTTAAAGATATGAGACGATATAATTTTCTAATAAATGTTTTAAAATTTTTATTTCAAATTGCACCATTAATTTTTATGTCCTACTGAGTATTTCCATGTACTCACCATTTTTCCTACTCCTCACAGATTAGAATTGGTCATTGGTTAGCTGGCAATGAAGTGCAGTCGTGGTGTCAAGATTTATGAAACTCAATAAAAATAAATCCAGAGTAACATGATCAGAGATTTTATTTTTAGCGTTAATTTAGTTTTTATTTTCATGTGAAACTTGTTATTTAGGATTCGGATCGTGTTTCATAGATATTTATTTATTTTATTGATTGAACTAAAAAAATTTCTAGTTGGGATGGTTTGAATGACTTATTTAATTGGAATGAGAGTTTTAGTAACTATCTAAATTGTTAAAATTTGGGTCGTTACAATATAAGATTTCAGCTATGGGTACCTTGGGACAATGGAAAAATATTTTCGAACGGACTATTTACGAAGTTTACCTTCAAAATATAGTTGAGGCCATCCCAAGCTCTTAAGGCTCATTTCCCCGACACATCACGGTTGGGGATATATGATTCCCTTCGTCATTACTATACATAATTGAAAAAATCTAGGTTTCAGGATTTCCTTTGATCTAGAAGTTTTCAAATGCGGGCTTTCTAGATATTTGGGAGCCTGTTCTGCACATGTTCTTCGTACCTTCTTCTGTATAAGGGACCTTCATGATAATATTGATTTCTCTCACCGAAGGTTGGGGGATCACAACGTTGATCAACGCTTGCGATGTCTTTGCATGCCTTCGTTTCACTCCCTTTATTCCATCCCTTTACTGGACACGCTGGCCTTTGACTCTCAGGTGACACATTCTCCTTCTTATTTCATAACCTTGCCATTTTAAACATTTTGAAGCATTTGTCCTATCATGGCCTAGATGTGATGGATTTTGCGAAATTGTGCCTCCTGCCTTTCTGGGAAAAGATATACTTTCCTTATACCCTGTGAGAATGTTATAGAGAATGCGCAAATTCAGCTCCTAGTCCAATCCAAATGCAAATGACGAATCTTTTGAATTTTTTGGTATGATTTTGCTTGTTCTTCCTTCAACTCTCGAGAATGTCTTCTCCCTTGATCTCATTATATATTAGAACTATTAATTGGTGGAATGTGTATGGATACCTTTTGCTGCACTTGGTAGAAGGAAGTTTTATTTAACAAGCCATTTTTTTCTGGGATGGCCTCATTGGTGACTATTTCAACTTTGAATTGTGCGAAATGACTCCCGAAGAATTCTTCTTCTCTTAGTTTCACACCATTAACTCTTATCATTAGTGTCTGTCTCATTTTTAGGCCCGCTCATTTTTGTAGTGGCCAACTCTTAGTTGAGTCTAATGGTAATTGGCATATCAAATTTTCCTACTTATCATCTTTCTCTGCGGTGGATTGGTCTTCAGATTTTCCATACATGTAGTTATTATAAGAATTGCCCAAGCTTCTCGCTCTCCGATTTCTCCAACGACTACGTTGGTTATATTTCCAATCATGACAGTTTACCTTGTCTGCAAGTCTCTTCAGGGCGGATTTGTTAATCTACTGTTCTCTTCACTTTTTAGATGCAATGTCACAAGTTTGCAGTGACTGTAAATTGCTACTTTTCTTAGGAAAAAAAATTAGTAACAGGCTTTATTTCTCCTTAGCCGAATTCATCTTGTCAACTTCCCATTGTGTTCTCATACTTTGCATATAAATATGCAATTTTTGCTGCTAGCGTCTTGAGGCTCTCCACAGTTTCATGCATATCCTTTCCTATATGCATTCTCTTCTATTGGCAATTGTATTGGATAGAAGAAACACTGGAATGAAATCCTACTGGTGTTTCATCCCGCTTTCGCTTCAAATTGGTATCATTGTTGGCTGGCTTACCACTGGATTTTCTCTTTTAACTTCCAACACCTTTTTTTCTTCCAAATCTATCTCCATTTAGCTCATCTCTATAGTTCCCAAGGTATTCTCAAATCCAATAGCTATTTTCATAATTTACTTTGCTCAAGTTTCCCACAGATGGTGCCAATTGGGCATAGAAATAAGATCAATAAGTTCCTCTCTCCTGGTTAGGATTTTCATCTCCTAAAATCACTGGTTCTCATGCTCGAATTAGAATAAGAAGAAAAATAGCTATTTGATCTTATATGGTTTTTCCTCTTAGGTGGAGATTATAGATTTCCTTCTGGTTTCAGGCCAATTAAGTTATTTAGGAAAAATGATTAGTGGCAGACTTTTATTATCTTGCTTATAGCTAATACTTCATATTTTATTATTTAGCTTACATGTCTTAGTTTACTGGCTGTGAAGCCATGCTTTAAATACTAGTCGATGTATGCCTTAGTAACGATTTTTATCCAGCCTGGATAAGGAATGGATCACCTATACTCTAAGTGAGTTTTCTATGTTTTTTTTTTCTTTTTTTTTGTTTCTCTCCCATATCGTTTATTGTTCACAAATAGGGGATGGGTTCACAGGATTGATTCCCCTAGGATCCCATTTTAAGCGAACCTACAATTCATGATCAAAAAATCCATCCTTTGAAATGTAGCTACCTCTTCACCCAATCCATTCATCAAGTATTCTGTCTTCTTATGACCAAACTATCTCGGTGAAACAATATAAGAGTTCAGCTATGGGTAACAAGATCAAAATCACTTGTAAACATAATATTTACAAAGCTACCATTATCCACCAATACACGGTTAAGGTCGTTACGATCTATTACAGCTCGTACTACAAATAAATCACAATGGGGATATGTGATATTACAGCTCGTACTACAAATGAATCACAATGGGGATATGTGATTCTCTGTTTATCATCACTATTAAATGTAATTGGAAGAGATGTCATTTAGGATAATCTCACATCCAGAAATTTTCCAACGTGTACTTTTTAGCTGCTCAAGTATAGTTTCTTGATTCATTCATCATTTTTCGTGGATATAGGGTCCCTTAGGTATAGTATAGATCTCTCACTAGAGGTCAGTAGTGCAAGACATTTACTAATGCTCACAATGAATCTACATATGTTTGCCTACCTTCTCTACCTTGCTTTCTGGTACCTAGGTAAGGAAGATTTTGACTTTTAGAAGCTTCACGTCTCCCTACTTGTTGGCTTTGCAGATTCACCACCTTAAGTATTTCAAAGCACTCATTTGTATCATGGTCCTTAGTGCGATGAATTTTGCAAAGCATTACGTTTTAATTTTCAGGAGATAGATGTACTTCGCTACTTGGAGAGATTGCGTCCACTTTGCCCCTGACCTCATTGAAATGTAAATACTATTACTTCATAAGTCTGGATGCATATGTCTTGCCTTTTCCTTTAAGATCTCGACCTTGTTTAATCGTCTTCCAGTTTTCAATAGTGTCTACTGTGTAGATCTCGTTTTGTATTAGATTTACTAGTTAGTGATGGGAGGTTGGATTTTTATTGTAGACATTTTGCCACATGGAAGTTTCCTTTAACAAACCATTCCACAAAGCACCCCTAGCCATTTTATCTGATATGTTCTGATAAACGATCAACTCTAAAGCATGCGAAATAGCTTTCCAGGCACTCTTTCCTCCTGCCTCGTATCATTCATCCTCGTGGATGGTGCTTATACCATCTTACTTCTAGTGAACACCCTTAGAAATGCTTGCTTCAAGTGTGGCCAACTTCTGATTGAGCCTAATGGAAGCTTGCTAAACCACCATGTAGCATGTCCACCCAATGTCAAATGAAAGCCTTGATACTTAAGTGTGGGGCTCGCCTTCTTCAGCTTCATTTTATCTTATACTCGCTCAGGTAGTACAATATATACATTTTTCCTACTTGATAGATGAAATTGTCCGAAATTGGATATTTCTTATTTCTTTTGAAAATGGCAAGTGCTCATCATCATTATCGAGCTGATATCATCTTGTAGGTCAATCTTCACATTCATCACACATTATGAGTATTACGTAAAGTCTTGATCAAGCTTTCTGCTCTTCAACCTTTACAACCATATTGCTAGTTATACTTTCGATCGTGATAGTTCACCTCATCTGCAAGCCCCTCTAGAATAGACTTATTCATATGCCACTCTTTCCATTTCTTTCTTGGCATACTATCGTTGGTTTTTGATATCTACAGGTTGCTACTATTTCTGTAGAATGAGCTATTAACAAGCTCCATTTCATTCTCACCAAATTCACTTAGGAAACTCGCCCTCAGATTTCAAACTTTACACGTAAAGATGCATTCTCCACTATACTGTCTTAAGGCTTTTAACCACTTCTTGTATAGTTTTTGTCACTTTGATTTAGTATCACATTTCATCGGATCATTGCTGTGATCTTCTACATCCACTTCCAGCAATTTCATTTATTTTGAATTTACTTCCATTTTTTGCTCATTAAAATTTGAAATAATGGAGGCCAAATCAGAGCTTAGTATGAGTTTCCATTTATAGTGGTGAATGGTAGCTTGAAAATTTTGCAAGGCTAGTGAGAATTTGAAGAAATCTAAGGATTCGAATATTTGTATTGAATTATTCTTGATATGCTTTGTAAATGCTCAATGGATGAGTAGCGTTTAGAAGAACGTGAACATGGGGACCTATTAGTGAGTAAACATTGTTATGTTGATTCTTTAATTTTTTGAAAGTTTTGTTTAAGTTTCTTTGAGTTAAAACGTTGATTTGGGAGAGCTAAAAACCCTATTTTCTATATGGTTATGGTTTTGAAATCGAAACCTTTGTTTTTCTGTTTTGAAAAATCTTGGAACATCTCAATCTAAATTTATTTGTTGAAATTAACTTATTTTCAAAATCTATGTGGCTTGATCTATTTTCTATTCAACCTTTGATTGGTTTTCTTAAAAGTTGTTTGGTGACTCACTTCAATCGATTTTTAGTAAATTTGTTCGAGTTTCTGTGATTCTTAGTGATTCATCCTATTTCTGGCTAAGTTGTGGTAACTCATTCTTGACTTGGTGAATCTTGGTGACTCGTGCTTGACTCTGATGATTCTTAGTGATCCACTTCTATTTCTGGTTGAGTTGTGGTAGTTCATTCTTAGCTCAGCGATTCTTGGTGACTCATTCATTTTCTTTCCTGTGTTGTGATAACTCATCCTATTTTTGAATGATTCTGGTGATCTCATTCTAGTTTGTGTTGACTCTTGGTGATTTAATTAGTTTCTTGATTAAGTGATGGTGACTTACTGTATCAACAGTTGATTCTTGGTTATTCAATTAGCTATTTGAAATTTGTCCAGTCCATTCTTGGTAGTCTTGTATACTATGCAATTTTTGGAACCTAGGATTTCAAGTTGGTACAATCTAATACCATTATTTGAAATAATATTCAGTTTTTGTGACATTATTAAAGTAATAAACTTCTTTGGTGTTTTCCTTTGTCCAAGATCTCTTGTAAGGATCTAGAAATTAGAGAGAACACTATATCAAATGGGTTTTCAATCCTTAAACTTCATTCGATCTGCATTTTCCTTTGTATTCGGTAATTTGTGATTTTATGTTGATTTTTGATATTGTTGTCATACTTGATTCTGTATATAGAGTATACAGCTATAAATTTTCATGATTTGTGAAAAAAACTGTTTATTTGTACAAAAAGTTTTCTTATAAAATTTATAGTACATATACTTCATAAATTTAGCCTAAGTTTAATATGCACAGCTGTGTGTCATCATTTTGTATTTTTGCCCTTGATTGCTGAATTATGTTCTCCACAAAAGTTTAAAGTAGATTTATGGAATGGTACTAGAGACTTTAGTCTTTGGCTCCAAAAGATGAGAGCTATGTTGTTATAACAAAGGGGTACTTTTGCCTTGGATGGTTCTTAAGCAACCGAAATTAGTGCCTTTAGGCTTCAACAAGAAGGAACACCGATGAATAGGCACTTTATTCTGCACTGTTGAGTGTCATCATTTTGTATTTTTGACCGTGATTGTTGAATTGTGTTCTTCACAGAAGTTTGAAGTAGATTTATGGAATGGTACCATAGACTTTAGTCTTTGGGGCCAAAAGATGGGATTTATGTTGTTACAACAGAGGGGTATTGTTGCCTTGGATGGTTCTTAGGCAACAGAAATTAGTGCCTTTAGGCTTCAACAAGATGGAACACCAACGATTAGGTACTTTATTCTGGTTGTTCTTTTAATATGTGTCATGTTAAAGAATGGATCGCTTGTTAATGTGAATGGTGGGCTAGTACAAATGAAAAATGACATGAGTTGTAAGATTAAGGGAATTAGAAAAATAAATCTATTATTGAGCTCTTGTTTGATCTCCATTATTTTCAAAATATATTTTTTTTTCTCATCTTTGCAACCACACATTTTTCAATAAAATAATATTATACGAAAACAAAAAATTACACGAAAACAAAAAACTTTTGGGTTATTTATAACAACACATTCCCCATCAATAAAGTATTCCAAAATCCATTCTCAATAAAAAATGGGACTCAAACAAGCTCTGAATAATAATCATATTCTAGAATTAAAAGAGGCTAGATGTTATCCTGAACTACAAAGAAATCTAGTTCTCTAGGAGAATTAGATGATGAATATGATATAATGATTCATAAAAAGCTTTCCTAAAATCTTCTTAAATTCCCAAGAAGTTATTTCTACACCTAAGATTATTGAAATCTACATTGCGTAGGCTATGCCTTTAGTATGCAACAATGCTGCAATCATGGGTGTAAAATATGATCAATCACTTATGTGGTACAAAAGATAAGGCTATTTAAGTGATAAGAGGCTTCAAATTTTAAACCTGGTTCTTCAATCGATTGTCCTGCAATAATACCTACAGCTTCTCCTAATTCAGACTGGGCAGCTTCTCACTGTGCCTGGTCAAAGCGCGCTTCTCAGCTGGTTCTCTAAACACATTTCCAAGGGGATAGGAGCTTTTGGAAAAAATAAAATAAAATAAAACAGCTTAAATTTCATGAAAAGTTCATTTCAGGAAAACAAAGTAGAATATTATTTATGAGTGGTATTTGTAGATTCACTTCTGCTCTTGAATATTTAGATGTTGATCTTTGAGGACCAACTATTTAAATACCCTCAATGGGTTCATGTTATATCTACTAATTGTAGATAATTTTAAAGAAAGATATTTACTTTTTGTTAAAAGCTAAATCTAATACTTTTCAAAGCTCTAAGAAAAAAAGATTTCGATGGAAAAACATACAAATAGAAAAATTAAAGCACTTAGAACAAACTATATATAGAATTCAAGCTCACTTCAGGTTGCTGCTGTGTTTATAAAAATTATATAATATGGTGAAAAGAAATCTAACTTTTTCTTTGTGGAAAACGGTAGCATAATTGAATATATATAGGACAAGTGTCCTATAGAAAGTGGGAGTCCAATTTACCCAAAATTTTTATCCAATTCAAATAAAACAACCCATTTTAATTCAATCTCAACAAGCCCACACGACTACCCACTTCCACAAAACAAACAATAGTAATGAATAACATTTATTGGCAACTTCTTTAAACTTTAATAACTTATTCTTCGCTTATCCGAATTAACTTTTTCTCGAACCCAATATACATGATTAATTACGAGTTATCCAACAATCCCCAAATTGATATACTAAATATCGCTATAATGAAATCTAATTATTTGGCCAAAATAAAATTGAGTTTAATAAATTGCACTTTAGCCCATCAAATTTCAAAATATAAAAATATAGAATATAGGATAAATAAAATTTTCTATACATTCTCTCCTCCTTATAAGAATTTCTTCCTCGAAATTTTATTTGTCTAATCGAGGAGTTCTAGATACTTGTTCTTAAACTCCACAACAGAAAAAAATAATATCATCCATGTCAATCTATTATTGTCAACATATCATGCTTATATTCTTATTATGGTGACAAAATGTACTTTATGCTCGCATATACCAGTAAAAGAATCATGTTTTACTTAAGATATAATTTAGCGAGAGAAATGTGCCTGTCATCAAATCTATAAGGAGGCAAATAGAAAAATGTAAAGTTGCACAAAAGATTTATTTCCTTACCTCATTATATACCTTAGAATCATCGCAGCGTGGTAAATTAGTGGTTGTTGAGTGCCAAGGTTTTTCAACTTATACAGGTTTTAATTAATCGAGTAATTCACACATAACTGAATTCAATCAACTTCATTTACATACATACATAAAGTCATATCTAAACTAGGGATGGAAACAGAGCGGATATGGGACGAGTCGGCCATTCCCACCCTTGTCCCGTAGAGTATTTTTGTTATCTTCCCCTATACCCGTACCCTTACTCATACCTGGTTAAAGTGGGATGGGGCAGGGTCGAGGGGGTACAAGTACTCTACCCCATTTATCACCTCATTTATTTTTTCTTTTTATTTTTTTATTTTTTTTGCTTTTATTTTCTATGTCCTTAGTTAGTAAATAGTATTACTTTTTTACCAATTTGTTAAAAACAACATATGTTCTCTTTAATAATAATGATAAATCTATTATTTTTGTTTGATAAAAACTTAATTTGGAATTAATATTAAACGGGGTGGATAATGGGACGAGGACTATGTTTCCCTTCCCTTTCCCATACCCGCTTCGGGGCAATGACCCTCGCCCCATACCCATCTCATGTACCCGGTTAGGCTGGTGTTACTCGCCCCATTTGGGACGGGGCCCCACGAGTATTGGATTGAATTGATTTTTTGCCATCCCTAATCTAAACCTCTATAGAATTTCGCATAAGGTCAAATGAACAAATCCCGAACAATACAACATTTATACTTTTTTTTATACGAAATGACATAAACAATTAAGTTATAAAGAATATTCCCACCACATATGGATTTATATATAAAACTTTTAGAGGGTTTTTGACATCCAATTTTAAGGAAAAATGAATTTTAGAATAATAGATTGATGAAAAATGTGTAGAAGAAAAGTTTTTGATTTACGTATAATATTATTTTAATGAAGAATGTGTGGTTGAAAAGAGAGAGATGCATTTTGAGAAAAATGTGAATCAAATGGGTATTTATTATTATTATTATTATTATTGCTACTACTACAACATGAGGATTACATCGTAATTTCAGCAACAAGAAAAATATAACATACTAGTGCCTGGACGATTATGAAATTTCATGAATTAAAAAAGCTAGTAACTAATATATTTAATGATCATTGTGGTTAAACATAAAACTTTCTATTCTAAGGAAATCATTTCAGTTTATATATATATATATATATATATATATATATATATATATATATATATAAACCATTTAAACA
>NC_036239.1:12251801-12278138 GCF_002742605.1 Olea europaea var. sylvestris
TGAACAGTGTGTGACTATTCACGTCAGAATAAATTTTTTCCCTTCTTTACACCATTCGTTTTATTCCTTTTTTTTTCCTTTTTTTTAATCTCATGTTTATGAATATACATGTGGGTCTACAGAAAGTTAAACCTAAGCTATGATACCAAACTATAACAACCCAAATTTTAAAGATTTAAATCGTCATTAAAAATTTCATTTCCATAGTTAAATAAATTTATCAGACATCCCAACATGAAAATTTACGTTCCACAAATAATAAATAAAACATATAGGAAACATAATCAATTGAAATATGTCACAATCCTAAATAACATACTAGTGCATGGAAATAAAACTAAAATAACGCTGAAAAATAAAGATCCCTAGTCATGCTACTCTGGATTATTTTTATTAGATTCCATAATTTTTGGCATTACGACTAAAGTCTATTGCCCGCCAACCAATGACCCATTCTAACCTGTAAAGGGTAGGGAAAAAGGTTGAGTATATGAGAATAATCAGTAGGACACAAAAATAATGGTGCAATTCCGAATAAAAATATTTAAAACATGTACCAAAAATATCATACCGTCATCATATTTTTATAAACCGGTAAAAGCTCAATATGTATCATATCTTTCGTACTGGATGACCATAACATACATATCATATCATATTTTTAAACTTTCATAAACATAATAATTCAACAACATGAAAATAAACAATTTAAACGGGACAAAACAACTGCACCTCATTAGATCAAATGAATTTTTGGAAAAAAAACAAAACCAAAATTACGTTCCAATTTTATTTTCAGCCTGCTGTTGTGTTTATAAAAATTATATAGCATGGTGAAAGGAAATCTGACTTTTTCATAGAAAGTGGAAGTCCAATTTACCCTAAATTTTTATCCAATTCAAATAAAACAACTCATTTTAATTCAATTTCAACAACCTCACATGGCTACCCACTTCCATAAAACAAACAATAGTAATAAAATAATATTTATTGTCAACTTCTTTAGATTCTAATAACTTAGGTTTCGCTTATCCGAATTAACTTTTTCTCGAGCCCAATATACATGATTAATTACGAGCTATCCAACGAGCCCCATATTGATATACTAAATATTGCTCTAACAAAGTCTAAATATTTGACCAAAATAAAGTTGAGTTTAATATATTGCACTTTAGCCCATCAACTTTCAAAATATTAACACAATCATGAATGGAAGAAAAGTCATAACTGAAGTTTGGACAAATATGGCTTAAATTTCTTTAATATACCCACAGAATATAATATTCTTCGGTCAACTTAGGTAAAGTTGTTGGATTAGTTGGTAATAGCCTTTTTCCCCCCTTCTCTGTTAACATCATTTTCTTTCATGTTTATATACTCCAACAAAATGGTGTACTGTGTTAAAAATAATAATGTTAAGCACTGGTGTTAACATATTCATAAGAAATTGATGCTGAAACTTGAGATATTGAGAGGCTATATGAACATAAATTTATCGTTATAATTATTCAGACAAATTGTTAAATTAAGCAGTTCTGGAATAAAATAGAAGTCAATGTATTCTACAAAATTTCATTATGAGGAATTTGTCTAGGACGGAAGACAATTAAAATACGCATCTTTTTTCTAATATATGAACAAGTGCCTCTTTTGTCTACATCGAATGTATCATTACCCTTAATCTTATCCAGTCCACCATGTCCAGACTAGTGATTTCCTGCAACTTTCCATTCTTTACCATTTGCAAATGAGTTCAATTACATCTCTCAATTTTGGCTTCATCTCTTTACCAAATTCAGCACATTCTTCCAACAGCATCACCATTCCAGTTGCCTATATTGACTAACCTTCCCATCCTTTGACATTAATATCAGTATTATGATATCCCTTCCTTAAAACCTCACACATATTATACACACATTAGTTTGCACTGAAAAAGAAAAGAAAAGTAAAGAAAACGATTAGCCACACAGAATTGTCTATATACTGACTACAGCAGCTGAGCAGGTCAACAATGGTGTTCCATCACAAATATCTAGTGGCATATCAAAAAACTATAACTAAAATATGCATGGTATTATATTTTTGTCTATGGCTTGAAGGCATCGAAAAAAATATTTCAGCTTACCTTTAGAGCCGGTCCTGTGATTGTCAGGGCCTGAGGTGAATTTCATAAATTAGGCCCTCCGACGAAATTGACATAAATGCAAAATTCAACGGTATATCATGCGACTTATTGTTAACTTAAAACTAACATTAAAACAGCCACCAAATACATTATAGAAAAGATTTATATTATAATTTAACAAAATCAACCATGTTTCAAACAATTAGTTAAATAACCAATCATATAAGCCGACCAGACCGCAATTATATAAGCCAACAAGGCTTCAAACATTTCCAATATCTTCAATAACAAGTTAAAGCAAGCCATTGCTTACGTGAAAAGTGGAATTTCAATGAAAATTGTGAAATTACGCCTTTGACAATTCCATCGTCACAGCTCAGAAGCCTGAAATAAAAATTTAAATAAAATCAAAGATTTTAATCATAGAGTGACGGAAATTGTTCCAAGCGTGGAAGTACAAACTAAGAAATCAGCATAATTGACTAAAGATTTATACACTGCTTTAACTTACACATTATCAAATTTAAGTCATTATGATACTTTAACTTACATATTATCAAATTTAAGTAAAATTAAATTTAGGGCATTGTCTCATTGTAAGAAGTTATCTAAATAAATTGATTCAATTCCTTCAATTAATACCGTAATAGATCTACATTTGATTTGACAATCATACATTTATAGAAGAAATTCATAAATGTGTCTTAACATGCTTAATGCCTTAGGTAAAACGATGGATAAAATATGGTTTGAAGTGAAGTAACAGATCATGGTGTCCAAGTGGTAAATGGTAATCATGCCAAAATACAGACAATTAGATGAATTATATACAATCCTGCCTAATTCGCTAGTTTCTCAGAAGAGAAGACAGTGCACTTTTATTAGTTTATATTTGAGTATTTGACATTTTGACCCTTCATTTTCCTTCCCAGACAGAATCTTGATTTTCGTGTACCATAGGAACCAAATGAAATCACCACTAAAAACCTAAAATCTATGAAATTATACAAATCTAACAATCACATATATATAATAAAGACAACCCTGTTGATAAAATTTATCAAATCAATGGAAAAAGTTTAGAACCGAATCGAAAAATCAAGAGAACTAGAGTTACTACTTACTAATACTAGACAAGGAGTTGCTGCCTTATTGGGGCGGCGGAGCCTGTAGGCAAACGATGGCGTACGGGTGGAGGTGGACTAGCGGTGGCGGAGTGAGTATGAGTTGAGTGACTAGAGTCGCAGAGACGAGATGAGGCGATGATTACGAACACTGAGCAAGCCTTGGGATTGAATAATTTCAATCCACATTTGGGAATTTTGGGATTGAATTTTGGGTAAATGGATTGAATTGGATATATAAATGGATTGTGGGTTGTTGTTTGAAATTGGGTCTAGGTGGTCCACTTCTCTTCTAGGCTTGTTTTGAAAAAATAAAAAAATAATAATAAAAATAAATTAATTTCTGGGCAAAATTAGGCCCCTTACAGTCTTGGGCCTGAGGTGGAGGCCTCATTGCCTCTCCTCAGGATCGGGCCTGCTTACCTTCTCAATTACAACTTCGCAACAAAATTGCATATCAAGCCCTTGTTTTCTAGAGATTTTTTTAGAATAGATTTTGTGAAAATTGATTTTTTTGAAAGAATGTGTGGTTAAAAAGTAAATAAAGATATGAATTCAAGCGTAAAATTATTTTATTGAGAGAATCTATAGTTGATGTTGGAAATTAAACTTGATTCATGAATGATGAAAAAAATTAAATTTTATACATGAATTAATTTATTTAATATTCATGCATTTATTTAAATCATGTATCCAAATGGTTCTTTTTATCCTACTATTCATAGTATGTAGGAAAAGTCATTAATTAGTCTATTAATTTCGTACAATGTATTTGGGATCCTTTGTACCTACAAAAAGCCTTGTGCTTGAGACATTTTATTGAGCGAAGCCATAAAATACAAATATTTTTGAGAATTCTCTGAATTTTTCTCTCTAGTCTTTCATCCCATAATTTTTTATTTCCAACAAAGTGGTATCAGAGCCATTTCAAAGATGAATATTTCATTTCCTTTTGTTGTTCCCAAACTAACAAATGAAAATTATGAACATCGGAGCATACGCATAAAGGCATTGCTCGGCTCACAAGAGGCATGGGAAGTTGTAGAGAAAGGTTATGATGAACCAGAGAATGAAGGAGCTTTAAGTCAAGCTCAAAGGAATGCCTTGCAAAAGTACTGTAAGTTAGATCAACACGCTCTCTCTATTATTCACATGGGGTTAAATGAAGCCATGTTTGAAAAAGTTGCATCTTAACAAAAGCTAAGGAAGCTTGGGAGATTCTTGAGACCAATTTCAAGAGAATTGAAAAATTGACGAAGGTTCGCCTTCAAATCCTTTGTGGAGAGTTCAAATCTCTGCACATGAAAGAGTCTAAATTTGTCTTTGACTATTTCACTAGAATGTCCTCCATTGTCAATCATATAAAGTAGTACGGGGAGAATATCGAAGAAAGTCGTGTTATCTAGAAAATTCTTAGATCGCTTGACTTAAAACTTGAGTTTGTAAGTATTGCCATTGAAGAGTCTAATGACTTGGATACCATGACCATTGATCAACTCATGGAGTCCTTGCAAGCATATGAACAAAGATTAAAGAAGAAAGGAGAATCGGTAGCTCAAGTTCTCCAAACGAATGTCTCCTTGGGAGGTCAACAGAAAGAGCAAGGACGATCTCAAGGAAAAAGTCAAATTCATGGTCGAGGTCATGGTCGTGGTCGTGCAGAAAATTATGATCGTGGTAATGAAAGAAATGATCAATCGAGAGGATGAGGGCATTGGAACTATGGCTTCAAGAGAGGTGGCGGAAGAACATATGACAAGTCCAATGTTCAATGTTACACTTGTCATAAATATAGTCACTGTGCTTCGGAATGTAGGAGTGACACCACCAATAATGAAGAAAGGGTGAATTATGTTGAAGCAAAGGAAGATGAAGAACTGTTGTTGTTGTTGGCAACCAAAGAAGAAAAGAATAAACAATCGTGGTACCTTGACAGCGGTGCCGCTAATCACATGAGTGTCAACAAGGAGTTATTCTCAACAATAAATGAGTCGGTAAAAGGCAACATTAATTTTGGAGATGAAACTAAAGTTCCAATAAAAGGCAAAGGTGATGTTCTTATTCGTGCTAAAAATGGAAGTCATATTTTGATATCTCAAGTTTATTATGTAGCCACTTTGAAGTCTAATATTTTGACTTTGGGACAATTACTTAAGAATGGCAATGACATTCACTTGAAGAATCATTGCCATACTTTGAGAGATGTTTCTCATGATTGCAAAGGTGCCAATGGAGAAAAATAGAATGTTTTTATTCAATGTTAATGTTGACCATCCAAGGTGTCCAAAAGCTTGTGTTGAAGACAATTCTTGGCTTTGGCACTTAAGATTTGGTCATTTGAATTTTGGTGGCTTGAAGACCTTGACGAATAAAGAAATGGTGAATAGGATGCCAAAAACTAATCATCCCAATCAACTTTATGAAGGATGCCTCGTTGGCAAGCAACCTAGAAGAAGGTTTCCAAAGGAATCCACCTCAAGAGCAACAAAGCCACTCCAACTTGTTCATGCGGATGTGTGTGGGCCAATCAAACTACCCTCTCATGGTAAAGCAAATTATTTCTTACTATTTATTGATGATTTTTCTCTCAAGGCCTAGGTTTATTTTTTGAACAAAAGATGAAGTTTTTTAAGCATTCAAAAAATTCAAAGCCCTTGTTGAAAATGAGAGTGGGATCTCAATCAAAGCATTAAGGACGGATCGAGGGTGTGAATTTACTTCCAAGGAGTTTAACAATTTTTGTGATACCAATAGAATCCGGCATTTCTTTACAGTTCCAAGATCACTGCAACAAAATGGCGCGGAGCGAAAGAATAGAACCATCCTCAACATGGTTCGTAGTATGCTCAAGAGCAACAGTATGGAGAAGGAGTTTTAGGCCGAGGCTGTTGCATGTGCTCTGTATTTGTCTAATCTTTCCCCGTCGAGGAGTGTTCAAGACATGACTTCACAAGAAACTTGGAGTGGTAAGAAACCTAGTGTTTCTCATTTACGTGTTTTTGGTTGTATTGCCTATATTCATGTGCTAGATGAGAGGAGATTAAAACTTGATGAGAAAAGTGAGAAGTTTGTTATCATCGGTTCTGATGAAAACTCTAAAGGCTACAAGTTTTACAATTCTTGCAATGGAAAGATTGTTGATAGGAATGTAAAATGTTATATTTTTCATTCCTTTACCTTATGCTTTTATGATTAATTAACATCTAAATGTACTAAGTACCCTTATATTTTAATTTAAGTTACAAATGGATAATGATGGCATAAATTAGAAGAAAAGAGAGAAAAATGACTACAGTGAAAGAAATCAAAAGTTGAAGGACTAAAATGCAATTATTCAAAAGTTGAACCGAAAGGCGAAATGAATGAGTGAAAGATTTGAAGGTCAATTGATGGAAGACTCAAAGTGTTGGAAGAAGAAAAAGAAGCCAAGAAAAGAGAAGATAAAAGTTCAGGGATCAAAGTGCAACAACTGAAATTATTTTATATTGCACGCGCGCACGGGCTTAAAGTGGTGAGCGCACAAGACCTCATTCTTGCATACCAATAACAAAACAACAAAGTGACGTGTACAATGAAATATATGGCGTGCGAGCATGACCTAAAATTTCTATGACGTGTCAGTTTCGTGATTCTGATGAAATTCTATATGGAAACAATATTTTTTGACATCATATATATACCTAAAGATGCCAAAACGAAGGGAACCTCCTTTTTTACCTAAAAATCTTATATTCTACGTATATTTGGAGGCGAAGAATGGACCATAAACTTTTTTCTCTTCTTGCTTAAGTATTATTGATGTATTGCTAAACTTCATCTCTTAGTTGAAGGATATTGAAGCCTAGGAACGATTCAAACAGTGGGATCTAAATAAACTTCATTGTTTTCATTCATATATTATGTATTGAGTATTCTTCTATGCATAATTTTATGGTTGTTATATTTGAATTCGAAGAGGCCTATTAGATATTCATGTATCACAATCTATTGCTTGTTTAAAGAACAAATACGTAATTGTTTGATATCTTTGACATTATGAAGCAACTAGAATTTGATTAATCGCTGCTTTAGAGATTATTAAATTCAAGGAAGAATTTTTTACTAGATTAAACATAACAGCTTGTGATTGTGTTGTTTAGTTTTATCGATTTCTCTAGTGTCCAATGCTATTATTGAATTAAATCTTAAAATGCTTGTCTTGGGGTTGTTTGATAATAAGGGTTGATTGGATCTCTTGCTTTCCGATTAATTACAATTAAGGAGAAATAGGAAAAATAAATTCCAGCGATGAATGCAAAAATATGAATTGATAATCATTCATTGATCCATGATCAATTTGAAATTCCTACGGTGGATATTGACGTAGACCAAGGTTCGTTCTATTGATTTAATCCAGTTTATTAAATTGTATTGCTTTTAGTTAGAGCTGATTTCATCACAAACAAAACCCTTGTTATTGTTAACATTGCATCAAATTAGACTAATCACTCTTTGTGGGAATGGTCCTTACTTTCACTATTAAATACGTTATTTGAAAGTGTAGTTTTTATTATTTTTGAGTGCTTGGGACAGCACGCAAAATTTTGGCATCATTGCTGGGGAGTGAATTAGTTCATTTTTGTTCTTTTTCTTTGTTTCATTAGTTTTTGTTTAAAAAAATTGTTTATTTTATTATTTTGCTTAGTTTAGTTTAGGTTAGTTTTTTCTTTTTTTTTTCTTTTTTGCTTCCTTGATTGTTTATGCTCATAACTCGATCCTCTAACCAATGTGATTTGCAGTACGATCCAAAAATAGAAAGAACTTTGCGTAGGTTGAGGATTGGCATGGCTAGGAATCAAACCTTGAAAGAGCTTGCAGTTCCGGATTTGCATCAACAACCCATATGCATAACTTTCCCTAATTTAGATGCTAATACTACTTTTGAATTAAAATCCGGAATAATACATCTATTGCCCACCTTTCATGGTCTTGCAGGTGAAGATCCCTATAAACATTTGAAGGAATTCCACGTGGTTTTCACAGGCATGAAACCTACGAGGGTAACTGAAGAGCAAATTAAACTGAGAGTCTTTTCCGTTTTCTATGAAGGATTCAGCTAAGGACTGGATCTACTATCTACCATCTGGAAGTGTCTCAACATGGGAGGAAATGAAGAAGATGTTCTTAGAAAAATATTTTCCAGCTTCAAGGGCAGCAAATATTAGAAAAGAAATTTGTGAAGTGAGGCAGGACAACAGAAAATCTCTACACGAATATTGGAAGCGTTTCAAGAAACTGTGTGCAAGTTGCCTCCATCATCAAATCAATAAACAGCCTCTCATCCAATATTTCTATGAAGGCCTTCTACCCACGAAACGAAGTATGGTTGATGTTGCAAGTGGAGGAGTGTTGGTGGATAAAACTCCTGAGGGTGTGAGGAATTTGATTGCAAACATGGCAGCCAACTCTCAACAATTTTGCACTAGACTCAACGCTCCTTCTAGACATGCTAATGAGGTAAATGTTTCATCTCTTGAACAACAACTTGCAAGTCTAACTTCTCTTGTTCGTCAAATGGCTGTAGGTAATATGCAAACGGCGAAGGCATGTGGAATTTGCTCGGTGGTAGGACATGCAACTAACATGTGCCCAACTCTCCAAGAAGATAAACAAGTTAATGCAGTAGACAACTTTCTTCGACAACCACAAAGGAATTATAATCCTTACTCAAACACCTACAATCCAGGATAGAGGGATCATCCTAATCTTAGCTATGAAAATCAACAAGTGAATCAACCTCATTTTCAGCAATACAAGCAGCCATATACTTCTAGACAAAAATAGGACCAAACTTCAAGTTCAGGTATGCTTTTAGAAAATATTGTTAGTCTCTTGCTATTAACACTTTGCAATTCCAATAGGAAACAATGGCAAGTATTAAAAGCTTGAAAAATCAAAAGGGTCAAATGGCAACCACAATCAATAGGCTGGAAGCATAAGGTTCGAGAAATTACCCTCTCAAACAATGGTCAATCCAAGGAAAAATGTAAGTGCAATCTTGTTGAGGAGTGGTAAGGAAGTTGAAATTCCAAGGGCAACCCCTGTATCATTGGAGTACGAAAAGGAGAAAGATGTCATTGAAGAGAAGAGTGTTCCCAATGATAATGGTGTACCTTAGCGTAAGTTTCCACCTCTTTCTAATTATAAATCGGTACCCCCTTTCCCTCTGGCTTTAGTAGGATATAGGAAAGATAAATGAGGTCATGAGCTTTATGATACTTTTGGTAGATGCGAGATAAATATTCCACTTATAGATGCTATTAAACAAATACCTCGTTATGCTAAATTTTTGAAACATTTGTGCAGGAGTAAGAGGAAACAAAAACTCAAGGATGTGAAAAGATAAACGTTAGGGAGAATGCCTTTGCAATTATTCAAAGAAAAATCCCCATGAAGTACACAGACCCAGGTATGTTTACTATCCCTTGTATGATAGGCGACACTAACTTTGAAAAAGCCATGATAGATTCAGGAGCTTCTATTAATGTCATGCCATATTCTATATACGCTTATTTGAAACTTGGACCTTTAAATGATATTGGTGTTGTGATCCAACTAGCTGATAAATCTAATGCCTATCCTAAGGGTTTAGTTGAGGATATTCTTGTGAAAGTTAATGATTTGATTTTTCCCATTGATTTTTATGTGCTTGATATGGGTAATCAAACTATCCCCATTTTGCTTGGAAGACCATTCTTAAGGTCATCCAAAACTAAGATAGATGTTCATGATGGCACACTTACTATGGAATTTGATGATAAAATTGCTAAATTCAATATTTACGATTCCATAAAATGCCCTAATGATGACAATCATATTTACTCTATTAAAGTGATTGATCATTTAGAACATAAAATTTTAGAACCTAATGAAAACAATGCAGTGAAAGTTGCCATTGATAAGCATATTGAGGAGGTAGATCAGGAGTTACCCCCGAATACTGCCTTATAGGAAACCATTGCAGCATTGAATGCTTCTCCAAAGTCAGGTAAAAGTTTGCATAGTGTTCTGTTATTTTCTAGCAAGAGACATTTCTATGTAGGTTTCCAAATGGTGGAGGTGAGAACATGGGGCCTTGGAAATCCAATTGATGTCGGTTGAAGAAGGAAGAATAAGTCTAGCTAAAGACAATAAACAAAGGCCCTGCTTGGGAGGCAACCCAAGGGGAGTTCGTTCCCTTATCTTTTTATTTTCATCTTTTTACATTCTTATGTTTGGTTAATACTATCCTTTTCTTTGCATTTTACCTTACATTGGGGACAATGTAAGTTTTAAGTGTGGGGGAGGGAATTTAGGTTGAGTCTAAAATTTTCAGTTCGTATTTTTGTGTTTATTTTTTATTTTTTTGATAAAACTTCGACATAAGAGGGAGAAAACAAAGTGGTTTTGAACGATTTTAGTTATGTATGCTATTTACTAGATTTAATTAAGCTTCTGAAGAATTTATAACATGATTGAACAAGTAATCTCCCAACTTAGAGTTAATTAGTGTGGTTATTTTCTTTGAAGATGGTAGTAACTAGATTTTATAGACAAAAAATCGGTGAAATTTTGAGCTTTTAGACTAACACATCCATATCAGTCTCACTATTTTTCTTTCATGAGTAATATTCTTCCATGGACTTATTTCTCTAGAACTTGCCTTGATTCTCTTCAAGATCCATTGATACATGCATGCATGAACATGATTTAAGCCATTTTCATTGCATAAATTAGTCACCTTGGCGAAATAGCCTACCTAGCAACTAATTTTACCTTTTGTTAAGCCCCTTTGAGCCTTATAGCCTTTTTCTTTTGTAAACCCACGTTACAAGCTTTAAATCCAAAAAAATAATATCTTTACCCAAGCCATAGAGCTAGTGAGGTATTGTTCTTCATTTTGATACATGGGAGTGCGAAAGAAATAAGTGTGGGGGTGTCTAAAATTTTAGTAGGATTATGATGGTGGAATGGGACATGTTCTCAATTACAATTCATAAGTTCCAATAGTAGTGCAATATTTTGAGTTAAAAAATAAAAAAATAAAAAAAGGATGAAAAAGATGAAAGAGAAAAAAGTGATGGAAGAAATAGTTTTCAACGTTACACAATTATTTTATATTCATGATTCTTCCTAATATATTACAAAAAGAGATTGGGTTGTGTGAAATAGGTGCAAAGAAGTTGTGAGTGGAGAGATTGATCTTATACTTTTTATGTATACGTTTGAGCTGAGTTAATTCATCTTTACTCCACTAGTTCAATGGCTATTGAGTCACTTACCCAAATATTTCCCACCTGGACCCTAAGCCATGTTACAATCCATAGAAAAGACCTTATGATTTGTGTAATGCATGTGATCTAATTGGTGGAGAATGAGAAGATATACAAGCATATGGTAGATCATGTCCATTGGAATGAACTTGAGTGAAACATTTCCCATTAAACACATGAGAGTTGAATGCTTATATTCTATGAGGGTTTACAAGTTTGGTCCACTCCATCTTCATATGAAAGCACTTGCTAGTTGATTATGAGCTGTGTGAGCATGCTTGTTCATGATGTGTTATGTGTTTTAAAGAGTTTGATTGTTCTATGTTGATTGCATTACAATTTTGATATTTTTGGGAAAAATAAAATTTGAGTTTACTTGAGGACAAACAAAAGCTAAGTGTGGGAGAATTTGATAGGAATGTAAAATGTCATATTTTTCAATCCTTTACCTTATGCTTTTGTGATTAATTAACGTCTAAATGTACTGAGTATCCTCATATTTTGATTTAGGTTGCAAAAGGATAATGATGACATAAATTAGAAGAAAAGAGCGAAAAATGACTAAAGTGGAAGGAATCAAAAGTTGAAGGACTAAAATGTAATTATCCAAAAGTTGAACCGGAAGGCGAAACAAATGAGTGAAAGATTTGAAGATCAATTGTTGGAAGACTCAAAATGTTGGAAGAAGGAAAAGAAGGAAAAGAAGCCAAGAAAAGAGAACATGAAAGTTCAGGGATCAAGTGTAACAATTGAAATTATTTTATACTGCGCACGCACGGGACCTCATTCTTGCATACCAAGAACAAAACAATAGAGTGGCGCATGCAATGAAATATATGGTGCACGAGCACGGGCTAAAATTTCTGTGGCAGGACAGTTTCCTTATTCTGATAAAATTTTACATGGAAACAATATTTTTTGACATCATATATATACCTGAAGATGCCAGGGCGAAGGGAACCTCCTTTTTGACCTAAAAATATTATATTCTACGTATATTTGGAGGCGAAGGACGGACCTAAACTTTTCTCTCTTTTTGGTTAAGGATTATTAATGTATTGCTAAACTTCATCTCTTGGTCGAAGGATATTGAAGCCTAGGAACAATTCTAACTGTGAGATCCAAATAAATTTCATTGTTTTCATTCATATTTTATGTATTGAGTATTCTTTTATACATAATTTTATGGTTGTTATATTTGAATTCTAAGAGGCCTATTAGATATCCATGTATCACAATCTATTGCTTGTTTAAAGATCAAATACGTAATTGTTTGATATCTTTGACATTATGAAGCAACTAGAATTTGATTAATCACTGCTTTAGAGATTATTAAATTCTAGATAAAGGATATTTGACCAGATTAAACATAAACGCTTGTGATTGTGTTGTTTAGTTTCATCGATTTCTCTAGTTTCCAATGCTATTATTGAATTAAATCTTAAAGTGCTTGTCGAATTAAATCTTAAAGTGCTTGTCTTGGGGTTGTTTGATATTAAGGGTTGATTGGATCGCTTGTTTTCTGGTTAATTACAATTAAGGAGAAATAGGGAAAATAAATTACAGCGATGAATGCAAAAATATGAATTGATAATCATTCATAGATCCATGATCAGTTTGAAATTCCTACGATAGATATTGACTTAGGCCAAGGTTCATTCTATTGATATGATCCAATTTGTTAAATTGCATTGCTTTTAATTTGAATTGATTTCATCACAAACAAAACCCCCGTTATTGTTAACATTATATAAAATTAGACTAATCACTCTTCGTGGGAACGATCCTTACTTCCACTACTATATACATTTTTTGGAAGTGTATGTTTTATTATTTTTGGATGCCTGTGACAGCATGCCAATTGTGATTAATATAGGATGCGAAATTCGACGAAGGAAGTTCGTGGGATCGGAATGTTCCGAAAAATGAAGAATATGTGATTTTTCCTTTCCAGGAAGGAGACTCTAGCGAAAATGCAAGTGAAGATGCCACTCCACCGTATTCTCCTGCTTCTCAATCCCCTCATGATATTCCTTCCAAAAGATCGATTTGTATTAGAAATCTTGCAGAGATTTATGAAGAAACTAAAATTGTTGATAATCCATCTTTGTTTTGTCTCTTCGTTGACACCGAGCCATTGAACTTTGAAGAGGCAATGGAAGACAAGAAATGGAGGCATGAAATGGATGAGGATATCCGAGCAGTAAAAAAGAAAAATACATGGGAGCTAGCCTCTCTTCCAGAAGGGTAAAAAGCAATTGGCATGAAATAGGTATACAAAGTAAAGAAAACTACTCGAGGAGAAGTGGAGAAACACAAGGCAAGACTTACCGCCAAAGGCTATAGCCAAAAGAATGGCATTGACTATGATGAGGTCTTTGCCCCCGTTGCTCGCTTGGAAACCATTCGATTAATCATTTCCTTGGTAGCTCAAAATAAGTGGAAAATTTATCAAATGGATGTCAAGTCTGCTTTCTTGAATGGATACATTGAAGAAGAAGTGTACGTTCAACAACCATTGGGTTATGCTGTCAAGGAACATGAAGATAAAGTTTTGAAGTTGAAAAAGACATTGTATGGCTTGAAGCAAGCACCTAGAGCATGGTATAGCCGAATTGACAAGTAATTTCAAGATCATGGATTCATCAAATGTCCACATGAGTATGCTCTTTATGTTAAAAAGGATGCATTTGGAGGATTTACGATTGTGTACTTGTACATTGATGACTTGATCTTTACCGACAACAATGAAAACATGTTTGATGAATTTAAGAGAATGATGGCTAAAGAATTTGAGATGACTAACATTGGACTCATGTCATACTATCTTGGAATTGAGGTAAAACAAAATGGAGATGACATTTTTATTTTTCAAGAATCTTATGCAAAGAAAGTTCTTGAAAGATTCAAAATGCAAAATTGCAGTCCAGTGAGTACTCCCATAGGGTGGAACAAAGATGTCAAAATATGATGAGAACATGAAAGTGGATCCATCTCTCTATAGATAGCTTGTTGGAAGTTTGAGATATTTGACTTGTATAAGACCCGATATTCTTTATGGTGTTGGTCTTGTTAGCCGTTATCTGGTGGCATCAACTTTAACTCACTTGGAGATTGTTGAAAGGATACTTCGCTACATTAAAGGTACCCTTGATTATGGCTTAGCTTATTCTTCTTCTACAAATTTTAAGCTTCATGGTTAGAGTAATAGTGATTGGGGTAGTGTTATTAATGATTGAAAAAGCACCATTGGATTTTTGTTTTTCATGGGTAACGCTGCTTTCACTTGGTGTTCAAAGAAGCAGCCCATTGTGACCCTTTCTACTTGTGAAGCTGAATATGTTTCCGCTGCATCGTGTGTTTGTCATGCCATTTGGCTACGAAAATTATTGGAGATGCTTCATTTGCCTCAAAATGAAGCTATACCAATTTATGTTGATAACAAGTCAGCTATCGCTTTGGATAAAAATCCTTTGTTCCATGATCGAAGCAAGCATATAGATTCGAGATTTCACTTCATTAAAAAGTGTATTAAGAACAAAGAAATTGAGCTTGCTTATGTGAAGACCAATGATCAAGTAGCAGACATTTTCACCAAACCATTGAAGAATGATGATTTTGCAAGATTGCGTACTTGGATTGGAGTTATCAAGAGGGAATCAAGTTTAAGAAGGGGTGTTGGAAATTAAACTTGATTCATGAATGATGAAAAAAAATTAAATTTGATACATGAATTAGTTTATTTAATATTCATGCATTTATTTAAATCATGTATCCAAATGGTTCTTTCTATCCTATTATTCACAGTATGTAGGAAAAGTCATTAATTAGTCTATTAATTTCATACAATGTATTTGGGATCCTTTGTACCTATAAAAGGCCTTGTGCTCGAGACATTTTATCGACCCAAGCCATAGAATACAAATATTTTTGAGAATTCTCTGAATTTTTCTCTCTAGTCTTTCATCTCATAATTTTTTATTTCCAACAGATGAGTCTATTAGTTCAATTCCTCTCTCTTCTTTTTTACTAATGCCCTCAAGTATTTGAATTTCCATCGAACACTTGGTGGACCTTTATCAGGCATTATATTTCAATGCTTGTGAAGCTTTCTCAACCAGAAACTTGTTTCTCTCCCTTACCCTCATTCATTGACACTCTTAATTTCATAAAATGACTTTATCTATAAACTTGATTAAAACTACATTTATAAGCGCATGGGCAATATAAAATCATACATAATGAGGTAAAAAATGGTTCTAAAGCCACAAATATAGGATGGTTTTACAGAATGCCGGGATTATTAAAATTATATTATCAAAATGAGTTTCACTAATATTGGCTCTCAATGCTATTCCAGCAATGAATAAATGAGCTAACTAAACATCTATTTTTCTTAATGCTAATATGAAATGTATACATCAAGATAATGCTCAATTGTAAGTAATATGATATTACATGCTCAATTAAAAGATTGATCTCTGTTCACCTCCTGAGCAAAAGAGAAAGAAGATGCCAAAGAAGTCTCTCAAAATATCTATTACACAAAGTAGACACAGAATAGAGAGAGACACACACACACACAAACACTTGTTTCTATACCTTTTTCATTGGTGTGAGTGATATGAACAACGAATAGTAGAGACCTTGAAGAGGGAGTGAGATTACTAGTATTGGGAAAGTAAATTAGATTTTTATTTTGAAATTTAAATTTAAATGTTTTAAAAATAAACTATATGGGCAGGGGGCGGGACACCCTCTACCCATCCCCCCAACCCTTCCCCCCGAAAATCTAACTTTGAACTCGACCAGTCAACAAGATGAGGAACGAAATTTTTATCTTTTTGTATCAAAGGCCTACAGGTTTTGGGTGGATCGAGATTTTTGCCATCCCTAATGGAGTCAACCATGATAAACTATAATGAGAACCAATTAAATGAAATGAAAGGATAACATTTGATGGAAATAGATAATTTGAAACTCACTTTTTGATGCTATTTATCTTAATTTAAAAGATAAAAAAAATTTAATGAAATTTTTTTTGCATCAATTAATCGTTTTGACAAGAAAAATGTACACTTTATATCTGTTCGTATATTCTAAATACACAAAATAATAGTTAATAAAAAAAAATGTATCATCATAACGAATGGGTCAACTCGTGGGTTTTTTTAAATGATGCATGCCTAGTCTTTTCCTATTTAAACCTCTCATTCACATTCACATGCACATGCTACCACTCACCATTATTTTCCCATCCAAATAATACATACATATGCACGCATGTAGCCAAGGTGGAAACTGTAGAGGAATCAAGCAATTTTATTATGGGTTCCATATGGTACAATATGATTATGATTATGTTAAGAGGACGCCGCACAAGAGAATTCTTACCACCTATGCTCGGTATAATTCTTTTGTCTCCATTATGTTGATTATGATTATTATGTTCCTTTAAGTTATACACGATAATAATTCATGGCACACTTATTGAGATTTTATAAATCTCACTCAATGGGTTAGGATTAATAAATTATTTTGTGTTTGAAACACAACTTTAAATTTCTAATTTAGATGTTATGTTTGAAATATTTTCTTTATTTATTTCTTCACAATTAGATGATAAAATCACAATTTATTTACTTATTGAACAAAAAAATTATTTCGTGTCCTTATCTAAGTTCTTATGAAAGAATTTGAGTTTTTATTTAGTGATACTAAAATAGTTAAGGATTCAGGCCGTCACAGTTAGTATCAGAGCTAAGAGTTATTAAATCGGTCCTGTAGACTTAACAAATATTTTCAACATTTCAAGCTTTATGAATTTTCTGTTAAAAAAAATTTACTGAAGCTATTACATTTTTTTCATTTCCAAATTTCCTTGAAATTTGTGAAATGAGCAAGAATCTCTCCCTCATTCCTCTCATAAATACAACATTCTATATAAACATGCATTCACACTACACATTACCCTATATTTGGTCGATCAAGAATATGACAAAAAGCATATATCAAGAATTATCTATACAAGGGTTTGGCCAAGCATTCAACCCTTCTTTAAAGCAAAAACATGTGGGACTTTGTCTTTATACTAAGTTTGCTACAAGGTCCTAGAAGCTGGATTAACCCTCAAATGAGCCCCAAAATTTTCAATTTTGATAATTAATCCCGAAAATTCGGGTACGAGTATTATATGTTGTTCATGAATGGGACAGATCAAAATCTAAGAATAGCGATAAAATTTGCAATTACTACAAGAAAATGGCACATCAAATCTGATTGCTATAAATTGGAGAACTTTTAGTGGTGAAGGTGGAGTTATGACGATTAGCAAAGGTGTCAAGTTACGATGAAGAGACAAAAAAGGTCTGAGCAATTGTATGGCTTGTAGATAATTACAGTTGCTGCATCTATCACTAGTAAATTGAAGAAAATATATATTAGACCTCCACAGAGGTTCAATGAGACTGATTTGGTTGCTTATGATTTGATAAGAGTCAAAAGTATTGAATCTAGCAAAGAACCTTCTACTTATTCAAAGGGAGCAAGTTGTGATTTTATTACTTGTGAGCAAAGTTGGTATAGACGATCTTGTTGATATGATGATGAAGTCACTTCCTATATCTAAGTTTGATCATTGCTTGAATTTGATTGATATTTATGTTGAGTTTGCCATAGGGACTTTTGTAGAAGAGGTGGAGAGTTTTGTTGGAGAATTTTTGTTGAAGAGTTATTATTTTAGTTTTTTGTATTGGAATTTGTCTTAAAGTCAAAATTTTTAATAAGAGTGAAGTTCTATTTCTTGCAATGGAATTTGTGTGAAAGTGAAAATTGTTAGAGTTTGGGTATGACCCGAATTCTATTGGGAATTGATAGTATGCCTTGAAGAAGTTAAGGATAGACAAGGAGTCTTATTTGCATGGAGATCGCTCGTTGGCTGCTATCAACCATTTGAGAGCACCTTTACCACTCGCTGAACATGAGGCCACCGCTCAAGTTGTGGTGTTATCCTGTGCAATTAGGGTTTGCAATTTTATAATTTTTCTCTCTTATTCCAACTCAAACTCTCCATTATTTGTAGGTATATTATATTAGGACCCCATCTTATATTAGTCTCTTCTCAGTATTATACGCATGAGTGAACTTCTTGCAAAAAAATCATCCAAACAATCCTATGCAATTTGTAATCTTCCATAATTGATGTTATTGAATTCTCTTCCTCTGTCCGTAATTTTGTTTAAAATAAAAATAAAAAATGGATTTTTACGTAAATCTTGTGTTATTATTCTTATATTTTCATATTGCATATTCCTGCTTTATTTCTAACAGCATGTTTGTTAAACTTCATCGCCTAAAGACTTATATAAAGTTGGGTGCAGAGTTTACTCCATTAGTTGGACAAAGTATATTATATTAGGACAAAGTAGACAAAAATCATTTTATGAAAATGCTACTTTTAGAACTATTGAGTGTTATGCAAATAATAAGACCTTTACAAATTGAATGAATAGATTATTGAGAAACTTATGAGCCCAATTTGTCTATATACAGTTAAATTAAAATCTTTATTGATGTCTAAACTAAAATAAGACAGGAAATTTAGTGATGAGTTTGGAATATAAAAAAGTGACTAGAACGAAATTTCTTTCAAAGTCGAGTGACTTCTAGTGTCTTAGTGCCATGGCATTAAATTTTATGATAGAAACGTCACTCCTCACTAAATTATTACCAAATCAAAATTTTATCCAAGGTTTATGATAAAAAAGTTATTAAAATTGATTTTGTTCATAGTCGGTGATTGTGTTCTCTACACATATTCTATGTGTTGGACATTAAATAAATCAACTAAAGACACGCTACTCTCTCTCTCTCTCTCTCTCTCTCTCTCTCTCTCTCTCTCTCTCTCTCTCTCTCTCTCTAAGACTTAGCATGTTTTTATTTTGAAGAGAATATGATTTTAAAAAAAAAATTAATGTAAAAAATAGTTTAATCTAGTTGTTCTCCTCTTGATTAAATTGGCTTTTGAGAATAATAAGAAATATAAGAGAAACTCAGATTGTATGTTGGAAAGAAAAGAAAAAAAACATATTTTTGGTTGAAACGACAATCAATCACAATAGGAAAGAAGTCGGGATTATTTTTTTAATTCTTGTATTCTTTACAAGAAGCCTTATTTGTGTGTTAGTGAAACAGCCATTCATTCCAAAATTTAAAATCGAGACTTATTTAAAGATGAATGATTAAAGTTTGGGAGCTTAGTGTCAATGGATCCTCCACATGCCTATAAAGAAGGATGAGTCCATCCTCCACAAGCATGGCACAGTGGTAAAGAATGAGGGTTCCATGTAGAGCATCAAAGGTTTAAATCATAGCGACAGTTAAAAGGCAACATTTATATTGGAAGGCCGAGGTTCCGTTGAAACAAAGTCATGTTGCGCTCTATCAACCCTCCGAGTGTCCTGTCCACACATCATAAATGGGGGTCTACAAGGAGAAGAATTGCTTCCCCAAATATCACGTCCAAGTGTGTATAACTATGATTGCATCCGACTTACTGGGTTGATGAACAAGAGGAGAAGGCCGCTCCTAGAGATTAGTTGGGCGAAAATTGAACACATGAATCATAAAAAAATAATAATAATAATAAATAAATAAATAAATAATGGAGGAGGATGAGTCCAATGTTGGCATTGTGAAAGATTCTTCAATAGTATACTTTTCTTGACTTAAATTTTGGTATTTTCAAAACGACCCATACATTGTTTATGTTGCTTCCATTAGCCAACATCATACAAATACTAGCTAGTTTTCAATCTAAACTTCTTGTTTCAAGTTGAAATTTATTATTCATTATGAGTTAAACTTCCATATTTTTGAAGCATGATAATAATCCATTCAGTCGTGTGATCATACTCTATTATATTTAGGCATATTGGCTTGTAGAGGCGGATTTGGGGATGGCCAGCCCATTTCAAAATTTCCCCTTATCTAATTTTAAATCCAATCTTGGCTCCATCCCCATTGGATTGCAATGGTTCCAAACAAGTTAAAGGGTAGCAATTAATATATTTCTTGTAGTACTTGGGATCGTTATCATAGTATTACATTGTTTTCATGTATTTTATGACAACAAATTTTCTAGTGTATAAGTTAAAGTGTAACAGTTAACACATTCTATTGAAAGAAAAAATAAATTCTTAATGCAAATATTCTCTTTATGAATTTTTAAGTATTGTAGTGTTGTCATTATTATTCAGGAAAATGAACGTGTCGATCCAAGTGTTTTAATTTATTTGTTGCTGTTAGACCCAACTCATAATTTCAAAAAATCTATTAGCAGTAGGGATAAACTTTTTCCTTCTTAAAGGTTGTAGATCAAACTACCACAAGCACCATAGATTGGGAATGAATACTACAATTTTCCCTATTTTGGCAAGTCCATGCATATTACATTCTTAACAACACTAGTCGCTGTCACGTGCGTTGCACGAATTTTGTATATATCATATTTTTATTAGCGTATGAATTTTAGTTTTTTGGAAAGTTTTTGAAGTAATATCTAAAAATATTTTCATGATATAAGAAAATGATTGCAAATTATTTTTACAATTGCAACAGTATTGTGTTATCTAAAAAAATATGCTTGTATATTTCATACTTAAATAAGAAATATACGAAGTTATACAAACTATTTTGCCTGTATTCTTTAATAGTGTTGATATGATTGAATTAAATGTGAATATTATATTTCTAAATTTTGTGTAATACAATATTGAAAAATTGAAGATTGAGCATAAAATTATAAATCGACTTGCATATTCATATGCGTTTTATATTTTGTCCTTTATATATTTTAATATTTATTTTATGCTTATGTTGAAAAAATAAAAATCTGAAATTCTTTTTTCTGACATTCGGTTTGGTAAGTGAATGTATGGTGTTCTGCAATCTCGGTATTTGTTAGTGCAAAAATCAGTATATACGGTAAGCTGCAATACGGTAGGTAGCATATACAGTAAGTTGCCTACAAATACGGTAGACAGCATCTACGGTATTGAAATTTATTGTAATGGACGAAACCGGATTCATTCATACCGTATATGCACTTTATATATCATATATGCAACATACCGTATTAACGTATACCGTATTTGCAGCTTACCATATATGCAGCATACCGTATTTGTATCAGACCGTATTCATAGCATACTATATTTGCATCAAACCGTATTTACAGCACACCGTATTTACAGCATACCGTATTTGCACATATTGTCTTTAGATTTCGTATTTAGCAGATATTGATTTTTGTAATTCAATATAGTTTTCTTTTTTATAATTTTATTTCGGGGAATTTAAAAAAAAAGGTGATTATAAAATTGCTAATTTTTAAATGTGTTTTTTGTTGAAGAAAAAAATAATTTTTTTATGCTATCTGTAAAAAAAAAAAATTATTGTAATTTTATTATCGTAATAAGAAGATTTATTACGATTATTTAAAAAAAAATTCACAACATAATAAATTCATACTTTTAACCCGTTGACTGCAAAAGTCTTTTGTGTATCAATAAAACATTTCCCATTCAAACAATAATGCCAAATTTTTTGGCATCATGCTTTCATTTTCTTAATTTCACAAATTTTACTTTTTTCGTTTTTGTCTTCTTCATTTTTTTAGATTCTTTTGTTGTTAGCAATGATTATTTCTTTGAGATTTTTTTGTATTATATTGAAATTAAACTTATTCTTGTAATTATATTTTTTTTATTAGATTTAATGCATATTTTTAACAAATAAAATAACAAACTAAACAAATATTAGGTTACATGATTAAATTTTAAAAAAAATAAAAAGTCGCTGCATGACCGCACAGATTATATTATAGCATATACAGTAAGTTATATGTTGTAATATGCATATTGCTGTAATATAATAAAAAAAATTTGTACAGCTATAATTTCTCATTATATTATGCTAAACATTGTATTATAACATATACGTATAGTATGTTATATCTTAACTATAACATATAGTATTATAGCATACCGTATTTGCACATATTGTCTTTAGACTAATCACCAACATTTGTTATAAATAAATCCAAGTCCCATGTAATGTAGATTTAATTCATATTAATTTGCAAAATTGTATTTCTAGTATAGACATTGTAGTGGTTTAATTCGCTTTAGAATGACTTCAAAGTTATTTTGCACCAACATAAGAAATTTCAAATGTATAATATGTGACACTGCATAATTATAAATCAACTTGCATATTCATATGCGTTTTATATTTTGTCCTTCATATATTTTAATATTTATTTATGCTTATGTTGAAAAAATAAAAAACTGAAATTTTTTCTGACATTCGGATTGATAAGTGAATATATGGTGTTTTGCACTCTCAGTATTTGTAAGTGCAAAAATCGGTATATACGGTAAGCTGCACATACAGTAGGTAGCATATATGGTAAGTTGCCTACAAATACGGTAGGCTGCGTATATGGTAAGCTACAAATACGATAGACAGTATATATGGTATTGAAATTTATTGTAGTGGGCGAAACCGGATTCATTCATACCGTATATGCATTATATATACCGTATATGCAACATATCGTATTTACAGCTTACCGTATATGCAGAATACTGTATTTGCATCATATCGTATATGCAGCACACCATATTTACAGCATACCGTATTTGCATCATACTGTATTTGCATTATACCGTATATACAGCACACCGTATTTACAGCATACCGTATTTGCATCATACTGTATTTGCATTATACCGTATATACAGCACACCGTATTTACAGCATATCGTATTTGCATCATACCGTATTTACAGCATATCGTATTTGTATCATACCATATATACAGTATACCGTATTTGCATCATACCATATTTACAGCATACCGTATTTGCATATATTGTCTTTAGATACCGTATTCGACAGATATTGATTTTTGTAATTCAATATTGTTTTCTTTTTTATAATTGTATTTTCGGGAATATAAAAAAAAGTGATTATGAAATTGCTAATTTTTAAATGTGTTTTTTTGTTGAAGATAAAAATGATTTTTTTATGTTATTTGTAAAGTGTGTGTGTATATATATATATATATATATATATATATATATATATTGTAATTTTTTTTTAATTTTTAATTCACATTGTATAGAGAGTCTAAAATTATTATTATTTTTTTAATGCTAGTGACATGACGTGTGGAAGAACATTTGTTTGACATAAACAAAATGAAAAATAAAAAATGACATCATGTATAGTAAAATTGGATTATACATATATATATATAAACAAAAAAAAACGAAGAGTCCGTGCATGGAGGCCCAAAAAAAAAACTACAAAAAAAAAATCGATGCACTCTATGCACGGGCGTAATTTTTTCTCCCCACTTGGAAAAAAAATAAAATTTTAAATAATTTAAAAAAAAATACAAAATAGACAAAATAAAAAAATTACAAAAATTTAAAAATATATAAATAAATATTATTTTGTTAAAATTGAAAAATTAAGTTTTATTTAAAAGAGAAAAAAATAAAAAAGAAATTTAAATAAATTGATAAAAAGAACAATTACTTCTTAAAAAAAAATTATAAATTTGTCTCCATGCATGGAGACACATGGAGACATTTGCCTCCGTGCACGGAGGCTTTAGCTAAATTTTTTTCCCCCTCCGTGCACGTAGGCTTTTGCTCCGTGCACGGAGAGATTACATTTTTTTTTCGATTTCGTTTGATATGCCGTAATGAGCTTGAAAATGAACACAAAAACATAAGTTTAAAAAAAAAAAAAAAAGAATCTCTCTCTCCGTGCACGGAGCAAAAGCCTCCGTGCACGGAGGGGGAAAAAAATTTAGCTAAAGCCTCCGTGCACGGAGGGGGAAAAAAATTTAGCTAAAGCCTCCGTGCACGGAGGCTTTTGCTCCGTGCACGGAGAGATTACATTTTTTTTGCTGTGTAGTTTTACGTTATAATTTTTTTTTTCAATTTAAAATTCTCTTTAATTCTTTTCTTTTCAAATTTTTTACTTGCAAGTAATATGTTGTAAAAAAATTTCTATCGCATATTATCTATCTTTTTTTTTTTAAATATAAAAGTGATTTTTTTCTTATATCCCTACTATATATATCTATATCGAAGTGGGGGAAGAATGGAAATTGCGTGTTGCAGTAAATTTAGAATACAATATATATCAAGCAAACAGCGTCGTTTTTGGGCCCCAATTGAAAAAAAAAAATAAAAAAACAAAAATGCTACAATAAAGATGGATCAAAACACTGTTGCTTTCTACAGTGCCCTCACATTCCCCTTTTTATATAGTAGGGAAATATAGGAAAAATAGCAGAATAGGTCCCCAAATTTTGATTGGTGTTGTGTCTTGGTCCGGTTTCTTCAAATCATAGCAATTAAGTCTCCAATGTTTCATTTTTAGTAGCACTTAGGTCCTCATTGGACAGATATATCCATTCCTTCAATTAAGACGCTGAAATTGTATTGAAAAGATGATATTTACATTTTTTTTTTTAAATAAACAAAAAGTTACATGCAAAATAAGAATGGGGAAAAAATTTGAAATTCTTCTTCTTTCCATCCGACACCATCTAACACAACCTAACTCTTGTCAATATAACTAAAACCATCACTGTTTCGCTCGAGTTGTCGCTAACAATTAAAAAGGGATCAGACGATTGTGTAAGGAACAAACTTCTTGAGACAAAGTCCCAAAAAGGGGTGTTTTATTGGAGATGACTTTACAATTAGAATTTAAACAGAATGCCTCCAAGGGGCGTAAGCACACGAGTATTGAAAAGAAATGTTTTAAGTCTAAACTAAGGAATTGAAATTACATATTCTCTATTTGAGAATGTTTGATTCGGGGTATTTTGCTCTATGTCTTTTCTTCCTTTTATATTCCCTCGATGATCTCTTTGTGATCAACCGCTTAAAAACTGCTTAATTACTTTATAACTGCCCACTTTCTTCATGGTGGCCAACTTATCGTGGAACCGCGGTTTCTAACTGCTGCCACTACTCTTTCTCGCTCAATCATCTTTAATTGAACTCCTTGAATCGTGGAACGTGATAAGATAACTGCACTTTTGGATAACCATAACATCTTATGTTTGCTAAAATCCTAGGCGATTCGGAGGTTTGGGCGAGAACAAGGTCATAACTCTGGGCGACTGCAAGGCACTTCATTCGCTCAGATCTTGGGCATTTTGCAAGTTTGGGCGATGGTGTTACCGCGTTCGTGAGCTTCCACTGCATTCATTAATAACCCTATTTGGGTCTTTATCCTGAATTGCCCAGTTGGGCTTCATTCTTTGGGCTATTCGATTTGGGTTGCACTTTTAGTGTGTCAACAATCACTAATCACTTTGGCATGGGATTGTGGAAGTTTTTTTTTTTAATATAAATTCATCATTTTTATTTAATTTTTTGCTTATTTATATATAAGTGACATTGTGTTTTTAATTAAAATTTTAGCTCGCTTCTGATGATAAAATTGTCCACTAAGGACCAAATTTCTACTTAAATAAATCCTTGAGGATGTCGATGCTCTGTCATGAAGAATGGGGGCCAAGGTGCTACATATGTCAAAGTTTAGAGACCTTCATGCCTATTTTCCCTCAAATATACAAAATATCCAAAATAGAAATATCAACCAAAACATGGTGCCCACAGCCACGAGAGAGGAGGGGGGGGGGGGGAGGGGCAAAAGGAAAAAAAAAAAAAAAAAAAAAAAAAAAAAAAAAAAGGGGAAC
>NC_036239.1:12278314-12330309 GCF_002742605.1 Olea europaea var. sylvestris
GGAGGGGGGGGGGGGGGGGGGGGGGGGGGGGGGGGGGGGGGGGGTGCAAACGAGAAAAAGGAAAATAAAACAAGTAAAAAGTATCAAAGTGGCTACGCCATTTGTTTATTGCCATTTAACTCAATAACAGATTTTTCCTCAACATATCATGGCCATCCCCATATGCTCATTTTCTAAGCATACGGCAATAACAGAATTTAGCATATTTCCATTAAATCGTGAAATGCAAGGAACATTTGCAATTACATATCATTTAGTAACTCTGATGCACAGGAAAGTGGGTGCTGCTAGTGGAATTGGCTAGCTTAATGGTTAGCAGAAATTTACAACATCACCAAGAATTTTTCTCATCATGCTATTGATACGTTTCCTCAATAGCATGCAAAATTGAGATGAACCAACTAAAATGACAAATTAAAATAAAACCTTTAGATAGACAGAATGATAATAACTAGAAAGGAGATAAAACAAGTAAAGGCAGTTAAAATGAAAATCAGAATAGTAATAGCAGCTAGACTTGAATGTAAAAATTTTAATCGCAATCATTTAACTTACTATTAAACAATTTTGGATGAATTGAAGATCAGATTGGCTGGTAATGAATATGAATCCCTTACCTGATGCATTCCGTGGTGGTGAAGCAGGGTCATAGATGGAATGCCTATCATTTAAGACTTGGTGATGCTCATCATTAATTAAATAATGATGATGTGACATACACACATATATTATTTGGTGAATTGGACAAAATCTGTGCTGGATATGTGGCAAACCAACTCTTAGGATATCCATTGGCTAGTATGAATACATAGATCGAGGTGAATTTAGGGATAACAACGGGCTGGCTATCTAGGGTGGCAATGGGTTGAACCAAGCCTTCTCAGCCCTTAAATACTCAAGTTCGACTTGGCTCGTGTTCAAAATATTGGCTCAATTCAACCCATTGGCTCATGTGCCGATCCAAGTTGCTTGCGAGTAGCTCAATTTTCATTTTAAAATTAATTTTTTGTTTGAAATTCTCCTTTCCGTCTCACTTAAGACAGGCTTCTGTTTACTTGGCGAAGTAAAAATTGTACATGAATAAGATATTTCATGTATAAAATGAGAAAAATTTAAAAACTAACGTAAACAATATTTACAAATTATAAAGTCAGATGTTAAAATCTTTAGTTATTAATCTGTCCACTTTATTTTGAATTCGAAACTCTACATCTGCCTAGTCCTTTAAACCCATTAAACTATCTAGTATGTTTCTTTAAATCTAGATCTATATTTAGATTTAATCCTTTCACTTACGCTAAAAGTAGACTTTGAAACTATAGTAGATACGAAAATGTTAGTAAATCACATGTTGTAATATAAATAATAAGACAATGGCACTTATTTGTTCTCCATCACTTAAGTGTTTGTTAGAATTCAAACACTACAATCTTATGTAATAGTTGAACTAACTTGATGTCTCACTTTAGTTGACTGGAATATATATATATATGTAGATAAATTCCGTTAATTGAATTTAAAACACCCATCTTGAAACCGTATTTGACAACAACAAAGTATATTTGTGACCAACTTTACATATGGAAAAAGGTTTTTTTGTAAAGTATGTGTCATCGAAATTTATGAACAATCTCGTAATAATTGTCAAATACTACTAAACAGAATTTTTTTTTTTTTTTTTTTTTTGTCAAGTCATTCCCCTAAAAAGAATAGGAGAGTGGATAGGAGATAGTCAGTATTAATTTAAATATCTGTTTCTGTCCAAAAATGTAAAAAATTTTAAAAAAAATGTTTTTTTTTTTTTTTTTTTTTTTTTGCCAAGGGAACCCGCAGCCGCTACTCGAAGGTGCGCACTAGGTAAACCCCACCTTGTGATCCTAGCTGGCAAAGGACCACAAGGAGGTAAACCAGCCTAGGTTACCCATAGCTGACCGGCTCAAACCAAGAAGGCCAATAGGCAGCTCCAACGGGAATCGAACTAGCAACCTCACGATTGCTAGTCCAATTGCCCGACCAACTTGGCTGGAGTTGCCCCCACTACTGAACAGAATTACCATGATGCAGAGCAGTTAACAAAGAAAAGCACATGCCAACCAGAAAAGAGAAAAAAATAAGAAGGATCTATGAAAATACGTGTTACTTCAAGCTCAGGTATCAGATTTATGCGAGTGAGTAAAATTCGGAAAGGCTCTCGACTCTGCATGTGTGGTCACAATTGGCTTTCAACAAACATAGTCAAACATTTAGGGTCAAATTCCATCATTTAAGAGTTTGTTTTAACATTTATTTATTTATTTGTTGTTTTGATTCAATTTAAGTGTATTTTCATCATTTTAACTATTTTTAAGTTTTATTCAGATTTGTCTACCGAATTAAGATTTCACTATGATTAAGATTCATTTTGACTCTTTAAATATTTGTTAAGGGTTTGAAAACTCTACGGACAATTTTTTGATAAATTATATTTCACTTTTCTCGTTATTTGGTAGATTTCAATATCTCTCACGTTCATTCGACAGAAATTCGATCAGTACTCGTTGTGTTACGAACAAGACCCTTTTATTGTTATTCATGTTTCTTTCATACGTCATAACACGGAACTCGAATTAAATATTTGATTAACATATGGCATGTTGACGAATATATTTGTATTATGTATTTAGATTTGTTAATAGTTGAAAATGAAAACAAAGAAGCCTGACAGATAAAAGAAAAGGTTAGCAACCACAAGAGGCCTAATCATCGGATTAGTGTGTGGGTTCAGTCATCTCGATTATAAATCATACTAAATTACACTTATAAAGAATTAAAGCCTTCCGACATTTAAGGAACCCTCTTTTCCAGCTACATAATGAGCAATAGTTCGACCAATTATTTGGTTTCATGATCTTTTGCTCTATACGAGAAGATCCTTTTACCATCACCTGATCCAAAGGGTTCACACAAACTGCAGGATGGTCGAATTGAGTGCTCCTTGCAGCTGGAGAGGTCTTTTTACTTTATATTTGAGATAAGAGTACATGTTGAATATAAAAATTTAAATAAAGTTGCCTCTCATCTAACATTTTAAGTTCTTAAATGGGTAGGTTAAAAATGATACCATAGCAAGTGACTGCCTTGAGCTCCAGTCTTATTGCCATCTAAACAAAAAATCATAGACATATTAGCCAGCACGTGAAGAAAATATTAGATAAAAGATTTTAAATAAATTAAAAAAAAATTCTAAGTGGCCCAACTCCATACAAAGAAGTCTAAGTGAAATTGGATACCAGGTCAAGGATCTATTTGGAGGAAGGATGTTTTTAATATGTCACTCAATGAATGTTTATGAGTGAGCTACTCAGAACCGTTGGATGTGATTTGAGTCAATGGTAGGGAGTGAGGGTATTTTCTACCACTCGCTGCCCTAATTTGTCATTATGTTCAAATCATCATCTCTCTCTACGCTCCTATTTTTCTCTTTAGTTATTTGCTTTAGTATTCTCCTTCTGTGTTTATGATTTCTCCATTCTTATGTGAGTGATTCAAAGAATTGGTTGGAACCTGTGGCTTCTTGTGTGGTCCAATTACTGTAGCAAGAGATTTGTGTTCGATTTATGAACGTTTTTTGTGAGACAAGGGTCTAAAATTTCTCTTTACCCGAGTTACTGTTAATGCTTGATAAGTGTACTTTATGTGTTTATCCAGACTTTTATTCTTATTTATTGGTAGATTGATTGAATGTCTACTTAATTTAAGCTTAAATTAACTGATTTAAAAACATTTGGATGAAATTGGAGTCAAATATGTGAAATTAGAGCATAATTGAAGTTACTTCAAAGTAATTAAAGACTATCCAAGTTGCAATCAATCAATAGGAAGTATCAAGGGGTAATCTGAGGAAATTCATATGATTAGAGATTTAAATTCGGCAATTGAAAATTTTATTTGAGGACTAAATTGAAAATTTTGAAGACTTTCAAGGGATCAATAATAATGATTTTGGAATGTGTTGGACGAAATTTTGTGGAATTGAAGATGAAGGATTAAAGATGAAATAAAAAAGGATTCAAGCTGAATGAACACAAAAAGTTGGGGACCAAAATTGAACGTGACTAAAAAAGTTGGGCCTGCGATTGCAACCTTTGAGCAGCAAATGCCGAACGGACCTTGATGCAATCATGTGGACCTTTTCTGGGTTTTGCAATGGGCCACATTTTTACCCAATTTTTTTAGTCTATAAATACGTGTCTTCAACAATTAGAAGAGCCTTTTGGGATACAAGATTCACATTAATTACAAAGAAAAGAGAGCCCAAAAAACAAGAAAAACTCAAAGAATCAATCAAGAAGCTATGTTGTCAAGGTTTTTCAAGAAACAATTGAATTCTTGGTACAAAATCTTCACATTTTTTATGTTTTTCCTTGAAATTCGGTGATGTAATCTAATTATTTCTTTTACTTTTATTCTTCGAAGATATGTAGTTAAACAATTAATTTGGACAAACAGTGTAACATAGTTTAGACTTTAATCTTAATTTTGAAATTTTAATTTTCAATTGATGCTTGTGTTGACATATGTTTGACTTTATCTTTAACGATTAGAACATAACAAACAAGTTAATATTATTTTCTAACAGTTGATTTTAAATGATAATAGTTTTCAAAGCATCAATGTTAAAATATAATGCACCAATTTATCTTACATTTACTGAATTTTGAATCACTACATTGTCATTATCATATGTTGAACATATAATATAGTAATATATACTACAACGAGAGTAGGTTTTTATGAGATTCATTTACAGCATGCATTTTAGGCATGTCGTGAAAGGTCTCTTTTTACGACGTACCGTAAATATGTGCTGTAATAATTCAATTACTTAATATTTACGGCATATATTTAAGGCACGCCGTAATAATCGAAACCCAAAACAAAAGAAATGTTCAATTCTTCATAAGCGGGATTTCTTCATAGAAGAAAATAAATGTTCAAAAAAGCAGGTTTTTCCCTCCCACATTTGTCCTCCAGAGTCCAAGCCCAGATAATGGAAAATAAAACCCATACCAGCCCAAACCCTTCCCCATTCCCCCAATTGTTCCTGCGACTCTCAATTCAACCAAGCTGCAGGCGATTCGTTCAAGTTTTCAGCCGTTGGAATTCTTAATTTTTACAGTCAAGGCATGGCTTAGTCGTGAATTCTGAGAAGTCATTTTGGTGAGATTTGTTGCGTTTTTGTGAAAATTCAGATCAAATTTTTAATGCCAAGTAATTTGCTGTGTGAAATTTAGAAGATAAACATTGCCTTCCAGAAAGAGAAGGCCATGTATGTGCTATTATTTCTTAGATTTAAAGATGATAAGACATTTATTTATGATGCGAAGATTACATTTCAGTACCTTAGTTTTAGGATTTTTGTGATTAGTGAATTTTTCTTTCCTGTTTTTAAATAAAGCCGATTTCCCTTGTCACCATATTCTGTTAAATGGTTTTGAACTTTCGCATTTATACTACCGCCCATCTTATTAATATCAAATCGGTTGAGTATGTGCCCACTAGAACTTCTTATGCTATCTTTTTTTTTTTTTTTTTTTTTTTTTTTTGTTAAAATAAATGCACCCTTAATTTATTCCACTACAATTCAATAGAGCCTGAAGGTCGATGGGTAAAAGAGTGATTTTGTACAACGACATTATCTAAGGTTAACATTCAATGACATTATCCAAGTGATTTCACTCAGCCCATTGAACCTGGTGTTAAGGTTGAGGTTACCATTGCTGATTTTTAGACTTGACTTGCCTTGTCGCGGATGTATTTCTATCTTTTGTTAGCGGCACATTCTTTGCTAGATGAACTTGCATTTCGACCGTGGATGTGTATTGTAATAATGTTATGATAGGAGTTCTGCTATACAGATTTGGATTTGAATGGGAACTTCGTTATTAATGTTTATTTGTTAGACCGATTAATGCATATTACTTTTTAAATGATCTAATAATTGAACTGTAGCATTATTTTATATCAGAATGATTAAATTTTTCTTTGATTTATTGTTTTCAATTACTGTCACTTTCCCAGGGATACATTAATGATATTTGATATGTTAAAAGAGTGGACATATTAAACAAGCTTTTTGTATTCTTAACTCTCTCATTCCTACCAAACATGTAACTTAGTTTTGAGTTTGTTCACCAGGTTCAATTCAGCAATGATCAATATCTCGAGTCTTTGATTGTGCTTAAGCATAGGGTAAACTTAGTTTTAAGGTACTTATTTTCCGTTCAAACTCACTTTTATTTAGAAGCAGAATTTACTATCTATGACCCTAAGCTTTTAAGGATGGCCAAAGGACATGGTTTTTAATTTTATTACATGAAGATTTATCGAAGGAATTGTGTAATTTCTTGTTAATATGCAGAATTGAACATTTATTTGTGCTTTTTAAGTATTTGCACTTGAATCTTTATTGATATATTATAATTTTTTTCTTCTGTTTAACGCTTTTTTTTTTTTTTTTTTTTTAAATATCTTTCACTACAACAAAGATTTTGCAGGATGTTGTTGATTTTTCAAGCGGTTTAAAGTTACGTGAGTATTAAATTCACACATTTAGTTCTCGTCTCCGTGTTCGTTCAAATTGTTATATAATTACAAATAATGACGAAATTTATTTTGCTTCCTACCAAAACGAGGGTATCCTAAATTTAATTTCTTAACCAAGTTCTCAATTACTTTCTCAACAGATTGCAGTGGTGTTGAGGAGGTTCTAACCGTTCCAATTTCACCTATTTTATTTCAGGTTAGAATTAATTTTTTGCAATTTCAGTGTGTGAAACTTTATTATTAAAATGGCTCACCAAATTGGAACCTAATTTCTATGATGTCCTAATATAATCGTATTTCACTTCATTTTTACCGTGCTTTAACAAATTATAACTCAATAGTGTTGGTATATATTATCATGGATAAAGATTGGGTACACTTATCAAAGTTATCTTGTTCTCTTAAATTTAGAGTATTTAAAATATTTCCATATATGCCTTTTAGATGATTTATTTAGCATAATTTGTATAGAGTTTCAAAGGCGTATCAACATGGTGCAAGAAAATTTGTATATATGGTGCAAGCCAATGGGGGGAATCCAGGAAGAGTCATATGTCCTTGCAAATGTTGCAAAAACCTATTCCACCAACATTTTGATATAATGTATGAGCATTTAATCAGTAATGGCATGAATCCTACGTATAGTACCTGGGTGTTTCATGGGGAAAAATCGAATGTAGCATCATCGCCTCCTCAAGATGTAGAAAATTTGGAGACTTATAGGATGTATAGAAATGCATTTTTTCAAGATCACAATATTGTGGAACTCGAAAATGAAGATAAAGAGAAAGAATTTTCAAATTTATATGACGGTGTGCCGTAAGAAAATATTCTTTGTTTAATGGTATCCATAAACTAAAAGATATTTACCTCAAAATAATACTATTATATGTTACAAATTCCGTGATTTCCAAAGACAGCAATAACACAATCTACTTTTCAAAAGATTATCATGTGATTAAAGAGAAACAAAGATTGATAAAAATCATCTATGAAGACTATATTTGTTGAAAACTATATCAAGAGAACACGAAACATGTTTTTCCCAAAATAATATTTGAATATATTGATGTATAAGACATGGATGACTCGATACAAGAATATTCATTTATTGAAATCGGGGGAGCAACTGTACACTTTTTTCTTGGATCAAGTTTGTCCCATTGTAATATGTCATTCAATGGGGAGTATTGTAAATTATATATTTATTAATGAATGAACATTATACCCCTAGAGTCCTTGTTATTATGACTGTTGTATTCCTTGCGATCCTAAATTCTTTTTTATAAATGCTTTGATTTTCAATGAAATACATGTCGTTGATATCGCATATGCAAGCTTAATCATCAAAATACGCATGCATTTGTGTTAAAATTTTGTAAAAATTAGCCTAGTAATTAAGTTCGGTTCATTTTTATAACGAAAAAAAGGCAAATTGAGCCCAACAAATATTAAATTAGTCCAAATCACCCAAACCCATGAATTATATACAACAATTTATAGGGTTTTGACATTTAGAAAAATAAAAAATAAAAATAAATGTTTCCTAAAGTTGTAAACTATTAATATGAAGATTGTGCCTCATTCTTCTTTGGCCTTCTTTTAATTTTACTAGCAAGTGATAATAGTAATTTATAATTTTAGATTGTTGATAGTTGTGATGATTAGTGGGAGGTTGACAATGATATTTTACCATTTACAAGAGGTAATAAAATTTTCCAATTGAAATAGGGGAGTTCAAAAGATGATTTTGCATTGAATGACACGGAAGATGACATGGATGAGGAAGAGGAAACTGAATTTGAATTCAATAAAGAGGTAGACAAGATTTATGATTTTTTGACTCGGTGTTCGTGTCTAAACTATTTGTAGGAACTAATTATCAAATAATTATAGTATTTATGATTTTGAGCAATATATTTTTATTGAGATTTTGGAAAAATATGTATAAAGTTTAAGTAATTGTAGTATTTATGATTTTGAACAATATATATTTTTATATTTGAAAAATATATATAAAGCTCAAATAATGAAGTATTTTATGTATTTATTATGTTAAATTACTTTTAAAATAATATTAAAAATCGAAATATGTATAATTACACATATTTTGCATAGGTAGCATATCCTTGTAATGTTTATTACTTGATTGAAATGTAGTATCATGCCTTGTGCATTTAGAATCTTGGGTAGGATGAAGGGAGTGTGGTTGGTAGGATTACGTGGGCGATAAAAGCAGCGAGAGCAAGCAAGGCAAGGGTTTGGAAAGGTTGTAATGTTTTTATTTTTCTTTAGTAATTTGTTTGTAAAGCTTTGATAAAATTTATCAACATAAACAATTATATTTTAATTTTAAACAAGTATTTCAAGAAATTCATATTTTCTTTTTATCAATTTTTTAACCAAGTATTATATCAAAATATATCCCCCCTTTGATGATCATTATTTTGCCAAAAGAATATTTTGAATAGTGATTTTTATTATGTGAATGTGATTAAAAATAAATATGTAGAAAAAAAGTTTTTGAATAATGATTGTCAAATAGGGACTTAAAAAAAATTTCCAAATTTTTTTTTTTTTTTTTTTTTTTTTTTTTTTTTTTAATATCAAAAGCTTTGTAAAAAGGGGGGAAAACAAAAAGAAGAAAGCCTTAACACGGTGGACAACGCCAAGGACAATTCATGATTTTCCTTTTTTCTTTATTTTTTATTGAAATTAAGTCCCTAATTGGTTTAGCTAAATTTAAATTTTTAGGAGATTTTGATATAAGTTGGTGAAAAGTGTTGTTGGAAAGTTATTAAACATTATGAATTCCATAAACTAAATAATTAAAATTACTTGTTGATTTTATCTTAAATTTTTATCAACTTTAACTTAACCAAATAAGTAATGTTATTCATATTCAGTGTTTGCAGTAATCATCCTTATGTAACAGTTTGTTATCTGAAGTATCAGCTTATTATTTGAAACAACAAGATTATAGGAATTTAATGCCTCATATTACATGCTGTCACATTGGATAGTTGCTGTAGTTTTTGACTATAAATTGCATTATTCGGTTTGAACAGGAGATAAGTATTTAACCATTTCTTCTATTAAAAAATAGTGTAGAATATAGATTTTAATTTGCACATTTAATAAAAAAGTGAGTGCCATCACAATGCAAATTTAGAAGAAACCAGACCAAAACAAACCATTGGTCCTGGTCTGGGTCAAGACCTCACATGGTAGGATTAAAATCTAAAGAGTAAATCACGCCAACAACTATGATTCTTATAGACCCAGACAAATAATAATGACCATAATTTGCCCCAATCTCCAGGATTTACGGGGTCCTACCTTCGACAAACTTATGAACATTCTGATATGAAATGTTGGAAAAACAATTGGAAATGTCATCAACGTGTTTAATTTTATTTTTATGCTTACTAAAAAGTTGAGTTAAGTTTATTTTAACAAGTGATACATAAATTTATATGTTGCAACCCTTCAAAAAATTACTAATCTAAGTATAAATATCAGTTTCAACATAATTTTTACTCAACCATGGATAACATCTGGTTAAGAAGTTAATAGATCAAGATCACAAATAAATTAGTCAGTTAAAGTCAATTTAACTAAACAAAAATCAACTAGAAAAAAGTTGTGTTGGGTTAAAATCGAAAGAAATCAAGGTTAGATGCATTTGTATTTAATTGGAAAACAAAAATATAATAAAACTAAAAATAAAAAAAATAAAAATATACGTGCTATCGTTCTTTTTCCACTTCTCTTCTATTTTCGAACAATATCCAAATAACTTGTCGGTTTAAAATCGGAAGAAATCAAGGTAAGATGCATTTGTATTTATTGGGAAAACAAAAATCCAACAAAACTGAAAAGAGAAGGATAAAAATATACGTGCTATCATTCCTTTTCTTCTTCTCTTCTATTTTCGAACGATGTCCAAGTAACCTCTTTATTAACTTTCTGAAATGAGGCCATTTTGATGTATTCTAGGATTCAGTAATAGTAAATACTATTATCTTTCTTAGTACCTTGTTATTTCAAATACTTATTACTAAACGTGTCATAAATGTTGATTTATAGTGTTTATCGCGATCAGCAATTTCTCATAATTTTCTACTTATTTAATTTTGTATCGTACATTTTCTCTACTTTTCTCATCAACTTAAATTGATAGTGTATTTATAAGAGAAATGTTTTTTTTTCTCACTCTATTTGCTATTTTCCTTTGCCCTCTTATAACAGTGATAAAAATGTGAGACTGAGCATGTAAATCAAAAGTCCATTTTCTATGTTTTGTTAATAAAATGTAGTTCTTCAAATTATGATCGATGAAAAAAGTTTAAAATGAACTTTTCATTTCTATTTCAAGTTTGTTGAACACGTTCTTTTGCATATGACATAAAAGCATGCTGTAAAAGAATGTAAACAAGAAATTTCTTAATTAGAATTATGTAAAGAAAATAGTTATGATTAAAAAATGAATTTAATCATGGATTAAGGAGAAACTGTAGTTCTTAAGTAGAAACTTTTCTTTGGTGTTTTTGGTGGGGAGGGGGGGGGGGGGATAATTACCAGGTTGGTACTTGATCGTCGCTTTTATGTTTTGCATTTAGCCCCAATTTGCTTTACATAAAAATAAAATTTTCAGTAGATTTTGATAAAAAAAAAAAAATTTAATATAATGTACGATTGAAAAGTTATGAATTCCGTAAAGTCTGTGGCAAAAATTTAATTATTGAATTTTGACTTAAATTTTTTAATTGAATTTTATATTGAATAAAAAGTACACAATTAATCTTAACAACATATTTTATAAAATCCACAACTTTTTAACTACATATTTTATCAGCTTATTCAAAATTTACTAAAAATTTAATTTTAATCCCATCAAACATGAGCATATTTGTATCTCTTGTACATAAGTAGTGTATAAAATTAAATAACATAACAAGTAAAATAGTAATTTCTATTTCTTTTTCAATAACGACAGTACTGTCAAATTCTAACCCATAGTAACGTTCCTTCACATTTTCCTATTTTCACACACAGACACACGCAAGCTGGCATTCCTTTTGCTGTACAAATATAAAGCATAAAGCATAAACTTTATCTTAGACCCTTCGAGCTTGTTTACAAGATGGGTTTGAAGATTTCGTTTGTGCTTTCTCTCTGCTTTTTCTACACAGTTCCTGCTCTTGCATCTGCCCCTTTGGAAGGTAAATGCTCAAAAATCTTGTCTAGTTTACTTAAGAGTTCTTAAATAAAGCTAGACCTTTGTTAGTGTTTCTCTTTCATTGGCATTTCTTGAAATGTATAATGATTTGTCCTGTTTCTTTTCTATATCCTTATGGGGTTTTATTTTGCATCATTTGCACATATCAATTTTTTGTAGTTTCTATCAATTGTTGGGCTTTCTCAACGAAGAGTGGTGAGGGTTCGAGTCCTAGGAGTCTGGCGGTCTGAGGCATGATTTTGGAGAAAAATGTACTTCCTGTGGAGTAGGTAAGTTCGTGCGTGTCTGACAGAGAGTATTTGATAGGACGGATACATACCCTTCTGTTTTCACCCATAGGATGTTCAAAAAGTGTTTCATTTGCTACTTCTATGTTTTCTCAGGTCTACTTCCAAATGGAAACTTTAAAGAGATAACAAAGCCCATTGACATAAAGAGAACAGTGCTCCAAGGGAAATATGCACTGCCCAAGTGGGAAATCAATGGCTTAGTCAAGTACATCTCCATTGGGCCACAGCCGGTGGAATGTTCTTTGCAGTAGAGCGTGGCATTCACACTGTGAGACTTGGAAACGATGCCTCAATTTCCTCAAAAATGGCTCGACATATGCACACGCATTTGGTGCATCAAGAACTTGTGCCCAAGATGAGGTCTTGAGGGTGTCGGTACCCCCTCAATCTGGGGATCTCACTTCACAGACTCTGTATAGTAGTAATGGTGCGACACTTATGCTTGGAGACTCGGAGCCACTTCTAATTCAGTGAAGGTGATTTTTCATAATCCAGGAATGCAAGAGGATCCTGCTTGTGGACCTCTCCTGGATGCTGTTGCTATTAAAGAACTTTTCCATCCAAGATTCACCGAAGGTAATTATATACTTTTCGTGACTAGATTGAAATTGTTTTCATATTCTACTTCCTATGAAATATATTGGAATTCAATTATTCTAACATGTTTGGTACTAGGGAATTGAAAATTAAGTAAATAAAATTTGTGCGTTGTCTTATCTTATGCAATACTATCGAAAAATTTTGCTGCACTATTTTGATTCTTGATGTAAGCACATTCTGCAATCTCTAGGGTGGCTATATGTTTAATTTTACATATCAAGCATAAACTGTTGCTAATAATTAAGCTTATGAATGGCTTAAGCAGCAAATGGATGACTTTGAGCTAATTTGTCCCAAATTCTTGCAGCTAACTTGGTCGAGAATAATGGTTTTGAGGAGGGTCCTCATCTCTTGATCAACTTTTCTCATGGTGTCCCACTTCTTTCGAAACAGAAAGATTTGACATCCCGACTTCCTGGTTAGATCATCGAATCTATTAAAGCCGTCAAATTCATAGACTCAAATCATTTCAACGTCCCCCTTAGATGAGCAGCAGTATAACTAGATGCAGGAAGAGAGAGTGCCATAGCCCAAGTAATCAGAACAGTCCCCCACAAGGTCTATAATGTTGCATTCACTGTAGGAGAAGCAAAGAATAACTGTCACGGATCAACGATGGTCAAAGCATTTGCTGCTAAAGGAACAGTGAAAACTCCCTTCAAATCTGAAGGAAAAAGAAATTTCAAGACCTTCAATTTCCAGTTCAAAGCAATCTTGTACAGGACCAGATTAACCTTCTTTAGCTCCTTCTACCACCCTAGGACCAACAACTACGGGACTCATTGTGGTCCTGTCCTAGATGAAGTTCTGGTTTTTCCTGTATCTTAGATTTCAATCTATCTGCATCAAGCTCGAAGAAGGCATGTACTGACGAGTATTATAGAATTATAGCAATGGTCATTTGTCGTTTCTTTTTTAATTTAGGTTAAGCATAATGAGGCGCCCTACATTCTGATGTGTGGGAAGTACTAAGTATTTGCTGTTTTTTGTTTGCATCGTGTCCCCTTCAGTTGTTTTCTTGTTGGCTCAAATACATGGTACACAGAAAATATTTTGATAACCGATATATTATTAATCTGGCCGAGTCATTCTGATAATGCTAAGTTAGGCTTCATCTTAAAATGCACTTTAACGTGATAGCAAAGTGGGATTCCCATTCAAGTCTCATCATTACTCATTTATGGAAATTGTTATAGTCTGGTGAAAATAAATTTGGTCTACACATAGAGGAGGTTGTTGGTCTCAGAATCGAATTTACAAAGAATTTATATCGACCGTTTTCAGAAAATTAAATTAACACGAAGAATTTCACCCCCAAAGGTCCGAATTTAAGCTTTAGCCTACTCACCCATTGAGCATCTACAAGTAGATTACGCTCAAATTCACTATGAAATCACCAAGAAGTAATACAAATGTATAAGATTTCTTTAGATTTGTCTCGCCTCTCTTTCAAACACAAAGATAAAGTAATCCATACAATTTTCTCTCTCTGATCATTTACCAAAAACGATTAGAATCAAACGTTCAAAAGATTTACAGAGAAAGACATCAATATTATAGAAAAAGAACAAGACTAGAAAACCTTAAAAGTTCACATCGAAGAAACAGATCTAACGACTCCAATAGGTCAACATTTATCACAATTAAAAAATAGGAATAGAATTGCCAATTATATGTAACTTATTTAGACTTTAATATATTTGGCATTGCTTATCCGAATTAATTTTGGTAGTCTTCTAAGACTTGAGTAATTTCAAGCAGACCCAAATAATTTGGTAACATTCAAATTTACCCAATATAAAGTTCTTCGATTGAGAGATTAACAATTATGTAACATCATTGTTTTCAAGGATGGACAATTTTCTATATACAATAATATATATAAAGATATGTTGTTAGGGAACATCTCCAAAAATGCACAATTCCTTACACGGAGATGATCAATTGTAGGAAGAACACCAATTTCTACAATAGATGAAAGCTGAGGACATCATTTAACCTCGAATGTTAGTAGGTTGACTAGGCTTTGCACAATATTATCATTTGACCAAAAAGTCACTAGGTCCTTACAATCATCACTTTTCAAAATTTTCAAGTCGCATGAATGCATTGTTAATTGAAGTCATACCAACTATATTCTTCAATTTTAAATTGGTTGGGGTGGTTAAATTGTGCATACCATTTAACACATCTTCACCACACCCTTCTACTTATAGTTCACAAATAGAAATAACAATTTTGGAATCTTTATCAATTTGGGACGTTCCTTTATGCAATACATCTTGAGGAATTTAATTTCCCCATGCACTTCAAGTTTTAATCCAAGCCATTCCTCCCATTCTGTCATGTCCTAAAAAATAGAGTCTCCAGTGATTTGGATGGTAATTCTCCCCAACACATATTTCCATAAAACTCCTCTATAATTACTTTTAATTGATTCATGCTCAAGTCTCTAACACAAGGGTAGATACTCTAGTGTTGGTAAAGAGATGCACTTTATACATTGTCGGAGCCAATCTTCAAAATTGGGTTACTCCAATTATCCTAACAAATGAGTTTAGTTACACATCATTTAAGTAATAAGCAAATTGAGTGGAGATATCCATCGTAGGGTTAGATTTGCTTGAAATTTGTGCCCAAAACACCAGAATCACCACCCTGAGACCATCCACGAAGTTTGGTGCCGCTAACTTGAACCAGTGATGCTTCAACTCGCACCACCACCTTACACCGACAGTGCTTGTACTCGTCTCTGCAGTCCAACTTCAGTTTCGCATGACATTTTATCTACAACTCTGATTTGCAACCCATCTTTTTGCGTTAGACTCCAGATTGGATGATCTTTCCCATAATATATTATATGCCAAATGGAAATTCATGAATCTTCCCATGCTGCTCTCCAAATTGCTCCTCTTTCGGTGTTTAACACTAATTTTTGCTCCATTATTCGCCCACGTGTTTTCGAAGCTCGGGACCACCCCTAAGACATAAAGAAATGTCAAAAATCAGCAGATACTCGAGCAATATAGATAGGTTATATACACTTATCAACAACATTGGCTTCAACTGACAATAAATGTTCCCAGAGTTGCTCGACACTCGAAGAAAAAAGTGTCGCTAGATGATGGTTCGCCGTGCTGCCCTCTCTTGTTAACTGTGTAATAACAGAAACAATGTTTATGTCAAATATGATGTAAAACAGCAAGCCATGAAATCCAGCTGATGTAACCGCTAAATAGGATCCAAATTAGCCAACTGGAGCTTACAACAAAAGATATACAAAGCGCGATGTGGATTACTAATTTGTTAGTTGGGCCAGTCATGAAACTCGGTACATTGGAGTACAAGCTGTCAAATCATTCTGTAGACCAACATTCATATTCACTGATCAGCATAAATAAAATGAAAACACAATGTTACTAGTTTGTTTGATATATAGTACTAGATATGAAGGGACGAGAATATCATCCAAAACTGCTCAATTTGCCTTATCAAATATGTTATACAAGTTTAAATAGGAAAGGGATGCAATTCACTAAGAAGTTAGTTTTGATTTTTTTTTTTTTAAAAAGATTATTCCTTATTATATAAATGTGTTTTTATTAAAAAATCTAAAGTTATTATGAGACTGTCGAAAATGTCCTACTTAAATGGTCAAAATATCCAATTTTTAGATATTCCGGGTCAACTAATGGCCAAATTTGGACCTCAGGTGCAAATTTTTCAAAGGTTGGAGGCCTCGACTGACAAAAACTTGAAGGTCAGGATAATGTTTGCTAAAAAAAAAAAGAAAGGTTATGGACCATTGCTACAATTTTCCCTAATTTAAATAGAAGGAGTAACATAATAAATATGATATTCCTCTTATATACAAAATGCTAAACGGAAAATTAGAGCCAGGTGGTAAATCAATTTGAGGGTCTACTTGCAAAAAATTTCATGTCCTATATAGCTTATATAGTAATGAACTTTTATAGAACGGTTATCTATTAACGGTTTTGCTAGTGGCATATCGGGATGTACCTAATGGTGTACACCCCACTCATATGGGTGAGAGACCCACTCGAATAAAATATTATTTCTTTCACATGGGTCCCACACCCATGTGAGTGAGGTGTACATCGGTACACTCCATTATGTTCCACTAGACAAATTCATCTATTAAAGGAATATTCTTACCATCATTTGATGCATAATGGGTGAGAGAAAGAAGAGAGAGAATACTTGTAAGGAGTAATTTAATATCACTCAAATGGTCTGCATATTCAATAATATTAGTCCTATTTTTTATACTTCGAATCCACAGTAAACATTAAAAGTTAACCACAGTAAATAGATGAAAAATTTTCTGCTTCGAAATGGATAGAAATAAATCAAAATTGATTCAAACTAATCCTAGTCTATTTCTTCATTTAATATCTTTGGTGAATGCATAATTTGGGTAATGAGAAAAAAACATGTTAGTTTGCCATTCAAGAATTGTTCTTTTTGAGGAAGAAGAACATGTCAGTGTCAAAAACAATAAAATCACAAGGCAGGAGTATTGTTGAAGCATTTGATCTAAAAGTTTAAACTGTTAGAAATAATCAAATGTTTATCATTTAAATATTATTTTCATCACGCCATCTCACGTGTAAGCAAGATTATCTTCTTTTCAGTAAAGCCTTACATGGGCACAATTTTAATGAATGGCTGGTGGTGAGACTTGAACCTGGGACTTTTGCCTACTCTAATACCTCGTTAAACCATTTGATCTAAAAATTTAAACTATTAGATATGGTCAAATATTTATAGTCAAATATTATATTCAACAGCTTTCTATATTTCCAATCAAGAAGTAAAATAAAACAGTACCAAAAAATTCGTCATATGTACCAACAATTCATAAGATAGTAAAAACACTCTCTAACAAGTCATTGCTCCAGTCCAGTGATCTTTTTTAAAATTACTCCCAAATGGGCCCTAAATTTTAACGGGATTTTCTTAGCAACAATTTACTGTCTTGAACACAATGTTATACAAGTTTAGAAAGGAAAGAGATGCAATTTACTTGCCTTGAAAACTTGAAGAAGCAAGAAACCATACAATCAGTAGCACCAGAATTCTCTTGATGTTAAGTTTGTCCCTCATAATTTGCTGAAAAGAATAAGAATAATGTTTGCATACTGATAAATAGGAGATAAAAGATAATAGTAAAGGTAGACATGGTTTACCGAAGTCGTTTGCTCCTTTTTCAAGACCAATTGCTCATATTCCACATCAATTAGAACTGGCCATAGAAAAAGAGAGCGTCAATTCTTTTTGAAAAGAAAAAAATATTGCTGTATGAAAAATAGCATACGTTTCGTATGTACTTACTTTCCCCATTAGAGTTAACAAACGTTTATTGTCCCTCTGCCTGGCTTTCTGCAATTACAGAATCCAAAGAGAAGAAGCAACCAATCTGCGAAGTCCCTACTGCCATATGAACATAGTAGTTTAGATTAAAAGTATTTCATTCTCAGGTAATCGTAAATTGCATACCGATGAACAGAATAATGATTAAGAAATAATGAGCTCATACAATCAATCTGCGAACCTCCGACTTGTTTGGCAATGGACGGTCAGACAGTAATCAGGTGTTCATAAGAGGATTAGAATTCTCACTTTTGCTTCTCTTTCCAGCGGAAACATCAAGTTTTTGCATCTAAACGAGCATGGAGCTTCTAATGATGAAAAGACTGCACAAAATCAAGAAACGATAATAAGTATTGCAAATAAACTTATCAACTAATAAACCTCAACGAGAGAGTGCATAAATTGTATGTGTTTCCTACTAAAGAGAGAAAAATAATAATGATTGATTTCTGTAACAAAGTAATTTTAGTTGATTGATTTCTGTAACAAAGTATATAGAATTCAGTAGGAACTAACTGGAAAACAGAGTTTGAGCAGAATTATATGACAACATAGGATAAAGGAAATGGATTAAGTAAAACGTTTATGCGTGATTATAGCTAGCTAAGTAGGCTATGTCACAGTCATTCGTTTAACTAAGCATATAATGAATAATTGAACTTGACACACTTGGAGTTGGAGTTCTACATAAAAGCTTCAAAACAATTTAAAAGTGAAATGTTTCTCATTAAAAACATATCAAATTTAGAATCCAATAAACTGGAAATAAAGCAATGTGTCACATGATTATCACTTACCATGCATTATTATATGATAAACATGCATATTTCTGAAAAATTAACAAATAATTTCCTAAAGAAACAGCAATTACTACACTAACTGGTGATACAGTTTATTTTGGAAAGTCAAAATTGGACGTTGATCTGAATCAATCACACTTTGTTCTTGACAAAAATTTTAAAGTGAAATGTTTCTCATTAAAAACATCTCAAATTTATTATCCAATGAACTGGAAATAAAACAATGTGTCACGTATAATTATCAATTACTATACATCATTATATGATAAATATGCATTTTCCTAAAAAATTAACAAATAATTTGCTAAAGAAACCGCAGTTACTACACTAACCGCGTGATATAATTTCTTCTGGAAAGTCGAAATTGTGTTGTTTGTTTCAGCAAATTGTATATGTTACTTGAGGGTTTCATGATCATTGATCTGGATCATGGACGGAACGCTAATCAATTTCAATGTCGGGAATGTCAGCGATGATTTTCCAGTAGTCTCCTTCGTTCTTCAAACACCGTTTTTTAAGAAGCGGGCACTTATCAATATGAAGACTCCAAAGCCTGTCGAGCTGGTCTTCCATAGGCAACGCCACAAGTTTTGGACATCTGGAGATCCATAAATGCCGAAGTGATGTGAGGTTTTGGAAGCCCTTTGTTAGACTTTCTAGATTGGGAAAGTCAAACAAGTTCAATTTCCTTATAGATGGAGGAAGCAAATGGTTGTTATCATCATCATTGTCGTCATTAGAGAAGGAAATCAGCTCTTGATAGCAAAGACTCAATTGGAATATTTCAAGAGAGGTGATTTTGTGTAAGCCCCACTCCCCCAGGGGTTTTAGATTCCCACAATTACAGAATGAAAGATCCGTCAGATTTGGAGGAAATTTCCTTTGGGGAAAGGGCTCTACTAATAAAGGACAACGCGTTACTAACAAGCTTTCAAGTGATGAAATTAGTTCCATCCGATCCGGTAAGGACTTCAATTGTTGACAATCATGTGTAAAAAGACATTTCAAATTGGGAGTGGGCAAGCCTCCAGGGGGAAACGACTCCAGACCATCACAGAAATATATATGTAGCCGATGGAGACTTGTGTAATTGTGAACTGATCCCAGTAAATTTGTCAAATTAAAATTCACCCTCATTTCGACCGAAAGAAATTCAAGTGAGGTGTTGCAATCCTGTAGCTTCATCATGGTCTTCAATGAGGAACAATTCCTGATTTCTAAACTTTTTAGACAAGATATGCTATTGGGAACAAACTCTAGAGATTCACATTTCAGTATGCGAAGGTCTCTAAGAACTGGAAGAGCATCAATGTCTCTAAGGGTCAAGAGCTTAGGACACGTGTTAACAGACAGCCGTCGTAGGTTGACTAGGCTTTGAGCAATACGATCACTTGGCCATAGAGTCTCAAGGTCGTTACAATCACAAACTTCCAAATTTTCAAGTGCAAAAGGAAACTGCATAAATGCTTTTGAAACTGAAGTCAATCTGAAAATTTTCTCCAAATTTAATTGGGTTAAAGATTCCAAATTGTGCATGTGACTTAGCACCACCTCATTACACGCTTTCACTTTTAGTTCACGAAGGGATGGCAATGAGAGAATTGGTAACTTGACCAATTTTGGACATTTTCGTATGCACAATTTAGAGAGCTGAGGAAATCTGATAACACCTTCTACTTCATGTGTTAATCCAAGCCATTCCTCCCAATTTGGCATGTCCTCAATAGTCAGCCTCTCTAGCGCTGGAAAAGGGCCCTTATCTCCATAAAATTCAGCTCCTATCACTTTTACTCGATCCATCCCTCCAATGCTCAATTCACAAAGGGATGGCAGTGAGGGAATCGGTATCTTGACCAATTTGGGACATCGTTGTATGCACAATTTAGAGAGCTGAGGAAATCTGACAACACCTTCTACTTCATGTGTTAATCCAAGCCATTCCGCCCAATCTAGCATGTCCTCAATAGTCAGCCTCTCTAGCTCTGGAAAAAGGCCTTTATCTCCATAAAATTCGGCTCCTATCACTTTTATTCGATCCATCCATCTAATGCTCAATTCTCTTAGGGAAGGTAGTTGCCCTAATGATGGTAAAGTAATGCAATTTCCACAAAAACTGAAGCTTATCTTTTCCAACTTACTGAATGATAAATCTCCAATCCAATTAGAGAATTTTGAACCTCCATAACAATCAATTTCAAGACTTTTTAAGTTATAATGAGGCTCTAAAGCATTAAGCACGTCAAATTCTAGAATTTCATTTCGGGAATCACCAAACTCGCCATTCCATGCCAACCTTACTTCGTTAAGGCTTGGATTAGACGTTAGTCTTGCGTCAATTGCTTCCTGAACATTTACCACATTTTGCAATTCCTCAATAGAAATTTTACCTTGTAGAAGTGATAGATTCCCCAAATCCTTTAACCTCATCCCACTGCTTTTGCTCACAATCATCTTGGGTAATGTCTGCAAACTTTTTAGTTGAGCGATTCCTTGAGGCATCTCATTTAATTCACGAGTACCAGCAATGTCCAGATAGAAAAGATTAATGAGGTTTTCCATGCTGGCAGGTAATTTTGTAAGTTTGTAGCATCCTCTTAGAATCAACACTTGTAAATTGATAAGGTTGCTCACAGATTCAGGCAAGCACTTCAATAAAGTTTCAGCTAGGTCTAGGTACCGTAGATGTTTTAAATCACCAATAGAATTTGGCAACTCATATATCGTATAACCACTTAATGATAGAACTCTTAAGCAGTGCAATTTCGGCAATATTTCAACCGAAACTTTGTCGGGAAAGAATCTTTCAGGATACCACCGCGGACACGGTAAGCGTAAAAATGTTCTTAAGCTTCGAACTTTCTTCAGAAAATTAAATCTTTGGTACATTTCATATTGATGGGGAATGAATGACAAGTGACGGACATTTCCAGATATGCTGCTGGGAAGATTTTCCTTCAACTCATCGTCCATCCTCAAACATTTTTCTCCATCAACAAATGTAGCTAGATCGTTAAGGAGATCATGCATCACATAATATGAAGCATTGGCACTTGATCTTTGGAAGAATGATCTCGCAAACAGTTCGTCGAAATATTTACTGCCTACTTGTGTTAGCATCTCTCTTTGTGATACTTGTAAAAAACCTTCTGCTATCCAAAGGTACACTAGCTTGGACTTGTCAAACTCGAAGTCTTTAGGAAACAGAGCACAATAAGCAAAGCATCTTTTCAGTTGTGGACGCAGATATTGGTAACTCAGTTTTAAAGAAGGAAGAATTTTACTTTTGTCTTCTGCCATCCAATTCTCACTATTCAATACATCCTCCCATTCATTAGGACTACCCATTGTCCGCAGAAGCCCTCCAAGTGCCTTTAGTGCCAGTGGCAAGTTTCCACATTTTTCCACCACGGCCTTACCAATATCTCTTAGATCTGGACGTGCATCAAAAGTTTTGGCTTCAAGTGCATGTTGAGCTAACAATGATAAAGCATCAGTACCCGACAACACATTCAAATCATAAGCTGGACTATGAGACATGATTTTCGCCACCGAACGCTGACGAGTTGTTACGATGATTTTGCTTCCAAGTTTGCTAGCCAGGAATGGATGCTTCAGGATGTCCCAATATTCATAATATTCGTTCCAAACATCATCTAAAACTAACAGAAATTTCTTGTTTGACAGATTTTGCTTTAGTTTCACCTGAAGCGTGTTAAAATCATGATCGTCATACCTTCCAGGGGAAACCTGTTTAAGAATGGTTTTTGTAACCGTTGAAGCATCAAATTGATCTGAAACGCAAGCCCACGCCTTCAGATCAAATTCGTCCTTTAATCGATCATCATTGTACACAAGTTGTGCAAGAGTTGTTTTGCCGACACCTCCCATGCCCACTATTGGAATCACAGATATTGGAATATCACTTGATTCTCCCCCCAACAACATATTGATTATAGTCTCTCTGTCTTTTTCCCTGCCATATACTCCAGATTCTTCAACAACTGAAGTCAGATCCAATCTTTCTGTTGTTCTATAAGGCCTCCCTCTCACATTCTCGACCAAACTGAGTATACTAATCTGTTTGAATAGATCTTCCAATCGACCACTAATTTCATTCAGCTTGGAAGCCATCCCGCGATCAGACATAAAATCATGGAAAGAGAAATTAGTACAACAAGAAGGAATAAGCTTCCGTACCATACTAGTGCTTGGCCTGTTGGCTTCGTGATTTTCCTTTATTTTGCGCCGGGTAGCTTCAGTGTTCAACTCATCCACTAAGTCATCCAGATCATAAGCCAAATCCTCCAGATCCTTCAGCCACTCCTTCACAGCTCCGTTTGTTGTTTGTTTGTTTTCAGCATCAGTAAGCACTGCTTCCATCATCAACAATTTCTTACGCCATTCTTTCAGCTGGGAGTCGATTCCTACACCATGCAGGAATTTCATTAGCTCGCCAGAGACCAACTTCTCAAGCAAAACAGTAATTAGTGCGCCAATAAAAACTTCTCCGATAGCCATTGTTATCTTTTTCTTAAGAAAGGAAACAATAGATGAAAGATAGAATGAAAGAGAGTTTAACTTCTTGAATAGAAATGAAAGGAAAATTTCAAGTTGTGGTGGTCGTTTCACAAACTGAGAAAGCTGTCTACAAGTGCTGACAATGGTGGGGTCAATTATCAATTCACGCGGAGACAATAATTGATCGGAGAAAAAAGCAAAGGTATTGGTTTCTTTGTTGCTTCCTCTGTCATTTTCTTTCCTTCTTTCTTTTTTTCATTTTTTTTCCTTCCTCTCTTTCTTTTGATTTTATATCTAAAAAAATAAAAATGCAATTACCTGTCGGCCCCATTATTTCTCTTTAATTTTCATTTCTCAATCCAAATATCACATTATATTTTATCATTGAACAGTTTAAAATACAGTTAATTTTTCCATCTAATCTTTCTTCTACATGCAATTATGTCAACCTTTTGATCAAAATTTTCTGTCAAAATAGTTTTATTCATAAATTTCATCCAGTTGTCGACAATCAAATGGATCATTAGGCCCTCGTTCTTGGATGAAAAATGACACAAACGGGGGCAATAATGAAAATTTGTATTTATAGTGGTGGGGGCACAAATAATTGAACATCAATCACCACCTGAGCTGGGAACCGTGTTTGTTGAACAAATGGGCACCTTAACATGAGAAATAATGAGAATTAATAGCAAATAATTTGATCAATCCAGTCTTTAGCCAAAATTTAATTGAATCACTCAACCTTTTACACAGGCGATAAAGATAGTAAAAGCAAGCAAGGTAATATTTTATTATTTTTATTTTTCTTTAGTACTTTGTATGATGAAGTTTTGATAAAATTTGTCAACTTTTTAACTTATTAAATTTTAGCTTTAAACAAATATTTCATGCAATCCATAACTTTATTTTTTATCAACTTTTTAACAATATATTACGTTAATTTTGAATCAAAATCTATTAAAAATTTTCTTAAAAGTTTTGTAAAAGTAAAAAACCCTTAAAGGGGTGGGCGAGCACCAAGGACGATTCATGATTTTCCTGTTAGTATTATATTTTTGATTATATATATATCTATGTAAATTACAGCACATATAATGCAAAGCTTTTGAAAGAGTTTTTTTATTTTCTATTGAAATTAAGCCCTATTTAGTTTAACTAAAATTAATTTTGATAAGTTTTGACATAAGTTGATCAAATGTATAGTTGAAAAATTGATCAAAAGTGTGAATTCCTTAAAATAAGTGATTAAAATTAATCGTTGATTTTGTGTTTGTTTGGTAGAGATTTTGAAAATTGATTTTTTGACTATTAGAGATAAAGTGGGTCCTATCTATAAGAGAAAAATTCAAAAACGACAGCTGGAATAATGAAATAACGGTCAAAAAATTAATTTTAATTGACTTGAAATATGTACCAAACAAGCACTTTAACTTAAATTTTCATTAACCTTTTTAACTTAACCAGAAAGGAGCAAAGTATTTTATTCATATCCTCTATTTAGACTTGGTGTAGAATATAGATTTTAATTTGGACTTTGGTTATAAAGGCGAATGGCATCACTACGCAAATTTAGAAGAAACCAAACCATTGGTCCGGGGTCAATATCTCTCACATTGTAGGATTGAAATCTAAAGTGTAAATCAATAATAGTGGTGATAATGGTGGGATCAATTATCAATAATCAATAATGGTGGTGATAATGGTGGGGTCAATTATCAACAATCAATCGGAGAAAAAAGCACGTGTTGGTTTCTTTGTTGCTTCCTCTTATCATTTCTTTATTTTTTTTATTTTTTTTGGTCAATAGAAATAATAACAACTTTACATATAGATATAAATTAATGTGATCAATCCAACCTTTAGCCAAAATTTAATTCAATCATTCAACTTAATTTTATTACAACTAGTAAGTGTTCGCAATTCAAATACTACAATCTTATATAACAATTGAACTCGTAAACTTAATGTCACGCTTTACTTGATTAGAATATTAAAATTTGTTAATTGAAATTGAAACATAAATATTAAACTCGTATTTAGCAACAACATATATTAATTTATTTCTCATGCTCATTTTCAATCACACATTCGCATAATAAAACGTCCATTTGGCCCCATTATTCTCTATAATAATGAGAATTTGATTTTAAAATAATAATTTTTTAGAGAATATGTGATTAAAAATGAAGAAAAAATTTAGAGTTTATGTATAATATTATGAATTATGCTATATGTACACCCCCCTCCTCACAAATAATTGAACATCAATCACTATAGGAGGTGGGAACTGCATGTGTTGAAAACGTTGGCATCTTAACATGAGAAATAATTGCAAATAATTGTGATCAATCCAGCCTTTAGCCAAAATTTAATTGAATCACTCAACCTTTTACATAGGTGATAAAGGCAGTAAGACCAAGCAAGGTAAGGGTTTGGGAGAGGTTGTAATATTTTATTATTTTTATTTTTCTTTAGTTCTTTGTTTGATGAAGTTTTGATAAAAAATTTCAACTTTTTAACTGATTAAATTTTAGTTTTAAACAAATATTTCATGCAATCCATAACTTTATTTTTTTATCAACTTTTTAACGACATATTACATTAATTTTTACTAAAAATCTACTAAAAATTTTCTTAAAAGTTTTGTGAAAATAAAAAACCCTTAAAGGTGTGGGGGAGCACCAAGGACGATTCATGATTTTCGTGTTAGTATTATATTTTCTATTATATATCCATGTAAACTAGCATATATAATGCAAAGCTTTTGAAAGAGTTCTTTATTTTCTATTGAAATCAAGCCCTATTTAATTTAACTAGAAATTAGTTTTGATAAATTTTGACATAAGTTGATCAAATGTATAGTTGAAAAAAATTGCTCAAAATTGTGAATCCCTTAAAATAAGTGATTAAAATTAATCGTTGATTTTAAGTTAAATTTTTATTAACCTTTTTAACTTCCAGAAAGGAGTAAAGTATTTTATCCATGTCCTCTATTTAAACATGGTGTAGAATATAGATTTTAATTTGGACTTTGGATAAAAAGGCGAGTTGCATCACTATGCAAATTTAGAAGAAACCAAACCAAACCATTGGTCCGAGTCAATACTTCACGCGGTAGGATTGAAATCTAAAAGAATAAATCAATAATGATGGTGATAATGGTGGGATCAATTATCAATACTCAATATTGGTGGGGTCAATTATCAATAATGGTGGTGATAATGGTGGGGTCAATCATCAACAATCGATCCGAGAAAAAAGCACGTGTTGGTTCCTTTGTTGCTTCCTCTTATCATTTCTTGATTTTTTTTTATTTTTCTTTAGTCAATAGAAATAATAATAACTTTACATGTAGATATAAATCAATGTGATCAATCCAACCTTTAGCCAAATTTTAATTCAATCATTCAACTTAATTTTATTACTTCTAATAAGTGTTCGTTACAATTCAAACACTTATATAACAGTTGAACTCATAAACTTGAAGTTATGCTTTACTTGATTAGAATATTTGATTGAGTTAAAATTCCTTAATTGAATTTGGAACATAAATATCAGACTCGTATTTGGCAACAATATATATTAATTTATTTATCATACTCATATTCAATTACACATTCACACAATAAAGCATCCATTTGACCCCCATTATTCTCTCATAATAATGAGAATTTGATTTTAAAATAATAATTTTTTATAGAATATGTGATTAAAAATAAAGAAAAGTTCTAAGTTTACGTATAATATTATGGATTATGCTGTGCATACACTTTTACGTTGACACCCCCTCACATGGAGGGGGTGTAACGGTGTACACATAATATAAACCTAAAATTATTTTATTGGAGAATATGTGGTTGATAAGAAAAGGGAAAAAATGAATTATAATTTAATAGAGGCAAAACGAGTAGAAAATATTATATACATAAACTCAAAATTTTCTCCAACCCCACGCATTTTCCAATAAATGCTATTCAAATCTATGTTTTTTGAAATTTAAGACCACCAAACCATGGCCAAAGTATATTTGTGACCAACTTTACATATGAACAATAGCTTTTGGTAAAATATGTGCTATCAAAATTTATAAATTTTATAACAATTGTCAATCTCGTTAACAGAATTACTACGTAACTCAGAATTAATTTACTCGATTTGAAATGACCCTAATAAAAGTTTTTTGATTTGAAGTCTCCAAATATTTGTCGTGTGTATGTCTTTTGTTGAGTCATTTCGTATCAACTAAAATTTTTGAAATCTTAAAATCAAGAGAATTTTGTTGGAGTCAAAGTGATAATTTTAGAATACTGCAACTGCAATTTCCCTTTAACTTATCCCACCAAAAAATGAACTCACACATCAACAAATTCTACCTATATTTTGCAAAACACGAAAATCTTCTTGATGTCAATATTGAAAAGAAAAAAATAAAATAGTTATTCAATTGTGTTCCCAGGCAAGCTGTTCAATGGAATACTGGTTGAAAACAATTTACAGTTGATAATGAAAAGCCTTTCTTCTATGCTAATTCTTAAGGAGGGGTGGGGGGTGGGGTGGGGTGACTGACTAAAGCAAAAATCTCCATAACTTATCCTGCAAACTAAGCACAATCAGGAACTAGTCAGAAACATAAAAATATCAAAAAATGAATAAATAAATAAAAATTAGGATAATAAATTGAACTCGAATAGAGGTAAATATCAGAAATGTTTAGAGCAATACAGAAAGCCATCTACAAATGTTGATAATGATGGGGTCAATTATCAATTCACGAAAAAAGCACGAGTGTTGGTTTCTTCGATGCTTCCTCTATCATTTTCTTTTAAATTTTTATTTTTAAAAATTATTAATTTATTTGGACTTCATTAAAATTATAATCTATTTTTTTAGTTTTTTCTCTATCACACATTCTTTGATAAAATAATACTATACGTAAATAACAAAAATTTCCTTCTTTTTTAACCGCACATTTTTCAAAAAGTAATTATTCCAAAATATATTTTTCTCAAAAATTTATTAAAGTAGAGCGCAAACTATCAATACAAGCTTCAGCCAAAATTTAATTGAATCACTCAACTTAATTTATTGCAACTAGTCAGTGTTTGCCACACAAACAATGCAATTTTATATAAAGTTGAACTAATGGACTCGATGTCACACTTCAGTTGATTAGAATTTCTTTAGACGTAGTTAAAAGTCCATTAATTGAATTTGAAACATGCATATTAAAATTGTATTTGGCAACAGTAGAGTATATTTGTGACCAACTTTACATATGGACAAAAGTTTTTGATAAAAAGTGTGATCGAAATTTATCAACTATCTTTCAATAATTATTGTATACTGGATAACAAAATTACTATGTAACACTAATTAAATATTCAATCAATATATGGCATGTCGATGAGTATAATTGTATTATTTAGTTAAATTTGTCAATAATTGAAGGCAAAAACATAGAAGCCTAAAAGATGAAAGGTCGGCAACCACACAAGGCTCAATCATCGGATTAGTATGTGGGTTCAATCATCTCGATTGGAAATCATACTAAACGACCTTTGTCAAGAATTAAAGCCTGCCCTCTTTTAATGAAACCCCCTTTTCCAGCTGGGCAATGAGCAATAGTTCGACCTAAATAACTCATGAACATATATAAAATGTTGTATTTTAAATACTTTCAGAGTACTTTTTTTTATTTTAAAAGAAAATGAGAGTACTTAAACAACAACTCCCACTAACTAAATACCACTTAATAAATATTATTGATTTAATAAATATAATTTAGAACATAATAAGTTTAAAAATATTTTTAATGTTTTTTACAAATTTATTTTAAGCATTACATAAAAAAATAAAATTAACTATCTAAAAATTAATTTATTTATATTGAAAAATAAAAAAAAATTCAAGGATCAAACTGCAATTTTTAAAATTGAAATCGGGTCCCAAACGTGCCCTTACGTGTGGGACCAATTTGCAATTATGTATTTTTTAAATTAATAAAAAAATGGGGGACATGTCACTGTCGCCACACTGTTCTAGAAAAAAAATTTCTTATTCATCATGCGACTAATTTCGACGTTCTGAGTCATTTGTGTAGTCAAATATGAAGGATGTTTGGTAAGAATTAAAATTAAAGTTTTAAGTAGATTGTGATAAAATTCTTTGAAATGTGTGATTAAAAAGTTGCGGGATCCATAAAAGATGTGGTCAATATTGATTGTTTGATTTAGACTCGAATTAAACTCAGATTTTAATCAAAGCCAAACATGGACATGACAAAATCAATTTTTGAGGTTGCATTTGGGACATCAACAGATATGGATGAGAGTAAAAATGGCAAAAGTTACTGTTCATTGTGTTTAATTTCATGCAAAATTCTCAGATTTTCGATGAAATTTCAGGAGGTCATAACCTTTTTATTATAAAAGCCAAAATTTTAATGATCTTCATACTGTTGGAAATGTATCAAGAAGATCTATTCAACCATACTAAACGTGAAGCATGAAATGAAGTGTAAAAGAAGTTATCGTATGATAAAGTTTTATTAAAGAAACCGTGAAATATGAAACACAATAAAATATAAGAGTTAATAAAATCTAATAAGTTGTTCCAAAATTCAAATGCCCCCAGTCAAGCTCATCTTTTAGGTTGATTTTCTGAGGAGCAACAACCATGTCTGGATTGTGTACTCTTATCCATTACATATTTACAAGAAACTATACTATTTGATGGATCCATTCAGTTCTTGTCAAATGTATCATGCCAGTCCCTTTCCTTTTGTATTGCCTTTCACATTTCCTTTTCCCTTATAGATTGCTACATTGACTAAAGTCTCGACTTTTTCATCAGATATCCAAGATAGACTCTAAAACATGGGAGAGAAATCTTCATTTGCATCTTTGGCTGTCGGTTTAATCAAAATAATGCTACTGGATTCACCATCGCCAAAAGCTCCACTAGATTCTCGTTCTTTGATCCACTCGAAATATTCACATTAAGCACTACAACAATTGAATAACCTGTTGGAATGCGGAAGCGGAATTATCCGGAAATTAAAAATTTCTTTAATTAAAAAATAAGATCGTTTAGATGTTCACGTGTATATTATACCAAAAATAAAGAATTCGAATTTTTACTAAATTTGATGATCAATTATTGTTAATTTTGAATCACAAACTTCCAGCTTTTTAATTCCAAGAATTTGATACTTCAAAACTCCAAGTTTTCTATGGTATTCTCTAAAGTCAAGACTACATCGGAAGGTGGGCACTTTTTTTTAATTAAATCAAGAAACTAATTCTTGAATTAGACAATTGAAGAATTAAGAAAAATAATTTTTCCCTGTCTCCAAAATTTGAATACCATGGAATTATGTATTATGAATGTTGTAAAATTCTATTCCGTAGGATGTCTAGGTTCCAACTAATCTCTATTTATAGAAATAAAAGAGTTTCAATCCTTATACAATAATAATTCCACATTCAAATAGGAGTTCTAATTAAAATCCAAGTAGGAGTATAAACTAAAGTCCAAATCCAATTAGTTTACATTTAGTTATATGTGTAGACTTAGAACTTTAATTATATTTATAATTAAGTTTACAACTTTCATAGTAATTACAACTAAGTATAAAATTTTATTGTAATTATAATTTAGCCCAAAACTATTATAATTACCTTAATTAAGTTCTAATACTTCATCGAGCTACCACAGGGACCAGATTGGACATATATTATCCAAACTCCAATAATTAGATCATATTTAGTTGAACCAAGACCACCCAATCCAATTGTTATTCTTGATTTTTCCACTAAAGGCAAAAGACTGAACTTTTGAAATATATAAGATTACAGAAGCCAATAAATCTGTAATACATTCCTATCGTATATGTATTTTATCCCTGTTCGAGATCTGATAATTAGGTATGAGCATAAATAACCGTTTTGCCAATCTAATTATACTCACTAACTTAGGTATCATTTTCTTCAACGATCCTGTGAACTAATCACAGATGTCGAAGTTTAGCCATCGCTAAATACTGAGCTTTAACCGTTCAAAAGAAAATATTTAAACAGTCACTCTACCCATTTTTCAGGGTGATAGTTCCCAACAAGAATTCACGTTCCCCACTCCGCTCATTCTCAAGTTTCCAACTTATCGAGATATTTGACCAATCTAATTGATTTCACCCATTGATAACCATTAAAATCACGAAAATATATACATGATCATGTCAAGGGATTTAAATGAAATACATAGCGTCAAGTGGAATTTAATTCTTCACACGATCATGCTATAGAATTAAATTCGACACGCGATCCGTTCAATACACTCCAAGTGTACTAGTGTCACCTTTAACTATTTATGTGATAATGACAAATCACAAACCTGAAAAGTGAATCGGTCTACACTACAACCTTCTAGTACAAGACGCCAACCCTTATACATTGGTTGTGAACAAATTATTTATGATCAAATTATAAGTTGTGCTACACTGTACTTCTCAACACAAGTACCCAACTGATCATTGGGACTTTAATTTGCAGGCTCAATAATAAATAATGCAATAAATATATAAAACAACAATTGTGGTAAATGGAAAGTCCATTAAAGTTTATTGGTGAATGACATTTGTACCCCTGTAGCCCTAGAAATTATTATCATTGTATCCCTGATTCTTATCTATAAATATAGGGCTTTAGTTTTCAATAATACACACAAAATGTTTATTGAATTTTCTCTATTCTCTTTGAGTTTTCTCTATTCTCTTTTCCTCTCATTTTATAACACGTTATCAGCACGAAACTCTTAGAAGGTAGTAATTTTTTTTCATAATCATCTATCACATATATCAAAATTAATTTGATAATACGTGAATTTTACATATACATATGTTGAATCTGCAATACGTGGTTTCATCTTTCTCGATCATTATGTTTTCTTTGTACCTTTCTTTGAATTAATTAATATTTTTTCCTTTACATCAATCCAAGTGCATTTTTATGGAGATATATTTAAGTTAAATCAATTGATATGTATTAATTCATGTTCCTATACCCTCCTTATATTTAAATTAGCCCTTTACATTCTACACATGTTTATAATTTTTTTTTGTTTAATTGGTCAATGTTCTTTGTAAGCAAGCTTCAATTCCAGATCTCTATTTTGGCTGACTCCATATATATATATAACATACAATTAAAAAATAACTGTACCCAACTCATCTTTTCTCTCAAATCCATTGGCTTCTGCAAATTTCATGCCTTAATTGGTTAATACTAATTCAATTCTTTTAATTGCACATAATTAGAATTTCGTGCCATAATATGTGAATAGGTTTCTACATGTCATCAATTTTTTTGTGTTTCACTTGACTCACGTTATTAATTCAAAATAATATTTTACATGTGTTTGTATATTAATTAATGGTGAGCAATTGGATGTATTATCATTTTTTTTATGTTTAGTTATGAAACATTACATTAAATTTATTTTTAATTGTTGTTGCTCCTGAAGTAGCACAACATTATAATTAATATTTCAGAAGAATATTAATCATAGATCTATTCGTTGTTGCTCCAGAAGTAGCACAACATTATAAGAATATTATTTGCTGCTGAAGAGCATAAATTATAACTCTCAATATTCCAGAAGAATATTAAAAAATTACACTTGAAGAAATAATAACAAAATATAATGTGCTTCAGAAGTAGCATATGTTTCAAAGAACATATTATTTCAAATTAGTGTTTATCCCTAGAGGAAAACACGTAACTTAAAGTCATGTTGATATCGACTATTTGATTAACATGTGATGATTAATCATATTCTTCGAAACTAATTGTATTTTTTATTGTGTAGTTAAACAAATGGCAAACATTACGAAACTTGAGTTTGCTACACTTGACATATCTGGTAAAAATTATTTGTCATGGATACTGGTTGCTGATATCCATCTCGTCTCAAAGGGTCTGGGAGAGACAATAAAAGAAGGAAACAATGAATCCCTGCAGGATCGTGCAAAAGCACTCATTTTCCTCCATCACCATCTTCACGATGGATTAAAAATTGAATATCTCACTAAGAAAGATCCACAAGTTCTTTTGAAAAAGTTAACTGAAAGATTTTATTATTAGAGGACTATAGTCCTCCCCAAAGCACGTTATGAGTGGATGCACCTTCGTTTGCAAGACTTTAAAACGGTTAGTGAGTACAATTCTGAATTGTTCAGAATATGTTCAAAGTTAACTGTGTGGAGAAAAAATCACCGATGAAGATACGCTGGAAAAAACTTTCTCCACCTTTCATGCCTCGAATGTGCTCCTGCAGTAGCGAGCGTGGTTTCAAAAAGTACCCAGAACTTATATCTTGCCTACTAGTTGCTGAACAAAATAATGAATTGTTGATGAAAAATCATGAATTACGTCCAACTGGTTCTGTACCATTGCCTGAAGCAAATGGTACTACATTGTCTGGAGCAAATACAATATCAAGACAAGGACGTAGACACGGACGTGGATGCGGATGTGGACGTGGACGTGGACATGGATTTGGACGTGGACACGGACACGGACGTGTACGTGGAATAAATCATGGAAGAAATAATCAACAAAGTTATCAACAACAAGGCAATAAATTCAAAAGGTACAAAGCAAACGAGAGTGACAAATCTAAAAATGAGCATGAAAAAAGTTGCTTCAAATGTGGAATGAAATGGCATTAGGCACGTACGTGTCGTACCTCAAAACATCTTGTGGATCTCTACCAGAGATCAATCAAGGGAAAATAAATGGTTCAGATAGTGCAACTACACATACTATTCTTCAAGACAAAAAATGCTTTTTGGACTTAATATTAGCTAAAAATAATCTTAACACGATATCGGGTACGTCGAATATAGTTGAAGACTCCGGAAGAGCTTGTATTATTATTGTATTATTTTACCAAATAATACAAAATTATATATTGACGATACACTTTATTCTAACAAATCCAGAATAAATTTGCTTAGTTTTAAAGATATTGGCTGCAATGAATATCACATTGAGAAGATACAAGAAAATAATGTTGAATATCTTTGCATCACTTCTTTTGTATCTGACAAGAAGTAGATAAAAGAAAATTTTCATGCATTCCCGTCTGGCATGTATTTTACATTTATAAAAATGGTCGAATCAAATAATGTTACGAACCAGAAGTTCGTTGATTCAAAAAGTTTTATACTTTGACATGATCGACTTGGACATCCAGGAGCCATAATGATGCGTCGAATAATAAAAAACTCACATGGACATCCTTTAAAGAACCAGAAGATTCTTTTATCTAATGATTATCCATGTGTAGCTTGTTCGTAAGGCAAGTTAGTCATTAGACCTTCAACTACAAAGGTCAATATTGAATCTCCAACTTTCTTGAAAAGAATACATGGAGATATATGTGGGCCAATACACCCACCATGTGGACCATTTTGTTACTTTATGGTATTAATTGATTCTTCTACAAGATGGTCACATGTTTGCCTACTTTTAACTAGGAATGTAGCATTTGCTAGACTACTTGCTCAAATCATAAAATTGCGAGCACAATTTCCCGATTACTCAATCAAGACTATTCGTCTTGACAATGTTGGTGAATTTAGATCACAAGCATTTGATGATTATTGTATGTCAATTGAGATTGAAATTGAACATTCAGTTGCACATGTTCATACACAAAATGGTTTAGTGGAATCGTTTATTAAACGTCTACAACTTATTGCTAGACCATTACTTATGAAAACAAAACTCTCAATTTCTGTTTGGGGTCATGCCATATTACATGCTGCATCATTGGTTCGTATAAGACCAACTGCCTATCATCAATATTCACCTTTACAACTTGCATTTGATCATGAACCAGATATTTCTCACCTACGGGTTTTTGGTTGTGCTGTCCAAGTTCCTATTTCACCCCCACAACGTACTAAAATGAGTCCCAACAAAGACTTGGGATTTATATGGGTTTTGATTCACCATCTATTATTAGATATCTTGAACCTTTAACGGGTGACTTATTTACTGCACGTTTTGCAGATTGTCATTTTGATGAAATGACTTTCCCAACTTTGGGAGGAGAAAAACTACATCCTGAAAAACAAGATAAAATTTCTTGGACTGAGACAACTCTATCTCACTTTGATCCCTGCAGTAATCAATGTGAACAAGAGGTTGAAAAAATCATTCATTTGCAAAGAGTTGCAATTCAACTATCTGATATATTTGTTGACACGAGAAAAGTGACAAAGTCATATATTCCAGCAGAAAATATTTCAGCAAAAATTAATTTCCCTGCAGGACAATCTGCTGTGGCAAATGAATCTCAAATATTCCAGAAGCATCGTCGACCAGTTGGTTCAAAAGACTCTGTACCTCAAAAAAGAAGAGTACAGGAGAAAAACCAACCAAAAACTTCAGAAGAAATTACATTAGAAAAGATTGATCAATCAAATATTGAATGTACGGTTCCTGAAGAACTAGAGGTGTCCGAAAATAATGAGATCTCAATAAATTATATGATATCTCATAAATTATGGGAATGGAATAATATTGTTATAGACAATATTTTCGCCTTTAACATGGCTCTTGATATTATGCAAAATGAGGATCCTGAATCACAGTCTGTTAATGACTGTCGAAATAGAAATGATTGGCCAAAATGGAAAGAAGCCATACAGGCAGAACTGAATTCTTTAGAGAAACGAAAAGTGTTTGGACTAGTAGTTCGAACACCTGAAAATGTAATCCCTGTTGGATACAAATGGGTTTTTGTACGAAAGAGAAATGAGAATAATGAAATTACAAGATACAAAGCCCGACTAGTGGCTCAAGGTTTCTCCCAAGACCGGGAATTGATTATGAGGAAACATATTCTCCCGTAATGGATACCATCACTTTTAGGTTCTTTAGTTTGACCGTGTCACAAGGGCTTGATATGCGTCTTATGGATGTAGTAACTGCCTACCTATTGGTTCACTTGACAGTGACATATATATGAAAGTCCCTGAAGGATTTAAGGTGCCAGGAATAAATGATACATGTCCGAGAACTATGTTCTCAATTAAATTGCAAAAATCATTATATGGATTGAAACAATTCGGACGCATGTGGTATAATCACCTCAGCGAATATTTGTTGAAAGAGGGTTATAAAAATGACGATATTTGCCCATATGTTTTCATAAAGAAAACAAATATTGGATTTACAATTGTGGCAGTTTATGTTGATGATTTAAATTTAATTGGAACTCCTGAAGAGCTGAACAAAACTGCAGATTATTTGAGAAATGAATTTGAGGTGAAAGATTTGGGAAAACCAAATTTTGTCTTGGATTACAAATTGAACATTTGCCAGAGGGATTATTTGTTCATCAATCTACTTATACAAAAAAGTCTTGAAACGCTTTTATATGGATAATGCACATCCATTGCCATCACCTATGGTTGTTCGATCACTTGATGTGAAAAAAGATCCATTTCGTCCACTTGAAGATGGAGAAAAGATTCTTGGTCCTAAAGTACCATACCTTAGTGTAATTGGAGCATTAACTTATCTTGCAAATTGCACTCGACCTGACATAGCTTTTTCTGTATATCTCCTTGCAAGATATAGCTCTACACCAACTCAAAGGCATTGGAATGGTGTTAAACATATTTTTCCTTAACTAAAAGGTACTATTGATATGGGACTGTTTTATTCTCCAAAGTTAGGATCTGCTTTAGTGGGATATGCAGATGCAAGTTATCTCTCCGATCCACATAAAGCTAAATCACAAACAGGATATGTGTTTACACGTGGAGGAATAGCTATTTCATGGAGATCTGTGAAGCAATCCTTGACAGCAACATCTTCAAATTATTCTGAGATTATTGCAATCCATGAAGTAGAGCGAGAATGTGTATGGTTGAGGAATATGACCCATCATATCCAATCATCATGTGGATTGACTTCAACAAAAGATAATCCAACAATTTTGTTTGAAGATAATGCAGCTTATATCGCACAACTCAAGGGAGGCTATATCAAAGGCGACAAGACGAAGCATATTTCTCCAAAATTCTTTCATACACATGAACTTCAGAAGAATGGTGACACTGATATTCAACAAATTCGCTCAAGTGACAATGTGGCTGATCTATTCACAAAAGTGTTGCCAACATCTACATTCAAGAAATTAGTTCATGAGATTGGAATGCATCGACTCAAAGATTTTCAGTGATCAACATCAGGGGGAGTAGTTGTACTCTTTTTCCTTCGCTTAGGTTTTGTTCGATTGGGTTTTCCTAGCAAGGTTTTAATGAGGCAGTATTTAATTTTAATACTGCAAAATAACTGTACGCTTTTTCCTTCATTTGATTTTTTTCCCATTGGGTTTTTATCAAACAAAGTTTTAACAAGGTAGATATTTTGTAATATGTCATTCAAGGGGGAGTGTTGTAAATGGAAAGTCCATTAAAGTTTATTGGTGAATGACATTTGTACCCATGTAGCCCTAGAAATTATTACCATTATATCCCTGATTCTTACCTATAAATATAGAGCTTTGGTTTTCAATAATACACATAAAAAGTTTATTGAGTTTTCTCTATTCTTTTTGAGTTTTCTCTATTCTCTTTTCCTCTCATTTTATAACAACAATTTATTTATTATAAACAATTAATTTTTCATACCAAATATACTGTATGGGCACACAACCCAACAAATCTCCCACGTGCCCTAGAGCATATGTGTCATGTCTTGCAACCTCGTGTCATTCAGGTGTCCCTCGAAAACTTAGCCGATCGCCTTAGTAAAATAGTCTACAAGATTATCTCAGTAGCAATGTTACTGACAACTACATTATCTTTACCAAATATCTCTCTTAAGAGATGACATTTCCGTTCAATGTGTTTATCCTTCTCATGACTCATGGTTCTTTAACATTTGCCACAATCTCACTGTTATCCCAATGCAGTGTAGAGACATGTGCAAATGCAAGCACCACCACGATGTCTATAGGGATTTCCAAGTCATACAGCCAATTTGGTAGCTTCATAAGCTGCTACATACTTGGAATCAATGGTGGAATCAACAATGCATGATTGCATGATATTTATCCAAATAATGGCCCTGCCATAAAGTGTAAACAACAATACCAATGTAGACATGTAATAGTCTTCATCACTCTGGTGGTCTAAATCCTTTTAATCTATTGAAATAATATCTAGCAACGAGCATATAATTCCTTGTTCTCCTTAGGTACTAAAAGATATGCTTTATCGCCATTCAGCGTTTCAATCCTAAGGCTTAGCATAGCATACATGAGACTAAATTACCAACGCATAAGGCATATTTCTCATGTATCGATCTCTTTAGGAGTCTTTGTGAACTAACCCTTGAAGAGTTGGATTCGATACTTGAGGGAAAAACCTTGCCTAGCAAATCTGACAAGTATCTTGTCAACATAAGAGACTTAGTACAAGTCTATTGTCTTTTTCTTTTGATCTCTCAAGAACTGAAAATTAGAACATAGCTAGCTTCACTATGCTTTCATATGAAACTATTGGACCAACCAAGCTTTCGTAGACAATAATGCACCCACATTATTTCTAATGGATTAAATATCATCTACATAAGCACTAGGAAAAAATACAATTTTGTCTTGTATCTTCTTACAGATACAGGATTTACCAAAGTTCTGATTAAAATCAAATGTCTTAATCACTTTGTCGAACCTCTATTCCAAAAACTCGATAATCGAAGGTTTCGATTCTTAAATAGATCGCTGCATCCACATCATCCATAATCTCCTTATATGAAGTCAAACAATCAACTTGTACCATGGAGATCACCATATTGGACTCTCCACTCAACTAGTACCTTGAAGGTGAATCGATAATCTTCCAACTTTGTTTAAGGGACAATTGATCTAGGACTGGGGCATCTTTGAAACGTAATATTTTAATCAATACTGACATTACCATTAGGCGACGCCATTACCTCCTCATTATCTTCAACGTTCTATTGATTGATTAGATCAGATGACTACTCATCTTTCCCACTCATACCACATTGCCCAAGTTTTTACTTGACACCATGGGATGTCTGCCCTAGGTTGTGTTCCAGGAATTAATGAGATAGAATTGCTCCTATTCATTTCTTCCACCACGACCTTATTATTGGACTATGATCATTAATATACTTATCTTCTAGGACAGTTGTATTTGTGTTAACAAAAACCCTCATATCTAGAGGATTATAAATATTATCTCTTGGTATTTTTAGGATATCCCACAAACAGACACATCTCTAACCTAGACTCCAACTTTTCAGCCTTTTCTTTCAACACATGTGCTGGACCCCTAAATCTTGGATATGATGCAAATAGGACTTGCATCTATTCCAAAATTTCAGGAGAGTCTTGAGAACAAACTTAGAAAAAATTAAGTTAAGAATATAGCCAATTGTTTTCAGTGTATATCCCAAAATGTGATAGGTAGAGTTGTGAAACTCTTCATTGACCTAACCATATCTAACAATGTCATGTTTCTTCTTTTTGAAAACCATTCCTTTTAGGTATATCATGCTTATTCAATTAAGAAACAGTACCAATTTCTATTGAGTGTGCCTAAATTCTTTTGAGAGGTAGTTACCACCTCGATCAAATTGAAGCATGTTAATAGTCTTACCCAAATGTTTCTCGATCTTAGTCTTATACACTTTTGATTTCTCAAAGGTATTTGACTTTCAAAATATTAGGTAAATGTATTTGAATATAGAGTAATCATCTAAATATAAAGAAATATTCATAATTTCCCTTCCCAAGTGTATTCACAGCTCCACACATGTCATAATGCACTAGTTCTAATACATCTATGACTCTATTCTTTTGATGAAAAATGATATCTTGGTCATATAACCTTCCAAACAAGAATTACAAACTGACAATGGTTTGAACTTAACCGAGTTGAGAGAACCATCTCTAGTCAATTTTATATTTTGTTAAGGTCGATTTGTCTAGGACGCCATATATATGTATCACTAGTATAGTGCGACATTTTATGGTATACAAGACTAGCCTTTTTTATTTTATATGCGGAATAGTTTAAAATATAAAGACTATTAATCAGATGGTCTTTATTCGTTAAAATGGACCATTAATCAGATGGAATGGTTTTATATTCCGTTAAATTCAGTGGCCAAAACTCGACATTTTAAATTTCAGTGAGCAATCGAAGATATGGACATAAGTTTAGTGGCCAAAACTTGACATTTTAAATTTCAGTGGCCAATAAAAAATATGAATTTAAGTTCAGTGACCATTGGAACAATTAACTCAAGAAAAAAGCACTAGTGTTGGTTTCTTTGTTGCTTCTTCTATCATTTTTTTTCTTTTGTTTGAAAATTAAGAAAAAAAATAAAAGAATAAAAATTATACGTAGATATAAATTGTGATCTGTCCAGCCTTTAGCTAAAATTTAATTGAACCAGAGGCAGATCCAAGAATATGATTTGGTGAGGTCGAGACAGAATTATGTAAAAATTATAGTTTAAAAACTTAAAATTAAGGACTAAATAAGTATGTTGGCTATGTTTTAAACTTAAAAAATTAATGGGTCTGCCCTGAATTGAATCCCCCAACTTTTTACATGGCCGATAAAGGCAGAAGAGTAGGCAAGGGTTTGGAAGAGGTTGTAATATTTTAATATTTCTTTATTGCTTTGTTTGATAAAGCATTCATAAAATTTGTCAAGTTTTAAACCGACCAAATTTTATATATATATATATATATAACTTTATTTTTATCAACTTTTTGGCGACATATTACATCAACTTTTAATCAAAATCTACTAAAACTTTAATTAAAAATTTTGTTAAACAAAAATTAAGCACCAAGGATAGTTCATGATTTTCCTGTTTTCTTTATTTTCTGTTGAAATTAAGCCCTATCTAATTTAACTAAATTAAATTTTTGATAGATTTTGAAAGATTTTTAACTTAACCAAAGAGCGAAGTATTTCACTATTTCTTCTATTTAAACATGGTGCGGAATATAGATTTTAATTTGGACATTGGATAAAAAAGTGAGTGGCATCACTATGGAAATTTAGAAAAAATAAAATCAAACCAAACCATTGGTCCTTGTCAAGACCTCACATGGTAGGATTGAAATCTAAAGAGTAAATCACGCCAGTAACTATGATTCTTTAGACAGCATAAAGTAATAATGATCGTAATTCCTCCAATTTTCTTGATTTATAGGGTCCCACATTCCACAAATATTTGAAAACGCTCATATCAAAACTGGAAAAACAATTGGAAATGGTCCCCTGCTTGTTTAATTTTATTAATAAAATTTTGAATTCAGTTTATTTAAATAAGTCATATATAATTTATATGTGCAACCCTCCAAAAATTTAATAATCTAAATACATATATCGGTTTGAATATAATTTTTTACTTGACCATGATAATATCTGCTTAAGAAGTTAATAGATCAAGACCACAAATAAATTAGTCAATTGACTTCAATTTTACTAAACTAAATGAACTAGAAAAATAAGTCATGTTGGGTTAAAATCCAAAGATCGAAAGGTAAGGAGCATTTGTATTGTTGGGAAAATGAAAATCCAACAAAACGGAAAAGAGAAATATAAAAACATAAGCATCATCATTCATTTTCTTCTTCTCTTCAATTTTCAAACAATATCCAAATAACCACTTTAATAACTTTCTCAAATGGATCATTTTGATGTATTTTTGGATTCAATAATAGTAAAATACGACAATCTTTTATAATATTTGTTATTTTAAATAATTAGTACTCAACGTGTCAATTTGTTGTGCATGTTGTGTTCAACTATGTCTCATAATTTTCTACTCTGTGTGCTGGCAAACTTTCCATAATGGACGCATTAATTTTGCCATCTACTCTTTATTAAAGTTTCTACACACTGGTAGGTTTTCTTATACTTTCCAATTCCAACTGACAAAAAGAAAATTAAGAAGAATTTGGTCTGACATTAATAGGCTTTATTTCGTTTGGTACATTTTGTCTACTTTTCTCATCAACTTAAATTGATAATGTATTCATAAGACAAATTAATACTCTTTATCGTAGATCCTTCGAGCTTGTTTACAAAATGGGTTGGAAGATTTCGTTTGTGCTTTCTCTCTGCTTTGTCTACACAGTCTCTGCTCTTGCTCCTGCCCCTTTGGAAGGTAAATGCTCAAAAATCTTGTCTATTTTACTTGGGAGTTCTTAACGTTCTAATCTTTTCTTATAAAGCTAGATCTTTATTAGTGCTTCTCTTTTCTCTGGCATTTCTCGAAATGAATAATGATTTGCTCTGTTTCTCTGTTGTATCCTTCTGGGGATGTTTGTTGCATCATTTGCACATTTCTTTATAGTTTCTATTAATGTTTGGGCTTTCTCAACCAAGAGTGATGAGGGTTCGAGTCCTGGGAGTCTGGGACATGATTTTGGAGAAAAATGTACTTCCTGTGGAGTATGGGTGTGTGTCTGAGAGAGAGTTTTTGATAGTTCGGATACAGATCCTTCTGTTTGCACCAATGGGAGGTTGAAAAAAGTCTTTCGTTTTGCTACTTCTATGATTTCTCAGGTCTACTTCCAAATTGAAACTTTGAAGAGAAACCAAAGCCTACTGACATAAAGAAAACAGTGCTGCAAGGGAAATATGCACTGCCCAAGTGGGAAATCAATGGCTTAGTCTAGTCTATCTCTAAGGACCACAGCTCGGTGGAATGTACTTTGCAGTAGCCCATGGCCTTCACGCTGTGAGACTTGGAAACAAGGCCTCAATTTCCCAAACAATCCCTGTCAAAAATGGCTCGACATATGCACTCACATTTGGTGCATCAAGAACTTGTGCCCAAGACGAGGTCTTGAGAGTGTCGGTACCCCCTCAATCCGGGGATCTCCCTTTGCAGACTCTGTATAGTAGTAATGGTGGTGACACTTATGCTTGGGGACTCAAAGCCACTTCTAATTCAGTGAAGGAGATTTTTCATAATCCTGGAATGCAAGAGGATCCTGCTTGTGGACCTCTCCTGGATGCTGTTGCTGTTAAAGAACTTTTCCCTCCAAGGTTCACCAAAGGTAATTATTTACTTTTCATGACTAGCCTAAAGTTTTCATATTCTACTTCCTCAAAATAGATTGGAAGTCAATTATTCTTATATGTATGGTACTAGGGATTGGAAAATGGAGTCAAAAATATTTTATGTTGTCTTGTCTTATGCAATACTATCGAACCATTTTGCTGCACCATTTTGATTCTTGATGTAAAAATATTCTGCATTCTCTAGGATGTATACATGTTTAATTTTACATATCAAGCATAAATTGTTGCTAGTAATTAAGCTTAAGCATGGCTTAAGCAGCGAATAGACGACTTCGAGTTAATTTGATCCCAATTTCTTGCAGCTAACTTAGTCAAGAATAATGGTTTTGAGGAGGGGCCTCATCTCTTGATCAACTCTTCTCATGATGTCCTACTCCCTCCCAAACAGAAAGATTTGATATCCCCACTTCCCGGTTGGATCATCGAATCTGTTAAAGCTGTCAAGTTCATAGACTCAAAGCATTTCAACATCCCCTTTGGACGAGTAGCAGTAGAACTAGTTGCAGGAAGAGAGAGTGCCATAGCCCAAGTAATCAGAAAAGTCCCCAACAAGGTCTATAATGTTGCATTCACTGTAGGAGATGCAAAGAATAATTGCCATGGATCGATGATGGTCGAAGCATTTGCTGCTAAAGGAACAATGAAAGCTCCCTTCAAATCTGAAGGAAAGGGGAAGTTCAAGACTTTCAAGTTCCAGTTCAAAGCAATCTCGCACAGAACCAGATTAACCTTCTTTAGCTCCTTTTACCACACAAGGACCAATGACTACGGGACTCTTTGTGGTCCTGTCCTTGATGAAGTTTGGGTTTTCACTGCTATTTAGATTTCAATCTATCTGCATCAAGCTCAAAGAAGGCATGTGTTGAAGAGTATCACAGAATTATAGCAACGGTCATTTGTCATCTTTTGTAATGTAGGTTAAACATTAATGAGGCGCCCTACAATTCTGATATGTGAGAAGTACTATGTATTAGCTGTTTTAGGTCTGCTTGTGTCCCCCTTCAGTTGATTTTTTGTTGGTTCAAATGAATGGTATACAGAAAATTATTTGATAACCGACATATTATTAATCTGGCTAAGTCATTCTGATAATGCTAAGTTAGGCTTCATCTTAAAATGCTTTTTAACATGATAGCAAAGTAGGATTTCCATTCAAGTCTCGTTACTCATTTAACAAAATTGTTGTTCTGATGGAAATAAATTAGGTTTACACATAGAAGACTTGTCAAATAAACAAGCTAAAAGTATAATTTCGATAAATTGATATGGATCAATTTACTAGGCGACCGCTATCCTACTGGTTTCAAATTTAGGAAGTACGCATATCAACCAAGGCAAAGTTGGGCAATTAGATTGAATAACACAACAAATGGTTGACTACTTGGATTAACATGGAAAGATTCTCGGTCCAAGGAAACATTGATTAGCTTGACTAACACAATCTTACAAACTAATGTCTTTGCAGAAAATGCGACTGGAGAGCAAAAAATATGGAGAAGTGGTAGCAACATTATTCCACCTCTATTTGTGCTGGTGCATGTGCTTGCATTTGTAAATTATAATTTGAATAAGTAAAACAAAGTAAACTACATTCTTGAAATGACAAAAAGAAATGAAGAAATGAAAAAGGAATAATAGATTTATAAACCGAGGCTAGTGTTTAACACTATGTCTTTAAGATGAATTTGTCCGCCAATGTGCTCATTGTGTCTTGATAATAGTCTTCCAAGATGCAATAGTTTCTCCTTATAATGGAAGCAATTCAAACAACAAGAAAGAACAAAGTCGAGATTGAAAAGAACTCTCTACTTTGAATGATCTTTTATGCAAGAAAATCAACGATTTTGGAGTGTTTTGATGCAATGTAATCAAAGCACATGAATTGAAATGAAGTTAGACCATCAAAGGAGTCAATTTTATAGAGGTTGACGTGCTATGGCTTGGGAGACACTCCCCAAAATTCATCAGGTTTAACAAAGAGACACAGCCCTTCAAACAGCTAATTGGTTGCTTCCTCATGGCTCGAGTGTCTCTTTGAGAGACATGGCCACTCACTACGCACAACGCAACTGCTCGAGCGATCAAGTGATATGTCCAGTTTTTCCTTTTTTCTGCCTCACTTTGAACATCAATTTCTTATTCATCCAGACTTGATTTTGTAAATCCAAATTATCACGATCATCTACTTGATGTTTACTCTATTAAAACATGAGAATTAACCATCAAAGCATATTCGAATACTTGGTCAAAATTGATACAAAATCAACATTTTATAAACTTGATTCCAACAATCCCCCATATAAATGAAATTTACTAGAAATGCAAATGAGAATGCAGACGCGAGTGAAGAGTATAAGCAAAAAGACATTGTATCACGAGAGGTAGCTTCTAACTTTGAACTTGCCTTGGTAAAATTTTATCGAATTTACTTGGCTAATTAGTGAACATGATATATTGAGCTATTTAACAGTTGTTGTAAACTAAGATAACAATACTCACACTGTATCTTTCCTAGCAATTTTAATTCTCATGGCTATGTTCATTTTAGCTCTGAACCACTATTGAGTTTTATAAGTGTTTAGGAGAATTTCACCTAAAAAATTATCATAGAGGTGGCCCACTTTACACTTACATCGGTGACCTCCTATTGAGAGTATTCTACCATACTCCATTTGACTTAATCAACTTATAGGAATCATTAAAAACTTAACTTAATCTCAAACATTCTGTAGAAAGCACTTTTAATTAAAATAGGAATAAGTAGGAAATATTTCCTTAGTGCTTTATGAAACCTTCATAACTTAGTTATCTTATTGAACAAAGATCTCGAGATCTCCAGTCAACGAGTTTGAATTACCATTATAAAGACTCTTATGTAATAATCTTTAATATCATTCCTTTCGATAGAAAATATATTTGATCTCTAGGCAAACCTTTCGTAACCAGATCCGTAATATTTTCTTTAGATTTCACATAATTAATGGAAATAATACCATTTGGTATCAATTGCTTAATGTTATTGTATCTACGACGTATATGTCTAGACTTATTACTATACATGCTATTTGTGCTCTTCGAATAGTCGATTGATTGTCACAGTGTGTACCAATTGCAGGTACTGGCATAGGCCAACTTGGAATGTCCTCCAATAAGCTACTAAATCACTCTACTTCTTCTCCAGCTTTGTCTAAAGCTATTAACTCTGATTCCACGTTGATTGAGCTATATAACTTTATCTTGAGGACTTTCAAGATATGACAACACCACTAATGGTAAAAATATAACCAATAGTAGACTTGAAATCCTTTGTATCGGATAATCAATTCGCATCACAATATTCTTCCAATACAATTGGATATCTTGTATAATATAATCCAAGATTTAAGGTAAATGTTAAATATCTAAAAACTCTATTTAATGCCTTCCAAATGGTTAGTTGTTTGGATTACTTTTGAATCTACTAAGTTTATTCATCGCATGCTATACCCAATCGATTGCAATTTTTAATAAACATTCGATTGTCATAACCTATGAATACTTTAGTTGAGACACCAGTACAACATTATTTTGACCAAGTGTAAACTTGAATCAATTGGGGTTTCACTTGCAACATGATTTTGACCAATTGTAAACTTAAATCAATTGGGGTTTCCACTGACCTTTCCTCATATAGATTGTATCCTTTTAGTACGTTCTCAACATACTGAGATTGGGAAAGAAACAATTCCATCATATATTCTATAAATTTCAATTCCTAATATAACGTCTGCCATACCCATATCCTTTTATGGCGAAGTGTTTCATCAATATTTTCTTTGTGTTCATGATGATATCATGACCGTTACCCATAATTAAAATGTCATCAACATATAAACACACAATTATATATGACTTAGGTGTGTATACACACTTATTGCATTCATTAATTTTAAAATCAATTCATGATATTGTTATGTCAAACTTTTTGTGTCATTGCTTTGGAGGTTACTTCAATCCAAAAATAGACTTAACGAGTTTGCACACTTTTTTCTTGGTTAGGAGCAATAAACCCTTCAGGTTGCTCCATATGTATTGTTTCTTCTGATTCACCATTCAAAAATATCACTTTAATGTCCATTTGATGAATCTCAATGTTTTGCAATGCAACAATTGCATTCAAAAGTCTAATCAAAGTGATTCTTGTCATAGATGAGTAAGTATCGAAGAAATTAAGATATTCCTTTTATCTATAGCCTTTTGCGATCAATTTTCTTATATTTATCAATGGATCCATCTGGTTTCAATATCTTCTTGAAAATCTATTTACAACCAACTCTTGAGTATAATTTTACATTATGGAATCCATCTCACTATTGATAACTTCTTTCCAATGCGATTAATAAATATATTTCATGCACTTATTCGGGTTATTTGCAAATCTTTTATGTCATCAAAGTGTTAATTTCCACTTAACTTAGGTTGATTTTCTTTTATTTTAATATTCGACCCGTCTCTAAATATTTAAAAAATAAAAGGAATGAAAGGAGAATTTTACAACTAACTTGAAAATTCAGAGACCAACGTGTAAAATATCCAATAGTTGATTCATAACATAAAATTATGATTAAATATCACATAGGATTGAGGTCAAAGGAGTGAATTATAGTAAAAGTATTTTCACAGATTAATTTTTAGCCGCACAAGCTTTGCTCCATATATTTTCTTTGGCCGCAGATTGAGACCCACTTTTAGTGTAGCAAACATTTAAATTGGAAAATTAATGTTTAAAAAGAATTGTAGCCTTTTAGTTAGCTATCCAACTCATTTTGAACCATCTCAATTCAATATCATGATTGAAACTTATGACTAAAATTCTAAAATACAGTTTCAAACAATTGGAGTGGTTTGGGGGATCACCCAACTATAGTTGCCCAACCCGAAAACATGGCAGCAGGCATCAATTTCATAGCCTGGGTGATTGCCCAAGTTTAGCGTAGGTAGTCTGCCGAGCAAAAAGCACCCAGATCCATTTTTTCGTACAGAATTCTACTCCAATAAGGAAATCTTTCTTTAGGCTTTTCTTTGAACAATGCTTTGAGATCTTTGGGACACTTTTGAGAGGAATATAAATATGACTTATCAACTTTAAATTAGGGGGATCATATATACAATTCTATTCATCTTTTTGGAGAAAAATTAGGATTTTCATTGGAGAGTTCATTCGGGTTGAAGATCAAGCACGAAGATGTAATTATACTATTTGATTTTCTTCTTTCCCAGGTTAATAGTTCAATCATTTGTATTTGTTTTTGTCTCTTTATCATGCTAGGCTAGATTATTTTCGGCCCCTAAGTTTTTGATGAACCGTAATATGAAATTTTAACTTTTGAATTTTGTTTTTGATATTAAAAACCATTTTGAATTCTTCAGTGGTTGACATAGATTTATTTTTCCCTACAATTATATGTGTAATAGTTTTATAAGTTTTGTGACTTGTTTTATGTTCAAAAAATTGAAAGTAAGACAAAATGTTAATTGCCATAAAATCTGATAGGGGATATGATATATTGCTATACTCTACGTGATCTTTAAGGATTAAAAAATCCTTAAATTATTGTTGTATACTCGCATCCATCACAGAAATATAGTCGGGGTTAATATAAGAATATTTAATTCTAATTTAGAGAAATTGTTAAACAAATTAGAAATATCAATCTTTATAATTCAATCATGTTGTCAAATTCAAAGGTTCGAGGTTAAATAGGATTCGGGATCTTTGTACGCTTTTCATCATTATATTTTCATCAGACTTGCATTCATTAATTGATTTAGGTCTTTCATTCATAAGTAGATTATTTGATTATTATTTAGTTTTAGAATAATTACAAATTTTCATTGTTTCAGTTAAAATTAAGTTAGTTTGAACTTGAAGTAATACAAATTCTGTGAGTATGATACTTACACTCAAAGTCCACTTTACTATATGTCAATGAACCATGAACTTGCGGTATTACAAACAAAAGAAACAATATTTTTGTGAAATTGAGAAAAATTCCAACAAATAAAATAAGAGGAGAAGACTTTCCATAACGATGTCATTCTTTCTTCGCCAAAATTTTGGATACGGACATTGAACTCGAGAAAGTTTCAATTTAAAGAAGATGAGCATGAAAAGATCTAAAAAATTAATCATAAAGGGCAAAAAGAATTTGTATTATTCAAAGAAGAGGACATTAGTATTCAATCCCTCAAATTTATCGTTTACTCAAAAATTGAGTTTGTGATTAAACCATATGAGGAGATTTAGGTGTACATTGTTGAGTTTGAAACTGGTGATGAGGAAAAGTCATACTACTTGAAGAAGGGCAATGTTAAAATTTGGAGAAAAGTTGCAATATAGAAGAATGTCAAATTGAGCAAGTTAAGCAGGATTACCAAAGCCATATTCAAATTGCCATGAAACACTTGTACAAAAGTCTAGCTTGGGAATATAAACCAAGAACTTAATGGGAAGTAACCCATTTTACTGACCCTTATCTTTTTAATTTTAGTTATTGCATTACATGTAGATTTAGGAATTGCATTAGTGTTTAGGAGCATACATTGAGTTTATGCATTTACGTTTCTTTTTCATCATAATTTATCAGTTAAGGTTAGTTTTCTAATTCTTCATAGACATCACACAATTTATTAGGAATATATTGGTGTTAAAAATTTTTAAAAAAAAATGTGTTGGTAGCTTGGGCCCAACTTTAACAATCGGGTGATCGACTAAGCGGTTCAAGGGCTAGCAGGGTGATCGCCCAATGTTAAAGGATAACATAGTTGGCACTTCCATTCATGGCTTCTCTTCTCCAACAGACATGACACTTTCACTTTCATCTCTTTCACATTTCAATCTCATCATGAATCCATAATTTGAGTTATAATTGAGGAGCACGGGCTTAGGTAAATTGCAGTGTATTGGATTATGCTGTGGTGTGAAAATTGTCGTTTTGATTCAAACTGTAACATCTTCTAATTTTTTGGGGGTTGCTAGAAGATAACTTCAATGTGTTTGACAAAATGCCTAAGTAGAGATTTGTATTTATGTAGGGCTAATATAGCAATTGGCATTATCGATACACATTTGGGATTTCTTTTAGTGCTGAAATTAATTGAAAATATAGTAAAGAACACCAAACCTAGTTAGCACCACCATGACATGACATTAGCTTGACATTTGCTAGGCATCGTCTACTTTATGTCACCAACTACGCTCCCCCTCATCTAATCCAAACAACCTCTGCTTGACCTCAAACTTGAACATGAGTTAGATTAACATATAATCTTTCAGATGTCCAAAGATTGCTCCAAAAAAGTTCATTATTCCTTCACATTTTTTGGTGATGAAAGTCCTTGTTCGGTTTTGAGTAGATTCATGAAATTGTTTCCTTTATGTTAGTCGAGGGAATGTGGACTATATTTTCAACATCTATTAAGCACATACCCTATATCATGATAAAGATTTTCGAGCATGGCATGATTTTTATGCTTTGGTACATAAAAATTGGCACATATTAGTATAGTTTGGGAGCGTCTTTATGTATTATGCTAATAGCTTATATCCTCTATATAGTTACAATGCCACGAAAGAGAAAAACTACCACTCTATAGAAAGGAAAGTCCAAAGTGAGTGAGACATCAACTTGTTGTAGGAGGATGGAGAAACTCTTAACGATGGAAGGAAGTTAAGTGGAGATGATTGACAGAAACGTAGCCCAGGTAACAGAGATTGTCGAGTTCATGAGGCTCACCACTTCAACTAGCCAACCGAACCAACTCGATCTTTCTACTTATGCCCCGAGGAGTTTATGATTCTTACTCCTTTATTTTGATTATTTTCACGTTTATATTAGGAACAACGTAATATTTTTATGTTGGGATAGGTAAGTATTAGGACGCTTAGGATTTTTTTTTTCTTTCTTTTCAACTGCTTATCGGGTTTGTATAACTATTTTAATTTGAAAAAGAAAAAATTTTTGAAAAATTTGAAAACAATGTCTAGTATAGTGTCGAACAGCTTGCCGCCTATGATGATTTTTAATTGTTTGAATTGAGTACAGCTTTAGTTCGAAATAGACAACATCATATCTTATGCTTTTACTTGAGTACTTATTCATGTTAGACTTGACTTTTTGAGGACTTAGCTATTACTAACTTGTTACTTTTGTTGGGACATGATATTTTGTAGACTTAATTGTTGATGTTGTTGACCTAGGTTTGGATAGATTCTCTAACCCTTAACATAATAACCTAACTACTAGAATCCCCAAATCCTTAAAATAGAAACAAAACTATTCTTTTGAAGTATGAGGTGGGAAGGTTTGTACTTGTATTCATAAAAGTTTGATGGTTTGGAGTTCTATGATACCGCCTTT
>NC_036239.1:12330372-12355595 GCF_002742605.1 Olea europaea var. sylvestris
CTTGGGGGGTGGGGGGGGGGGGGGGGGGGGGGGGGGGGGGGCACTAACCAATTTTTAAAATTCGAATCACTTATCAAAAAGAAGTATGATACATCTTATGCTTCTCTTAATAATTTTTATGGCTCCAGTAATTAAACTTGCTAGGGATCTAAAACCTTGTTTTCTTTGGCCACCAAGTTAGGAGTCACTGTCTTAAACTGGGGTCATTAAGAAGGCTTAGTAGAGAGAAGTCTTGCAAATAAGATGTCAATAATAATAATAATAATAATAATAATAATAATAATAATAATAATAATAATAATAATAATAATAATAATAATAATAATAATAATAATTGAGATTATCAATAAGTCAACAACACTTGATTGGTTGTACTCTAATATGGGTGTGAGTTCAATGTCGGCTAATTATGCACGCGAAATCAAGCATTGAATAAGTAAAAGTTATTTTTGAGGCTGTTTGGATCTTTTTAAAATGTTAACTTAAATTCAAACCTGAAGCATACGGGAAGTAGTTCAACGTGAGTCTGTTATGTGTGAATTGCTTAGGTTAGTAATATATCTTATGCCTAAGTTTTTTTTTTTTTGTTTTGTTTGAGGAAGAACAAGTGTTTTAGTTTATCGGTATTTGATAAGTGCATTTTGTGCACTTATCGGACCATATTACTAAGTTTTTATATCATCAAAGTGTTGATTTTTACTTAACAAAGATTGATTTTATTTTAGTGTTGAACCTGTCTCTACACACTTGAAAAAGAAAGGAATCAAAGAATGATGGTTTTGCAACTAACTTGAAAGTTCATAGATCAACATGTAAATATCAACTGTTGGATTTGAACCTTCAAATGATGCTTGAAGATAACATAGGATCAATTGGATGGACCTTGAAGTCAAAGGAGTACATTATAGTCAAAGTATTTTGACAAATCAATTTCCAACAGCACAAGTTATACTCCATATTTTCTACCTTAAATTGAAACCCATTTTTGGCATAGCAAACTTTCAAATTGTAAAGTTGATATTTCAAAAATTGTAGCCTTTGAGTTAACTATCCAATACACTTTGAATCATCTCAATCCAATATTTGAAGAGAAAGTTATGACTAAAATATTAAAGTGATGTTTTGAAAAATTGAAGTGAACTGGGTGACCGCCCAATTACAGGTTGGGCGACTGCATAACCTCAAAACTTGGCAGCAGGCATCATTTCCATAGCCTGGGCGAGTGCCCAAGTTAGATCACCCATGCAAAAAACTCCCAAATCCATTTTTTCATATAAAATTATACTCCAATGAGGAAACCTTTCCTTAGGCTATTCTATAGACGATATTGAATATCTTGAGACACTTTGAGAGGGATATAAATACAACTTATTAACTCTGAATTAGCGGGATCATATATACAATTCCATTCATCTTTTTGGAGCGAAAACTAGAATTTTCATTGGAGAGTCCATCTGGGTTGAAGATCAAGCGCGAAGATGGAGTTATGCTATTTTATTTTCTTTTTCCTTGGGTTATGAATTCAATCTTTTGTAATAGTTTTTGTCTCTTTATCATGCTAGGCTAGATTAATTTTGGCATCTATGTTTTTGATGAACCTTGTATTATGAAACTTCAACTTTTGAATTTTATTTTTGATATGTTCAATTCTTGAATGATTGACTTAAAATTATTTTTTTCTACAATTATGTGAACAATAGTTGTGTGAGTTTTGTAGCTTGTTTTACCTTCGAAAGATTGAAAATAAGTTACATATAGTTTCAATTGTAGTAGAGTCCAATAGGGAATAAATAAATACCGTTATACTCTATGTGATCTTTAAATATTCAGAAATCCTTAAAACATTCTTATATATTTGCATTCGTTATAGAAATATAGTCGAGTCAAACGTAGGAACATTTCTAGTCGAGAAAGATTATTAAACAAATTAGGAATATTAATCTTAATAATTGAATTATGTTTGTCAAATTCAAAGGTTTGGGTTAAAAGGAATTGATATATAGGTATTCAGGATCCTAGTATGCTTTTCATCATAAGATTTTCATCAAACTTGCATTCATTATAACTTTGCATTGATTTTATTTAATTTAGGTCTTTCATTCATAAGTAGATTATTTGATTATAATTTAGTTTTAGAAAAATTACAATTTTTCATTGTTTAGGTTAAGATTAAGTTGATTCAAACTTGAGCTAGTACAATATTTGTGGGTTCAATACTTTTACTGATAAACTATTTTACTAGTTGTTAACGAATCGTGCACTTGGGGGTATTACAAATGAAAGAAACAATATTTTCATAACAACGATGCTTGTTAAGAGTAGAAATGTTCCATAAAATGTCTTAAGATCATTTTCTACCATATAGGTTAAAAAATTGGGACCATATGATGCAGATGTTCTAGCCCTTTTACTGTGCTTTTGTTCTTCACCACTTGGAGGAGTACCATTGACAATTTCATAAGTTCGCTTGTTTGAACTTATTTCTTGCTTGTCACTATAAGAAAAGATATTTTCGAAAAAGTAAGCATTTCTCGATTCAATGATAGTGACTTCATGTATACCAAACTTATGGACAAGAAATCAATACACTACTATTACTAGCATATTCAATAAATATGCAATCAATTGTCTTATGCCCAATTTTAACTTGTTTTAGCTTTGGCACTTCAACCTTAACGAAACACCCCCACACTTTTAAATGTTTATAAGAAGGTTGATAACATTTCCATAATTCATATAAAGTTTCATCCATTTTCTTTTCAGGCATTTTATTAAGAATATTTTTGCTAAAAATCTATTCACCCAATATGTTCTGGGCTAGGTCTAAACTTATCAACATAGTATTCATCATCTTGTTAAGAGTTTGATTTTTGAGTTTATCAACACCATTTGATTGATTTGAGCAAGATGTCATTGTTTAATGAATAATGTCATGTTGTTAACAAATTCTTCAAGTGGTGCCCCGTACTCTTTTCCTCTATCTCTTCGAACATTCTTTATTCATTTACTAAGTTGATTTTCAACTTCAATGTTATATTGTTCGAAAATATTTGAAGTTTCGCCTGTACTATTTAACAACCAGACGTAACAATATTTTATGATTAAATATCACATAGGATTGAGGTCAAAGGAGTAAATTATAATCAAAGTATTTTCACAGATTAATTTTTAGTAGCACAAGCTTTGCTCTATATTTTTTCGCCACAGATTTAGATCCACTTTTGGCATACCAAACATTTAAATTGGAAATCGATGTTTAAGAAGAATTGTAGCCCTTTTAGGTAGCTCTCCACTTCATTTTGAATTAACTCAATTTGAACCACAGATTTAGATCCACTTTTGGCATACCAAACATTTTAAAATTGGAAATCGATGTTTAATAAGAATTGTAGCCCTTTTAGGTAGCTCTCCACTTCATTTTGAATCAACTCAATTCGATATCAAGAGTGAAAGTTATGATTAAAATACTAAAACACGGATTCAAACAATTGGAGTGAATTAGGCGATCACCCAGCTATAGCAGCCCAACCCAAAAACTTGGCAGTAGGTATCAGTTTCATAGCCTGGGTGATTGCCCAGATTTAGCATGGGTAGTCTCCTGAGCAAAAAGCACTTAGATCCATTTTTTCGTATAGAATTCTACTCCAATAAGGAAATCTTCCTTTTAGGCTTTTCTTTGAACAATGCTTTGAGATCTTAGGGAAATTTTTGAGAGGAATATAAATATGCCTTATCAATTTTAAATTAGGGAGATCATATATACCATTCTTTTCATCTTTTTGGAGAAAAATTAGGTTTTTCATTGGAGAGTTCATCCTGGTTGAAGATCAAGCACGAAGATGTAATCATACTATTTGATTTTCTTCTTTGCTAGGTTAATAATTCAATCATTTGTATTTTTTTTTTGTCTCTTTATCATGCTAGGCTAGATTATTTTCGGCCCCTAGGTTTTTGATGAACTGTATTATGAAATGTTAACTTTTGAATTTTGTTTTTGATATTAAAAACCATTTTGATTCTTCAATGGTTGACATAGATTTATTTTTCTCTACAATTATATGTGTAATAGTTGTACAAGTTTTGTGACTTGTTTACCTTCAAAAAATTTAAAATAAGTAAGACATAATGTTAATTGCCATAAAGTCCGATAGGGGATATGAATATACCGGTATACTCTACGTGATCTTCAAGTATTCAAAAATCCTTAAAGCATTGAATACTCACATCCGTTATAGAAATATAGTCGAGATCACATGTAAGAATATTTAATTCTTTAGAGAAATTGTTAAACAAATTAAAAATATCGATCTTTATAATTCAATCGTGTTGTCAAATTTAGAGGTTTGAGGTTAAATAGGATTCGGGATCTTAGTATGCTTTTCATCATTAGATTTGCATCAGACTTGCATTCATTAGTTGATTTAGGTCTTTCATTCATAAGTAGATTATTTGATTATAATTTAGGTTTAGAAGAATTACAAATTTTCATTGTTTCGGTTAAAATTAAGTTAATTCGAACTTGAACTAATACAATTTTTGTGAGTATAGTAATTATACTCAAAATCCATTTTACTACTTGTTAACGAACCGTGTACTTGCGGTATTACAAACAAAAAAAAACAATATTTTTATGAACTCGAGAAAAATTCCAAGAAATAAAACAAGAGGAAAAGACTTTCCATAAGGATGTCATTGTTTCTTGGCAAAAGTTTTGGATACGGACATTGAACTCAAGACAGTTTCAGTTAAAGAAGAGGAGCATGAAAAGATCTAAAAAATTATTCATAAAGGCCAAAAAGAATTTGTATTATTCAAAGAAAAGGAAATTAGCTTACAATCCCTTGACTTTTGCTCAAAAATTGAGTTTGTCATTAAACCTTATGAGGAGATTGAGGTGTACATTGTTGAGTTTGAAACTGGTGATGAGGAAAAGTCATACTACTTGAAGAACCAACGTTAAAATTTGGAGAAAGGCTGCAATATTTCTAATGTCAATTGAGCAAGGACCATCACCAAAGCCATATTCAAATTGTCATGAAACACTTGTGCAAAAGTCTAGTTAGGATTTAGACCAAGAACTTACTGGGAAGTGACCCATTTTTCTAACTGTTTTCTTTTTAATTTTAGTTATTGCATTACATGTAGATTTAGGAATTGCATTAGTGTTTTAGGAGCATACATTGAATTTATGCATTTACATTTTCTTTTTCAACATAATTTATCACATTTAGGTAACTTTTCTAATTCTTCATAGACACTAAATCACAAAAAGTTATATATATTGTCACATCACACAATTTATTAGGAATATATTGGTGTTAAAAAAATTATAAAAAAAATGTGCTGGTAGCTTGGGCGACTGCGCCAACTTTAACAATCGGGCGATCGACTAAGCCGTTCAAGGGCTAGCAGTGTGATCGCCCAATGTTAAACGATAAAAAATGGAGCTTAAGTTTATTTAAAATTTTTTGAGAAAACATAGTAGGCACTTCCATTCACGGCTTCTCTTCTCTCACACACACACACGACACTTTCACTTTGCAATTCACAAACTCATGGTACTTGTTCACTTTTCACTATCTTCATCTGTTTCACCTTCAATCTCATCATAAATCCATAATTTGAGTTATAATTGAGAAGTACGGGCTTAGGTATATTGTGGTGTATTGGATTGTGTTGTGGTGTGAAAATTGTCGCTTTGATTCAAATTGTAATATCTTCTAATTTTGGAGGGAGGGGGGAGATGATGCCTTCAATATGTTTGGTAAAATGCCTAAGTAGAGATTTGTGTTTAAGTAGGGATAATATGTTTGGTAAAATGCCTATGTAGAGATTTGATACACATTTGGGATTTCTTTTAGTGCTGAAATTAATTGAAAATATAGTAAAGAACCCCAAACCAAGTTAGCATCACCATTGCATGACATTAACTTGACATTTGCTAGGCATTGTCTACTTTATGTCACCAACTACATTCCCCCTCATCTAATCCAAACAACCTCCACTTGACCTCAACTTTGAACATGAGTAAGATCAACATATGATCTTTCAGATGTCCAAAGATTACTCTAGAAAAGTTCATTATTCCTTCACCTTCTTTGATGATGAAAGTCCTTGTTCAGTTTTGAGTAGATTCTTGAAATTGCTTCTTTTATGTTAATTTAGTGAATGTGAACTATATTTTCACCATCTATCAAACACATATCCTATATCATGATAAGGTTTTTCGAGCATGGCATGGTTTTTATAGTTTGCTGCATAAAAAATGGCATATATTAGTATAGTTTGGGAGTTTTGTTATCTATTATGCTAATAGTTATATCCTCTATATATGTACAATGCCACAAAAGAGAAAAACTACCGCTCAAGAGAAAGGAAAGTCCAAAGTGGGTGAGACATTGAATCTTGGCTAGCAAATCACACACCTGTTCAACTAGACATCGGAGAAAATCTTAACAATGGAAAGGAGTCAACTAGAGATGATTGATAGAAACGTAGCCCAGATATCAAAGATTATTGAGTTCATGAGGCACACCAGTTCGGCTAGCCAGCCGAACCAACCAGATGCTTCTACTTATGCACATATATCCCCAAGGAGTTTTTTTATCCTTCCTCCTTTATTTTGATTATTATTGCTTTTATATTGGGAACAATTTAATTTTATTTATTTATTTTTTTTATGTTGGGATAGGTAAGTATTAGGGTACTTGGGATTTAATTTTTTTTCTTGCTTTTCAACTGCTTAACAGATTTGTATAATTATTTTAATTTGAAAAAGAACAAAATTTGAAAAATTCGAAACAATGTCTAGTATAGTGTTGAATAGCTTGCCCCTATGATAATTTTTAATTGTTTGAATTGAGTACAGCTCTAGTCAGAACTAGACAACATCATGTATTATGCTTTTACTTGAGTACTTATTCATGTTAGACTTGACTTTTTGAGTACTTAGCTATTACTAACTTATTGCTTTTGTTGGGGCATGATACTCTGTAGACTTAATTTTTGATGTTGTTGACCTAGGTTTAAATAGATTCTCAAACCTTTAACATAATAACCTAACTACTAGAATCCCCAAATCCTTAAAATAAAGACAAAATTGTTCTTTAACAGTTTAGGGGTGGGAAGGTTAGTACTTGTACTCATAGAAGTTTGATGGTTTGGAATTCTAGGATACCACCTTTGGTTGAAAAGAGTATGAGTTCAAGAGTCTAGAACTGAGGGGGAGAGGGGCAACGACCAATTTTTGAAATTCGAATCACATATCAAAATAAAATATGATGCATCTTATGCTTCTCTTCATAGTTTTTATGACTCGAGTGATTAAGCCTACTAGGGTATCTAAACCCTGGTGTTCTTTGGCCACCGAGTTGGGAGTAGTCGACTTAAACTCGTTATGGGGGTCATTAAGAAGGCTTAGTAGACTGAAGTCTTGCACATAAGATATCAACAATAATAGTAGTAGTAATAATAGCAGCAACAGTAGTAATACACATTCAATATATATGCTCATAGAAAAAGAAATAAAATGGGATTTAGATTATAAAAAGACAAATGCACCTGGTAAATACTTTGAGATTTGAATTCTAGAAACTGACGGTATGACTTCGAGAAATATTTACCATCTTCCTTCTAGACTTACAATTATCTTATTTTGATCACTTTGTGTATAAAAATGCATTTTAATTTTTATTAGGAACCACATATGCTAGAATTATTTTGGAATTGGAGAGAAAAGCAAAATGAGTGATTTTGCACAAGACGTGTGAGAAAAAATAACCACAAAAGGATTGAGATTATCAATAAATCAACAACACTTGATTGGTTGTATTCTAATATGGGTGTGAGTTCAATGTTGGCTAATCACACACACTAAATTGAGCACCAAATAAGTAAATGTTATCTTTGATGTTGTTTGGATCTTTCTAAAGTGTTAACTTAAATTCAAACTTGAGGCATATGGGAAGTGGTTCAACATTGAGTATGTTATTTGTGAATTGCTTAAGAGTACCAGATTACTCACAGTAAGGGGGCTGGGAAATTTTTTTGGCATTTTTTATTCATGGCTAGGGTCAACATGTGTGACTATCTGGTGCAATTCTGTGGACAAATTTTCTGTACAAGTGGCTTTCCCCAAAATTTATTGTGCAACCTCAATGTTTATCGTTCAGGGGAATACATCAGTGATAGACATAAATTCCACCACATACATTGCATCAAGCCCAAATCGATGCTTGTGGATAAATTTGTGATTGCTAATAATAAAACATCATCTATCATGACAATTTATTGGTCAAATAGACTAACGCAAGGATGAACATATTCTTTCCAAAGAGCATCCCGTCTCTCATCGAGAAAAGAAACACACTGTTACTGACATCATCAGTATCTTCATTTTTTGATTTTGAACAATTAGCTTGATTTGTTCCACCTTTGGATAATTTTTCTTGAGGTGTCCGGATTGTCCACCCCTGCTAAAATAGGGATACTTTGGTTTGTCAAAAAGAAAACAAATGACTTTGGTTGTATAGACCAATGCTTGTGGTTCACCAAGCTAGATCGTCATCTCCGTCATGGTCCACATGTACTGTCAAGCTAACAAGCAAACCGCTTTGACAACATTGCTATAAAGTCTGAATCCAATTTCCAATAACAATATCAATTATCTAAAAATGTCTGCTTAATTGTTGGGAAATATGAAATCGGCTACTCTAGTCGAAGTATCCAACTGCGTCGCCTGATTTGATTAGAGAATTATGCGTCTGCTTGTTAGGTTAAAAATAATATCTTTAATAGATTTTAACAATAGTTAATGAAATATTACTGATTTACACTTCTAAATTAATTACTCACTCGGCAACTCTTTATTTAGTAGTTGGATAAGATTATATTGAATAAATATGTTAATGGTGTAAAAATGTATAGTTAAAATTAATTATTAGTTTTGATCTCAATTTTTAAACTAAATCAATTGAGTCCTTAAGCTCATGGTGGAAACAAGCTCTCATGAGAAGGGCTAGTACAAAAAAAAAGCTTGAACTTTTTGAGCTCGAGCCGAACTGAGTCAACTCACGGACTTTTACGTTTTTTTTACTCGAATATATGAAAAATTGATCGTTAATTTAAAAACTACAAAAATAATCATGCAAGTTTTTAAATTTTACAAACTAAGTGGTAAGGCAGGTCACACGAGCATACATACAAGGCAGCTCATATTTGGGCTCGTGTAGCTTGTGGGCTAATAGGACTCTAGTCAAATCTCATTTTTTAGGCTTGGCTCATGAACACAAACTTCGATCACAAGAAGAAGGTCAATGGAAGAAACAGGCAGTGATTATTTTGATTAACTTTTATTAGATCATTCTTCCAAAAATCAAACTTACTTACTTCGCGTTTCTTTATGCATGATCATCAATGATCTAACTATGCGTGTTGCTGGCGATAAATGTTTAAGGATGTATGATGTGGTTAAGGACAATCTTCGATACAAGATTTCTGAAAAGGTACGTCGCTTGTCATACATTCGCAATTACTATGAACCCTACCATAGATTTGATTTTGTCAATGGAATTGAACATTTGAGAACATTTTTGCCACTGTCCAGAATGACGCAACGTGATGTAAGATTTTTCACAGTCCAAAGAGTTTTTGGTGATATATTGCCAAAGTTGTACTGCCTAAGAATATTGGTCTTGCACGGTTATGAAATATACAAGCTGCCCTGTTCTATTGGTGATTTAAAACATTTAAGTTACTTTGACTTGTCTACAACACTACTCAGACGGTTGCCAGACTCTCTAACCACTCTTTGTGACTTATAAGTATTGAATCTAGAAGGTTGTTCCAGACTTGCCAAATTACCCGCGTGCATAGGCAATCTTATTAATCTTAACCATCTAAACATTGCTAATACTTATGAAATACATGAGACACCTCAAAGAATTGCTCGATTGACAAGTTTACAGACATTATCTAACTTGATTGTGAGTAGAAGTGGTGGGCTGAAGATTAAAGACTTACTAGATTTCTTACATTTGAAAGGAGAAATATCTATTGAGCAATTGTAAAATGTGGCGAACGTTCAAGAAGCAACAGATGCAAGGCTAAGGTACAATCCAAGCCTTAACAAAATAAGACTAATATGGAGTAAAAAGTTTGAAAAAAACTAGAAATAGAATTCTTGAATTAGATGTTCTTGATGCACTTAAACCCCTTGAAAGCTTATCAAGTCTGGAAATTGAATTTTATGTTTGTGCAAAATTTTCTAGTTGGATTGGGAATTGTCATTTTCTAAGTTGACAAAGATAAGATTCAAACTTTGCGAAAACTGCATAAATTTGCCAGCATTAGGGCACCTGCCTTGCACATTCAAGGCATGTATCAAGTAAAAGTGATTGGAATCCTTATTCAAAGGCGAAGCAAAGAAAAAAATCAAAGAAAGATGGAACCAGATACATTCGACGCAAAGGCATCTTGGATCCCGGTTTAAAGACTTTCCTTCTTTCTAGCGAAGAGATGCTGATCCCCAGGATAAAGGCTATTCTTTTTTCTAAGGTAATGCCAGGTTCTGAGGAGGAGATTGAAACAATTACCAATGAATTTCCCATTAAAATCTATTTTTAAATAGTAACATAATATTAATAAAATTACAAAGGCATTTATTAAAGAAGAAAAGAGTCGAGCAAATTCATGCATATTCCTATTTTATTACGTGAATAGTGGTAAGTACATATCTACCAAACAAATAAAAGGTATGATAGCTTTCCATGTGTGAACTACGTTAGGAAGTAAGAAAGAGAGTAATCTGTTTTGATTTCCCATTTTCGCTTGGTAAGTTTTGAAATAAACTCGTTTGCATAGTTATCAATGTCGAAATTTTATAAAATTTTAAGGAAAAGTAGGCTTCCGTCGGTGACATATGAGGTGTTAAAATATTTCCCAAAATTCCGCTAACACTAACTAAACAAGCTGTTTTCTTTTTCTATCTCATAGGGTAAGTGTCAAAATAAATTCATTTGCATAGCTATCGATTTCGAAACTTCATCAAAATTTAATGTAAAGTAGAAAGTTCCTTATAAAATGACATAGTCAAAAATTAGCTTCCGTCGGCATCATATGAAGTATTAAAATATTTTTTCAAAAAACCCAGTAGCGACCTGGTTGAGAGGTAAACCGGTGCAGTTCACTTAAATTGACATATAAAATTTCACAGACAGCAAAACCACATGATTTCAAATTTATTCAGTAGTTAATTTATGTGGTTATCCAGCGCCATTGATTTTGTCTAAAAATTCCAAGTAACGAGTGTGCTATGAATTTTTAAAGTCAAGACGGAAACTGAAATTTTTAAAAGACGGTAATACTTTAATTTGCTAACACTTCTCTTTTCTTTCTTTTTGTAAATGGTGTTTTGTAAGTTAACTTCTATAACACATATTTACGTTTAAACATAACTTATTCATGAAGAAATATTCTTAGAATAGTTCCACATATGACGTCCATAAAAATCCATATAAAAAGAAAAAAATGTAAACATTTCATGATCAAATTAAAATTATTAAATCACCGACTTCCTCCATAGCATATTGCATCATCCTCTCCCATCATCCACATCCCAAGGAAATCCATTTAACCTGTAGGAAGGGAATTAACCCATGAGTTTAAAACTCAATAGATATCATCATTGCATTTCGTTATCAAATTAGAAATTTCGAACTATAGATTCATATCACCACACGTAGATCGATTTTCGGCAATATTCAATTATTATAGCATTATCATAACACATAGAACCAAAGAATGATCATTCAAACTGTTGTAGTGCCAAAGCACTGTATCCGGAGGTATCATTTCATTCAAACATTTATTGAAAAATCATAATTTGAAAACGAAATAAACACTTGCATCTCTACCTACCTTAAATTTTCTTTAATATAAAAGAACAAAATGTGTAGAAAGTCTTTCTTCTTCTCACCCTTGTTATTTCCTTAAGCTTAACTTGAAATGAATTTATTTATTTTTTGAGAGAAAATACGAGTAAATTCTAATTTGAGAAGGTGTGTAGTGAAAAGTGACATTTATCTTCTGGTAACCTTTCATTTTAATGAAAAACTAAATGGGTGAGTTGTATTATCATTAAATTTGTTAAATTAGGTCTTTAACTAAGAATTTGAAGAGTTTCTAAGTCATAAAAAAATAATTCATATAAAAAGTTTTATAAAAGCATCTACATGGTGATTCAAACCTATGTTGCCTATATGAAATAGCATGTAGATGACCATTGATGTAACCCGGTTATTCATTAAATCTTTATAATCAAATTTACTTAAACTTAATCTTATAAATTGTCGGGCGTTTAATTAACTTATGGCTTGGGCTTTCATAATCTTAAATGGGTTGAGCTTCCGTAGCTCATTTCTTAAATGGGTCAGGCTCGTGGTACTAGATCAACAAAAAAATAATAGCCTAATTTCATTTTATTTCTTGATCTTCTACAGAATCACTATTTCCATCACTAGAGATTCTGACTTTTGAAGACATGCCAGAATGGGAGGAATGGCATGGATTAGCACCTAAATGCCATTGAAATTCCTAAACTTCGCAAATTACATATAGGAAAATGTCCCAAATTGGTTAGGCTTCCAGTTCTTTTGTTTGCTTCTCTTCATGATCTGAATGTGGAATACTGTAATGAAGTGGTAATAAATTGCATGCACAATTTGACCTCTCTTACCATTTTAAAATTGAAAGAAATTGTAGGGTTAACTTCAATTCGGAAAGCATTTAAACAGTTTCCATTGAAACTTGAAAATTTTGAAGTTGGTGACTGTGAGGACTTACCAACCCTGTGGCCAAGTGAAAACATTGTCCAAAGACTATTCAACTTACAAATAGCGTCAGTTAGAAGGAGTCCTAAGCTCTAGTCCATTCAAGAGATTGGTGTTCTTCCTATTATTGGTTCTCTCGTTATAGAGGATTGTGCATCTCTGGAGTTGTTTCCCAACAATATGTCTGCATATACAAGTTTGGAAATCAGAAACTGTCCATCATTGAAAAAAATGATGACACTAGAGGATTGTAGAACCTCACTTGAATATCTTAGTATTCAAGGTTGGGCAAATTTAAGTTTCAGAAATTTAATGGGTTGTCTTCACAATTACTCTAGTCTCACTCTGCTAAGAATATTATACTGTAATGATCTGGAGTCATTTCCCCAAGATGGCTTGTTCACTCCCAATTTGAGAGATCTTGTAATAATGTTTTGCCAAAATCTCAAAACCTCACCAGATTGGATGGAACAGCTATTGTCCCTTGAGACCCCGCTGGTAGATTATTGTCCTTCGCTAACAGATTCCTTTCCCCAATGGAATAGCCCCCCAAATCTGACCCAGCTTGCAATCTTTAATTGCGACAAACTAAGCCCCTGGAGGAATGGGGCCTGCACAAACTCAAATCTCTTCATTCATTCTCTCACAGTAGTGGATATCCCGAGTTGGTTTCATTTTCTAAAAATGATGAGGATCAACACTATGTGGTTCCTCCATCTCTTCCTCAATTGTGCTTTTATGACCTACCAAATCTTAAAACTCTATCAGATGGCTTCCAAAACCTCACATCTCTTCGACACTTAAAGTCCACAATTGCCTGAAGCTTGAGGCATTGTCTATGGAAGACCAGCTTGTCAGTCTTTGGAAACTTGACATTTATGATTACCCGCTTCTTAAGAAATGTTGTTTGAAGAACAGAGGATACTACCGGCCCATCATCTCCGATATTCCCAATGTCAGAATTGATTGGCGTTCCATCCATGACCCAGACACCAGTCCAGGGATTCCATGAGGTAACTGATGCAATTCGCTATTTACCAATCTTGTCTTTACATTATGTAAAACAATTTTGAAGATTTCACCAATGTTTTCATAAACCAATACGAAACTTCTGCAACAAATTGTTAAATGAATCATCATTTTATCCTAACATCGTAAGGTCCGAATTGATGGGGGCATCCTTTCTATCTATAAATTAGCATCATTTTCGTAAATTCCATCAAGCATTTACCTGCTACCATTCAGTCTGCAATTCATCAACAATGTATCAGAATTTCATTGGGCATAGGATCAGATCATTGCATTTGGAGCCATAGAGTTAGAACATCTCTAAGAGACTCTCTAAACATGATATGCTCACTATTTTAGACCCCGTTTGTCATCCTTTAAAAATTTAAATTGTTTGCTACAGGATCATTCTCCACCACACATTCACAGAATAAAATATTCTGCACATAAATCAATAAAGATTCTTTACTTTTTAACCACACATTTTCCAAAATATAGTATTCAATAACTCAAATTTCCCAAATAAATTCTATTAAACAGGCCCTTAAAGAGTTAACCCTTTAAATCACACTCCAAAAAACTCTTCAAATTTAACATTTTAATTTAGAGAGTAAGTTTAACTCTCCAAACTCATTCTCTATAATTAAATGCATCCAAAGTGTTTCAATTTTCAATTTAGAAAAATAATAAATGTTGTTTGGGAGTAGTCAATTTAAGTGTTTAATATAAAGAGTTTATTAGAGTACTCTAAATTTATAAATGTTCTCAAAATGGTAGAGTATGCATTTTAAAAATAGAGGGTTTCTTTGAAATTTAAATAGAAATCATGCTTTTCAAATTTAAATTGATAGTTTATGACAAATTTCAATTCTAAGGTACTAATTACAACTCAAGCATTAGTGTCATTTATGAAAGTTACTCTGTATCCAATATATGTGCTTCTATTTCATCTTGTTATAACCCAGACCAAATCTGAAACTAATTTGTTGAAAGCGAAACCCTGTGATACAACATGTTATGCAACGGGGAGGTAAATATGATATAATATGAAGTATATGATCACACATAAAAAACAAGATTAAAAGCAAGAAATAGATTGACAGATGAACCGAGTGTTTTATTCAACAATCAATGGAGAAATTAATATTATTACTACAATCTCAGCAATTTCTAAATTGAATGAAGAGTCCATTATTTATAAGGGACATGTCAAACCACTAGTAGTAACCTAAAAGATGTAAATTAGGTCAAAATACTTGTGAAACCAACAAAAGGAGAAAAATTCTCGTGGTGTCGTCGCTAGAGCGCCGTCTCATGCCAGGCGAGCGACCGTCTTGTCGCTCAAGTGAGAGCTCGACGACAGGTGGGCCACAACTTTCTGCTCCAAAAGTTCGCTTACTACTTGAGCGGCAGGGTAACAAAAATGCGGCCACGTTTCTTTCCAATCCATAAGTTTGATCTCTCCAAGATTGCTAATCAAAATCACGTAACCCTAGATTGAATTTGGATAAAAAAAAAAAACTCAACAATCTCCATCTTGACACAAATTCCAATGCAACGAATGATGTTTCAAAATTTCTCCATCCGAAAAAATAAGTCTGAATGAAACGAAACAACAGAAATCTTCAGCTCAAACCAAACTTCTCCAATCACACAAGAAAATGCTCTTCCTCTTCTACAATATCTGACACGAATGTACAAACCCAAACACCGGTTTCAAAAATTTCACAAAGAATTTAAAAATTACCAAACAGGGTCAAAGCATGCCCTGTAGCAGAATCAACTCTTAATACTTTCATTGAAGACCCTCAAAGATCCCAAAAGCATGCACAACCAAATCAACATCCTCGTACCTATCTCCAATGGATCTATTCCTAGTAGTTGAATACGATGGAACCGCGGACAGTAGTGGCAAAGCGAAATTATCCATATCCTTCAAACTCGTCTGAGAGTATTCTTCAATATTCGGTACCAAACTGAATATTCGCCATGGTACTAAATATGTACAGACTTTTCTTCACAGATTCTTTCCTACCTTGCAAGATGTATAATGGGACCTCTTCCGCCCCTCCAATACCACACGGATACCCCTCTGGACTCTCAAGACTCCACCTCCTCTAAAGAATGTGTACCCTTCGAGTCAAGAATACTCAACGAAATGAGATTCTTCTTCAAATCTGAAATATGTCGAACATGATCAAGTGTGTTACATGTTCCATCTACCAGCTTCAATCTGACTCTCCTAATACCAGCTACTCGATAAAATTCGTTGTTACCCATGAAGATACCTTGTATAATCGTTTCATATGTTTCAAACAAATCCCCGATTGGAACACATATGGAACACACAAGTTATATCCAAGATTCACTTCTCGTCTGGTTTGGATTCCATATCAGAAATCGCTAAAAGAACTCTATCACTCAAATAATTCTTAGCTATATTGGTCTCGTCCGAAGAGTTTGATTACTTCCCATAATTTGTAGCCGAATTACTTTCCTCTGCAACTTCTCGTAATATCTTTTGATGTTTCCCTTCTTCTTCCAATAAAAATAAATTTGATTGCTAAAACTCAACCTCAACTTACCCCTTCACCAATCACCATGAACCACAAGACCTTCTCCATCTCTGGACTCAGATCATACTAGATGCTTCATCTTCTATTTTGAGAACAGGGCATCGTACACGTATTTAATGGTGAGAGTATCACGACTACACAAAATCGTGTTCCTAAACGAAGTGAGAAACGAGCACAACAAGATTAAGGCCAAATCTTCTTCATTATATTCTACCTTAAACATCTCCAAACTAGTGATGAAATCCTTGAACACGGCCCGATGATCTTCCAAAGATCCGCCTTCTACCTGTAATGAGAATACAACCTCTGCTTCACATGCAATTTACTCATTTGACTTTTAGTCATGTACAATTACTCATTTGACCTTTTCGATCCCTCTGTTGTTTCTCCTCTGTTGTCCAAGTTGTGGGCATTTTGTTAAAATCCAACAACAGATCATCCAAATCCATCTACGTCAATATAGCTTCCTTCATTTGCTACAACAAAAATCTTGTATTGTGATCCAAAAGCGGAATTTTATACTTCATGGTTTCAATCGAAAATAGAAATCTCAAACAAAATCACAACCTTGCTCTGATACCTTGTTACGATCCGGACCAGATCTAAAATCACTTTGCTGAAAATAGAACAGCTTTGACACCACGTGCTATGAAACGGGGAGACAAATATGACATTATATAAAGTATATGATCACACACGAAAAAAAAAGATTAAAAGCAAGAAATAGATAGGTAGACAAACCGGGTATTTTATTCTACAACCAATGGAGAAAATAATATTGTTACTACAATCTCAGCAATTTCTAAATTGAATGAAGAGTCTAGTATTTATAAGGGACGTATCAAAACCGTAGAAGTAACCTAAAAGATAAAAGCTAGGTCAAAATATGCATGAAACCAACAAAAGGATAAAAACTCGTGCAGCGCCGTCACTCACTGGCCTTGTCACTTGAGCTAGTGGGCGATAGCTTCTTGCTATGGAAGTTTGCCTGATAATCAAGCAACTGGATAATGAAAATGCAGCAATTTTCTTCCTGGTCCATAATTTTGATCTCTCCAAGACTACTACAAATCACATAACCCTAGACTGAATTCGGGTCACATACACAACACATGGCATAAATATGCATACAATTTTCACTTTGACATCTAGCTTCCACTACTCTATCAAATTGTTTCTCATTTTAATCAATGCATATGTTCTTTGGACTCTTCACTATATCCAAGAAATGTGTCAAACTTAAATTATGAAAACAACAATGTCCAAGTTAGTTTCTGCTATTACGACAACCAGCTACGCAACAAACTAGGTAACACTTCCTGGCTTTTTTTAGCGTGATTGAGGTGGCACAGATACTATATATATCTGTGGTAATATAGTTTTCAGTAGTGCGTGTGCCATAGTCATTTTTACTTGAATCAACGAGAGGATGGTCACTTGGGTAGTTGAGGTATTCAATGTCATATTAATGGTCAAGAATTCAATAAATATAGGAATCAACTTGAATAACACTGCTTCATTCATATGTCACGTTATTGACCTTTCTAGACACATACTTGATTTCTCAAGAGAAAATTAATGGGTATCTATTTAATTGACCTGAAATCCGAATATGTGGCTGATCCTCATTTTCCTGAATAGGAGTTTGCAATAGGCTGGTAGACATAAGTGCAGAGAAGAGTCTTGTGAATGACAATGGAGATGGTATACTTGTGCATAGATTATGAAAGAGAACAGAAATGAGGTATGGATGAATTCACAACAAATGACAACACCAATTGATAAGGCTACATCTAAAGTTATCATATGTATTTACTTATTTTGGATTCTATGATTCATAGCTGATAGTAATTTTCTCGTTTTAGTTGTATAGAGACCTGACCAATTCTTGTGCAGGCAAATCTGATCATGATCATGATCATTTCTCAGATGGAAAAAGAACAATATATATAAACGAGAATCAGTTCAAAAGGTGAATGTGAACGGAATGCTGGTGTACACATTAAAGGTATTTCAGTACTCCTCTAAATATTTTTCTAAAACTAACTACTTCAGACTTCTCCTATTCGTTTCATACCGTTTTTTTCTTAATCTGATAAAGGGAATCAAAGGATTTCATCCCTCTACCCTTACCAAGTCATGTTGCTTTACAGGAGGAAGATATTTACAGTTAACATATGAAGGTGGTCGACTGTTACTTCACGGTTCATGTATTTAAACGAAGTTTATCGGACATAGTGCTGGAGTTAGAAGCTTTAGGAGTTTATTCAACAAACAGTTGATTGATTAAATCTTTTGGAAACAATTTCAAGATTCCTAAGTGGATCTTCGGGCTTCTTTTGATGCATCATGAATTTTTATTATTTTTTTATATATATTTTTCAATGATTTAGTAACAGCATTTGTAAAATTATTAAAATGTAACTATGTATATTGTTTGATTAATGCAGATGCAATTTGGGCTTGCAAAGAATAATATGTCTTTCTGATGTAATTGCACAAAAGCTCATTGTAAAACTTGATAAATTGCTCTTAAATGATCGAACTGAATTCTTTCTTTTTTGTAATTTTCTAGTTTTAGGTATAAACTCAGAATTTCAAAGATTTGAACATCGAGAAATGCATTCAAGCTCACCTCGCCTAAACTCGTAAATCTTGTCAGAGATCCTTGCATTAGTGTCAAACAATGAGATATATATTACCTTAGATATCTCATATGTATAGGAAATTGCACAGAATCAGCTACATACAGGAAACTGCACATAATCTAGATGATTACCTTAGACATAGGAAATAGCAAATAATCAGGCTACATATTTTTCTTTCCATAGAATCTGGCCATCATGCTTGTATAAATACTATGGCTGTATATTACTGATGTAGGAGGATCTGAGTGTAGGAGGATTCGAGTCGAATGATGCTGATGTGTCAGATAGCTCGTTGATGGCGCTGAGATACCATGAGATGGCGGATCGGCACAAAGGTGGAAAATAAATGCAATATTTCCTTAATTGGGGGCAATTTTGGCACAATTTTGGTAATTTGACCATAACTTTGACTATGGTTATTAGAATCACTATTATGACCCCAATTCGGAAAGCTCTCTTCAGCGCACACATTGTTGTCACCTAGCTATGCTCAATGAGTGTCAATTTCGAGCCCAAAATCCATTATTTTCCTTTCGAAAATTCAATTTTTAGTTATTTTTTACTATTTATGGTAATATTTCGTTTTTTTCTAGACGTTAGAGAATCCGGATTGAGCCAAATTTTTGGCAACTTACTTCTTTTATTTCATATTTTATTTCAGTGTGATCGTTAGGATTTTGCCATTTTTGGTAATTTTTCGATAATTTCATATTTTTGTAGCTATTTAATTTGGCTTGTGGGATAATTTTCGTCATTTTGCATTGATAATAAAATTAAGTTAATTTCAAAGATTTTCTCTGTGTTCTAAGGCATTTTCTTTCGTATTCTCTTGTGAATCATCTGTTGCAGCTAGCTTGCAGGATAATCGCTATCTTGGCCGGCGTCAATTACAGAAGAAATGAATAAAATCCAATAATCTATCTCTTTATATGGTATTAGAGCGTTGTGATTCTTTGCATGTGCCATCTCCTTATCTGATCCACTGTGTCTGACAATTCCAGCAACCGTCTAGTCAATAATTCTCATGAAGTTTTTGTGACCCTCCCTACAATAGTACAACTCATTAGTGATGTATCATCTCCATATTTCCTACACTCAAATTACCCAGGCTCCCTGCTATCTCCACCTGAATGACTGGTGAAAATTATCACACTTGGCATCACTCCATAAGGAAAGCCATGGCAAAAAATGAACTTGGGCTTTGTGGACGGTTCACTTACCAAGCCAACCAACTCCCCTGCCGAATCACAACTCTAGGATAGGTGTAATGACATGGTGTTCTCTTGGATTTTCAATAGCATTGACAAATCTCTCCACGGTAGCTTGGTTTATTATGACAGCCCCGTGATATTTGGATAGACCTTGAAGGTCATTTTTCTCAAAGTAACAATCCTCATCTCTTCCGTCTTCGACGAGATCTCTCCACTCTCCAACAAGGTGGCTCCATCCTTACTTAATACTATCACCGCATCAAGTCTCTTTAGGATGAACTCGAAGCCCTATCTCCTCCTCCATCATGTTCACGTGGTGCACTCAAGAATCTTCAAGCCTCACAATCTACTGAACATGTTTTCCAGTTTCTAACTAGTTTACATGACTCCTTTGCTGCCTACAGACTCAAACCTTGGCAATGGACCCACTCCCCTCTCTAGTGAAGGTTTACTCCATCTTTCACCAAAAAGAAACACAGCGTCACCTTCATATCTCTATGCTGCCTCCAAAAAGTGTGGCTCTTGCTGCATATCCCTCTTCCTCATAGTAGCGTAACCCTTCTGGTCGTGGACGCGATCGTCCCAAATGCACTCATTGTGGTAAAGATGACCATTAAAAGATAACCTGCTTCCGTATTATCAATTATCCCACCTGTTGGCGTCTCTCTCGTCAAACCCATGCTTGCCAGTCCGCTCACTCCAACACTACTCGACCCTCCAGTGATGTTTTGGCTCTTGGTCTCAATCCTAAGCAGGAGCAGCAGCTTTTGTCAATAGTACCATCTACTGCAAATTTTTTTGGTAATTCCATTGCTCTCTCTACTCACCTGAATTCTATTACTTGACCTTGGATTATTGACGCATGTGCATCCGACCATATGTGCCCCTCACTCGATGCCTTCGCCACAATTCATCCTATTGCTCATCCATGCTCAGTCACTCTTCCCAATGGTGACTCAGTAGTTGTCACTCATGTTGGTTCAGTTTCTTTATCTTCACATATCACTCTTAATCATGTTCTCTATGTTTCGAATTTTCATTACAATCCTTTATCTATTTCACAACTTACTCAATCGTTACAATGCCATGCTCTTTTTTCCCTTCCTTTTGTGTTGTTCAGGCCATCAAGACAAAGAAGCCGATTGGGGCTGGTAAAGTTCGCCATGATCTCTATTTCTTTACTTTACCATCCAGTTTAGCCTCCGTGTCCACTTCACATGCCCACTTATGGCGCCAACGTCTAAGCCATCCATCTCTTCATACTTTTAATACGTCTTTAAATATTTTTCATTCCGTACAATCTTGTGATGTTTGTACTCGAGGCAAGTTGTCACGTTTCAAGTTCATTCTCCTATCAATAAAAGTACTTTTGCTTTTAATCGCATATTTTGTGATATATGGGGAGGTTATCCCACTGCTACTTTATCTAGTACACATTATTTCTTAACAATCGTCGATGACTATTCCAGCTACACTTGGGCATATTTGATGAAATTAAAATCGGATACCTTCACATGTTTCCACCATTTTTTTGCTAATGTCCAAACTCAATTTAATTGTACGTTCAAACATGTATGCATTGGTAACGCCCAAGAGTTTTAGGCCCATTATCTCTAAACATCTTTCAACAATAATGGCATTCTCCATGAACGTACTTGTGTCGAAACACCTGAACAAAATGGTGTTGTCAAACGCAAGCATCGTCATTCAACGCTGCCTTTCGCTGCCAAGCCCACTTTCCCCTTAAATTTTGGGGTAAATGCATCCTCATTGCCACCTACTTGATCAATAGAATGCCTTCTGCTACCTTAATGCACAAAACACCCTATGAACTACTCCATCACATGACACCTTCCTATGGTTATTTACATGTCCTAGGTTGTCTATGCTACGCATCTACCCTATGTAGTGATCATGACAAATTCTCCCCTCGTGCCCATCGGTGTGTCTTTATTGGCCATCCCTCCAATCACCATGGTTATCTTCTCTACGACTTAGACACTGCCACTACATTTATCTCCCTGACGTCCAATTTCATGAAACCATATTTCCTTTCTCCTCCCCTACTTCAATACCCTCGTCCACTATTCTCACACCCACTAATATTCTTGACATTCCTCACCCACAGTCAGTCGAACCTTCCTCCCAAACCACCAACGAAGCTACTGCCCACTCGACTCTCCTCCCTGAGATCCGTCACCACCACCTCGCCACACTCGAACTCGACACCCTCCTCATCACCTCCATGATTACATATTTCCTATCCTTCCATGTACAAATGGCATGACTTCATCTCCCCTACGACCTTCTTCAGATTTGTCCTACTCCCTCCATTTTACCCTTAACTATGAGCGATTCTCTCATCAACACCGCTCTTTTATCTCCCATATTATTAACATTGTAGCTGAGGCTTCATGTCATGCCCATTAGTGACAAGCAATGAACTCAAAAATCATAGCCTTAGAATCTAATGACACTTGGTACCTCATCTCCCTTCTTCCTGGCAAACACCCTATTGGTTGCAAATGGATCTACAAAACAAAATTGAAAGTAGATGGTACTATTGAACGTTACAAAACTCGCCTTGTGTCCATGGGTTACACTCAAATTGAGGGATTGGACTATCATGACACCTTTGCTCCTGTCGCCATACTTGTTACAATCTGCTGTCTTTTATCCATCATCGCGGCTAAAAATTGGTTCATATACCAACTTAATGTACACAATGCTTTTCTTCATAGGGATCTCGACAAGGAAGCCTACATGAAACCCCGTCCCGGATATTGTAAAAAGGGAGAAACCCGCATCTATCAACTGCACATATCTATCTATGGCCTTAAACAAGCCTCCCGCAATTGGTTTTCTAAGCTCTCTTCAGTCTCACAAGCTGCTAGTTCCAATCCATCCGTGGCCGACCACTCATTATTCACTCTTTCATGTGGTTCATCCTTTGCAGCACTCCTGTCTATGTAGATGCTATTGTTTTAGCCGGTGATGACGACAACTTACTCCTTGATGTCAAGACTTTTCTTGCTAGCAAAGGCAAACTCAAAGATCTTGGTCCACTCAAGTATTTTTTGGGAATTGAAGTCGCTCGCTCACCTTGTGGCATTTTATCAGTCAACAAAGTACACCCTGGACATTTTATCTAACAGTGGTTATCTCAACTTCAAGCCCTTTACCTTATCCATGGAACAGAATCACAAACTCCAAGTTGATGTAGGTAACCTTCTAACTAATGCTAGCCTTTATCGTTAATTGATCAGCCCGTTTACTTTATCTCACAGTCACAAGACCTGATATCACATATGCCATCAACATTTTGAGTCAATTTATGCACTGTCCACGATAGCCCCATCTTGATGCTGCCATTCAAGTTCTTCGCTTCCTTAAAAACAATCCGAGACAAGGACTCCTATTCATGGCTACCTATGACTTTCAGGTTCGTGCTTATGCTGATTCAGATTAGGCTAGATGTCCCACTACCCATCGCTCTACTACTGGTTATTTCATCTCTCTTGGTTCTAGTCCTCTCTGCTAGCATTCGAAAAAATAATCTACCATCTCTAGATCTTCTGCTGAAGCCGAATACCGTGCCATGGCCAACGTTATTGTGAACTTACGTAGCTTCGTACATTACTTCATGATTTGCGCATCCCACATCCCTTACCAATGCTTCTCCATTGTGACAATCAGGTTGCAATATATATTGCTCGCAATCCTATCTTCCATGAACGCACAAAGCACAAAGACATTGATTGTCACATTGTTTGTGAGAAACTTAAGTCCAACCTTATCACCACCGCTCACATTTCTAGCTTAGCTCAACTTGCAAACATCCTCACTAAGGCACTTGGTGTTATCTCTTCACACGGATCATCTGCAAATTGGGCATTTATAATCCCCATGCTCTAAATTGAGGGGGTGTGTCAAAGATCCTTGCATTTACTATCAAACAATGAGATATATATTTTCCTTCCTTATACATCTCATTTGTATAGGAAATTGCACACAACCAGGGTACATACAGAAACTGCACATAATCAGGATGATTACCATGGACATAGGAAACAGCAAATAATTAGGCTACATATTTTTCTTTCCACAGGATCTGGCCATATAAATACGGTGGCTGTACATTATAGAAGAAATAAATTGAATCCAATTCTCTATCTCTTTACAAAATTCTTGGCTATTCAGTCTAAGAGAATTGGCTTGTAAGAATAATAGACTCAGCTGCCTTTGTAAAAGCACAACTAATCTGAATGCTAAAGGTTATTTCCTGTTTTCATGACAAAAATTAAAAGATTATGCTATTGTTTGGTAGAGATTAGAACTAGATTTTTAGTAGATTTTGATAAAAATCGATGGAATGTGTGGTTGAAAAGTCGTGGGTCCTACAAAATGCCTATTTAAACTAATTTTTGATTTTGACTTAGATTTTAATTAGATCTTTTAGAGTTAACAAACTAGGCTAAATAAAGGATGTTTATTGGTGAAATGTCGATAGGTTTAACTAGACAATACTAATAGGATTAAAGGGTAAAAACTTCAAATTTAATTTGTCGTCCTAAGCAATATCTAGTTAAGAGTTAAGGAAACATGACTAATTATGAATAGTTCAAACTCAATTGAGGAATCCTTCGACTTGTATTCCTACAACTGTAATTTCCATTACTAACACAATATTCTTGCGTGCCAAACCATGAAATGCTTGAATCAAATCTGCAAACTCTGCTTAGGAAAAAATAGTTGGATGTTGTCTGGTGTCTTGTACCAAGGGTTATGCTGCTAGTGCTATACAAGCTTATAGCCCCCTCACAGGAGGGGGCCCCATGCTGATCGAGGTCCTTTGTACCAAATATTTCTAAGTACATCCTTTTGCCTATGTTGATAGGGTGAATCCAGACATTTTGTGTCACGGGGTTAAAAATTAAAGTGTATTTAAAAAAA
>NC_036239.1:12355827-12447422 GCF_002742605.1 Olea europaea var. sylvestris
TATATATATATATATAATTTAATACATATTTTGAAACTTTGAACTATTGATACATGTTGAGCTGTCGGCGAGTAAATCAAATGGAATGTAGGAAGTAAATTGAAATAAAATTCACATTTAATCTAGAAAGTAAATAAAATTTAAATTTAATTCGAAAGTTATTCAAATTACATTTAATCCATAACGATCCTAAATTTTTTGACATCATATTCCATGTAAAATTTCTTAATAAAATGATATAAATTATATTAAAAAAATTATTTTGTAAAAAATAATAGTTGTTGAAATAGTTAAAACAAAAAAAAAATGAGTTAGACACCCCCTTTTAAAACGCACAATCGAGCATATTTAATTATTTTCGATATCCGTTTGGACAATTCAATATGACTACGATGTAATCTCGAAACAAGCTTCTAGATGACATAGGCAGTTTGTGGATTCGAATAGTAAACGATTATCGAACGAATTTTAGAATTTAGCATATTATCAAAATTCTCAAAATATTAGTTTAAAATTGCCAAATTTGATGTGTCGTAACTTTTGCTACGTTTGGTCATTTCACACGCTATTAACGAGCGAAAAATTAGGCCATGAGTATTTCGAAATAGTATTAAGAATGCAATTTTTTTATTTCATTTGGCATCACATAATAAGTACGTCAAAATAGGTAGTAAAGAAGGTCAAAACAAATATTTTCTGGAGAAAAAACAAAACAAAAATTTTGTGGGCCGGCCCCTTAACTAAGTTCTCTTATTGCCTACTGTAGAAAAGATTTTCAAAGAAATTCATTTAATTTTTATTTGAAAAATAATTTCTAAAGGAGATTTCTATTCAAAAGTGATTTTAGAGGAAGACACATTAGATTAACTTTCTCTAAAAACTCTTCTAACTAGAAGAATCACTTTCATAACCAAAAACAATTTTTGGGCATCAAAAGTTTATTTTAACATCTCAAAAGTTATGTCAAATGGGTATTTAATCATGTCACTTGTGATTGATGATGCTGTAATACCCAACAAAAAGAACTTAAGGATTACATCCGTTGATTAGTTCTGCTTATTAAGATTCCCGTTTAAAAAAAATGCACTCTCACGAAATTAATTTTATTCAATTGATCTATACCATTTGTATAGTTATTAGACCTAACTCGATCATCGACCTAGTCGAGGTACAAGGTCGTCGGGTTACTGATTCGACCAAGGAACCGATAGGTCATTGTTTAAAAATTGTTTAAAAGTTTTTAAAGTATAATTCCGTTTTTTCTTCAAAAAAATAATAAATAAATAAATAAATAAAGTTTTCAAGTTATTTATCACTAATTACCTTTGATTTAATGATTTTTTGAACTCATATATTAGTTATAATGGTTACATTTTGATTTTATAATTTTGTACTTATATTAAAAACTATAGTTCTCCATTTTGTGATATACAAGTCACTTTATTACTTATAGACAAAAATTTTATGCGTATTATCTATTCAATTAATTTATCTTAGTTAAAAGTAAAATAAAAAAAAAGTAAATAAAATAATTATTTGATAATACAAAATGAATGAAAATGTTCTTTTAAGAAAATTCCAGAAGGTAGCAAATCATTCATTGGTTAAATTCTTTTGCGCTACAGGTAAGGTCATGCTCTAGTTAACTAGAGGTCCGGCAAACTTATATAAAATTTCAACGGAGAAAAGTTTTGAATTTTGGTTAAAAAAACCAACAGGTTAAGCTTGGCCCGACAAATTTATATAAAAATCACTAGTTGACTCAATCAAATCCGATTTTGGCCTGGTCACTGGCATTTATATAATATGATCTTGATCGTCTCGGTCAAGCGTCGGGGTTGTCGATTTATCGGGCAAGGTCAGTTTTAATAACACTGACCATTTGTGCATTTTCAAAAACAAACCAAAGCCTAAAAATAAGGGTTTCCAATAGAATCCACATTCTATTGATATTGCAATGGCGAGAGAAAAATACAGTCTCCGATCATTGTCAATGTTCTCAACACAAGGCTGGGTACAATACTTATAATAGAATTCCGGAATATTATCTTCGCTGCGTGGTAAGGGCTTCTATAAACAAGCCAAGCCATGTTGGAATAAGACACCATTTGACTGTGCATGGTTGTAACATTTCCATAGATTTGTTGATTCTCGTTGTCGCCGGTGTTGGGATCATCGTCACAAAAGTTTAAATCTGTAAAGTAACGAAATGAAAAAATAACTAAATAAATAAATAATAACCAAGTCAAACCTAACTTCTAGTCAAATATGTCATACAAAAAATAAATAAAAAAATAAAATTTGGCATACGTTGGATTGGAGGGGGGGGGGGGGGGTCAAAAACAAAATTAAGATCAAAGATGTCAAGCTCCTTAAAAACAAAAACAAAAAAGTGTTTAAAAACAAAATAAAAATAAAAATAAAAGAGAGAAGAAGAAGAAAAGGAATATATATATAGAGGGATGTTAGCCTACTTTATTAGAAAATAAGTGATTTGTACTATTAAGATTGAATTCCTTAGTTTCGAAATGTTAGTAAAAAGTTATTTATTGAAAAGTTATGTTAAATTTTAGGGTTTTCAAATTGTTAGTTTAAATTCAATTTTATTCAAATGGAATTATTGAATTAAATATAATAAGCTATGTAATTAAGTGAAAAGAACGAAAAATTAGCTTAAATGATTAAAGGAACTTTAGAAATTGCTGAAACGTGAAAATATTAAGTTTTCGTATTGCCTACTTAATTATTAGAATTTCCTAAAATAATTAATTGTTAATCTAAAAATTATATAATATTTCAGGTGGAAATACAGATATTTGGACAGCTTGAGTAGATTTTACGTACATAATTCAGTGAGTGAAAAAACTTATATATTTTTAAAAATTAATATATTAATTACACTATTACATTATGTGCAATTATGTTAATTTCTAGTACAATTACATGATTGTTATGAAAGGTTATTTCATTATGATATAAGTGAAACCATCAAAGTTGTACATGGATTAATTGTGAATTAGAATGTGACATGTGATTTAGAGATCGATTAGAAAAGTACACACGATTAAATATTTCTTCTAGTTAACAGAGAGGGGTTTTGGCAGTGTTCTAGAATTGATTGCGAGGGGTATTGAGACCGGCTTTTGTTCACAAAGGGGCTAAAGCCTCGTGGCGAAAGTTCTTCGCTCGAGTGGCGGATTATAGATTTTAGTCTAAGTGTACATTTTTGGTGAATTACATGTGGTGTGATGAGATGATATTATAAATTTGAGTTGAGGATTATATCATGATTATGAGATTATATATTTCACTGTTATGAGGATGTTTCACATCTTGACCATTATTATATGTTATTATACTTTAGACTATTATGATATAAACTCAATTTTCGATAAAGATTTATAAATGAAAAAGAATAATTATTTTCAAACTTCTCCATTCACTGAGTTATTAATTCATATATTTTTCAATGATTTTTCCTACAGGTACCAATTGATTCTTTATAGTTGGAGGAGTCTAATGATTTCAATGTGATCGCCACACGATATATTAAGTGTTAAATTCATATTGATGAAGCACAAAGTAAATATTTAGGCCTATCACATTATATTTTACACAAGTGTTTGATTTTAGCACATTTTTGTAGTAACTCATAGTTAGCCTTGGTGATAGACATCTAGTCGACATTTATCATCGGCGCACATCATGTTTCGAGTCCACTAGAGTGATTCAGAATGGGTTGTGTCAAACACTACTGAAAAATAGCTTTTCACCTACGAAAAATTACCAACGGAGCAATCCGTTGGTAAAAATTATTCACTTTCAGCTACAATAATCAACAACGGATTTTTCGTTGGTAACAATGATATATCTTTACCAACGGATATTATGTGTCTCATGTAACCGTTTAACTTTTGGATCTTTCACCTACAGCAGATGACGTACCGAATGTTAGTAATTAGAAACGAATTATCCGTTGGTAAAATAACTCACTTTCAGCTATAATAATTAGCAATGGATTTTTCATTGGTAACGATGATATTCCGTTCCTCATGTAATCATTTAACATTTGAATCTTTCACCTACGGATATTCCGTTGGTAATTAGAAATTGATTATCCGTTGATAAAAGTAATTCACTTATCCCACATCGAAAGTTCACAACAAAGTTTTTGGAGTTGCCCTCTATAAATTAATTTGTTGTCCAATAAGTGGTTAAACAATATTTAAGCATTTCAATTCGGTTGGCATAAAGTTAAAAAGAAAAAATAGGATTGTTTAATAATTAATAATAACAATAATAAAAAAATAAATACTATTTTTTTATTTTTTATTTTTATTTATTTATTTATTTTATTTTTTTACCATGCCTCACACCTATGTGGCTATTTACAACATTGATTTTTACCAATTGTAATGGTAGACATTTACCAACGGAAAGTTGGTTGGTATTGATTAAGATGTTTACCAACAAAAATTTTGTTGGTAAAAGATTCACACTTTACAAACGAAAAATTCGTTGGTAAACCGTTGGTAAAATATTTACTTTTTACCTACGGCATGATCCGTTAATAACTATTAGCGATCCTCAAATTAGTAACGAATTTGCAATTGCAAATATTTCGTTGGTAAAGAGTAATAGCAACGGACATCGAGGTTTCAAGAGCAGAAAATTCGTGCCTGAAGCCATGTTTTTTAGTAGTGAAAGTGGTATTAGAGCATGGTTTTTGAAATTTTCATTGTTCATGCATTTGTATATCATACATAGTCTATGTGTATAGTCACATGTCGTGGTGATAGAAATCTTAGGCTCTCACATGTCATGGTGACAGAAATCTTAAGCTCTCAAGCTTTTGCTACTTGATGGTTCGGAACCTAAAATGATAAAATAGTATTCTTAGTGGATTTAGAAATGACTAGCATATAAGTATTGTACTTGCAATGGTTTGATTGTTGAAAAGGTTATACTTTGTTGGGTTGGTAATATGGTGTATGTAACCTAGTACCTATTAAGAGTGCAACATTAAACATACACCAATTCGGAATTGGAGTTTAATGATTTTGTTGAGTATCTATCTATATACTTTTGAAGGAATGGAGTATACAATTCCCTAATTAGTAAATTATATGAAGGATTATATGATCCTTTAGTGTATATATAGAAAATCTTTAGTTATAGCTTGCACAATAAATAATGGAGAATGATATTACATATGATTGATTGGTGACAATCATGCAAGGAATTTTAATTATATTGTGAAGCTAAATGATTAATGGTGTTATCCAAATTTTATGGTGATTTGTGGGCACTTATATGGGGCAATGACAGAGAATTGTGATGGTATATGTTTATGCTATGTGAGAAGAAATCGTGAAAGACAAAATGATGATTTGTTGATTGATATATAGGAATGTACTATTGTATATCTTAAGCATCAATAGGATTAACATTTAGGTGATTCCAATTATTTATGAATTGTTTGATTATAAGGAATATAAGTAAAATAGGGAAAGATTTCAAAATGATCGCTTATTATGGGTGATTTATTGCTTAAGAAATAGAATTAAATGGATATGTGCATTTAAGTATGTTTATGTGATTCAAAAAAAAATAAAAAAATAAAAAATGAGTAGAGAATGGTAGAGTTGGAATTTATTGATATTTGAAAATTAACATAAGAAATTCTAGTGTTATGTTGATTTGTGAAAAAATTTGTGTGATAAATATGGAAGTTATTATTTTGTGATGTTAAGGGAAAACAATACGATTAAATATTTTAGTTCCTACGATATAATGATAAATGACAAAGTTATATGATCAAATTATGATATGGTGAATAATAAGTAAATGAGTGTTATGGTTGTCCTATAGCAAGATAGTTTGACAATATATTTGGGTTATTAAATTAATTAATTTTGTCAAGGCTATTTGTTGATTATTATGTTATATTAACTAATATTTGGAAGGTTCAAGTTAAATTTTGAAATTAAGGTGAATTTTTAGTGACGTAAAGTTTGGGTTATTTTTTATTATATATTTCGGATTTCACGAATAACGTAATCCATTCTTACCAAGATCTATTTGCTATGTAATATATGGATGATAGTAATCCAAACTCTAAGACAATCGTCAAATGTAAATATTACTCATTGTGGAATAGTAGCTTTAGATTTCATTGTCCCAATTAAAGGTCTTTTATGAAATATACATGAAGGCTTATGCATTAGTGGTCGAGCAATGGCCTATTTATGGAATAAGAATATAGGTTTTCATGGATTAAATGTCATTATTCTCTTCATAAAGAGAAAGAACAAAATTTGTATGGGTATAGAAATATCAAAAGTTGTACTATCAGGAAATTCTGAGGAAATATTTGCTCTTATATTTAAAGATGATTAGTGATTAATTCACGATAATGATTTATGTTATGGTTTAGAAAGTGTTCTGTAAGTGGAATGATAAATTATGGATTATGTTGTAGATTGTTAAGGATATATTATTAAAACATGATATATGGTTGGCTATAGTGGGATTGACTTTAGGAACTGTGGCGTTATCACATGGTGGGAAGATCAATGACAACATGAGGTTAAGGTATATTTGTATTCGAAGGAGCTGAACTTGAAGCTGGGTATATATTATCGTTGGGTGATAAAATGAAAAGCTAAGAATATCACATATTGATCATTATGATGATATTTAAGGTATCGGTTAACATATATTCCATATTTCGAGACTTAGTAAATAGATATCAAATTAAACTTATGCCATATGATTATCAGTAGATTTGATTGAAAATCTTACCTATGAAGAAGAATTAGTTTGAATATTGAACAAAAAAGAACAGGTCTTATGTAGTAAGAGTAAGACTGTTCTTTTAGTAAAAATCTTGTGGATGAATCAGGCTATAGAAGAAGCGACATGGAAAAGTGAAGAGCAGATGCATTCTCAGTATCTACAACTTTTTCGTATATAGCAAGTTGAATTTCGTTCTCTTAAGGGGGTGAGTTTTGTAAATATTATCCAATTCATTTGCTATAATCACATACCAGAAAAAGAAAAAGAAAAGTCAAAAATTAAATTAAGGTCAAAGATGTCAAGCTCTTTAAAAAAAATAAAATTAAAAAGATTGAGAGAGAGAGAGAGAGATAACGGTAGGCGATGGAATATCAACACCTGTTTGATCCCATTTTGGAGGAAACAATGCATTTTGAATAAGAGATTGATGAAGAATGTGAGGTTAAAAATTAAAGAAAAATTTTGAATTTGAATGTAATATTATTTTATTGAAGAATGTATGGTTGAAAATGAGTTTTGAAAAAAATGAATTTTTGGAAGAATGTGAATCAAACATGGTTTCAATCCACCCGTACAAATCCATTCCCACATACAAACACCCACAACACAACAATAAGAAAGAGAGAACGAGAGCAAAGAGAAAAGAAAGAAAAGAGGAAAGAAAGAAGGGAAAAAAAAGGAAAGAAAGAAAGAAGAAGAAGAAAGGGTAAAAAATAGGAATGTACTACGTTGTTAGAAAATAAGTGATTTATATATTAAGCTTGAATTCCTCAGTTTCGAAAGGTAAATAAAAAGTTACTTATTAAAAAGTTAGGTTAAATTTTAGGGTTGTCAAATTGTTAGTTTAAATTCAATTTTATTGAAATAGAATTATTGAATTAAGTATAGTAAACTTTGTAATTAAATTAAGTGAAATGAAAGAAAAATTAGCTTACGTGATTAAAGGAACTTTACAAATCGCTTAAACATGAAAATATTAAGTTTTCTATTGCCTACTTAATATCAGAATGTCTTAAAATCATTAATTGTTAATCTAAAAATTATATCATATTTCAGGCAACGATACGGATATCGGGATAGTTTACCAACAGAGTAGATTTTGTGTACATAATTTAGCTAGTGGAAAAACTTATATATTTATTAAAAATTAATATATTAATTATACTATTACATTATGTGCAATTATATGAATTTCTTGTACAATTACATGATTATCATGAAAGGTTCTTTCATTAAAATACATGTGAAATCATTAAGGTTGTACATGGATTACTTATGAATCGAAATGTACATGTGATTCAGAGATAGACAAAAAAAGTATCCGTGATTATATATTTATTCTAATTCACAGAGGGACCTTTGTCGTGTTTCTACACATAGAGGTCTTGACCGAACATTGGTCTTGATCGTGTACATATAGTTCACAGTGGGGACTTGACCATATTCTAGAATTGATTACCAGATATCTTAAGACCGGCTTTCGTTCACAGAGGGGGCCAAAGACCAGTGTAAAATGTTCTTAACCCGAGGGGTGGATTACAAATTTCAGTCAAATGGTACATTTTTGGTGGATTACATGTAGTGTGATGAGATGATATTATAAATTTGAGTTGAAGATTATATCATGACTATGAGATTATATATTTCACTGTTATGAGGATGTCTCACATCTTTATTATTATTATATGTTATTATATTTTGGACTCTTAAATGATGTAAACTTGATTTTAGATAAGGATTTATAAATCAAAAAGTGTAATTATTTTCGAATTTCTTCACTTACTGAGCTATCAACTCATATATTTTTTCATGATTTTTCATACAGGTACCAATTAGTTTTTTATTGCTGGAAGAGCCCGATTATTTCAAAGCATTAGACATGCGACGTGTTGAGTGTTAGGTTCATATTGATAAAACACGAAGTAAATATTTTAGGTCCATCGCATTATATTTTACATAAGCATTTGATTTTAGCGCATTTTTGTAGTAACTAATAGTCAACCTTGATAATAAATTTGATATCTAGTCAACATTTATCATCGGCCCACATCACGTTTCGAATCCATTTGGATGATTTGGGACAGGTTGTGTCAAAATCACTCACCATTGGTGATGCAAAGAACTAAGAGATCAACTTTTATCAACTAAATGCATGTTTGAGCCCCTTTCTTGGCTAAAAATACATTTTACAATAGTAGATTGATAAAAATTGTTTGTTTGAAAAATAAGAAAAGTTTTGACTTTGTGTGTAATATTATTTTATTGAAGAATATGTAGTTAAAGAGAAGAGAGAGAAAATATATATTTTGAAAATAATGGAAATAAAACAAGGGCTAAATTCACGCGAAATCATTGGTGAGCAAAAATTATTATTCATGTCCACGTGAATAAGAATGATACACATGTTAAATATAATATCACAACTAATAAGTAAAAGACAAGATATGGCGAATAAAACATGAAAAGTTAAGAATCAATTACAGCTCCTAATCAACAACTGCCACGTGTAATTAAAGGAAAATACTTAATTTCCCTAATGGAATCATCAGAAATCTATAAATAGGCATAGTTAAAATAATAATAATAATAATAATAAATAAATAAAATAAAACTTGTTATGATCTCCTTTCAACGAGTCATTTACTCCTAAATCTCACCTCAATAATAGTTCAGTGAGCTTGGGGAGGAAAAGAAATCACCTCAGAATGTGGAAAAATCAGGTAAACTTCTGCTTAGTAGTTGGCTTTGAGAAAGCGGCACCCAATACCTGCAATAAGAAATGTGCTCATATCCAGCATAAAACACACGATCATGCATGGTGCAATTGAAAATTGAAGGCGTGAATTGAATACCTAACATCATATCTTGAAAAAAAGAGTAGCAATATTATCGGGCCAACAATGACTTCCAGACAAGGAGGCCATGAAAACAGAAAATGAAGTGGGGGCTCCACTATAAACTCTATTTAAAAGTCCTGCCTCAAAGTAGTCTTCAATAATGGAAATAGAAGTTTCTTTTGTTCCAGCATTCCAATGCCCTATTTCCACTAAAGTGAATGTTGCAAAAACCCGACACATCAAAAAGTTCGATGAAATGGACAGTGGTACTAGGACAATTTGAAATTAATTATAAAGGACGTTCTGCAATCAAGGCACAAGCACTGGAAAATTTCATCGCCGAACATCGGAGTTCTCCCATTCCTTAAATGATATCGGGCAAGAAGGACCCTAGAGATTGTTTTTTGATGGGTCATCGAAAGAAAGTCTTTTGAGCCTCATGAGATGGAACATATGCTTCGCCTATTGCCTGCAATGGAGAGGGTGATACAATATGCACTCTTCCTTTTATGCTCATCAAAATGTAAGTATTTTCATTTCGAAAACTTCTGTTCGTGCATCAGGGCTTTTTCCTTTAATTTCTCAATTCGATCTTGTACGATCTTCTTTCTACTTTCTATTGTTTCTTTTGTCAATATTTCAGTCTGAATGAGATCTACCAGTTGATGATATCTGTAGTACGATTATTGTTGCAAACGTTAGCAATCCATTCGACAATGCATCCATCACCTTTTCATCAAATATAGTTTAGCACTAAATGAGCTCAATGCTTAAACGAGTGAAGTAGCTCTTCAGAATTTTCTTTTCCTTTTGTCTCATATCGTTCAGTCTAGTGATGGGTATCTCATCGAGTCGACTTTCAGCAGAAACTCCAAATTAAGGCTCCTTCAATTGTGGTGAGCTCCTAGTTGATCCTAACGGCATTTTCAACCTTTTCGTCAAACCATCTAACATCGAGTGGAAATATTGACAGTTGAGTGTGTGACTTATCTTTTTCAACTTCATTTGTGTCATATACTCGTACAAATGATACATTAGATCTCCCTTTCTACAATATTTTTCTATCTTTGGGTGAACAAAGTTATCTAGAGTGGAGATGCCTTTTTCTCCTTTGAGAATGGATAGCTCTTATCACCATCATCTAGCTGATAAGATCTTCCTGGCTTGTTTTCATACTCCCCATAAATGGGAGCAAAATAAGGAGAGTTAAGTAAGCTCCCCGCCTTTCTAACTTACGTTTACACATTTTCCCATGAAAACTTACCTCCCCTAGCCTGTCAAACACACTTGGAGATACATTAATACAATGATCATCTCATTTCTTGCAAAGTAAACAATTCTACATGTTTGATATTCGAACATTTTGGTTACCGCTGAAAGGATGGAAATAACTTGCTGTGGGTTCTGGATTTTTATATCCCGGTTCCAAACAAAAGTCTACCTTTGAATAACTACCATCTCTCGCAAGGAGATGGCCTAAGTAGTGTTGCTCTAAGAATCTCAGTCATCTCTTGTATAGTTTTTGCCGTAGAGATCTTCTTCAATTGGCAATTGGTAGGGAAGACAACTGCGTCAATTTTTGTCGGAGATTCTTCCCGTTTGTTAAGAATTGGGGGTCCATCTTAAAATGTCATCTTTGTTGAGAGGAGTAACTCAATCCTTTATATGCTGGTCTATATTTCGGTATTTGACCGATATGAGATTTTATCCATTAAGACACCCTCCCAAGATGGTGATTCATTGGAACAGACCAATCTTGGAATCCGTATGCTCATTTATTAATTCTTAATCGGATCGTATTGCTTGTTGGAGTTTAATGGGCTCTGATATGATGTTAAAACCTGGGATTCCATCTTAAAAGGTCAACCTTGTTAAGAGAATTAACACAATCCTTTATATGTTTGTCTATATTTTGATATTTAACCGATGTGAAATTTTATCTCTTAAGACCATTTTCACTTTGGATTAATATCGTTGTCTTCAAAGTGTTAAAACTTAGGGTTCCATCTTAAAAGGTCAACAAGGTAAGAGGAATAACCAAATCTTTAATATGTGGTCTATATTTCAGTATTTAACCGATATGGAATTTTATCCCTTAAGATGCCCCACAAGATGGTGGCTCATTGCAGTAGATCAATTTTGAAATTTGTATGCTCATTTATTGAGTCTTAATCGGATCGAACTGTTCGTTGGACTCAATGAACTCTGATACCATGTTAAGAATTGGGGTTTCATCTCAGAAAGGTCAATCCTATAAAGAAGAGTAACCCAATCATTTATATGTTAGTCTATATTTCGGTAGATCTTTGGTGATTCAAGAGGCGGCTTATCATTATTCATAATAATGAGAATTGCTGAAAAAATGTCCAACCTTTTTAACCGATGTGTGATTTTATCCCTTAAGACACGGTTGTCACTAAGAATCTCTGCTCTGGTTCTTAGTGCTTCTACCTCAACAAGATTCACCTTCCCTTTCTAGGCAGCTTTCTAGTGATTTTTAACTCAAAACGGTGAGATCATGGTTACTTTGTTCTGTTTTTCACAAACAACACAAATTTATTTATCTCAAAATAATGAGCAACAAATTCCTCCCATCTAAATAGGATTTTCTCCTTCTAAACTCTCTATTTCAATCCTTAAGCAAGAACAAGAAGAGAAATGGTTATTTGAGAAGAGGACTCTCAGATTGCATGCCTCTCAATTCTTAACTATGCCAATTTATAGATTCCTAACGAGACCTTGCAAGTAAATAAAATATTTTATAGTAAGAGTTGCATGATAGCCATTAATTAGTGAAGGATTATGCTACATGTACATTATAGTGTCCATAATGTACAAGTGGCATAATATCATTGAAGGGTTGAAAAACAGTTTTTTCAACCCTCCAATCATGAAATTCTACATGTATATTATGGAAACCCTCATGTACACCATAATGTACATGTAGAATTATCCATTAGGGAATTTTAAAATGAATCTATTAGTTTTTCACGTTTTATTTACATATCCACGTGTTGCTCATTCATTGTTTATGAAATCATTCTTTACTTTCACATTCACATGTGCTTTGATAATGGTTTGTACAGATGCGAAATAGCTGGTGAAATCAATTAAGTACATTTGCTCATTGTTTACTCTCAAGATTGATAATAAAGTCCGCATCACAAATGCTCACTTATTTTATCATTAGCTTGCGCATGGTTCGATTGACTTTGAGAAGATTCACTACTAATCCTTGTATTAATTTTAATTGACAATATCAACTATGACCAATTCAGACCCAGTTTCTCTGTAGCCTTTCAAATAAGAAAGGAGCCCTACCACGCCTGGCTAAAAAGAATGCCCTGAAAATTTAGATAAGGGGATACTTTTCCCAACCATTAAAGGAAAGGCTCAACGAAATGATAGAGATGCTGCGGGGAAGGGAAACGCTTTCGGAGATCGAGATCGGATTTGTTTTCCATCAAAAATGACGAAGGTCAAGGATGACCTACGGTGCATCGTATCTGAAGAGAACAGGCTTTTTTTACCACAGTGGCATGATTTGCCGGGCCATTCTGCCTGCTGGCCTATTGGGCTAGCAGCCTTTGGGCTTTGCTTGCCCTTTACAAAATTTCATCTCAACCTGAGAAAGCACTGGCAGCAACAGAAAGGAAGGAGTCCATGTAACTGCTGCATCCTTAACCCTAGGTAACAGTTTAAAATGTAGGCCCATTTTATTCCTTAAAACTTAAAACAATGCTTGTGAAATGTTTGTGGGAGGGACCCTATCATTAAAAAGTTGTGTGCCCAAGACATATATCAAGCAATTCCCTCTCAATTTCTGTCCCCTTTCGACCCACCAAATTCATCCTCATATATCAAGACATTTTTGTTTACAAAGTTATTTTACTTTTAAAATATATAAGATGATCTTTATAAAAATTGATTTTATGATATTACCTCCTCTTGTTGGTATCAACTCTTCTCGGATAAAAATAGGTTAATATGGTATTAGCTTAAGCAATAAAAAATTATTTATTAATCAGAAAGATCCTGCGCCTTTTATTTCGTCAAGTATATTATTAATATGGGTTGACTGAGTTAATCCCGGATTTAAGTGGCCAAGTGGTTTTGGCCTCTTAATTAATCACATCTAGTTATTTTGTCATTGCATGTGATTTTAGTGATAGAAATTAGGGAGGTTTTATATAAGATTACAACTTCTATCTTACTCATATTTATTTATTATGTACTTGTCCTTTTAGAAATTTCTTTACACCCTTTGATGATTGTCGACATGCATAAAAAGTCACATGAAAGCAACAACTGATGAAAAATATTTGTTTATTGTATGAAATAAAACAATATTCGAGCGAAGTGCCGTTCCGGGCCATGTCCAAATAACCACGACAAACTATTATATTATTATACTAACTTGTATCCTTCATTAACAAAATGAAAAATAATTACCAAATGAGATGAGGATGGAAAGAACCAAAATTGTGACTACAAGGATCCAAAAGCTCTTCCTGTTAGATATAATAGTCGAATGAAATTTTTGTGTGCGAATGGGGTACATTCATTTATAGAGTAAATAGTACAAAACGTCCCTACATTTAATTGTTGTTGTACAAAACGTCTCGACCTTCTATTTTTTGGCCTTTTCACCCTTATTACACATTTGATTGCACAAAACGTCCTTCCACGCATTTCCATCAAATTTTTTAATTGATGCACATTTGATTGCAAGCATGGAATTTGCACAGAAAAAGAATAAATTTATTTTTTTGATTGATTTAATTTTCGACTTAGAAAATATTATACATGTCCATTTTTATTGTTGGGTAGATGAGAGAGAAAGAGACAGTTAATTCTCTAGAAAATAAAATCATACTCTTCCTAAAAAGAATATTTTCCTTGATTCTAATGAAAATATGGTCATGTGACCAATAGTAGGAAAATGTTTTCCGCGGGAATTTTGATGAAAAAACACATTTTTCATGAAAAATATTGACAATCAAACGCACATAAGTAAACAATATAGTCAACTTTTTTATTTATTATTCAAAATGGAAGGGTATTATTGTCTCAATACATTTTTCCCTTCTCTTCCAAAGAGAATAATCAGTAGAGTTGGCAATGGGTGGGTTCAGGGCGGGTCGGGGTCTCCCACCCTATTACCCATTCAAAGTGAGACGGAGCGGGATCGAGGCGAGGCGGGAAAATGCCCCATTTACGTACCCGTTTAGGTGTGTGTGTGTGTGTGTTTTTTTTTTTTTTTATAATTCATTTTATTACCCCCATTCATTCAAGTGAGACAATAATATAGTTATTGAATTTTTTAATTAATTAATTTATTTTTAAAAGTTAAATTATTCAAATATATTTGGTAAACTAAGATTTTTATTGATTATTATATTTCTTGGATAATCTTAGTTTTCATATCTTATTAAAATTAATGAAATTCCGTGGAGTTTTCGATTTAAATTACAAAATTAATGAAATCTTAGTCCCGCCCTGAATACCCGATTAAGCGGGTAATCCCGCCTCATTCGGGACATGGCCCCGCGAGTATCGGGTTTGGAGTGTTTTTTTTTGCTGTTCCTAATTATCAGCGAAAGCCAACGAGTCCCCCAGCTGCAAAGAGACTATTTGGTTGGTCTTGATACTTCAAGTGGGTCCAGCATTTCTCGTGAATGTTGGGAAAAGAAATCACTTTAGAATGTGGAAAAATCAGGTTAACTTCTGCTTAGTAGTAGGTCTTGAGAAAGTGGGTAGCCAATACCTGCAACAAGAAATGGGGGCTCATATCCAGCATAAACACGCAATCAAGCATAGTGCAATTGAAAATGGAAGGTGTGAATTGAATACCTAACATCATACCTTGAAAAAAGAATAGCAATAATTATTTTTTTTTAATTTCAATTTTTTTGCAGATTTATCAGACCAACATTACACAACGATTTCCAGACGATGAGGCTAAGGAAACAGAAGATGAAGTAGTAACTCCACTATAATGGAAATTTAAAAGTTCCGCCTCAAAGTAGTTTTCAATAATGGAAATTGTTATGGAACAGGGAGTCGAATATGACAATATGAAGTATATGATCGAACACAAAAAACAAGATTAAAAGCAAGAAATAGATTCGTGGAGGAACTGAATATTTTATTTGACAACCAATGGAGAAAATAATATCGTTACAGCAATCTCAGCAATATTTAAACTGAATGAAGAGTCTACTATTTATAAGGGACATATAAAAACCCTAGAAGTAATGTAAAAGATGAAAACTATATCAAAATACGCGTGAAACCGACAAAAGGAGAAAATCTCGCATGTCACAATTGCTCAAGGGAGAGACTGATGCCAGGCTAGCGACAGCCATGTCGCTCGAGCGAGAGCTTGGTGACAAGCAAGTGACAGCTCTCTGGTCCAAAAGTTCACCACTGCTCGAGCAGCCAGCTAGTGGCTAGCTAGTGAAAATGTAGCGACTTTTCTTCTCGGTCCATAATTTTGATCTCTTCATGACCACTACTCCAAATCATACGACCCTAGACCGAATTTGTGTCACAAACCAAGCAATCTCCACCTTGACACAAATTTCGGTGCAACAATCGAAGCTCAAAAATTTCTCCATTGAAAAAATAAGTCTGATCGCAATGAAACAACTGAACTCTTCAATTCGAAGCAAACTTTTCCAATCACACAAAATACTCCTCATCTTCCACAATATCCAACACGGATACATAGGGTTCTCAGAAAGATCACAAAGAATTTAAAAATGACCAAACAGGATTGAAGTGCACCGTATAGTAAAATCAACTCTGAATGCTTTCATCGAAGGCCCCTTGCTAGTCTCGATACCCTCAAAACACCAAAAGTATGCACAACCAAATCAGCATCCTAGTGCCTATCTTCAATGGGTCTACCCTAGCAGTTGAATACAATGGAACCACAGACAATCGTGGCAAAGCAAAATTACCCATATCCTCTAAATTCGACTGAGTATTATTCTTGAATATGGACCCAGAGTCAAATCCTAAAGGTACAATACCAAACTGAATTTCCACATGGTTCTAAACCTATGCTAACTTTTCTTCACTGTTTCTGCCCGACCTTGCAATATGTATAACTAGGACCTCTTCCTTCCTTCCAATAGAGCATGGACACCCCTTCGAACTCTCATGACTTTACCTCTTCTAGAGACTGCATACCCTTTCAAATCAAGAGTACTTAACGAAATAAGATTTTTCTTCAAATCTAGAATATGTCGAACGTGATCAAGTGTTCTACATATTTCATCTACCAGCTTCAACCTAACTCTCCCAATAGCAGCTACCTGACAAGATTTATTGCTACCCATGATAAAGACAAATTGCGTCATCGTTTTAGATGTTTCAAACAAATCCCGAATGGGACACGTATGGAACAAAAAAGTTGTGTCCAAGATCCACTCCTCATCAGGTTTGGATTCCACATCAGAAATTGCCAAGAGATCTCCATCATTCAAATAGTCCTCAGCTATATTGGCTTCGTCCAAAGTGTTTGACTACTTCCCATAATTTGCAGTTGAATTACCTTTGCTATGCAACTTTTTGCAATCTCTCTTGATGTATTCTTTCTTCTTGCAATAAAAATAAGCTTGATTGCTGAAACTTGACCTCGATTCACCCCTTTAAATTTTGCCTTACCTTATTAGATTAGGGGCGATAGACTGTAATCAAGACAAGAAGCTCGAGCGGAAGGCTTTAAGGCATAGCTCGATATCCATGAACCATAAGACATTCTCCATCTCTAAGCTCAAATCCAATTAGATGTATCTAGCTGGCATCTTTACTTGTCAAAACGAAAACCTTGTATTGCTATCCAAAAGCGAAATTTCATACTTCGTGGCTGTCATCGATAACAGAAACTTCAAACAAAATAACAACCTTGCTCTGATATCAAGTTTTATTAAATGGAGAAGCAAATATGATACAATATGAAGTATATGATCGCACACAAAAAACAAGAGTAAAAGCAAAAAATAGATTGATAGAGGAACCGAGTATTTTATTCAACAACCAATAGAGAAAATAATATTGTTATAGCAATCTCAGCAATGCCTGGACTAAATGAAGGGTCTACTATTTATAGAGGGCTTGTCAAAACCCTAGAAATAACCTAGAAGATAAAAACTAGGTCAAAATACGAGTGAATTCTTGTGCGGCACAGTCGCTCGAGCGAGAGCTTACGCCAGGCTAGTGACAGACATGTCACTTGAGCAAGAGCCTGGCTACAGTTGAGCGACAACTCTCTATTCAAAAGTTCGCTTACTACTCGAGCAACCAGCTAGCGGCAGGCTAGCAAAAATAAGACGACTTTTCTTTCCAATCAATAATTTTTATCTCTTCAGGACCACAAATCCAAATAATGCAATCCTAGACAAAATTTGGATCACAAACCAAATAGAAATAGAAATAGAAGTTTCTTTTGTTCCAACATTCCAATGTCTTATTTCCTTAAAAGTAGTCTCAATTTCCATCCAGCATTTCGGAACACCTCCTTTTGTCCACGGGGCATTATCAATCGACAGTTTCATTTGGTCCTTTTGATTAATAAAGTAGCATTGTCTTATTCATGGGGTTTAATGGAATAATCTAGCTCTTGCAATTGGGAAGATATAATATTCATTTTATTTCTTATGGTACAAACTTCCCTCAATCAATAAAATGAGAAAAAGAAGCAATTTCAGCTAACAGATACACCCCGCCCTTCCTAAGAAAACTTCACAAGATTTTGTAAAGGAGTGAACAAATACACATTTCATTGTAAAAGCAGAAAGCCAAAACTTTTGCCTATACATCCATTGACGGTAGAAACAAATCATCCATAAGTGATTAGTTTAATTTTGTCTAAATAAATCCAAAATAAGCCATCTTCTCTTAACGGCCAATCCAAATAGAATACTAATAGAAAAATCAAAGTTTTATTGGATCCAAATCTATTGCTTTTCCTCTGTAAATAGAACATGGGATTCCCCCTCAACAATCCCAAAGAACTGTTCTTTACTTGCTGCAGCTATACCTATGCACTTTAGAAATCCCTTTCCTTTCCTTGCTACAGCATTGGCTTTTGCAGATAATGCCCTGTGGACATGGGCAAATTTAGGGATCGAGTTCAGCTAGGGTGGACTAGAAGATTGAAAGCTTATTATCGAAGGCCAACGTCCGTGATAGCGAGATTGTTTATTAATATTTAATTAAAGAATATTCAAAAAATTGTACGGATTAGAACTAGAAGAACTAGATACACCACTAGAACTAGCACTAGGTACGAACTTTTATTTTGAATAAAAAAATTATTCCATAATCTTTGAAAACATCCTAATTTATTTTTCAATTAAATAAGTAATATACATTAACAAAATGCTAATATTCAGTTTACAATTAAAGTTAATTAAACACGTATTATTATATTTAAAAAATTGAAATTATTCATATGCTTATATCAATTTTATGTGCTTCACTTTTTTGCTATTATTTTTTGTGAATGAAAAGTGGAACCTTTTATTAATTAAATAAGTTTTGTTGAAAGATTCTCCATAACACTAATGTCAATATTCCTATAAATTCATCCACCATTAATTGATCAAACTCTCAAATCAATTGATAAGAGGGAAAAAAAATCAAGAAGAGGGACAAAGCACCGGTTAAAATATTTTTACTTGCATTAAACCAGTAAAATTGAACACATATTATTTTTTTACATTAGGTGCTAAAAATTAATTAGTGGCATGATAATAAAATGGTCAATATGTTTAAGGAAGATAGCAGGTTCAAATCACCTTCCTTGCATTAGTTTTAGTAAAAATTGTTAAAATACAAAAATTTTAAAAAAATATTGCTCTTGAAGAGTTTGGAACACAGGACTTCCAATTCAATAGTGAAAGGTCTAACTAGCTGAGCTACCAAAGATGTTTGTTGTTAATATGAATTATCAAATATATAATCTAAAAATTCTATCTATTATCAATAAAAAAAAAAAAAATCTCCCCGACGAATCCCATCCTAGCTTGCCACCATCTAAATCCGCTCCTTCCTGTGGAATGCAAGAAAGGGGAAAAGTGTAGTAGGACAATGATACCCTTTCATTTTGAAAAAAAAAAAAGAGAAAGGACTAAACCTTACATTTTAACTGAAAAGTTGGATTGAAATGGATGGAATGACGTTTTGTGTAATCAAAGGTATAATTAAGGGTGAAAATGCCAAAAAAAAATGAGAGGTGGGGACATTTTACACAAAAATGGTGAAAGATACGGACGTTTTGTTCTATTTACCCTTCATTCATATAATGAGTTTGGAGTGTCATTTTTTGGAAAAAAGGGAAATTTTTGTGAGCTGTGAAGATAAAGTAAATAATAGGGTAGATTTAATGTAATTCCATTAATTAGATATCCAAAATCTTTAAAATTGGGAACAGAAAATTGTTTTATGCAGATTTTAAGTTTTAATGCATTGATTGATTTGTTTTCTATATATATATATATATATATACACACTCTGTTAGAGGATAATTATTTTTTGGACATTTAATTCATATCAACTTATTTTTATCTCTATAAATAATATATATGTACTACATTAAGTCCTTTCTATTATAAACTAGAGAAAAAAGAAGAAAATAAAGAATTTAATAGACTTGAAGGTATTTTTTGAGAACTAAAGCTCCATATCTATATGGAAGAACAAGGGTTGCAAGGGATACAATGGTAATGATGACTAGGACTATAGATATTATTGTCATTCACTAATAAACATATAATTTACAACATTTCCCCTTGAATGAAAGACTACAAAATATTTATTTCGTTTAAACCTGGTCAAGAAAACTCAATGGGACAAAACTTGAGTTAAGGAAAAAGAGTATAGTTGTTCCCCTTATTTCAATAAATGAAAATACTTGTATCGAGCCATCTCTGTCTTGTATGTCAATGTTTTCAGCACTACAATTCTGATTAAATTTGTTTTATATTGTCTTGCTGTAGCCTTCAAACAATATTTTCTTCATAGATGATAGTTATCAATCTTCGTTTGTCTTTAGACATAACATACAATGATTTGTTTAAAAATAGATTGCGTTGTAGATCTCTTTTGGAGTAGTACACGACTTGCAACATAGAAAAATATTATTTTGAGGAAAAATTCTTGTAGGTCATGGACATTATTACACAAAAATCATGACTAGTTAAAATCTTATTAGAAAAAATCATTTGGAAAAATCTTAATAAAGAAAAAATGGTACATTATTCTTTTGAATATGCTACAAAAGTTGTTTCGTTAAAAATCTTATCAAAAAACCCAATTGAACAAAATCTTAGTCAAAGAAAAAAAAGGACAACGCGTATTCATTCTCCTTTATAATAATATCACTTGAATTATATGCTTAGACATGAAATCCTTGAAGGATGGTATTAAAAACAAAGAAGATAGGTTGATCATAATCACATTTATTATATGTATATCAAATTTATTGCATAGTCATGCTAACAAAATAGAGAATTGTGATTACATCTACCACAAAATAATTTATCTATTTATATAAGTCTTGCAAAATTTAGTTTAAAATTTGTGCACTACATACTACGACTTTATTTCTAGTAGTTGGACTGCAGGTCTAGAAATTTCAGGTTTCTCCAATAAGTTTGATTTTCTTAGTACTACATCTTTTTATTGACAAATTATTTATATGTTCGTATTCTTCGACAAATTTTCTTCAATATATTGCGATCATTCATAATGACGCGCTACGTTATATAAAAAATGTTGTCAACAACTTTTTCTTTTCCATTCAATTTTTTCTCCATAATTACATGACTTGTTGAGATATCTCAAGTTTAATTATTTCAGATACTTGAATCTCTTTGAAATATTATAATTTATTATCATTAAATACTTATAAAAGAATATGCCTCCTTAAAGGAACCATCTTTCCTAATTGCTTCGTTTCTTGAGAAATTTTTGTATAAGAAACGAAAGGCATGCCATAAATTTATCAAATATAATATTAATTAATTGTTCTCAAAAACGTTAATTACATTTGAAGCATTTAAAGTAGGTATGTAAGATATTGTTGGGTCAGCAGATCATCTAAATGAATTATCTTTCAAATTATCTTTAGCAAGGATTTAGATAATATAATGTTACTTTTGTGCATTATTTTCAGTTTATTAATTCATCCCCCTAATCTTGAGAAAATAGTTCAATCAAATTGACAGTCAGCAAATCACACTATAAAATGTCACCATTAATTTTTAATATTTTATAGGGTTCAAATTCTCAGCATTTGTAATATTTGTTTCGGTGACTGCGATGGAATAATTATAGATATATTTCACTTTCAAAAATAGTTATATCGAAAATATTAGGTTTTGACTGTAAGCCAATTATAAAATGGAGAACTTCGATATCAGGATAATGCATAGTATTCCCTAAACATAAATAGAAAGTACTTTGTTCTAAATAGTAATGGTTAAAAAATTAATTTAGAGCTACTTAACAAATAATAATGTTGAATCATTTATTGTCATCCCAACTAACATTTATTAAAAGGTTGAGATTTAGAGTCGCCAGCATTAACAAGACATGCTGTCTTGACTGTATAATCTGAAACTTATGTCATAATTTAAAACTTTGAACAGTAATTTCATAAACTTCAACTGAACACCATGCAATCATCTATTAGATGTATCAAATCTATTAAATACAAATAATATGTAGATGGTCAACATGGAGGGTGGCGACCCCCCCCCCCCTTTATCACCTTAATTAATTTTCAAAAATATAGAAAACCATGTCCCTATTTAATTATTGATGGTTAATTGTTAATCTTTAGTAAAGAGAACAAACGTCATATAGGAATTCATTCAATTGAAAAATCTTCTAATTCTTCAATTAATATCTGTTCGAATATTAAATTTTTCGTATCATTATTAATTCGGTAGTAGTCTAATCAATTACGCCAAGTAATAAAAGATTATATTAATTGAACTTCTAGTTCAATAAATTTTTTGCTTCAATAGCACTAATACTTGTATAATACAAAAATAATAATAATAATAATAATAATAAGAAACATGGTAATGACTGTTCTAAAGCTTCCAACCAGGGCTACAAAACCTGATTTATTATTAATGTTAATCATTTTATCTTTCTCTTTCGGGAAGTCATAACGAGTTTATATTCATGAAGATGAATAAATAAGCATTAACAATGTGAGTTCACGTAAATATAACACAATTTTCAATTTTGCTCATTAATCTACTTTAACACCATTTCATCATTATCGGCTAATCAAAGGGCAACAATTTCAAAATTATCTATCGAAAAAAAGACACAATTCTATTATTCCCGGTTATAAAGAATAAAGTAATTTCGAAAAAAGCCAGTCATATACAATTCACTAATCAATATAAAAAGTAAAAAAAAAAAAAAGCCGTTTAATTATTTTAAAAAAATAACATCAAAATAAGCTAATCAGCCATGACAATTAAGCATACCCAGCTCGGTAATCAAAGTAACCACTAATTTAAAAAAAGAATAATAATAATAATAAAATTTCTCTTTATTTAATTCAAAACATTCAAATTTATGCCAATGTATTCTTATGCATTGTGAATAAAATATATAAACATTAACTTATATTCATGGGCACGAGCACTCAAAATAAGTAGAATATGTTCCTTTCCCTTTTTTCTTTTCAATTAATAATATGTGAGCTATTGTTTGTCGTCAAATAAAATAGTGACTTAACTCAACACAAAACATGGCTTGACAACCTACCGTGTCTCACAATTGGAATTCTGTAATCAACATAAGAAACAATTTTAACAATGCAAAAATAAAATCAACATTCACCTGTAAATGCATAACTCGAAATGTGTGTGTGAACTCATGTCAACATGTCAAGCTCATGATTGGTTTACTCCCGGTCCAGAGTAGTCAAATATATCATTTTTCCCTCGGGAGATACACATCCCCAAAACTTATTCTTTCCACTCAATCATCCCAAGGTGTTTTCTAAAGTTATGAGTTTAATAACTACAGTCATTTCCCTCTCTTAGCTTGGGTTGGTCTCACTATTACACGTTCACATGTCAACAAGTAGAGACTCTCCTATTTTGATTGTTTCAACCTTTAAGACTAAACTAAGCTACTTGCCTCGCATCAAAGGTGTAGTTTCATCAACTAAATGTCCAAGGACTTTCTTCATGTTATTGTGCCTTTCATTCACTTATTTTCGGATTTTTTTTTAATTAATTGTTATATTCTCATTTGCTTTCTATATAATCCCTTGGTGAACTTTAGGTTGATAACTCTCAAACCAGTTGGTTTTAGGGCACCAGGTTTATTCACTCGAGTTATAAAGGCTTGATTAGATAACTTTTTATTAGATTCTTCCCTTCTTGCTTTTTATGACCCTTGTAGCTAGTTTTGGACTAGTGACTCCCAAACCAGTTGGCTTTAGGGCGCCAGATTTCAAAATACCCTTACAACCTTACTTACTCGAGTTATAAAGGCTTGAGAGAAGTGTTATTCTTACACAGACTAATATTATGCCTTTTTTTAGACATTCATTCTCCAAAACCAACCTTCAACTTAAGACTTCACCTAATCATCATCTCATTGGTCTTAGGCAATCCACACAGTAAAATTTCATGCACGGAACCCCTGATTTTCTTAATGTTCTCCTGTAATTGCTCAACCATCTCCAAGCTACTCTATAAATGGATTATGGGTCAATACAAGAGAGGTTTTCTGGGTTTATCCTACTTTGTTTAAGAATCCAATCACTAACTTAATGTGTAAAGCATGAGTGTCATGCACAAAAATGCCAAGTTCCACATCAGCAAGCATGAGTTAATCAAATCATGTACCATATCCGCAGTTCCTAGTACATACCTATTCCAATATTCACATCATTGCGGGCAAAGCTATCAAACCAATACAAGCACACAAAATCATAAACAAAATAGACAGAACATGCAATTTTTTTTTCATACGACAATCACAATTAGTACTAGATATCAATGAAACCAAGAAAATTATGCCACCCCACAAACTTATACATCACATTGTCCTCAACGTACAAGAAAAAATAGTCAAAATAAATTAGTAAGGATCAGAAACTCCCCGAGATAGCTACAGATAGGTAGATGAATCAAGCTGGCTCGACTGGTAGATGTCATAACAACAATCATCTCCTCGTTGCTAAGCTTTTGTTTGTTGTTCTGAGAATTTAAAACAAATATCAGTAATAGCAAATAAATTTAAAATATGTGCAATGAATTCACACCATGAAGAATTCTAATCTTCTAACTTTTAGAAAAACTATTGAACAGAGCGTACGTCCCTGCAAAAATCGTATTCCTAGGAGAAGATAAGTTTTTATAATTCATTTGGAGATTGAAATCTAAGTGAAACCTTAAGAATGCATATCAAATCAATGTAAGCTCAACATAATGATAGGATGCTAACGATGAGCCTAAGTAAATTGAACTTAATGGATAAAAATCCCTAAGTTACTAATGCACGTAATACTTAAAATGTGTTCAAAATAAACCATTTAAACGCATGAGTTCCTAAATTAATGCAATCCCTAAAACTACGTGTAATGCAATGGTTAATTAAAATAGTGAAAAGGGATAGAAAAATGGATTACCTCCCATTAAGACTCGATTTATAGTCTAGAGCTTCACTTTTGACACATGTATTTAATGGCACTTTGAATATGGCTTTGGATGTCCTGCTTAGCTTGATTAATGTGACTTTGTTCTATATATATTGCAACTTTCCTCCAAAATTTGATCTTGTCATTTTCCAAATAGTATGATTTCCCCTCATTATCTATTTCGAACTCAATAATGTGTATATCAATCTCCTCATGAGGTTTAATCACAAAGTCAATTTTTGAGCAATCGACAAAGTCGAGGGATTGCATGCTAAATTCCTCTTCTTTGAATGCTACTAATTCTTTTAGGCCCGTTATGATTAAATTCCCAATCTTTTCATGCTCATCTTCTTTAATTGAAGTGTTCTCGAGTTCAATGTCTGTATCCCAAACTTTTAGCAAAGAAACAATGACAACTTTATGGAAAGTCTTCTCCTCTTGTATTTGTTGGAAGTCCGATGGACGTGATTCTCTTAATCGATGTTTATTGCTAATCAGCGAAAGAAATAATTTCACAGGAAAATCACCCACTTCAAATGTTGGTGAGAGAAATAATGCAGTAGGCAAGTCACCCAGGACAATCTCATCTAGTTCACATTCTACTTTTAATTCTCGTAGTCGCTATCCTATAATGAAATCTCCCACAAGCATATCCCCCTCATCAGTTTCTTGAGGTGTCAATTGTTGTTGGCTTAAGATGAGGTCACATACGAGCATCTTGTTGAAATCAACCATAATCGTCTTTTATCCTGCTTTTTGGTTCTTTTTTTATATATCCTAGAAAAAAAAAGAAAAAAAAACTAAAATGTAACAAAAATACCAACACAAGAATACAGGTAGAAGTTTGAATTAGTCCCAAGATAAATAAAATTAAACTAAAACTCAATCCCGACAACGGCGCCAAAAATTTGTTCATGAAAAATATATTTCGATTTAAATCCTTAAGTGTACGGTTCGTAACAATTAATAAAGTGAAAAATTGAGTCCGAATATCGTCCCACAGAAATTGAGTAGTTTAATTTTACCTAACTTGACCTTAATCAAAACTGACTTGACAAACGTGATTTGTTGCAACTTAAATTAATCCTAACTTAAACTAAATATGCAAATGTGTATGAATCGAATGAACTAAAATGCAAAATAGATGCTTGAATGCAAGTTTGATATAATCAATGAATATAAAGTGCACTAGGATTATGATTCCCCAAGCAATGCTGACTTTTAACCATAGTTCCACAATTTGACAATACATTGAATTTTAAAAGAATCAATGCTCCTAAATCTATCTAACAATCTCTCTTGAGTAATGTTAAACCTACTCTTATATACCACCAGCTTATATCTCTATGATATGTGCAAATATACAAGAATACATGTAGTTTTGTGAGCACTTAAAGATTCACGCAAGGCATAGAGGTATATCTCTATCCTCTATCAAACCTACGATGATTTATACCTTGTCAAACTTATTCCCCTTCTCCCGAATGCATGAAATAAGTCACCACACAATTATGTGTACATAATCATTGAAGAAATTAATTGTATATAAATCATTCAAACAATTCCATACGTGTTTTGATGTCAAATACTGTAAAACAAGAAATCAAAATTTCACAATATAAGATTCATCGATCTTCTAGTACATAACAATCTAGCCTAGCATGGAGAAACAAATAAAATACACAAAAACTTTAAGAAATGACATCACCGATGTAAGAATTTTCATATAATCCTGTTGATCTTAGCGTTTCTCTTCATTATTGTGGTGCAAAATCAGCTTCAAGATGTGTTCTTTCTCTCCCAAGGCATTCTCCTCAATTTAGGGATGACCCGAGGGTTTTAAAATACTTTCTCAAATTTGTTTCCATAAGAATTTTAGTCATAATAGGAAACAAGAAATTTTTGATCGCGATTGATGCCCAGGCAAAACTTGGGCAGTCGCCTAGACTAAAAATTTCGCCTCGGTAATTGTTCATTGATGTTGGGCAGTCACCAAATTATAAAAACTTTCGAATGTTGCATTTTGATCCCTAAATTCGATTCTTGATTCTTTTAAATTCTTTTTTTTTTTGGTTCTTTTCCCAATACTTCAAGTCCACACTAAATTTGTCCTTGAATTTTTCACATTATCGTTTCTGTTTTCGGTTCATGTTTTGGCTATTTGCACTTTGGTTCTTGAACTTTTGTTTGCTTCTGTTTTGGTCATTTTTTGTTTCTTTTCTCTTGAATTTTGCTACATTTATCAATATAGTCCTACAAAACAAAATTATATAGACTAAAGCCATAATTTAAACACTTTGATCAACAATTAGGTCCTATATATTTAATGATTCACCAATGAAATGGTGTGTCACGTTACTGGTGTCTAACATAAGCTAAGCACCGGCACTTAGGAGATCTTTCCTATGTGTATATATATATATTAAATACAACTAAGCTTCTTCTACAGCATTAATGAATAGATATGTGTATAAATAAATATTCTTCTACAATAATGGAATATTTGAATATAAGTTGTACTTTTTCAAAAGCATTACCATATTTATTGGATCAGATTTACACAAAGTTCATCTTCGAGACTAACTCAATATTTTTCTAGAATATTGATTTGTACAAAATTTTGACTGCTTTAGGAATATCAAAATAACATTATTCTTGAATATTTTGTAGTCGAGTTTTTTTTTTTTTTTTTTTCAAAACATCGCACAAATTTCTTCATATAAAATTGTGCTCTCTTCAAGACTATAACGAGATATATATTCTTCAAGAATATAAGTACTATATTCTTCAGAAATATTCACATTAATGATTAGTTCTGCCTTTTGAACTAAACAATTTAATATTAAAAATAATGCTCTACATGAGAAACAATACAATTTTTTTTTATATATTTATATAATGCGGGTTGTGATTATTCAAAAACATCAAAACTATAATCTTTTAGAATAAATATAATTTAAGTTATATTCTTCAAGAGCATTGAAATCGTAAAAGATTTCACAAATAAAATATATAAATAAACTTTTAAAAAGTAGAATTACTTGAATTTGAAAGTTTTAGAGAACCTTGAACAGTCGACAATTCTCGTAGTCCTGAAAAATGCAAATTTGAAAAAAATTTCATAATACTTTAAAAATTCGTCACTGTTCACGTAGCTATTTCTCGCGAATGAATCGTTGAATTTTGATCTTAGCCATCAAATTTGAAGAACGATGAATTGTGAACGCGTTATCCAATTTTTATGACAATCGAACCGTGAATGATGACATATTAACGTTTTAATCACTTCCATGCAGGATGTCCAGATCTTGCAAATTTCTGACTGCCAAATTTTTTTTCTAATTTTTGATGAGCTTCTCATGTTGACAACATGTATTTTGTTAAGAATCAAAACCCCAATGTTTATAGGGAATAATTAGGGCCACAAGGAATACGTTGGTAATAATAAATGTAATAAAAATTTCACCTGACTGGCCAATTTGACGATAAAAATTGGGAACCGGATAGATAATTGATTCAATTGATGCGTAAACTCACTTGTATAGAAATCGAAAATCCGGCTGGTGCAATCAAAATCGACGACCTAATTTCGGTTTAACCAAGTTTTTCGGAAAATAAAATAATAAAGTTAAGAAGAATCCAGCAATCTTTCATCGAACTTCTTCCATTTATCTTAGGCTCATTAATTGATGCAATATATGCAGCCAAAAATCTAAAAAACACAAAAAATTGAAAGAAGAAATAATCTGAAAATATTACAGAGGGCAGCCACTGTCTTCTCCTATCATTCTGTTGGTATTTGTCTATTTGATAGAGATATGAAGAGAAATGGTATGTAGAATTTATTCAATTTTATTTGGGCCAAAAGTTTGATTAAGTACCTGTTTGATACCTTTTAATTTATTGGAAAAATTACATCTAACCCTATATTTAAAGTTTCAATTTACAATAATCAGGTCCAAATTATTTTTTATTGTAAAAACTCATATATACTCTATAATTATATAGTGGATAGTTATCACTCACTAATTCTCCCAACACCTCCAATTGCAAGATATTTTCTGCCACTGCACGGACTCTTGCTCGCTCTTGCGCTCTCTCTCCCCACAAAACACGCTACAACTTGAGTAGCTTCCTCTCTCTATTGCTTTCACTCTCTATGTTGCTTCGCTGCTGCTTCTTCGTAGGGAGAAAGTAGCAATTTCGTCGAGAGAGATCCATTCCTCTTGATACAAACTCCCAAATCTACTGGACGGTATTAAATTATGATACTATTGGTACACAGAAGTACGTTTGGATGGTAGTAGATTAGATGGTGTTGATGGTTCAAATCTTCTGCTGTTTGTTATTTTTCGTTAGATGGTGGTGTTTTTCGTTCAAGTACGATGTTGTTGATGGTGGATTAAAGTCGATGATTTCCATTGGTGGGGCTAGATGTACATCAGTGTCATGGTGGTGATGGTGCTTGTGATGGGTTGGAGGGGGTGGTAGTGCTGTGGTGGAGGTGAGGTGACATCATGGGCAGACCCACATGGGTCAAATGACCCCACAAAATTTTGGATTTTATTTTTATTTTTATTTTTATTTTTTGTTTTTTTCAAAAAATAGATGTTTCAATCCATTTACGACCTACTTTAATACATGCCAAATAAAATCAAAACATCGCATTCTTAATATCATTTTCGAAGTACTCATGGCCTAATTTTTTGCTTCTTATTGGCTGATCAGAAGTTACGATAAATCAAAGTAGGACGTTCCAAATTAGTATTTCGAAAAGTTCGATAGTATTCTAATTTTTAAAATTTTGACAATGATCGTATACTATCCGAATCCACAAATCATCTGCGTCATCTAGAAGCTCGTTTTGAAAACTGCATCGTAGTCATACCTAATGATCCAAAAGGATATTGGAAATAGTTATATATGTGCCAAATGTACATTCTAAAAGGGAGCATTTAACTCGTCTTTTTAAAAGAAAAAATCAATTATTTTATTAATGTTTATTATTTTTGCACAATAAATTTTTTAACATAATTTACATCATTTTATTAGGAAATTGTACATGGAAATTGGCATTAAAGATTTTAAAATCGTTACGGATTAAATGTAATTTTAATTACTTTCAAATTCCTTTTACGTTAAACTTAAATTTCATTTACTTCCTAAATTAAATGTGAATTTTATCTCAATTCATTTAGTTCCTATATCCAATTTGATTTACTTGTCATTAGCTCAACATCTATAAATGAAATGGTAAAAAAACTTTACATGTAGCAAAATTCATTTAATAATATCGATAATTATATAATTATAAGACATTTTCAAGGTATCAAAATGCGTATGAACTTATTTTTATTAATATTATATTATTTTAAAAATCACACATTAATTTTTTACCCTACAATCGAAAGTCTGAGTCCACCCCTGGGTGACATCGATGATTTTTGGTACTCTGAGTGGTGTTGGTAGTGGTAATGGTGTTGTGGTGGCTCTGTGGTAGTGGTACTATGGTGGCTCTATGGTGATGAGGTGATATCAGTATGGGAGTGGTAGTGTGGTTTTGATCGATTATTGAACAATTGTAACCAATAAAATGAATAATTTGTGGCAAATAAATAATGTGTCATAAAAATGCATGATTTTTTATCAAACCAACGAATAAGAATTAACCAATTAATTTGATAATTTGTAACGATGAAATAAATTGTGACATATACATTTTGTAATTTGTGATCGAGAAATAACATTTAAATGTTAATTGTGACCCTCTGTGACCAAGTCTATATTAGTTGTGATCAAGACTATATTTATTGTAACTGTCTGTGCCCATATTAACTATGAGTGTATATGACCAAATTAGGAGTGACGGGGTCACGTATATCCACAATTTAGAATGAAGACAAATTTGATCACAATAAGTCATGGATAATACAGTTTTGGTCATAAACAATAACAGTTTACACAAATATGGTCGCCAAAAAAACATTATTAAATAGAACCTAGTCACATCCAGCACAAAACACACAGTTAATAGGTCACAATCAGACTGAGTTTTATGGATAACTCTATAAGCACGAAGAACTTTCACAAATTCATGAATAGAAGCCTGAAAGTGATTAATGTTTCACAAACATAATTGAAATGTGATACACTAGAAAAGCAAAATAAATAATCAAATTTTATTGTACACAACAGAAGTAGATTAGCTGCAACAAATTTAGCAGTATGTTCTTCTCCTAGAAGAGTGGCAGAAACTGTTTAGATTTAGTAGGGTATAATCTTCAATTACAATGATACACAACTCCTGACTAACTGTCGCTGGCTACCAGAAAAGCACCCCCAACCGCCACTTGAATAAATAATAAATGAAAAGTATGATCGGCACTGATGCGACTGTAGGATTTGAACTCAGGGCGAGAACTCCTTCAATTGGGTTGTTTTTGTCAATCTTGGCAAAAACAACCCAATTGAACTTGATTCCCTAAATTTTTCTTTTCCTTTTTTTTTTTTTTTTTTTCTTTTATTAAAGATTGAATCCTTGCGCATCAATGATGCGAATTTTATGATGTTGATGTTAACTTTAGTACACCGATCAAATCATAGCAAACTTTACAAAATTGGGAAGTACTAAATTTTTTTTTTTTTTTTTTTTTTTTTTTTCTTTTTTTTTTTTTTTTGAAGGATCTACTATAGAGAGAGATTGGCGTGGGTATGGCTGATTGGAGTTGTATACAGAGAGTTCGGGCAAATTATGGTGGATTGGAGTGTGTGCGTAGAGAGAATTTGTGCACAGTTTTGGTGGAATTAGGTTTCCTAAAATTCGTAGATTATAATATCTTATAAATATATTTAATATGTTATTGTTATTTATTACCTGATTTTTAAAATATTTTTCTCAGTTTGTTAAATATGAATTTGTATGCTTAAAAGTATTGTAGTCTTGTATTTTTCTCTAAGCGTGTGTTTGATTACATACATAGAATTTGCATGAAAAGAAAGTAAATTCTAGGTAATTGAATTGCCTTGAACTTATTTGCATGGAAATTGTCAATTGAATGTGTTTGATTGATTTAATTTTCAACCTAGAAAATATTATACTTATACATTTTTTATTGGTGGGTAAATGAGGGGAGTGGATAGATTAGAGAGAGAAAGAGAGAGCGAATTCCCTGAAAAATAAAATCATACTCGCTCTAAAGAAAATATTTTCCTTGATTTTTAAGAAAGTATGGTCACGTGACCAAAAATAGAAAAATATTTTCCATGAAAAAAAGGACAATCAAACAATACAAAAGTAGAAATTTGAGTAGAAAAAACATGTTTTCATTGAAAATATTGGCAATCAAATGTCCCTGATTTATTTTATGGTTTGCTATAGAATCATTTTCAACCAAACATTCACACAATAAAATATTCTACACGTATATCAAAAAAATTTCAAACTTTTTAACCACGCATTCTTGTAAAAATATTTTTCAATACTCATTTTTCCCCCATTAAAGAGAATCAAAGAGGCTCTTAGTAAATAGCCCATTTAGTTTTTATTTTATATTTAATTGGCCTACTTAGTGTTAATTTGATGTAAAATGAGTATTAAAATAGTTATTGAAAGTTAATTTTTTTTACTGGATATAAAATTTTAATAGTGTGTGTGTATATATATATATTCTATTTAATTAGTTGTAAGGATATAATTGTCATTTACTAATAAACATAATTTACAACACTTTTTATAAGTTGATCTAAAACATAATTATAAAAATGGGCTGGTACATTGCATTAAACTCGCATATTTTAATCAAATAAAATATTTTTATTAAAAGCATAGATATTGGCCTACAAATACTAGAAATGGAGGTTTTAGAGAAAGTTTTTTACCAACGGAAGCCATCCGTTGCTATTAGTAATGGATTATCAACAACTTTCCAATAGAATTTTATAAAAAATCTATAACTATAAAATAAATATAGTAGCAACGGAATCACCGAAAAAATATAGCTGTCATTAAAATTTCGTTTTTAATTTTTGTAACTTTTTTACAAAAAAATAAATATAAAATATAAAAAAAATTACGAACGAAGATTGTGACCTAGTTATTGTTGATTGTAAAATTTTAAAAAACTAAAACATTAATTGAAATGTACCTAAAAATTTTTTTTTTTTTGGTTAATGCACTAAATATCTATTTGTAATATATTCACATTAATTTATGTAATTGTAAAAATATTTCCTACAACTCAATTTGTTAGTAAATGAGAATTAAAGATAATAAAAATTGAAAGCTCAACAAATAAAATCTGGAAAAAAGAAAAATAAACAGCCCAAAAAAGTAAGAACTCGTTCCCCAAATTCTCTCATCCTCTCCAAAGAAGAATCGGGGATATTAAGAGAGAAGAGAAGAGAGGAGTGGGGTTTATAGAAACGATTTTGAGAGAAATCAAGAAAACCATTTGGCCGTCTCCCACTCTCCCTGCTGTTTTTCAGTCTAAAGAATCCAAATTTCCAATTTCAAGTTGTAATAGATGGAAGAAGAACAAGATCATGTACAATTTTTTTTATTTATTTTTTTCAAAATTTCTTCATTATCAGCTTGAAAGTTTCTGGCTTCTTGAAATTTCATTTATTTTTGGGCTTGAGTTGGGAAAATGGAAGAAAATTCTGATGATTTCACAGTTTGATGATTAATTTATTTTTCCCTTTTCAAATTATCAATTGGGTTTACTGGATTTGTTTTCTGAATTTTCAAACATTATCTATTATGATTTTGTGTATGAATAGTAATTTTTGCATCATACACTGCTGGTTCAATCATGAGAGCATGTTTGGCTAGGAAGTTTACTTGTAAGTAAGTACGTTTTTAGTTTGGTTAAAATTGAAGATTATTTAGTTGATAATTAATTCTGGATCTGCCAGAAATTCAACTTTCTTGGACCAAGAAGCAACAACTCACTTAACTGGAATATAAAAAAGTGTTTAACCATTGGGAATGTCAAATTAAATTACTTTCTCATGTAGAAAAAGCTATGTACATTTACATGGATTTGTATAAATTGACAATTTGAGGGTTGAGCAGAGCAGAGGGAGAAATGAAATATCTCTGCACTTTTTTATTTTTTGCTATTTTGTTGAACTTTGGCATATAAAGCAATTTATGAGATTTTCTGGGGTTTTTTCTGCAGCATTGGTGATGGTTGTACTTTTTCCTTCTCTTCGATCCTTCCCTCCAATAAAGCATAATCCCTTATAATTCATATTTTTGTTAATATTTAAATCCTGTTTCGATTTTAGTGGAATATCAAGTTTTTTTTATATTTGAGACTTAACCTTCAATGTTGGAGCTTTTAATTAGTAAATGGTAGAATACAGTCTTTGAATCAGTTTTGGGACTGGGAAAATACAACCTTATGGCAAAATACAACATTTGTATCAATTCTGAGTCTTTCCTTCAAGCTGCATTTGCTCTGTACTAATCTGTGTATTGAATAATGTGGGAAATTTTACTAGTTTAGTTTTAGATTTACTAATTTTTATTATGCTATTCTTATGTTGTTTACTTGTTTAAGTGAATCAAGTTTTTATGTTGATGATATATACATTTAAGTGATATGTTTACTTGTACAATTTGGAAGCAACTATTGTTGTTTTGATGATAAACTGCTTGTTCAATTGTTAAAATGATTATTTTAAAACTGATATCAATGTTTTATTTCTAGAAAAGGGAATTAATTGGATTCATTTTGAAGGTTTAACATTCAAACCGTGCAGCAATTCATGAAGGATGTGCAATTAAAATTCTATGAATTGTTGTTGAAGTTATGGCATCGGACCACGATTGGACTTTGAATCGCTTTGATGAAGGATTTCTTTCTGATAGATTCATTGAAAGTGTTGAAGAGTTTATTGAGTTTTCCATGTCTCGAACAAGAGATGGAGATACGATTAAATGTTCGTGTTATATATGTAAAAACACAAGGTTTGTAAAAGGAGATGATGTGAAATTTCATCTTTACAAAAATGGATTTATAAGGGGCTATAAATAGTGATACACACATGGAGAACCATTCAATTTCACTAGTCCAAATTTGGGTAAATCCTCAACTGCACAAGCTACAACCATTGAGAGTCATGAAGCAATGGTGATGGATATGATGGGCCCTGAAATGTACCACAATTACATCAATCCTAATGTTTGTGCTCACGAGGATCAATCATCCAATCAACACGCAACAAATTTCTTTAGGCTGTTGGAAGAAGCTGACAAACCCATGTGGCCTAGTTTTAGTAAGCATACAAACCTTTCTACTATGGGACAACTCTTGAATCTGAAGTCAGAGTTTAATATGCCTACCACTTGTTATGATCGTATGTTGTCTATCATTAAGGAAATTATGCCAGAAGTGATTGGTTAGAAGCTAAGTTCTATAAAACAAAGAAAATGTTATCCAGTCTTGGCCTTGGTGTTATGAAGATCCATGCTTGTGTAAATGATTTTATGTTGTACTACAAAGAAATCGAGAGAATGTCCTACATGTTTTAGTCTACGATATAAAGATAAGATGTCTCGATCTAGACATAAGGTACCTTAGAAGGTACTACAATATCTACCTCTAACTTCTAGACTTCAACAATTGTATATGTCGAGGCATACTACAGAGCACATGTTATGACATTCGAAGAATCAATTCAATAATAATGAAATGTCACACCCCGTACACAGTGAGGCATGGAAGTACTTTGATAGAACTTTCCCTCAATTTTCCCTTGAACTACGTAGTATACGCCTTGGTTTATGTACGGATGGATTCAACCCCTTTAGCATGTCAAATGTGCAACACTCATGTTGGTAAGAGTCCAGGGAAAAAGCTTTGATGTTTATTTGCATCCTCTCATTGATGAACTAAAAATGCTTTGGGATGGAGGTGTTGAAACATATGACATACAAACAAAGCATAATTTTCACTTGAAAGCTGCATTGATGTGGACTATTAGTGATTTTTCGGGATATGGCATGTAATCTGGATGGAGTACACACGGCCTAAAGTCTTGTCCATACCGCATGGGTCAAAGTAAATCTTTCAGGCTTAAAAATGGAGGGAAAACATCTTTTTTTTATTGTCATCGTCAATTTCTACCACCCGACCACATTTAGAAAACAAAGAGACAAGTTTTACAAAGGTAGAGTTGAGAAAAATATGGCACAACATAAGTTAACTGGTGAAGAGTTGCGAATTATAGTGGAGAACCTCCCACGCATTGGCAGAGCTGATAAGAGAAAAGAAATAGAAAGTTTTGGTCATAGCCATAATTGGATGAAGAGAAGCATATTCTTGGAATTTCCTTATTGCAATAAAAATCTCATAAGGCACAATTTAGATGTGATGCACATTGAAAAGAATGTATTCGAAAATATATTCAAGCACAGTTATGGATATAAAAGGAAAAACTAAAGATAACTTCAAGGCCGGGAAGAAGTTGGAGCTTTATTGCAATTGTCCAGAGCTTTATATATATGAAGGTGAAAGAGGAAAACTATTCATGCCATAGGCCTCCTACAGCGTAACTAATGTACAAAAGCGAGAAGTGTGCAATTGGATTAGGAATTTAAGATGCCTAACAGTTATGCATCAAACATTTCACGGTGTGTTAAGGGTTAATGTGAGTTCTATGGAAAGAAGAGTCATGATTGTCATATTTTTATGCAAAGATTGCCGCCGATTGCATTTAAAGACTTGTTACCCATACCAATTTGGGAAGCTTTAACTGAACTTAGCCATTTTTTTAGGGATATATGCTTTACTGTTTTGACGATGAAAGATATGGAGCAATTGGAAAAAAACATTGTGACATTATGCAAGCTTGAAAAGATTTTTCCATCAGGAATTTTTGATTCAATGCATTTACCTGTTCATTTAGCATATGAACCGAAGGTTGGAGGTCCCGTGCAGTATTGTTGGATATATCCTTTTGAGAGGTAGCACATGCTTCAATATTTAATTTACATTGTATAGTTTGAATGGTACCACTTAAAAAAGAAAGTGAATAATCGAGTTCATGTTGAGACATCTATTGTGGAGCTTACTTAGTAGAGGAAATGTCAAATGTTTGTTTTCTGTATTTTGATCAAAATATTCAAACAAGATTGAATCGTGCGTTGAGAAATGATGACGGAGGTCTTATTGATCCCTAAGGGAGACTATCAATTTTTACCCTCCCTGGACGACCCCTTGGCACTCAACGTCATGATAGCATATTAATGACGAATGAGGAATTCATAGTAGTGACAATGTATGTGCTCTTCAATTATGAGGAAGTAACCCCTTTATGGCATAAGCTGTTATAATTACATTTGTAACGTATATATTAAACTGTATGCTTGCTTAGCAACGTTTACAATTTGTCATGGCACATGTAGGGTGTTCGATAAATATATGAGAATGTCGCATCCCCAAATGTCTGATACACGATTTGATGGTTTACGGGAAGAACATTTTTCTTGTTGATTAAAGGAATGTGTAAGTGATTTTATAAGTAATGTCTCAGTTAACCCAAAAAAGTATCTTGTAAAATGAGTTCTAATGCATATTGTTTCTTTTTTTCAAGTTTTGGACGATCATAATAAAGTTGATAATCGCATAAAGGCTTTGGCTATAGGTCCCTCTCGTAGAGTAAATTGTTATAATGGATATTTTGTCATTGTTTTTTAAGTTTCACACTTTAGGTTATGGTTCCCACAAAACAACAATGAATAGTGGTGTGTCAGTACTTGGAAGTTGTCATAATGACTATAAGCCTGACTACTATGGTATGTTAACTGAAATATTGGAATTGGATTATTTAGGAGATGTTGGAAACAAGGTAACCTTATTTAAGTGTGATTGGTTTGACGTCAATGGTGGAGTTAGAGTCCATCGACGATTTAGTCTTGTCGAGCTTTATCATACGAAGAAATTACAAACAAATGATGTGTTTATATTTGCTAAACAAGCTCAACAAGTATATTACACATGTTTTCCAACAAGGCTAGAGATAGACTTGATTGTTGGGCGGTTGTGAAAACAAAAGAGAGAAATGTCCCCAACATACAAGGAATAATATCAAAGAGTGAAGAGTATAATATGTAGGTGGAACTTGCATTCCAAGAAGATCAACCACCATCGACCCTGAAACCTGTTCAAATAAATTCAGAATTTGATAGCCAAAATTTAGTTCGTACTGATATTAAGGCTAAAGAAGTGGGTTGGCTGAATCTAGGATCTTTGATGTAGATTCTGAAAGGCATGATGTAGAAGAAAATACACAATTTGAGAACAGTGACAGTATGGATGGTTTCACAACAAGTGCAAGTGAAGGAGAAAATTGTACTATTATTATTCTTGTCATTTTTAGTTCCTGTTTTTTAGTTTATTGTTGGCTGAATGTAGGAAACATTTGACATGTTTAGGGAAAAGGAAGTAATGGCCAGGCCAGATAATAAGCTATGTGATGTTTTGGTTCAAGAGACACGATAGTAGTGTATGCCAACTCAATTTCTTTGAATGTGGCCAGTCTTCATTTGAAAGGTGGGGTTTCTTTTATCTATGTTTGACAAATTTAGTTATTTAGTAAAATCGTGTTTTTAGTATCTATATTTGGCAAATTGAGTGATTTTGACAAATGATGAATCAGAAACTTGGAATTGGAGATATTACAACAGCTGGAGCCATATCAGTAACCAGCATAATCTCCTGAGTGTTGCCACTTGTAATCTGTTGGATGAAGATTGAATTTTTGTATTTTTTGTGTCCTTTCAATATAAAAGTACTGAGCGCTGCCCTGAACTCATGTTGGACACAATGTGCTCTGTTAGACGCCACTTATTGTATTGGACAATCTTGTGTTGGACGCCCCGTTGAAGTTTTAGTTTTATTTCTTTAGTTCTATCTCTATGTTATTGTTTTTTCGTGTTCCTTTCTTAGACAATGAATTCATCAATGTTGCAATGAGCATTGATCTAGAATCGAAAATGGTAGACTATTGATCCTGTTTCTTTTTCACCTATCAGCACCATCTTTAGCCATTTGCTGCTATATTTATTTGTACATTTAAGAAATACTATCCTTGCTTCACTTTTTCCTTCCTCGGAATATTAAGAAGATGTGCTGCTAATACTTGTAAGAGATAAATTTAAGGGTCATATTTGTCATTGCTTCCAATACTTGCTAATAAATATGTGCATCTTGACAATCTATCTACCTTCAAATACTCCAACAACAAAAGAGGGGTACTAGTCCATTTTTGATTGAATTCTCAAACATATATCATAATACTATTCTAAATGGGTGAAAATTGTTATTTGAGAGGTAAGTTTATTGATTACCTTCTAGAGGGTATTTGTGATTGTTCTTGGCATTAACTTCAAAGCAAAGAAGTTACAGATTCTGATTGTTTGAAGTTGCATACATGGGTGATTTTAGCCAGTGAAATGGCAACATCAACATCAAAACCTTGAAGCAGCTCGTATTGGCTGGAATGCACCTTGTAGAGTTGTCCATATTGATTAGATTGTAATGGCCGTTTGTTATAAATATTCAATGAGCACTGGAATGGCTAGAACCCAAAATCTGAGCGCCTCATGGCCCTGATTTGTTCTTCGGTGGCCTTGAGGATGGCTCCTTGCCTCTTTTGTTGGAACAACTTTTGCAAAGTTTCCTTCGTTGTCTGGTTTTTCAAGAGAAAAACAAATTAACTTGCTAAGTTCATTGTAAATGACCAAGTTTATTACACATTTCCCAACTAACATTTAATGCAGCCTCTGGTATTTCATCGTTGAATGCCTTGTAAAATGATGGTGGATTTTCCCCACCAGCTCCACTTTATTCTTGCAAGTAATCAAGATTTAAGATAGTCCCTTGAAAGGATCAGGCACGCTCGAATAAAAAATATGTCTATTTATTCATTGTCGACTTCGTCTAATTCATCAATTGCTTGAATACTTCTTCCAATTGGTTGATTGCAACCCGAATGATATTCGAGTGCACCATTAAGCTCAACATCACCTTATCAATTTTTGGAGAATTTTAGGTCAATTTCAATTGCAACACGTTTTTTGGTTTTGAGTAAATAATTTTCTAATACAATTTATGGCTTTTAATCTGAGTCACTATTTAAATAATTGAATGTTCTCATGTATTCATTCGTAAGAACAACACCCATTCTAAAAATGTAATTTGGTGTGCAATTACAACTTAGGGGTAGTCGAACTTCAACCAAATGTTCCCTCGAGGCTTAAAGAATTGGGAATTTTCCTTCAATAGAAAGTTTCATCAAAGCTTCAAGAGTTGGGGATTGGCATTTTTCTCGAATTCTTTTTCGCTTTACCCTTATCATTCTCAATTTATAATGCCTTGATTCAAAGAAAGTTTCAAAAGTTTACAATTTTGGCGTAGGACATATTGGGAAAACAAAAGTACTAGTAAAAATAGAGCATCCTAACTCCGATTTGGGCCCATAATACCATTTTGGAAAGAGAACGACGAGATGAACATGACACGCTGCTTTGTCGCGACGTACGATGAATTTTGGCCATTCGAGTTCTTTTAAGACTTGAAAACTGATTCCAAAGATTTGGCGCTATTTTTGTAATTTCATTTATTTTGGGGGTTTTGCAATTTACTTTAAATTATTAATATGAAAACTAAAAAAATTAGTTGGTTTCATAGTATTTGATCATTTTTGTACGTATTTATTGCATCTGGTTCTATTCGATTCGACTCCAGTTAAATCTTTTGACTGTTGATCCTTCATTTTTTTTCCGAGTCAATGATTGGGTCGATTTTCATAACGTTGACCTTAACCATAAATAAATACATTTTTCTATGCAGTGAATAATTTCTTTTTAAACTAATTCAATTTTATTTGGCTTAATATTTTATTTTATTGAAAAAAAAAATTTGACTTACGAAATATCATCTATAATTCCAAAATTTCTCTATCTAATTCAACCAATCCCTCCAAAAATTTCAACCCTTCCCTCTAATTTTTCTTTATACTCATTCCCTCACTTTCCCCCCATATATCCCATTCCTCCCTCATTTTCCCCCATATATCTCATTCTTCAATCGTCCACTTTTCTATCATTTTCCCCCATATATCTCATGCCTTGTAATTTTTCTAGAACCAACTGCCAATTGATGTGGTTTAGCGTATCTAATGTTGCTTGAGTCTCCATAGCAATAGCAATTTTTTTAGATGATTCGGCAACGCTTGATAGGGCAACGAGACTCTCATCATTAGGTTGGGTACGTTGACGGCGAACTTTGTTAGTTCCTCCTTCGGCATTACGCTTAGGAGCGCGAATGGGGCTTGGATCCGTATCCTCATTTTGATCATCAACTTCATGCACATTTTCATCTAAAAAAATAATAAAATAAGAATTTGTTAGAATCTCTAATATAAACTTTTATGTACGATCTAGTACGTACCATGATCGGGGCATAAAATGTCATTGCCGGTTACAACACGATCTCCTGTAGCAGAATCATTTCCAAAGATAGCCTCCAAATCATCATAGCGAGAACAAAGTTTGGTCCTCCACTTTCCAAATTCTGGTTTGCCCTACAAGAAAAAGAGTGAAATATGTTTTACGCTAGTTAGTGGGCAAAATAAATTAGATTAGTAATATTTAAGGAATAATACTTTCATTGGTCAATGAATTTTGTACCTTCAACAACTCCTCCCAAGCTAGTACATCGGCTATGACATGTCCAGTGTGAGGATCTAACCCAAAACTACTCATGCTTAACAACTAACGAACTTCAACATATTCTTTTTTCAGTGTTTTCAATCGCGCCCTCACATTCTTATCAGACACCATGACTCCGCATCCATTGTGCACACTCTCGATTGCTTTGGACACGTGATATGATGAAAAGCCATTGTCACTTCTTTTGTGACTAGACAACACTTGATGTAGTAGTGCAGTTATCATACAACCGTTCATTGCATCACTCCAACGTATTTGAAGATTACTAGAATTAGGATCCGCTTGGGTTTAGCTTATTTCCTCCACATCTGAATGAAGGGTTGGTCTAGGAACTCGAAAAGGTGTCGCAGAGCTTTGTCGAATATTTTCCATGAATTGTATAGTGCAAGATTAACTGTTTATGGTCAACTAATAAATAAGAACATTTAAGAAAATTGCATGTCAACAATGTCTCCAATAACAGCAATTCCAATTACAATATTTAAAATTCTAGCAATCTTATGTCAACTATTATAGGACATGGGGAAAAAAATAAAAAAATCTGCTTAATGTCAATACGTCTTCAATTCAAGCAATTACTACATATGAAAGTCTAGTAAATTTATATCCATTACATAGAAATGAAAACAAATAAAAAATAAAAAATAAATAAAAAAAAATCAGATTTCAATCGAAATCAATTTCCGCATTCTGATTGGGAAGATAATTAGTCAACATTAAATCAGCAATCGCATTCCTCTTATTAGACCACACTTCCTGATTTGTGAAAGATATGTGAGCATTTGGAGTTTTATCTTCAGGTACATCAACATGCGTAGGGTTAACCTCATCATCACTACTATCTAAGTCATTTTCCTCACAAACATCTTCAACGTCATCAATCCTTAAGAAGTTGTGAATGGTAGAACAGGCAAGGACTATCTTTGCTTGTGTGTCAATGTCGTGATAGGGTTGATGTCTCAAATATGCAAATCTTCTTTTCAGCAAACCAATTGTATGCTCAATTACGTAGAGATGAATGTCAAAAATTGAACAACTCCTTACTACTTTCAGGACGTTGACCTTCAATGTCTCTACGATGATAATGAGTCCTACGGTATGGTGCAAGAAAACCCGAAACCGATGGGAAGCCAGCGTCAACAAGGTAATATTTACCTAGGAAAGAGTCGTTCATAAGATGGTAGTTAGGTAATTATTATAACTTATGTGTGGAAGAAATGTTTTCAAAATAGTGACACAACTTACCAACAGGAATTGTTAGCTTATGTCCTTGGCGTAATATTGCACTCCGTACAATCGACCATCATGTGCGGATCCCTCCCAACTGGCAAGAACGTATGTAAATTTCATATCAAATGTGCAAGCTACTAAAACATTTTGGGAAATCACTTGCTTTCTATTGCGATATTTACCTTGCTCCTCTAAAGACACATACGCAGCTATATGTGTACCATCGATTGCTCCTACGGCATCCTTTAAAAAATAATACTTTTCAAAATAAATGTGAATATTGAAGTTTTAATTAATATGATGAAATAACTACAAACCACTAACCTGAAAAAAGGAGTACCATGGCTGCACATTTTCTTTTTCGTATGGTGAGTTATGAGGAGTGGCATTAATCACAACATCTCTATACAGTACAAGACAAGCGTGTAAGACTCTGTGAAAGTAAAAGCTCACTGTTTGACTAGAGCAAAAGAAAGTAAAACGTCCAGCGCGATTACGTTGGTCATGCCTGACTGTATTCAAAAAAATTGCGACTTGTTCCTCAATTCAAACGTATTTACTGTCAACCAATCCATAAGATCGCAAATGAGCACATAATCTTTGAAATGTACCTATTTTCATTCTAAGGAGATCACGACCTATTGTATCACTCGTGCCAAACATTCGTGTAAGTGTTATTTCTCTTTCAGAATTCCAATTTGTATGAGAAGCTCTTGGAAGATGTCGTGCATGACGCCTAAGTTCGTTATATATCACAATCGCTTGCATGACCATCATCCAAAATATACCTAAATGTTGTCGTCGGCATCGACGTTGATTCGTTGTTGTAGCCATGTTATAAACTACCACGGTAAATAAAAATTCAATAAAAATTTGTTTAGAAAGAATAACATAAAAGCATTACAGAATAAAAAGTTAACTGTAACTACATCATAATAGAAATTCATTGCATGACCTTCCAAGCATAATGTCAACTGGTTATATTAGAATTCTTAAAATCAATTTTTTCAATTTCATGCTTCCCTAACTCATTCGCACCACAGTAATCCCCCAGTTAGTAGAATCAAGAACATAAACCCACGAACATAAATTGTTAAGCTACTTCTAAATCTTCAACTATCTCTCTAATCAGAGATTAATAGTAGGTACAGTAAACTCTAAGCAATAAAATAACTATCCCCAACACAGTGAGATGATTATAAACTAGAAATGATACAAACTGCCTTAAAATATGTCAACGTCGTTGAAGAGTGACACGTTTATTCACTTAAATCTAGTCTTGAACATGCCCTCACTCACACAAAATGAATTCATTTTTTGTCAAAAGCCTCATATGCGCACAAGTTCAATAAATAGTGATAGCAAACACGCCTAAGTCTACCCTACTGCTATTTATACATATGTTAGAAAATTTAAGACAAAAAAAGGCAAATTTTTTTCTGGGAGTTTAGGTAAATATAGAATTGTTCCCACGTGCTTTTGTTGGGATGCTAATGGTCATATAAAATCTAGATGTTCTAGATTTTTACATGTAAGAATTAAAAACATACTCAGCAATCCTTCAGGTGCGCCCAAATATAAATCTAAATTGAACATTAGGCAAGTATATGGGTTAAAAAGGCTGTGTTAAAATGCTACCAGAGTAAAATATTTCCTGTTGATCACGTTCAAGCCAAGAATCGACTGGCCAATTCACTCACTAAAGCCTTGGATACTTTTGTAAGTATTATTGGCATTATTTTTCTTCTTTTGAAAAATAATTAAAAAATGCTCATGGTACTTTGTGAAAGGTTCTCGATAAATTTGTTGTTCACCGTTCATCACATAACAATAGGAGGAACTAATAAAACCACATAACTGATAGCCTCGGCACCACCTTCATCCCAACATCACCACCACCTGCACCTCAAATCAACTACCACCACCTTCGACAAGCGCTGCTCATCTTGTTGTGATTGAATCCAACAGTGAATTACCTAACATCGACGTCATCGACAATATCGTTGATCACACCAACAAAAAGGCCAACGAGGCAACAAGACCGGAAGAAAGGTGAGCATATCCTTTCAATGTTGCAGAAATTCCATTACTAATAATCATCGACCACACTGATGGCCATACCAACAGACCAAAATTCATAAGTGATATCATGTTCTTTAATTCTCATACTGGTTAGATAGGAAGATAAATTTAAGCAACATAATCACATGGAATACGACTGAGAATTAGTAGCCACGTTATCTTTGATCTCTCTCTCTCTCTCTCTCTCTCTCTCTCTCTCTCTTTTTGGGCTTTCTATGTGCAACAATCCTTATGAAAATCGTTTAGTTTCTTCTGGTTCGATTTCACACCCTTTTTGGAAACCGTGAAGCAGAAAGTATCGAAGAAGAAAATATTGAATTAGGACAATAGGCCAAGACCGAGCCATGTATAAAGAGCTAACAAGGTGCATCGAAAATTAAGTCACCGTTCTTATAAATGACCCAATTCGGTCTATTTATTCATGAACTAAACTTGAAATATAGAAATCGAACTTTACAAAACTAACAAGAATGTCCAAATAAGAATGATACCTTTCCTAGTAGAAAAGAAATAATGGAATTTTATAAAGTAATTCCTTCAACAGGAGGAATTGAATCATCTTGACTCTTACATAAGCCTAGAAATCGAAAGCCTCTATCTTACAGTTTATAGAAAAACTGTAAACATTGAAAATGAATACCGCCTACTTAGAATTTCTGGTCGACAGGTTTGTTAGGACGTTCAGGCAGTGGAGCGGATGTCTTCTGAGTTACCATTTCCTACAAAACTTAAAGAAATTAAGAACATTTTGCAAGAGAAAAAAATTGACCCTGAAAAGCTAATTGAAATAGAAGGCGAATTACAAGAAATTGAAAAACCCAAACCACTAATATGATGAAAAATTAAATTTTTATCAGCTACCTTGTGAATGAAAAAACTAATCTTAGCATGTATTCAGAAATTTAAACAATTACGAGAAGCGGTCACTGTCCACAACTTTTTTTTTTTTCCACAAAACTTACAAACATATATACTTAAAATTATATTTCTGGAGCTACACGAGAAAATCACTTAGAACTGGGGTTTAAGGGTTAATATTTTGCCAACCTTTTGTAGTGATTTCCTCGGAGGCAGATCTAGAAGCAGAGAGTCGTCGAGTTCTTCCTCTTGGCTCGATTGAATTGATGAGAGAGAGGGTAGTGATTTGTAAGTGGGTAGAGATGAGAGAGAGAGATATTAACGTAGAGATGAGAGAGAGAGATATTTAACGTGGGTTGGTTACCTAGAATTTTTGGAAAGGTTAAATTCCATGAAAAATAAAATCCACCTTCCCCCAAGGAAAATATTTTCCTTGCTTTCAAGGAAAATGTGGTCACTGACCAAAAGAAGGAAAATATTTTCCTTAGAAAAAATTGTCAATCAAACAAGACGAAAGTAGGAAATAAGGTGGAAAAAACCCATTTTCCATGGAAAATGTGTGCAATCAAACACACCCTAACTTCTTTTTTCATCAAATTCTTATATTCAACATTCCATTAATTAGTATATCATATCCTTGATAATAATTTATATCAAAATATTTTATTTTCTTGCTTTAATATCAGAAAAAATATTTTTTAGCGGTTTTTACTTATTTAATTTTTAAAAATATGATTGAAAAATAAATTATTTTACCTCATTTCAATGAATTTTGGGATATAATAGTGTTATGAAATATAAAATATGTTAATTGATGGAAAGTTTGAGAAAAGAATGACATGAAAAATTGTTAGGACATAATTGCTATAATGATCAAATATTAAAAACCTTAGCCCCCATTTGGCCCCATTAAATTAAAAAAAAATTTCTCTCTCCTATTTTCAATCACACAATTTTCTATAAAATAATATTATATGTAAATTGAAAAAAATTTCTACTTTTTCAATCACTTATTCTTCAAAAAAATACTATTCCACCCATTTTATTTGAAAAAATAGGGACCAAACGGGCTTAATTGCAATTAAAATGTGGTGTAAAGATATAAAAATTGTAGTGTGAATATAATTACCTTTTTTGTTATTAACTTAAATTGCCTTAAGTAAAATTACATAAACGGGGCTTTAATATATTTATCACATAAAATAATTTATTGTTACACTATAATCATAAACCTAATTTTTTTCTTTCTTTTTCATCAACAGTCATGTCACTTTTTTTTTTCCATCAATTCTTCCAAGACGGAAAATAATTTACTTTCGCTCTCTAATTTTATTTTATCAAGGCCGGCCCTTAGAATTTAGAAGTCCTAGACATTTAATTATTATGGGACCCTCAACATAATATTTATTTTTCAAGTGTAACAATATGTAAATATTTACATAATTAATACTTTTATGTTAGAAAGAAAACTTTATACAATTTAAAAGACAGAATAGCAAAATAAAATTTTTATCACCACCCGAAAGATTAGACTAGTATAAGGTTTAACCTTCTCACATGCCATATAAGAAGGAATGAAACAATGTGTGAAAAAAAAAATAATAATAACATATGATTTAGAGGTTTCCCATGAAAAATCAACGCTACACTCGGCATCAATGAGGAGCAAACTTGTTTTGACTAAGAAATTGTCAATTTAAACTCTTACTTCCAGGCCTCAATTCAATGCCCAGATATAAAGCCTCAGCGCTATTAGAAATGAAAATAAAAGCAGGGTATATCACGTTTTCATCCACGTGAAACTTATGCTACTACAAATAAATAGAGGCCAAAAAGAGGAGAATAAGAGGCTTGTTTGGCACATATTTTTCCAAGTGGAAATGATTTTTTTTTTTTTAGAAGTATGATTAAAAAGTGGGGAAAAATTGTTGTCGATAGAATGTGATGTTGAAAATAATTTTTGGGGAAAAATATCAAATATGTGCCAAACAAGGCTTATCCCAACTCAGAAATGAATATATGAAGTTGTCAAAGACAACAGAAAGAGAAATAACTACAAGCATAAGACGAAGACAAAGAGGCCGAACCTGTGGTTAGATAATTAGATTTCTAGTCTGAATTTTTTCAACTTTGATGGTGGATTGGAACTGGTAGTTTTTAGGAATTTTCGGATTGGTATTGATCTCTACTTCTCTTCAAGTTTATCACATAAGGTTATTGATAAAAAAAAGATGGAAGATTTTCTTGGGGAAGATGATTGATATGGAATGGAGAAGAAGGCGGTTTGTTTTCCCTTTGACTTGCCTAGCATTTTTTTTTTAAGGGATGGACTGTTTTAGGGTTTTTAGAGGCCCTTAAAATTCAGATGCCCAGGGCAGTGGCCTTACTTGCCTTGGGCCAAGGCCGGACTTGATCAATTTCATGACAAAACCCAATCTGCATTATATTGAGGACAATTTATTATGGAGTACTTTTAAAAATGGAATAGTCAAAGAAGGGAAATTCCACTTTGACTTGTTCAATTCTTAAAATTATAACAATGGCCTATTGAGTGTTAAAAGATAAAAATACCCTTAAGTGTATTATGTAACTACAAAAGAATGTTTTGTTTAAAAGACATTATTACCCTTTTGTTAACAAATAAAAACCAAACACTTCCCACTTAAAATATCAAAATCAACAAACTTCTCATATTTGTTTACTCCAACACAGATAAAAACACTTTCATCTTTCATTTGCTTCAACTTCAAGATTTGAAAAATTCATTGAACGCGGTAACTGAAAATTTTTTATATCAATCTCATCAGATCAGTAAGTTTATAATACGCACATTTAATTTTATTTTCGTTAAATTATTTTACGTTTACATAGATAAATATATTTCAACATGTAATATTAATGTAAATAGTTTTATTAATAGATCTATGAAAAATTTTAAGCTTTTGACGAGAAAAAATTCATCTACATTAATATTGAAAAATTAATCTGCAAAAGTTTGGATGTTTATTCTAGTGGACAGCGAATTTGAACAGCCGACTATCCAGTTAACAGTTGAAAAACCTGACTGGACAGCCGGATGGATAGTCAGCTAGAACAACCGAAGCCGGCTCGAACAGCCGGCTTATTAATTTTTTTCTATTTCATTCGATATTTTTTTGCAATTAAATTTTTTTTCCTCATGCAGATATGGTTGTATTCCCAGTTTGTTACTTTTGTGATTTCGATTTGGACGAAAGAGATCGATGGGTATGGAAATGGGCGAGCGATAAACGTGGTGATAAGCCAATTTCCTTAACGGATGCAGAACTCTATAATCTTTTACAGAACAAGTTAAATGTCGATCTCTCTTAGTATGACATGGAATTGAAATTTAAATTCAGTGATCAGGAAGTGTCGAGTCCACCTATGACAATTTCTTCTGATGCCGAAGTGAATTATCAGTTTGAAATGAAGAATAGACACTCGACTCCTGTTTGCGTGACTTTAGTGAGGAAGGATTTCGTCGAAAGTGAACTAGTAGAATCAGGTGGAAGGGATAACAATGCTAATGATTTTTGGGATATGGTCCAGATAGCTCATGAAGATGATGCGATTATTCTAGAGACAGTTACTCACAGAATTCGTTTCGTGGTTCACGAAATGAGTGTGAAAATGCAAATACTTCTACAAACAAGGATTTAATCGCTTTATCCCGACAGAGACATGAGTGGGGTAGGACCTCAGGGGCTGGATTGAGTGGACCGTTCTCTAACTCTTTCCGTATGGTTCTCGATAGTGAGGATATGTATGTCCAGCAACTATTTGAAATGAAAAAAGATTCGCAGGAAGCTGTGAACCTAATTGCTCTGAAATACAACTTTGAGTTCAAAGTGAAAAAATCGAACAAGTCATTGTTGACAATTGCCTGCGTAGACGATAGTTGCTGCTGGCGTTTGCGAGCGATGAAGATGAACACGAATGAGTGCTTTGTAATTCGTAAGTACACACGGAAACATACTTGTGAAGTGGGATTAAGTCGAAATGATCACAAGCAAGCCCGAGCTTGGTTTATTGGTCATAGATAATGCACAAGTATTAGGATTCTCGTACAATCTATAGACCATTGGACATCATTAACGACGTCCGTCGAGAGTACGAAGTAGTTTTGAGCTACCAGAAGGCCTGGAAGGCCAATGAATGTGCGTTTGAGGATTTAATTGGCTCTGTAGAGGAAAGCTATGCCAAATTGGCTTGGAATTTTTTATTGAGACGAAGGGTGGGAATTGCTTCAAATTCTTCTTCATGGCTCTTGGACAATATATTTGGCGATTTTGAAATGCAATGCGACCCTTAATTCTAGTTGATGGTACAACACTGAAATCCAAATATCAAGGCAAGTTGATTATTGCTGCATATCAAGATGCCAACATCTAAATTTACCCTCTCATGTTCGGTATAGTCGATAGTGAGAATGACCTGTCGATGCGGTGGTTCTTCACAAAGTTAAGTGAAGTAATCGGGGAAGTCAAGGACCTTGCATTTGTAACAGATCGGGGACAGCCTTTAATAAATGGTATCACTGAAGTTTTTCCAAATACACATCATGGGTATTGCATATACCATATTCAAGGCAATCTGCAGACCAGGTATTGTTTCATTATACAGGACAGCGGCTGAAACCTGTAGTGTTGAAGAGTGTAATAAGTTCATGGTTGAAATAGGAAGTAAATCATTCGATGCATGGGATTATCTAACAAAAATGAGGATTGAACATTGGGCGCGCTCATTTTTTTAGGATGTCGATACAACATGATGACATCAAACGACGCGAAATCTCTCAATGCATTATTCAAGAAGGATCAAGAATTATCCATTCTTACACTAATTGAGAATATTCGTACTAAGCTGCAACATTGGTTTCCCAATCAATGTGCGGAATCACAGAATTGCACGAGCGTGCTAGCCCCGGCGCAAGAGTAAAGGCTATTCAAGTTGCAGAACTTACAAGACAGTTGAATGTCAAATCACTAGACGAGTCGTGCTTCTCAGTGGAATGTACACGTAATACGACATACATGGTCGACTTGACTGATAACACATGCATTTTTAAAAAATTTCAGTTGGAGACTTTTTCGTGTGAGCGTGCAGTCGCGGTTGCTATGTATCGAGAATTTACAGTTAGAACATTGTGCTCTCATTACCACACGACTGACTATCGGAGAGCTGCATACGCTAAGACAATATTTCCTCTACCGAACGAAGCTGATTGGGAAGTCCCCGACCATATTCGCCCGCTCAATACATTGTTACCACCTCTCATTGAATCGCGTGATTTTGGACATCCAAGTACGTTTATAATACCATCTATTGAAGAATTCCCTCGACCGTGTAGGTGCAGTCGGTGCAAATTAGTAGGCCATACTAGCCAATATTGTACAAGTCATGTTCCTCTAAATGATAGTTAAATCATTTGATAATGTTGCCCATCTGAATTAAACAGTGTTTGCATTTATTCTATGAAAACAAATTAATTACCGTCGTAATTAATAATCATTTCATAATCCATTACAGTTTGTTACAAACATCAACAAATCAATATTTACAGTATTTACAATTATTTTGTAATTACAAAAAATTATAACTAATAATTACAATAAATCTATGGATCACCATTAAAATAGAATAAGTCGCACGCTATTCCGCCAACTCTGTATTCAGTATTGGTTGATTCCATCAACCTTATGTGCTATACTCAGAAATTCGATGTACTTTATTACAAAAATGGCACTATCACCCTTGCAAATGAACAAAAATGAGTTCAATCAGTACCGTGCAGCAAAAATATTAAGTATTAAATTTTAAAAATTTTGAACCAATTAAGATATTGTCTGCCTCGCCGTGGTTGTGTCTAGTCATCATAGGGATAAAAACAGCAATGGATTCCAGATTTTGCTCGAGCTGACCTTGTGTCAGACATGAATGATTGGGGTCGTACACGTATATAGTAGACTCAGCGAACACAATCTCCAAAGCTTTGCAGTGATGATTCATGATCACTGGTATGTACATATATGTACAACCCTCCCATGACTTCCCCCCGACACGTGACCACATCCCTATTATCCACTCAAGCATGTAGTCGGGCACCGCGTACTCATTACCAGCATGTTGGAGCGACAGTACTCAATGTCAACGCTTCGTCCGAACTCCAAATTCAGTATGACTCGACCAAGACTGTCAAATGGGCCCGGATATCTTTGAACCCGATCACGCAACAAGTCCATGGCCAGGTCGATGTACTGCATTAAAAAATAGCAATACAAATGGAGTTATTTCATTGCATAAACAAACAATGATATATAAGTCATAAAAATTAACAGTATGACTACTTCACTTACATCGTCGACAAGTCAGGCTCCTGAAGTAATGATGTCGTGGAACCACTTATAATTTGGAGATCGTCACAGTATCGATCATACGGCTAATCCTGACAAAAGAAACAGAGAAATTTTAAAAAAGTAAATACGAGTAACGATCACTGGTGTGTACTAATATCACTAATATCATGAATACTAACCTGGGCAACATTCTTCTCCACTCTATCTCGAACGCTTTCTACTTGGTATGGTCCACCTCCTGAAATAGGTTGGGGATCGTTTCATCGACGAACCTCCTCCTCTTCGTCTCAGCCGTGAAGAGAGAGACAATGTACTTTGACGACACTCTCGGCCTGTTGCTTACCACCAAGTCCAGTAAGTCAATAGTATGTTTTTGTGCCCCAGTCACAGTCGTTGTCCTCCCCTCGCCCACCTCAAGCATCGTCCCCTCCTCCGCCCCGATGATCGCCACCTCCTCCTCCATCCCCGTCATCACCATCTCCTTGACCATAGACCCCATCCCCGAGAGGCCCACCACCTCATCTACAGGAATCAACACCACCTCCTCGACCCTCATCCGCCATCATTTGCACTACCTCCTCAATCATCCCTCCCATCCCCAATGGAGCCACCCCCTCCTTCGCCCTCGGGTCCACCCTATTCTCCATGGACTGAAGAAAGGAGTTCCATGCATCCTTTGACTACGACGTGGGTGACCCCCATCTCTATCCACTCGATCACCCCCTGGTCGTCACCTCCGTCACCCCATCGTCTGCCTGCTATATCACTTCGAAGTGCTATCACATCATCATGAAGATCCCCTAAATGCATGCGCAGCACTCTAATATCATCAGCTATATCCCAGATCGTGGACTCACTCCACCATATCTCGACGCAGTGCGCCGACCTCCTCTGATATAACTCCTATCAACTCTCGACGCAACGCGCTGACCTCTCCCAATATAACTCCTGCCAGCTCTCGACATAGCGTACTTACCTCCTGCACTATAAATCCAGTCAATTGATGGTACAGATCATCAGAATAATCACCCTGAAAGGAATTGATGCTGACAACGGAGGTGATGTTGCCGACAGAGGTGATACCCGATTAACTGGCTCGCAGTCCTGCACAAACATACGTATTATTAACTTATTCAATAATTGCTAACTCATACAAAATGTTAATCAATAATTCACTTACCCAGTCTTGATCGGGGATCGAATCGGACATCTGGTCGTTTTGGGCATGCGGAACCGCTACTTCACGCACAAGATCCTACGTCTCATCTTCCATCACCGGCGTCAAATGAGTTATTACTTCAAGCTGACATATTGGCATTTTAAAAAGATAAAATCATGTAATGAGATTTTAAACTATGTACAATATAAATCACAAATTTATAATACTTTCATGAGGGTCGTAGAGGAAAGCCGATAATTGTTTCCCAGTGGGACATCCCTCTGCTCGAGATGCTCGCCAATGGTGCATCCAAGGGCAGTGTGTCTCCTCTCTCGCACGCAAAGTGGGTACCCAATATGGGGATGGTCTCATACGCCCAAACCTGCAACACATAAATTAGTACATACAAATTCAATAGAAAAAATATTTTAACATTGATTGCGTTAATCATTTACCTGCAGCGCCAAGGGAAATTTGTACGTGTCATACTTACGCACGGACCCCTTGAGCTTCGAGTGCAGTCTCGTGAAGATGTGGATGATTTTCTCGAAATATCGACGGCCCCATGGATAGTTGTTGAAGCGATCTATGTCGTCGATGATCTCAAGGTGGAAGAGGTCGATCGAAGTCTTCTAGTGGTGACACTGCATCATGCTCTCAATGATGTAAACTAGACCTAACTTCAGTCTGTCCAATATCTCGTCACACCTCCTGATCGCGTCCATTGGCTGAGGCAAAACCACTGCCCCAATCCCTGGAAGTAAGTGTCCTGCAGCCTATTTCTTCGTTGAGTCCCGCCGCTAGCTGGCTCATTGCCCGTAATCTTCAATCCAGTCAGCAGGACAAATTCGAACATGGAAAAGCTAGCGACTTTGCCCTCGAGGTCGAAGTTGAGGACATCGTCGTCAACTGGACTCAGCAGCCGACATAAAAGAGCATCAATCGTATGACCGGAATGCTGCAACTCTCTCATAGGGTATAGAGGCCATAGAAAGGACTGACAGAGCATAGCTGCATGTTGGTCGTCCAGCAGCTCCAGGATCTGGGTGAAGCTGTAAAACTTACTGTTCCACGTAACTTTGCCTAGCATCTATCTCAACTCTGCATCCAGATGACAATCCATCCAGCAAAAATTGAAACAAAATATTAGAACATTATATATGAAATAATAGAATGAAACATAATAACCCAAAATTAAGTGAACCAAATTTTTAACCGTATTATCGAAAATTAATAATTACCATAAAAATTAAAATTAAAATAACAAAATAAAATGAAAATTACAATTACAATTAAATTTAAAATAAAAAGTTAAAATTAGAATTAAAAAAGTAAGTTTAAAATTAATTTTAAAATAACAAATTTCTTCAAATTAAAATTATATAAAATGAAAATTTAATTTAAAATAAAATTACCATTACAATTAAATTTAAAATAAAAAGTTAAAATTAGAATTAAAAAAGTAATTTCAAAATTAATTTTAAAATCACAAATTTCTTTACATTAAAATTATAACTAAAACGAAAATTTAAATTTAAAATAAAATAATAAAATTAAAAATTAAATAAAAATTAAAATTTAAAATTAAAATTAAAATTTTAATTTGAAATTAATTTTAAAATAACAAATCTCTTTACATTAAAATTACAATTAAAAAATGTAAATTTAAAATAAAATTACAATTACAATTAAATTTAACATAAAAAGTTGAAATTAGAATTAAAAGACTTAACCCCTATTCCACATGTGGGATGTGTCAATCACAAGGCCGATGAGATAGCAAAACATCTTCGAGGTATACATGAAGAGGTGAAGTTATCCATTCGGGAGAGTAATGCTAAGTACAGGGCTCTGGCAGATAATCATCGTCGTCGATGTTGGTGATTTTGTTTGGGCAGTATTAACTCATGATCATTTTCCGGCTATGGAGTATAATAAGCTTAAGGAGCAGAAGATTAGACCTTGTGAGCTGCTGCAAAAGATCAATGATAATGCTTATAGGTTGCGCCTTCCCAGCCATTTGAAAACTTCTGACGTCTTCAATGTGAAACATTTAAGTCCTTGTCTTGTGGAGTCCAATGAAGTCAATGTGAACTCAAGAGTGAGTTCTTTCCAACCTGAGGCGACTAATGCAGGAGGTTCCGAATCAAGTGAGGCCAAGATGTCAGATAGCATGTTGATGACATTGAGATACCATGAGATGGCGAATTGGTACAAAGATGGAAAGTGATTGCAATACTCTCCTCAACTGGGGCAATTTTCACACATTTTGGGTAATTTGATCATAACTCTCGTTACAGTTATCAGAATCGCAATTATAACCCCAATCTGGACGTGTACGTTGTGGTCACCCAGCTATACTTGGTGGGCATCAATTTCAAGGCCAAAATCCGTTATTTTCACTTCCGAATTTCCATTTTTTGTGATTTTTTTCCATTTATGATAATATTTCAGTTGCTATTTTTGAGGTGATTACGAACTCGATTTGAGTCAGATTTTTGGAAAGTCGCTTCTTTTATTACGTATTTTATTTTGGTATGTTTTTTGAAATTTTACTATTTTTCGTAAAATTTCGATAATTCCGAATTTCCTCAGCTATATAACCCAGCTTGTGGGTTATTTTTCGTTATTCTAGAGTTTAATAAAATTGAATTGAATTTCAAAGAATTCTCTCTATCTTTGGGCTTTTTCTTCGAATTCTTCCTTGTGAAACATTTGTTGTAGCTAGCCTATCCTATCCGGCATCAATAAATGTTAAAATTGATGATCATGCATAACATATTTAGAGATTGGATGGACCGAAGAGACATTCTCCCTGATGGTGAGAACTTAGAGGATGATAATGCAAAAAAGATCGGATGGAGTTCACGAGTATCTAAAATGCAGCAGATGCAGAATGTACTGGCTTAGATGACATGAATATACTAGATAGTGAAGCAACAGTATATAACTAGCAGGTTGACATTGGCGATCAAATTCCCAGATCAACCTTCATCACGAGTGAGAAAAGCTCATCCAGTGACAAATGTAATCGAAAATTTCAATGAGAGCATGGTGATGGGAAGCAAACTTGCAACTGAAATTAAAAATGTATGTTATACCTCCTAGCTTGAGCCAAAAAAAAGTGAACGAATCTCTTGGTGATGAATCATGGATTTTGTAAACATATGCTAACAATGATAATATAATGATACTAAGATACTATTATCACACCAATAAATTACATGGAATGCTCAGATGGAGGGGTCCCATATATGCCGACGTGGTATCGACTATTCAAATGATTAGGCCTATTTAACTAAACAATTACATCTTGGGCTTGGAGTTGGGCCCATTTCACTAAATCCACATAGCTTATTTCATTTCTCTAGATATGAACAAATGCACTTCACACTTAAGGCATGTAAACTCAAATCCTAGCCAATTTTTCTCTCCCTCTCTTAAACTTATATTATATCTCGTCCAGACACTAATTTGACCGTGAGAGTGTAAACAATCGTCGGACCACTTTCTCAATAGCTTTGCCTCCTAACGAGGTGCTCCAGTGATGAGTGATGTCTACGTAGGGGGGAGGTGGTCAAGATTCTTTTAGCTCATTACCTGAGGTCAACATATTTTTTTATCCTCAATTTTCCAACCTTGTCAACATAACAAGGATATCTATGTGACTGAAATAGGTACAACTCACAACTTGAATGCTTGGCTGAATAAAATTATGACTCGATTTCCATGTCTACAAGCGATGCAGAGTACATTGCTACTGGAAGTTGAAGTACTCAATTACTTTAATAAAGAAGATGCTGAGCGACTATGGCATAACTACAAACCTTGGTAGCCTAATCTCTAACAATACAAGTGCCATTAATATTACGAAAAAACACTTTCCGACACCTAGGGACTAAGATTCCCATGGCTTATTGTTTTTTCTTCTTGATTTCGGTTCTTTTTTTTTTTTTTTGTATTCGATTGTATCAAAAAACTTCCCTTTTGATTTTCATTTATCTTTTGGTTTTGATTTTCATTACTATTTTCATTTCTATTCAAATTTTAAAGAAGTAATTTATTTGTTATAAACCAGAAACTGAGCACTGACTTGCCGATTTATTCACAAGGCTTTGGACGCTTTTTCGTTTTGAAAGTCTCCAAAAAATCTAACGCATTGCATTGTGCATTGTGCACTGATTGCCCACTTATTGATCTAATAATGTAATTTATCTTTTAGTTGTATACTTTTATGTGTGTGGTGTCCTCTCATTCTAGTATGCTGAGTGTTTTATATATATATATATATATATTTAAAAAAAAAATCACCCAACACACTAGAGAGGACTGCCAGCATTTTTATATTAAATAAAAAGTTTTCTCTTTTGTCTTGACATAACATGAACATTAGGAGTGATTAATCAAAGTTCAACTAGCTGTGAATAAAAAGAGTCCTGAAGTGAACTACACTAGAATATAGATCTATGGTTAGTATTTACGTCCTTGAAACAATAATATGATGAAATGTTGATAAGCAAGACCAGTGAAAAGAGAGGGCTGCCAGCATTTTTATATTAAATAAAATTTATAATCTACTAATGAATGTGGAAAAAAACATGCCCTACAATTATAGAAAAAGACGGCTAGCTTGATATGATTTGTATTTCCTTTATAAATTAATAATCCATATGATAATTATTTTGAAATACAGTAACAGTGCTTTGTAGTGTGTTACGTACCTTTAGTGTATGTCAAAATATAATGAGGGTAATGATACTTGCCAACCCAGGGATATACACCCCTTTTTGGCCCCTTCCGTATAAATCCCTCACATGAAGGGGGTGCGCTGAAAACTCGGGTGTACACCCTTTTATATGTGTAGCATCACCCGTATAATGCACATTTGAAAGCAAATGAGATAAACTGAAAATCAGCATTTTTTCTTTGAATGTGCTATTCTGTCTTGGCATGTGCTACTTAAAATAAGCTATATTCTTAGGGAGGGTTTGGGGTAGCCAACAATATGAAATTTTTGTACTAAAGTTCTGTCTCTCCTTATTACAAAAAATGGGGAGAAAAAAATGGGAGGATAATTTTTTTGAAGTTAGTTGACCAGATGGCGATTGTAGACTTTCATTATTTCCCTATAGTAAAGATTTTGTGAAATGTTATCCAGTAATATAAGACGCTTTATTTACCTTTCTTATCATTGTACTTATGATAAGTACTAAGGGCCGTTTGTTTTATGTTTCAGTTTTCAATTTTGAGTTTTAAATTCATTTTCAGTTTTATGTTTTAAGAAACTATTTAGGAATGCTAAAAATGCATTTGGTAGGTTTTTTTGAAAAATTATTCCTCAAAACAGAAAACCATAAAACATGTTTGGTTTAAAATTATGAAAAAAATATTTTTTGACATTTATTCAACAAAATTTGTTATTTAGGAAAAATAGAATACTTTTATGTTAATATATTATCATGTAATATATATGTTTAAAGTTGGTGAATCTTACAATATTTTTCTGGTAAAAGTAAAATAATAATAAATAATAAATTTGGTTCAAAATATGGGAAATAAAAATGAAAATAATGGTGCAGATTAAAAATATTTATGTCTGTGTTTACTTACATACATGTTTAGTTTTTTATGTAAATAATCATTAAAAGCTTGATGTATTTTTATTTTAAATTTTGAAATTGAATCTCTACAATTTTTATTTTTTTAATTTTTAATTCTTAATCTTAGAATTTATTTTGTAGATTTTTAGTTTTCTTTGTTAGAATTTTATATGTTTATTTTAAAATGTTTTTATTTTTAAAATTTTATTAAATGTTTGTTTTCTATATTTTGAGTGTTTTCAAAATTTTCACTGAAAATACACAAAACAAAAAGAATGCATTACGAGTTTTATGTTATAAGTTTATCCTCATTTTTGAAAACGCTATTTCATAAATATCAGACCAAACTCATTTTTAGTATTCTGCAAAGCTGAAAATAGCAAACCAAACGTACCCTAATATTTTCCTTGACATTCTTGTGCCTCAATTAGGAAAGATTAAAGAATTTTTTCTTGTACAAGAAGTAAAAATAGACTCTATATAGGAAAGGGTGCTAAAGATTTTCTCTATTCCCCTTCACTACACAAAAAATTTCAGGAAAAATATTGGAGACTTCTTGAGCACAAAAAACTCACTACATGTTTCCCGGTAGATAAAATCATTAAACGAAAACAAAAGAATCTACTTGTTTTTCATGGAGAAAGAAGGGATTGCTATCAAGTACTTTCTGGGATAAAAACTTTCCTATTTGAAAATTTTCATAAGATAGATTATTGAAGAATGTTAAAATATATGCTCATCTGAATTTTATCATGGAAGAGGCATTTCGACTTTAAATAAAAATGGGTCTTTATTCCAATTTGAAGAGCAGCTAGGGTGCAATTCTAGGAGTGATGGTAGAACAAGTTCGTTAGCCTTGTTCCACTTAACAAATCAAGAAAGTTAAAAACAAGGGAAGTTATTAGATGTTCTTGATTTTTGTTTACTTTTTTTTTTTTTTAAATTTGTAATTCCAAATTTCCTTGAGACGGGTATCCTTTTCCTATGTAGTGAATTCTTTAGCCATGGCATGGGGCCGTTGATGTTTTCTTAGAGGTTTATCACGTTATATTGTGCATTCAGTGTTTTAAATTTATTATTGGTGCGATATCTTGATACTATGGTTGGTTACTCAGTAGTTGGGCACTTTATAGGATAGTTAGGACCATTTTGATGAACTATCAGATTAATTAATTAATATACTAGAATTCAAAGTTTTAGAAATAAAATATATTTGGTTTATTGAAATTGGCAATTTTATAGATAAAATTAAAGTTATAAAAGTCCAAGAATCGATTGGGAGGTTGTATAGTTCAATTAGGAGTCCTTGGGTACAAGTATGGAACAGGGAGAAAAAGTAGCCGTAATTAAAGTTGTTACCTGATTGGCGCTCTTCTACCACTCGATCGAAGCACCTACTGCTCGCCTAATATCCTAGAAAACCTAGTTTGTGATTTAAATAGTGTTTTGAGTCCTAAACAACCTTAAACACCTTCTATTATATATTTCCAAGTCATATTTCGTCCATAGGTATAGTTGATCATTATATTCTTCTTAGAATTCATCCGTTGGAGATCCTACATCAATTCCCTACATTGAGATAAATCAACCACACATTGAAAACATCAAATTCATATTCTCAAAACACCAAACCATCCACTTTCTATACATTTATTAGAGAATGCTGAAGATTCAGGAAGGTGATCAAAGTTTCGTTAAGAGAAGAACGTAAGATATCTTGGAGATCCAGAGGAGATAGACAATTATTGAGGTCAAGCATTGGAGTGGGAGCATACAATTCAGGAGGGCCTTGGTGATTATAGGATGTAGGTCAGAAAGTACTAATAGTTAGTTGAGTTTGGACCGTAGTAAGTTAACTCGTTTATAGTGGATCTTTGCAAGTTGTGCGCCCAAAGTTTTTTGATCCCGTAAGGGGTTTTTCTTCGCGATCAATTCCTTAGTACTGTATATTTTCTGTAAATTACAAACTACAATAATTCAACATCTAGGATATATTGGCATGTGGATTCATTTGGATTAAATATTTATAGAGACTTGCTGCTTTAAATATTGGTAAATTTAAATTTTACATAAAACACCTATTCACCCCCTGTAGGAGTTAGTTGAGTCCAACTTCAATATTTCAATTGGTATCGAAGCTTAAAATTGATCATAGACCCATTTTATCTAGATAAGTCAATCGCTAAACATACCTCCATATTTTAATTGAAGCAATAATGCTTACTGAAAAGTAAGAATGAGAGCTTTCTTAAATCAATGATTGAGAGGATTTTGGTATGTGTACAAAAGGGATGGAATGCCCCAGCTACATGTATTGTAGTTGTAGTTACCCCTACTGAGGTTGCTAGTTGGTCTAAAACTGATTTAGAGGAGTATAAATGGAATATTAAAGAGCTTTATTCCCTATTTATTGCTCTGTCCTCCCACGAGTTTAGTAGATTATATATGTGAGAGATTGCCAAAGAGGTGTGGGATATCTTATAGACCACACATGAGAAAATCAAGACTATTAAGAAATTAGAATGAAGGATGATGAATAATATGATGATTTTTATGCGAAGTTGAATGACATAGTTGGCTCTAGTTTCAATCAAGGTAAGAAAATTCCAAAAAACTAAGGTTGTTCGAAAGTTTTAGATCCTTACCTGAGAGATTTAGATCTAAGATCACAGCTATTGAAGAGAGCAAAGACTTAGAAGCAATTACGATAGAAGAACTAGTTGGATACCTCCAAACATATAAACTTACCGTATCTCAACCTAAGAAAAACAAGTCTACAGTCTTGAACACTATTAGGGATGAAGAGTCTGACTCTACCAATATTAAGACCTTTAAGTGAGATAGTTATTTTGTTAAGAAATTTCAAAAAATCTTTATGAATAAGAAGAAACCCTAATAGAGATATAGAGGTGTCCTTAGTGAGTTTAGAAAAGATGATCATGACAAAAGTAAAACTAAGGATGTTTTGAAAGAAATCCCGATCAGTTTAGATGTCGTAAGTGTCAAGATTTTGGCCACTTTAGAAATGAATGCGCTAATAACATCAAAACCCTAAATAAGAAAAATGTAAGGTGATGGACGTGACTCATACTGACGATGAGTCTAATTCTAGTGAGTGATTCCTCTAGTAAAGAGGAGACATAAATTGTGTGGCCTTCACATCTATAGTTAATAGTTATTCAAATAAGGATAATGAAAGGGTAGAGAACATAGGTTGTAGTGAGGGTACCGAGGGTGAATTTGTAGATGAGAAAGATATTCATAAAGCTAATGAATAGCTATTCCATGAGTCTTAAGGCTAAGAAGATCAAGGGAGTGATCTTTATGAAGGTTAATGAACTTGAGTTGGAGAGAAAGAGACTTATATTTAACTTTTAGGAGTCTACCAAAAGCCTTATTGAGTTAAGATTAGTTAATGAGAATTTAAAGGCTAAGGTTAACACCTTGTTAAGTGACCTTAAGCCCAAGAACAGCAGTATCTTAGGACAAAGGCCTACTAGACAACGTACGGCCAACTAGTCCATAAATCAATATCAGAAAACATGTAGATTTGGACCTAGGCTTAACCCTACAAGCCACATTTGTGATAAGTTTGATCACACAAAGCTTAGTTGTCACAAACTTTTGAATAGAAATAGAAAGCAGAATATCTCTAGTTGGGTTGAGTTCCTCACTAATCATGTTAGTCACTTGACTGAGTTAATGACACAATTGACTTGGGATTAATTCTAATTCTAGGAAGGTCTAGGTCAAAAAGAGTGATCTCTATGGTCATAGGGATGTTCTAAATGGAGATGTTGATACCCTTGCTCTTCAAGATGAGAGCATTGTGTACCTCAATGAGTAGGTCAATAGGTACACGTTTGTACATATTCATTTAGTCCACATTGTTGTACGCATATTCATTTTTTTGTTGTTTTATGCGATTTTTGCCTTTTTTTTCAAAAAAGGAGAAAATTTTAAGTGTTTTAGAAATTGTGTCACCTTATTTTGATTAACTTGATCATGCCGAATGGGACCAAGTATGTGTAAAACTGATGAATGGTGGCAATAATTTCTATGATTGAGTTTAGGACTAATGTAGAGTACTTAGATAAGTTACACATTGTACCATCTTCACTGTAGACACTAAGAGTTTGTTAGCAAGTCTTAACCATGTGTGGAATTTGGGATGGCGTTCATATGGGTGGTAAAGTGACCTTAAATATGAATTGACTTTTAACCAGTTGACCTAAGATTTAGTGTAATCCCCAAAAATAAAAGATTGATACATCTTATACTCATCTTAGAAGCCTTGATAACTCTAGCAATTAAGTCTTTAAGTGTTTCTAAATATTTGGTATCCTATGGTCATCTGATTTGAAGTTACAGGTTTAAAGCTCGTTATAGGATTTATTAAGAAAGATAGATGAAGTTGGGTTCGCACATAAGGTTTGAGTGTATGGAATCGCTAAAACAAGGTTTGAGTGTCGCCGAAATGAAGGAAGTGCCATTTCATCTTCTTCTTCGTCTTCTCCTAATCAGTGATCTTGGACTTGTCATGTCGCTCTCGTAATCGCCTCAACTGTTCCCACCATGCAGATGTTGTACCCTTGAGTTGATGGCGATCAATTTTACCTTGACACGATATGGGACCTCCTTATACTCAAAAATATGCTCCACTTCATTCAACCAATCAACAAATCCTTCGACTTGTAACGTACTACAAAAATCGAGCAGATCCACTCTGAAACTAAAGTCTCCATGGTGATCCTCCTATCCACAATGCTTCCATACTCGAACACAATTGTTGAGAGAAGCAGTCGAATTCATTCAGTTGAGGTAGCCTCAAGTCAGCTTGTTACAGCTGCTCAAGCTAAGATTTTAGCATGGCTTGATACTCGGTTAAATCAGGAAGCGATGGATAGATTACAAACCTGGTCAGAAGCGAAAAAATTTTGCACAAGCAAGGCCTATAATTACTTTCGGCCGAGGGGAACTAAGAAAACCTAGGTAGCTGATGTTTTGAGTTCATGCATAACACCGAAGCACTCTTTTTTGCTTTGCTTAGGGGCTCAATCTAAACTCCTAACTAAAGACAAATTGTATTACTTGGAGATTGACCGGAATTGTGTGCTATGTGGACATACAACAGAAACAGGCCAACAATTATTCTTTGAATGCTCTTTCACATCGTCCTTATGGGGAAGGATTAGAAAGTGGCTTAGCATCAGAAGATCTAAGTCTACACTTGCTAGTCCATTGAAGTGGATAAAAAAGGAGACTCGTGGGACATCATGGCTCAGCAAAGCTAAGAGAATTGCTCTTGCAAGTACTATTTACTGCATTTGGTTAGCTCGGAACAGAAAGATTTTTGAAGATGTTAGACCACACTTGGATTGTATTGAGAATAGAATTAAGGCATACGTATACAAAGTTATGTTCTCTTTGTATCCATGTGTCTTGATTCACTTTGAGTCCTTTGTGTTGGGACATTGATTTTTTGTTGTATATCTTTTCCTTTTGTTCACCCGGGTATGCCCGGAGTAATTATAAGAATCATTTGCTTTGTTTACTCGAATATGCCCGGTGTACTTGTACATGAAATTTTTATCAATGAAAATTTACAATTATCGAAAAAAAAAAAAAAAAAAGAACCAAGGAGTCGGTACACGTTGGTTAATTAAAGAACAGAAAATATCAGAAAAGCCAAAAGTCTTCGCCCATGAATTAAAAAATCTCCAATCCACCCTGTCATATGCCTTAGCCATGTCAACTTTCACCATCACGTTACTTTCCCTCACTATTTAGTTCATAGAATGTACCAAAACTTGAGTAAGGGTAATATTTTCAAAAATGCTCCTTCCTTGGATATAAGCACCCTATTCTGGAGAAATAATTAGTGGTAGAAGTGCTGCAAAAAAATCTTGTAGGCAACAGAATACAAACTGATGGGCCTAAACTTGTCAAAACTACTGGGATATCAGCCTTGGGTATGAGGACAATATAAGAGGCTGTAGAAAATCATCCTCCTTGACAATATCCCAGACTTTATGTAAAACTCCGATCCAAAACCATCAGGTCCTGGTGAGCTATCCATTGGAATGGAAAAATAGTGTCTCTGACCTCCGTCCCAGTGGGTGTACCACAAAGAGATAACATGTCCGCCTAAGAAAACTACTTTGCTATTAGGGATGATAGATTCAGGAGAGCTTCCATCCCCTCCTCATTCAAAATAATGCACCCCATCATGCATCTGTTTAGGCAAACTCAAAATGGACCCATCCTGAAGTTGTATTTTTCTTTATTTGGGCTAATCCTTTTTTTCTGAGAGACAAATATATGGAAAATCAACTATTCTGGTCCCATTTGATAGCCATTTTTTCTTTGCAATTGAGCCAGTCTTGTTTCCTTCCTTTGTTGCCAGACAGCCAGTTCTATTTTAAAAGTGAGGCAATCAAGTTCTACCTCAAGGTAATGATTTGGAAGCAAAATATTTAATTTTTTTAAGCTTATTTACCCATTATCAAGGGAATAATATCGAGGGTAAAATAATGAGTCTTAAATTAAGGAATTATCGATGGTCCTTATTGGTGTAAATCGCAGACTCTTACACCCGTACGCACACAAAGACAATAAGCTAAACTGACAAAGATAGTTCATTGTGCTTATACATTCTGCAGTAGACTATGATTGCTGAGGTGCTGAGGCCAAATCCACGACATCTTTTCGAGGTTTAAGTGCTAAAGCTGAGTACTTATTCGCACAAGTAAGCATTACAGTTGTACCAGTATTGGTGATGAATTCTTGCTTGTTTATTACATACTGTTGGTTCATGTGCTTATATACAAATGCATGTTTTGTAGACTCTGTTTTTTTCCTGTTGTTCCTAAAGATTCAACACTGCTAAAAAAAAGGAAAAAGGAAGTTAAACTGGCAAAGGCCTTCCTTTCAAGGGTAAAGATTTCAATAACTAAAACTAAATGCAAAACGAATTGGAGAACTTAAAACATAATCAACTCTAGAAAACTATGGAAGTCCAAATATTCCCTTTTCTTGAAATTGAAGTGAAGCATGTGAGTAATAAACTGACAACTAGATGATGATTCAATTAATCTCGTTATCTTCCACAGTCCTTCAGATGGTGGGCAACCACTAATCTTTAATCAACATAAAATTTCTATCTTTTCCCTTGTACAATCACGAAACCGAAATATAGAATATTATATGTAAAAACGTTATCAAGGGACTCAACTGAAACCTAACCGATGGAAATATTGGAAAGATGCCGATGTAGTCTTCTTTAATTTGTAGTCCTTTCTAATCATCTTCAATCTATAAAGAGTTTACAAATGTCGGTTGAAAATGCAGTACAAATATTTGAAACGGAAACAGATCCAGAGAAACAAGAAGTTGTGAATGCTAATTTCATTTAAGACGAAGGAAATTGATTTTGAATGATAGAAAGATCGGGAGATGAAGAAGCCATGAAGAAAAATTAAGGGGGGTTTGGGGATTGTGAAGAGAGAAGAAATATAATAGATTTATAGGATTCTGGAATTCAATTGATTTGAGAAAAGAGGAATTAAGTTTTCTAGTGATGTTGAATAAGGATATATTAGGTAGTTTATAAATTATGATTTAATATATTTATTTTAAAAACATTATTCTGGTCAAAAAGCTAAAATCCCAAAATGTATTATGAAATAGGCTATTTGACCCAATTACCACTTTCATTTAATTGACTTGAATTTCATTTACACCCTAGTTTAGTTTTAAATTTTGTCCAAATAATGTCAATATGCTCGCCAGCTCAGCATCTATAAGGGAAGGTGTAAAAAAATTTGTACTAGTAGTTTTATCCATATTTTAGTTCTAGGTACAATGGCAAAACTTGTAGCAAATTAAGGTGGTATCTATGAAATTGTGAAAACGCTCACGAACCCTTTTTTTTCTTAACCTTTCAATTTTAGTAGCATCATTTTTCCTTGTGGATGGTTTTGATCAACATTTATAATAAAAAGTCAAATTTTGATACTAAAAAATATATTCGTACTTTAAATTCAAAAAAATAAAAATAAAAATAAAAAAAATCTCCCCATCCACCTTAGGGTTCTTACCTCTTAGAGACCAGATGACTTGATGATGGGACGAGGGAATGGAGTGAATCGTCTAGGATGAAGGAGGTGTGATTGGTAATTAATTTGGAAGTACTCTTACCTCAACGTACTTATTTTCAAACTTAACCATTCAATAAAATGATTTATTTCAACACTGATTTACTAAAGAGTAAATGTTTTAGCTTAGCCAAACATGGTTCTAGCAAAGTTTGTGTTCGACTTCCCTTTCTGCTTCATCTCACTGATACATTTCTTGGGTGATTAGATTGGGCAAACCAAATAGATGCCGGTGAGAAACAATACTAAATTTACAGTTTCTAATAATTTATTTACTTTATACTTCACTAAAATATTTGATTTATGGGTTGAACAGCAAAAGCTGCTGGAATGAAGCACATAGTTTTAGTTGTGTCAATGGGAGGACGAACAAATGAAAGCCACCCTTTAAACAGCTTGGGAAATGGAAACATATTGGTTTGTACTCTTTTTGTCTAGATACCCTCACATCTCACAAGGCTGAAGCTTGTGAGTTTTATATTAAAAAAAAAAAATGAAAATGAGCATGTGAACAGTTCACGTCACTGTTCAAGTGAACAGTGACAAATAAAAAAATAAAAAGAGAAAAGAAAAGTAAAAAAAAAACAAAAATAAATAAACAAAATAAAAGTGGACTAATTAGGTCAATTGATAAATAAATTAGATAAAAGGTTGGTATGTAGGAATGAATTTGTTACAAAATTTACCAGTAACCTCATGTACAAAAACTAAAAAAAATTGATAGGTCGCCCCCCAGGGCACTTCTCCACTAGCAAATGATGGGTTCTCTCAAAATTGGCAGATCAGAGGTTGTGTGTTCGATTCTTGGAGCTCTTGGAAGGCAAGGTACATACTGGAAGGCATGATTTATCCTGGAATGCAGGAGTGGCTTGGAAGGCAAGACGCAACATGAGTTGGCTCACTAGGCACATCCCGCGGTTTAACTGATCTGTGTGAAGAGGGGCCGGATCACAGACTCAAGGAATAGTCGCCTAAGGCGTCCAGGACACCTTGACAAAAAATAAAAATAAAAAAAATTGATAGGTTTATGAGGAGGACGTCACCACAGAGTCATTAGGAAAACTTTGGAGTTGGTATTAAATTTTTCCATGACAGTTTAAATGTAGAGCACACTAGTTCTTACATGAAAGTGAGCCTGCTACAGATAATGATGTTTTGACAGCTTTAAAATGAATTGCTATCTTGACCTTAATAGTTAATAAATATGTCCCTAGGCTTTAAGCATTGAAAGTGGATGTACTTTTTGCTTTTCATATGAAACCCACTTTTTCTAATTGGAAGTCAAAAAATTAAAAAAGAAAAAGAGGGGGGTGTTTTACGTTAACAATATTTGTTAGAGAAAAGCAATATAAATATATATATTTTAAGATGGAAGATTATGAATTAAATAAAAGGAAAGATTTGTAAGTCACGTAATAATGAGTGAAATGTCTAACCCACCTTATAAAATATTTCGTGCCTTGTCTTCTACCCTAACATATGGTATTTTTAAATTTTGAAGTCGCAAACTAGTCCTTTAGTTTGTGGGTATTTATATATTCGTGCACATAAAACTTTTAGTAATGCCCTCTTTAAGGAAAGAAAAAGAAAGGGGGGGTGGGGTGGGGGGGTGAATGACGATGTTATATTAATATTGGACTTCCATGTTTCAAATGATACGTATAATAAATGTTATTTGTTTAACCGTTTATTTGCATAATGTTTGTTAAAAATTAATATATTTTTTTCTTAAGACTAGTCTTTGTCTCGTGCGATGCACGATTATTGTATTTATTATGTTATTATTAGTGTGGAATGTGTATAATTTATATTATCCATGGGATAATAATCATCGGAGTGCATGATGTTGAAACTCGGAAGTCAAAACAATAATTTGATTTTAACACCAGCACCGCTATGAATATTCATGTTAATTTATAAATGTTTTCACGGTACATCTATATGATAACATTATTACTCACAAACTTCCAAAGGTTTACCACCTTACCAATAGTATCAATGCTATGGCATAATTTTTTACTCATCTTGAATGAAATGTGCAATAAAATTTTTCGACGAAAACTATTTGGAGAAATCAATTTATGGTAATACAAGGATAATCATAGATTTTTCCTTGTTGCGCATGGTTTGGATCCTTAATTCTTTGCCCCTATTGCGCATGATTTGGATCTTTAATTCTTATTCCTAAAGTTTCATATGATCTTAATGAATTTAAGGAAATTGTGAAATCCAACATCACTCGCTTTTACAAGCACTTCTAAACTACATGGATGGTGATGTAAAAAAAGGTCGGACATGGTGATTTAAAGCTACTAGTAATTTTTTATTTTTTATTTTTTAAATCTCAATACGAGAGAAAGACTCAATCAAATCAAAATTCAAAATATTCAATGAACGTTATTTTGGCTAAGATTGAAAATTAACACTTGAAATTGAAAAAAACTAAAAAAAAAAAATTGCGTTTTATCTAGCTTTTGAGAGTTGTAATATATGTGCTATTTGATTATAATCTATGTTATGTTATATTCGTAAGATAGAAATTGTAATATATGTTATTCGAATTTTTTGGCATGGACCGTATGGCTATGAATCATTTGAGATATCTGTTGACTTTGAGTAGTTTTTTGGTATTTTACATTATATTGTATTATATTTGATTTTATTTTCTATAATTGTTTGTTAAAATTAGTGGCGAAGAGAGATGAAGGCCGATGGGGTCAGTGAGGAATTTGATATATTCATATTTGTAAAAGAGACTCCGTGCATGGTCACCTTCAATATAGTATTTCTCCATTTTCACACAATAATTCACTTCATCCAATCCAACTGATAAAGAAAAGAAATTGAATGATTTAACAAATTCAACAACGAAAAAATTATGTGCAAAAATAAAAAGAAACAAAAAAAAAGTTATTATACACTTTTTCAATTAAATTGAAATAATTAAAAGTAAAAATAAATATTATTTAACCAAAATAGAAAAAGAAAAAGAATTTAAAAAAAATTAAATTGAAAAAAAGTATTTATAATATGAAGAAAAAAAAATTCAAAAAATTTTAAAAAATATATATATAATAAAAACAAAATAATTAAAGTTATAAAAATTAAATAAAAATATACAAATGTTGTTTAGTTAAAATTTAAAAAAATAAGTTTTATTATAAAAACAAAAAAATTAAAAAGAATTTTTTCAATCCAAAAAAATTATTCATCAAAAAACAAATTGAAAAAAAAATGGCATGGAGAATTCTAGGCATGGAGGTGGACACATTATGGATGGAGAGAAATCTCTCCATAAATGAAGGGATTTCTCTACGTGCACGAAGGGGGGTTCTCTTCATGCATGGAGGGAATTTTTATTTTCCTTTTTTTTCATTTTGTTTACATTATAAATATTTTTTTCAACTTAAAATTTTTTTTATTTCCTTTTTCCATGATAAAACATAATTTTCCAATTTTAACAAAATAATTTTTATATATTCTTTATTTAATTTTAGTAACTTTCTTTTATTTTGTTTTTATTATAATTTTTTGATTTTTTTTAAATTTCAATTTTCTTCATATTATAAATAATTTTTTTTATTTAAAATTCTTTTTAATTCCTTTCGTTTCACGATAAAACGTAATTTTTTTAATTTTCATTAAATAATATTTATTATTAATTTTAATTATTTCTATTTAATTTAAAAACTTTATAATAACTTTTTTTATTTCTTTTTATTTTTGCCTGTAATTTTTTTCTATTTTTGTTTGTAATTCTTTTTTTTTTTTTGTTCTCTAATTTTTTAAGTCATTTAGTTTGTAACTATCATGTTACACCAACCAAAAAAAATTAAATGATTTAACAAATTAAGAAAAAAATTTACAGGGGAAAAAAAAGGTACTGTAAAATTTTTTAATTAAATTGAAATAATTAAAATAAAAATAAATATCAATTCTTAAAAATAAAAAATGACGTTTTATCACAAAACGAAATGAATTAAAATGAATTTTAAATCGAAAAAAATATTTATAATATGAAGAAAAAAAGAAATTTTAAAACAATTTTTAAAAAAATATAATAAAAACAAAATAAAAGAAAGTTATGAAAATTAAATAAAGAATATATAAATATTATTTAGTTAAAATTGAAAAATTAAGTTTTATCATGACAAGAAAGGAATTAAAAAGAATTTTAAATCGAAAAAAATTATTTACACTGTAAACAATTTGGCTAACAAGAGATTAACATCGATAATTAAAAAGTATTTCTATAAAGGAGAAAAATTAGAAAAGTTGCAGTAAAATATTTGTATAAAATGGAGTAAAGGAGTCGGTTTCTACATTTAAGCGATTAACTAAAGAGGTCCTAGTAAGAATTTCATAATCATATATGAAATTCAGCGAAATACATACAAAAATAAAACGTAGGAGTTTTGCCCCCACATTATTTGTCTTTTTTGATCCTCATCTCCACCTTATAGAAAAGAAAAACCATAAAACCTTGCAAAAATACGAAAACTCCACCTTATAGAAAAGAAAAACCATAAAACCATCGATTGGAGAATTTCAAAAAAACCTATTGAATTAAAAATCTGACCAAACAATGTTGGTGTTTAGGCTAACAAGGCTAAAAATTAAACCAATACGACCAGGAAAATAAAAACAATGCATGGGTGCTACATTTTGTTAATATAATTGATCAGAAATTCAATGTTGCATGGGTACTGTCTTTTGATAATTGATCCCTGTGATGTTAAATTCAATGGTTCACGTGTGACTCTCTATGCACGGAGAGTGCAGTCCGTACACTTTGTTCGAATTTTTTTCTTTTTCCTCTTTTTTTTTCACTTTTCTTTAAGCTAATAACAACTCCAGTTTTTCGGTCTCTAGAGAAATTTTAAGGTTGTTCGTTTTTTACGAAATTTTAGCCAAATTTATTGAAAACGTGCCAATGAACAAAAATCAGCAGCAAAATGATAATACAAGAAAAAATATACAAATTTAAAAAAAATTATATTCTCAGGCTCTCAATTATAACACAATCTGCTCTTCCATTATTAATTGGAAAAGAGAATCTTATTGGATTTTGTAAATTCTAGATGGTTATCATCCTTTTAACTATCACTTAATTTTCAATCGATTAGTTCTCTTTGGTTGTGTTAATTCTTGTCAAGAAATTTAAAAATTGAAAAATGTAATTTATATTCGAATGTTGTTTAGACTTTTCTTCATGGATTCTTAATAGGAACTACGCAGAGAGAAGAGAAGAAGAAATAATGTGTGATTTTCGCACTTAAAAAATGTTACAGTGAGAAAAAATGTAACAAAATACTGTCGATTTAAAAGAATTAAAAGGAATTTTAAATCGAAAAAAATATTTATAATATAAAGAAAAAAGAAATTTAAAACAATTTCCAAATAAAAAATTACAATAAAAACAAAATAAAAGAAAATTACAAAAATTAAATAAAGAATATATAAATATTATTTCGTGAAAATTGAAAAATTAAGTTTTATTTGAAAGAGAAAATAATTAAAAAGAAATTTAAATTAATAAAAAAATAATTTTTTATGAAGTTTAAAAAAAAAAAAAAAAGGAAACAAATTTTTGTCCCCATACATGGAGAACATTAGTCTCTGTGCATGGAGAATTTTAATTTTTTTAATTTTTTTTTATATTTGCATTGTTTAGTTTACATTATATATAATTTTTTTTCCATTTAAAATTCTTTTTAATTCTTTTCTCTTCAATTTTTTTTAACTTTATATTTGCATTGTTTAGTAACTTTTTAGTTAAAATTGAAAAATTAAGTCTTATTTGGAAGAGAAAATGATTTTTTTAAAAAATTTAATTGATAAAAAATAATTATTTATAAAGTTCAAAAAAAAAAACATGCATAGAGACTCATGGAGAATTTGAGTCTCCGTGCACGAAGAGTTAAAGAGAGATATTTTTATTTTTATTTTTATTTTTTAAGCTAATATATTTTTACATATAATGACCAATTAAAATGATAATTATTTTTTATTACACTTAAAAACCTTGAAGCAAATTTTTTACTTATAACTAACTCTTCACATTTTAGAAAAATACTGAGCTAATATTTTTTTATTGAGCACGTAGCGAAGAGATGAGACTTGGTGGGAAGTATGAAAAGTTACATGTTGTAATAAATTTGGAGGTACACTGTATAATAAAATATATACTAAGACAAACGGCATCGTTTTTGCTCCCCCACTTAAAAAAATAAAAATAAAAATGCTACAGTAAGATAAAATGGATTAAAACACTATTCACTTCAACAGTGTCTCCACATTCCCCCTTTTATATAGTAGGGATATATAAATATAAGGATGAAGTAAATTTAAAATTATTAAATATGTAAGAATGTGAAAAATCTTTGGTACCCAACGACAATCAATCGACAGCCCACCGACGACTCTAAGGTATGTAAAGGGGTAAGAAGATGAATGTATTTAGACTTTTTGTATAAGTTAAATATTTTAAATTACGTTCCTTAAATTTTTAAGACATCCATATTTGTTTTCTCGTCAAATTTATGATATATATTACAAAAATATAGGTATAACATGTTAGACTTAGTACCGACATGTGACAGGTGACTTAATCTTAAATTTTAGAAAATGACACCACCTACCCACACGAATCTAATGCGTGATTTATTGCAAGCGATAAAAGAATTAAGCAAGCAAAACTAAGCACCCCACCAAAAAAATCACCGCCACAGCAGAATGCACCTCCATTTGCCCCTGGAGTTGTCTCAGTGGTTGAGTAGTTTCATAATTTTAATCCTCCTACTCTCGATGGTGATTCTAACCTACTAGCTGTAGAAGAGTAAATAAGAGGCTTGGAGCGCATATTTCAACACATTGCTTGTACGGATACATAGAAGGTATGCGCAAAATCATGTTGATTGGAGCAGTCGGTCACTGGTAGAGATCTGTCTCAGCACTAAGATCAAAGAGCAACAGCATAACCTAACTTGGGAATAGTTTAAAAATGAAGTAATGGCAAAATACTTTCCACAGACCTTGAGAGATTTCAAGGAATTAGAGCTTCTACAGCTCAGATAAGGACACATGTTGCTTGCTGATTACAAGAGGCAGTTTGAGCAACTTTGAAGATATATCCCGCACTTGGTAGATACAAAAGTTAAAAAGATCAGGAGATTCAAAATTGGACTGCGCCCAAAAATTGGCATGATTATTATGTCCCATTATTTCACTTTATATCGTGAAATGTTGGAGAGAGCTCATGCTATTTCATATTAGATGACTACATTTGAACAATATCCCCAACAAGGCAATGAGTCATTTGGAAAAAGAAAGTAGAGCGATCAGAGCAAGAATAGACGTAACTGGCAAAATAAAAGACCAAGCAGAGGAGTTTGTATCGGTGGGCCGAGTAAGAGTAAAGCACCTTGTCCTAAGTGTAAAAAACTTAATCGACATGAATGCTTATTTGGGAAGAAAATGTGTTTTAGGTGTGGTAATCCAAGACATATTGCTTTGCGCTGTACAGAGCCTGCACAAAAAGAAAAATGATGACCAAGATAAGAATCTAAAAAGAAATGCCAAGTTTTTGCACAAAATCAGCAAGAAGCTGAGCAAGATTCGAATGTGATAAGGTATTCTATTATTATTATTATTATTATTATTATTATTATTATTATTATTATTATCTTTCAATGTACCTGCTTATATTCTTTTTGCATAGAACTATACATTCTTTTATCTCTGCATCTGCGATCACTAAGTCTAACTCTATAATTACGAAAATAGGTATTCTATTATTATCTAATGTACCTTCTTGCGTACTTTTTGACTTTGGGGTTACAAACTCTTTTACCTCTAAATCCTTCGTCTTTAGGTCAAACTTTGCATGTGTGAAAACGAATAATGAATTAGAGATTAGTATCCTTTCATGAAGAACTCTTTGCACAAATCAGATGACTAAGGCTATGAAGTTAGAGATCGGTGGGAGAATATTTTTGGAGGACTTATACCTATTAGAGATGAAAGATTTCAACATTATTTAAGTTATGGGCTGGTTGGGACTCAATCATGCGACCATTTGATGTCACGAGAAAGAAGTGTTATTTCATAGACCGAGAGAAGAAGAGTTTCGTTTCTTTGGAGCAAAGCTCAAGTCTCTACCTCTCCTTGTATCGACTTTACAAACGGAGAAGATGCAGAGAAAGGAGTTATGCCAGGGATTCTTAGTTAATATTATGGGTTCCCAACAAACAAAAATAGTCATTAATGATATTAACGTCATGCAAGCTTTGCAGACATGTTTCCAAAAGATCTACCAAGCATTCCACAAGATAGGCAACTGGAATTTACAATTGACTTGGTCCTCGGAGCAGCACCAGTATCCAAGGCTTTGTACCGAATGGCACCAAAAGAACTCCAAGAATTGAAGTTGCAATTTGAGGAGTTGTTGGAGAAAAGTTTCATTTGACCGAGTATATCTCCTTGGGGCGTTCCTGTACTTTTTGTAAAGAAAAAGGATGGGAGTATGAGAATATGTATTGACTATCGAGAGTTGAACCATCTAACCATCAAAAATAGATACCTGCTGCCAAGAATAGAAGATTTATTCGACCATTTAAAGAGTGCAATGATGTTCTTAAAGATTAATTTGAGGTCGGGGTATCATCAACTGAAGGTAAGGGCAAGGGATTATCGAAAATTGCTTTCAAGACTCGTTATGGAAATTATGAATTCACTGTCATGCCTTTTGGTTTGACCAATGCTCCAGCTGTATTTGTGTATCTAATGAACCGAGTGTTCCATCAGTATTTAGACCACTTCATCATAGTAATTATTGACGACATACTGGTGTACTCCAAAAATAAGAAGCAGCATAAGGAATAACTCCAAGTAGCACTTGAAACTTTGAAAAATGAAAAATTATATGCCAAATTCAAGAAGTGTAAATTTTGGCTTGATGGCATAGGTTTCCTTGGTCACGTGGTTACCGCCCAAGGAATTGATGTAGACCCTGCTAAAGTGAAAGCGGTAACAAATTGGCCTAGACCGACTAGTATAGGTGAAGTTCATAGTTTCTTAGGATTGACCGGTTAGTATAGAAGATTTATGGAGGATTTCTCAAAAATAGTAAGACCAATGACTCAATTGACTAGAAAGGGTGTGAAGTTTCAATGATCAGAAAATGTGAAAAAAGTTTTCAGGAACTCAAGCAGAGATTATTCTCGGCTTCTGTATTGACGATACTTGAAGGTTCGGATGGGTTTGTAATTTATAGCGTCGCCTCCAAGCAGGGTTTAGGCTGTGTCCTAATGCAATATGGAAAGGTGGTGGCTTATGCCTCGAGACAGTTGAAGCAGTATGAATAAAACTATCCGACACATGACTTGGAGCTTGTAGCGGTAGTTCATACCTTAAAGATATGGCGCCATTATCTCTATGGTGGGAGGTGTGATATCTATACAAACCACAAAAGTCTCAAGTACTTCTTCATGCTGAAGGAATTAAATATAAGACAGAGAAAATGGTTGAAATTAGTGAAAGATTATGACTATACCATTATTTACCATCTCGATAAGACTAACGTAGTCGCAGTTGCCGTAAGCAGGAAGACAAGATCAGAATTAGTAGTTTTACCCAAGGTGTGGGTACACTTGATAAAGGACTTTGAGAAATTGAGATTGGAAGTCATCACACCCCAGACTCTCACTATAGCAAGAATAAAAGTATTTATGATTCGACCTACTCTTCGGGATCGAATCAATGAAGCACAAGATAAGGATCTATTTCTACAGAAGATAAAGGCCGAGTTTGGTACAAACAAACATATGGGATTTGAAGTAACAGTAGATAATGCATTGATTTTTAATGGAAGATTGTGCATACCTAAAGAGGAAAGTATAAGAAATGAGATGTTGAAAGAGGCTCACTCTACCCCGTATGCGACACATCCAGGTGGTACGAAAATGTATCGAGATCTTCGAGATATATTTTGTTGGAAAAAATAAAAAGAGGAATGGGTCTGTTCGTGGAGAAATGTATTATTGTCTGTCAGCAAGTCAAGGCAGAACATCAAAAGTTGTCAAGACTATTGAAATAGTTGAATATTCCAAAATGGAAATGGGAACACATAGCGATGGACTTTATAGTAGGCCTCCCTAGGTCAACAAGAGGGCATAATGCAATTTGGGTAGTAGTTGATTGTCTGACGAAGTCAGCTTATTTTCTGCTAATCAAAGTAAATTTCAACATAGAACTGCTCGCACAATTATACATCAAAGAGATAGTTCGATTGCATGGAGTTTCAGTCACTATTATTTCAGATAGAGACCTTCAGGTTCACATCTAAATTTTTGGAAAAGTTTGCAAGTAGCCATGGGGACGAAACTAAAATTTAGTAATGCTTATCATTCTCAGACGGATGGACAATAAAAAAGAACCATTGAAACTTTTGAAGACGTGATGAGGGCATGTGTTTTAGATCTTGGAGATAGATGGGAGACACACCTACCGTTAGTGGAGTTTCATTACAACAATAGTTTCTAGGCCACCATATGTATGGCCCCATATGAAGCTCTTTATGGTAAAAAGTGCAGATTACCTATCCATTGGGATGAGGTTGAAGAGAATAGAATTTTGGATCTTGAAATCATTGAACGAACAGTTAAGACGGTTGACAAGATTAGAGCTAGAATAAAAATAGCACAAGATAGACAGAAAAATTATGTCGATGGTAGAAAAAGGATTTGGAATTTGGTGTGAGCTACAAAATTTTTCTAAAAGTAGCACCCATGAAGAGTATTAAGATTTGGTAAGAAGGGAAAGTTAAAACCACAATTTTATTGGACCTTTCTTAATTCTCGAAAGAATTGGTGATGTCGTTTGCTGACTTGCCTTACCGCCTGTACTTGTAGCAGGGCATAACGTGTTCCATGTTTCGATACTCAGAAAATATGTTTATGATCCCAATCATGTGGTGGGTTATAAGACATGAAGGTACAAGATGACTTATAATCTAAAGAAGCCCCTACGATGATTTTGGACAAAAAAATGCATCAACTCAGAAACAAGGAAATTTCCCAAGTCAAGGTTCAATGGCGAAATCATGGATTTGACGAGTCAACTTGGAAGAAGGAAGATGAGTTTAGAACCAAGTATCCAGAACTCTTCGATTAGTTAAGGTAAATTTTCGAGAACGAAAATATTTTGAGGGGAGATTATAATGTCCCAAAAATTTTCATATAATAGAATTAATTTTTTATGCTATATTTTTAATATTTTGAAAAATTAGGGACTAACATGATATATAGTGAATTTCAATTTTTTTTGGGTCAAATATTTAAATATTGACAAAGCAATGATAAGTGTATGAATATTGAGCTCATTGGATAGATTGTAATGAATTATGCATATTAGATTCGAGAAGAGTTAATTTGGATTAGTAGAGCCCAAGTTATCGAGGTCGAAACATTATCTTAAATTGTATTTTAGTTGAGTTATTTAATGAATTTAAAGTTTTAAAAGGTGACACGTGCATAGAGCAAGTTTTTGGTAGGATACTAATTGATTTTTATTAAATAAAAATTTTAGTTAAACTGAGATTTGATTTATCTTAATTATTATTTATCATGTAACGACCAAGAATTGAGTTTTTATATGCACTTGTTATATATATACTTTTTCTTAAAAGAAAGGATTTGGAGAGTACTATTCATTTTTGTCAGACACATTTTTCAAACTGATTTTCTACTGTTCATCCCATTTATTCCAATATCATTTACACTATTTTATCATAAAACAAAAAGAAACAAAAAGCATTTTAAATCAAACAAAAAACTTTAAAAAAATAATAAAAACAAAACAAATTTTTAAAAAAAGTTACAAAAATTAAATGAAGAATATAAAAATATTAATTAATTAATTAAAATTGAAAAAATTAAGTTTTAACGTGAAGAAAAAAGATTTAAAAAGAATTTTAAATCAAAAAAATTATTTCGAACAAAAAATTATTTTATGAAGAAAAAAATTTTAAAACATTTTTTAAAAAAATGTAATAAAAACAAAACAAATTAAACAAAAGAAAATTACGAAAGTCAAATACAAAATATATAAATATTATTTAATTAAAATTCAAAAAATCAATTTTTATCATAAATAAAAAAGAATTTAAAATCCAAAAAATATATATATAACAAAAAAACAAAACAAAAAAAAAAAAAAACAAAACAAAAAAATGGAGTGTTATGAAGAGAATTCTCTCCATGCTATGAAGACACTCTCCATGTTATGGAGAAAAACTCTTCATGACACACAGAGAGTTCTCTCTAAAACACTTGTTATGGAGAAAACTCTCCATAACATGGTTCTTTTTTTTTTCTTTTGTTTTTTTTTAATTTGTTTTGCTCATCATTGAAGCACTTTTTTGGAGTTAAAATTCCTTTTAATTTTTTTCCTTATGATAAAAATTTATTTTATAAATTTTAATTAAATAATATTTATTTAAATTGCGTAGCTTTCTTTTGTTTAATTTGTTTTGTTTTCATTATATTTTTTAAGATTGATTTTTCTTCATACTATTAATAATTACGTTTTTCTTTTTAAAGTAACGTTTTATCATACTTTTAAATATATTTTTCTTTATAAAATTACGTTTTATCATAAAACAAAAAGAATTCAAAAAAATTTAAATATAAAAAATTATTTATAATATAAAGAAAAAGAAATTTTAAAACAATTTTTAAAAAATATAATAAAAACAAAACAAATTAAACAAAAGAAAATTACGAAAACTAAATAAAGAATATATAAATATTATTTAATTAAATTCTAAAAACTAAATTTTATCACAATGAGAAAAGAATTAAAAACAACCTAAAATCGAAAAAAAATTATATAACGAACAAAACAAATTAAAAAAAAAAGGAGTTTTATGGGGAGAATTCTCTCCATGTTATGGAGAAAATTTTTTCGTAACACAGAGAGAGTTCTCTCTGAAAGACTTGTTATGGAGAGAACACTCCATAACATGGTACATTTTTTATTTCCTTTGTTCTTTTTTTAATTTCTTTTGCTCATCATTTAAATACTTTTTTTTAGTTAAAATTCCTTTTAGTTTTTTTTTCTTATGATAAAAATTTATTATCGAATTTTAATTAAATAATATTTATATATTATTTATTAAAATTTCGTAGCTTTTTTTTGTTTAATTTGTTTTGTTTTTATTATATTTTTTTAATTTCTTTTTCTTCATATTATAAATATTTATGTTTTTCTTTAAAGTTATGTTTTAGCATAAAATTATGTTTTATCATATTTTTAAATTTCTTTTCTTTATAAAATTATATTTTATCATAAAAAAAAGAATTAAAAAGAATTTTAAATCAAAATAAATTTATTTATAACATGAAGAAAAAGAAATTTTCAAAAAAACTGAAAAAAATAATAAAAATAAAACAAAAGAAAATTACGAAAACTAAATAAAGAATATATAAATATTATTTAATTAAAATTCAAAAAATTAAATTTATTATAAAGAGAAGAGAATTTAAAATTGAAAAAAATATTTATATAACGAACAAAATAAATTTAAAAAAAATGTAGTGTTACGAGGAGAATTCTAGATTTTTCTCCATAACATGGAGAGAATTCTCTCCAAAACACTTAAACATGTTCCTTTTTTTTCTTTTGTTCTTTTTTATTTTTAATTTGTTTTGCTTATCATTAAAGTACTTTTTTTAATTAAATTTCCTTTTAAATTTTTTCTTTATGATAAAATTTTATTTTTCAAATTTTAATTAAATAATATTCATATATTCTTTATTTAATTTTAGCAACTTTCTTTTGTTTTTATTATATTTTTTTAAAATTTCTTTTTCTTCAGACTATAAATAATTATGTTTTTTCTTTTTAAAGTCACGTTTTACCATAAAATTACGTTCTATCATATTTTAAAATTTCTTTTTCTTTGTAAAATTACATTTCATCATAAAACAAGAAGAATTTTAAATCGAAAAAAATATTTACAATATGAAGAAAAAGAAATTTTAAAAAAAATTGAAAAAAATATAATAAAAACAAAACAAATTAAACAAAAGTAATTAGGAAAACTAAAAAAAGAATAATAAATATTATTTAATTAAAATTCAAAAATTTAAATTTTATAATAAAGAGAAAAGAATTGAAAATTGAAAAAAATAATATTTATGTAACAAACAAAACAAATTAAAAAAAAAATGGAGTGTTATAGAGAGAATTCTCTCCATGTTATGGAGACGCTCTCCTTGTTGTGGAGAAAAAGTCTTCATAACACGGAGAGAGTTCACTCCAAAATTGTAGCGACCCAATTTTTTTTACTTTACAAAAATCAAATAATTTTTTTAAAACTTAAGTCACTACCAAATGTTTCTTTAAAAAAATAAATGGGTTTATAATGATGTTATCCCTTGTCAATAACCTAAAGAAATCTTAACATGTGAAATAAAAATATCATGTTTTGATGAACTTTGAAGAAAAATATATAAGGGGTTCCATTTTAGCAAGAAATATGCGTAAATGTTACTAAGCAATTTTCCTTATTGTTGTTAAAATAATGGTAATAAGCATACTTTATTCTGTTTTCCTCCAATAAGTGAAACATGGCCTCAACTCCCCTAATCTAACGTCATTATAGGGTCTTCATTAATTTTTCATGCATGGATATATTCATAAATCAATTTGAAAGGCAGCAGTAGCACCCTAATCATTAAAATTAATACAAATCAAGGTGACATTATCATAAGTGTTCAGAGAAAATAACGGATGGCTAGCAAGATGAATTGGACTATTATTAGTAGCTGGTGAAAATGAGTAATTTCCCCACATTCTTGCTGATTCGAGATTTCGAACATGCATATGTTACGTTCTATCCATAATTAACTACATGTAAAAATTTGTTACCACTAATGAAAAATAGCAGTAAAGGGAAACCAAATAATTTAATTCAAATATTTAATTAAAAATGTAAGTTTAAACATGTCAATGTAAAAATAAACATGCACAGTAAATTTAACTGTAAATAAATTTCCATGACAACTAAATTAAATAAATGAGGTTACGTGCTAGATTTTAGATCTTTGTTCCTTAGACGAGACACGACCACACCATCAAACCGCCGCACTCCAACACGACTCGTACTAACCTGTAAGGTAGGGAAAAAAGGGTGAGTATGGGGAATACTCAGTAGGATACAAATATTCGCACAATCCCGAATAACATTTATCATTCATATATCAAAATAAATCGTACCGTCATATTATATCTTTAATCGGTAAGAGCTCAATCATATCATATCATTTGTACCGGATGACCATATATATCATATCATATCATTTCATATCATTAACGAAAATATTTATCAATATGAAATAACAAAAATTAAACGGGATAACCACTTGCACGTCGTATCCTACTTTAACCTTCAAATGCATTTCAGCCCAAAGAAAAATTTTGAGATATGAAGAATGCTCTATAAATGTTACTGCAAAGTCTTTCTTGTTTGAGTGAAATAAAAATATAGAAGAAAATGATTAATAAATATAGGATGGGGAAGTTATTAATTGTTGAAGTGAAGAAACCGTATGAACGTGAGATAAATGAAGGAATGTGGAGAATCTTTCATTTTAGTTGGGTAGTGGAGAAGATGTAGTAGGTATGTGGAAGTTTCTTAGAGATGGCTAATTTGAGTGGGAGAGAGAGAAACTCAAAGGAAAAGTAACATGTGAAAATATAAAATATATATATCTATCCATCTCTCTCTCTCTCTCTCTCTCTCTCTATATATATATATATATATATATAACTTTTTTATTATTATTATTATTATTCAATTAGTACCACGACACGTGCCCCCTTAATTTATAGATTCATTAATTTAACTTAATTAAAACCATTTAGCACCATATCTTTTGACCTCGATAATTTGGGTTTCGTTTAACCAAATCAACTTTTTCTCGAGTCTAATATGCGTCACTAATTTTAATCTATCCAACGAGCTCAATATTTATATACTTATCGTTGCTCGGTCAAAATCTAGTTATTTGACCCAAATAAAATTGAAATTTGCTATGTATCATCTTAGTCCCTAACTTTTCAAAATATTAAAATATAACATATAAAAATTTAATTCTATTTCACGAAAATTTGGGACTTTACAAAAACACTTGAATATTGTTCATTTTTTTTCTTCTGTTCATTTTTTTTCTTTAATTTGCTCTGCTCATCATTTAGATCCTTTTTTTTTAAATTAAAATTCCATTTAATTTTATTTCTTGATGATAAAATTTTATTTTTCGAATTATAATTTAATTATTGTTAAATATTCTTTATTTAATTTTAGTAACTTTCTTTTGTTTAATTTGTTTTGTTTTTATTATATATTTTTTAAATTTCTATTTCTTCAAACTATAAATAATTACGTTTTTTTTAAAATTAAATTTATCATAAAATTACGCTTTATCATATTTTTAAATTTATTTTTTTTTATAAAATTATTTTCATCATAAAACAAAAAGAATTAAAAAGAATTTTAAATCAAAAAAGTTGTTTATAATATGAAGAAAAATAAATTTAAAAATTGAAAAAAATATAATAAAAACAAAAAAATTAAACAAAATAAAATTAAGAAAACTAAATAAAGAATAAATAAATATTATTTAATTAAAATTCAAAAAATTAAATTTTATCATAATGAGAAAAGAATTAAAAACAACTTAAAATAAAAAAAAGTATTTATATAACGAACAAAAAAATAAAAAAATAAACAAAAATAAACGAGTTTTAGGAGAGAACTCTCTCCATGTTATGGAAACACTCCAAAACACTTGTTATGGAGACAACTCTCCATAACATGGTCCATTTTTTATTTCCTTTGTCCTTTTCTTTTTAATTTGTTTTGCTCATCATTTAAATACTTTTTTTTGAGTTAAAATTCCTTTTAATTTTTTTTTCATATGATAAAAATTTATTTTTTTAATTTTAATTAAATAATATTTATATATTTTTTATTTAGTTTTCATAGCTTTCTTTTGTTTAATTTGTTTTGTTTTTATTATATTTTTTTATATTTCTTTTTCTTCATACTATAAATAATTACATTTTTCTTTTTAAATTGTGTTTTAGCATAAAATTACATTTTATCATATTTTTAAATTTCTTTTTCTTTATAAAATTACATTTTATCATAAAACAAAAAGCATTAAAAAGAATTTTAAATCAAAAAAAATTATTTGTAACATGAAGAAAAAGAAATTTTAATTTTTTTAAAAATATATAATAAAAACAAAAGAAAATTATAAAACTAAATAAAGAATATATAAATATTATTTAATTAAAATTTAAAAAATTAAATTTTATCATAAAGAGAAAAGAATTAAAAAGAATTTAAAATAGAAAAAAATTATATAACGAACAAAACAATTAAAAAAAAAAAAGGAATGTTATAGGAAGAATTCTCTCCATGTTAAGTTCTCTCCAAAACACTTGAAGACGGTCTATTTTTTTATTCTGTTCTTTTTTTTTTTTTTTTAATTTGTTTCGCTCATCACTTAGATACTTCTTTTTAATTAAAATTCCTTTTAATTTTTTTCTTTACGATGAAATTTTATTTTTTAAATTTTAATTAAATTATATTTATATATTCTATTTATAATAAAAAACTTTATTTTTTAATTTTAATTAAATAATATTTATATATTTTTTATTTAATTTTCATAACTTTCTTTTATTTAATTTGTTTTGTTTTTATTATATATTTTTTGAAAACTTTTATCAACATTTTTTCTTCATATTATAAATAATTTTTTGTTCTATTTAAAATTATTTTCAATTCTTTTCTTTTTATGATAAAAATTAATTTTTTAATTCTAATTAAATAATATAATATTTATTTTAAATTTTAATTATTTCAATTTAATTAAAAAACTCTATAAAACTTTTTTTTTTTGTATTTGCCTTCCCAATGAAATCAATATGAAAAAGTTGAAGCATCTAATTGTGTTTGCCTACCCAATGATGATATAATAATATACACACACACATTCATTCAGCTCTATTTATATTTCCAATACAACCTATTTATTATATTTATTACATTGGAGAGGTTTCTCTCCATCGCATTATTTTTTCCTTTTTTTAATTTGTTTTTTTTTTAATTTAAAGTTTTTTTTATTCTTTTCTCTTTATGATAAAACTTACTTTTATAATTTTAATTAAATATTATTTATATATTCTTTATTTAATTTTCATAACTTTGCTTTGTTTAATTTGTTTTGTTTTTATTATATATTTTTGAAAATTGTTTTCAAATTTCTTTTTTCTTTATATTATAAATAATTTTTTGTTTGATTTAAAATTCTTTTTTCAATTCTAATTAAATAATAATATTATTTTTAATTTTAATTATTTCAATTTAATTAAAAATCTCTATAATAACTTCTTCTTCTTTTTTTTTTTTTTGCCTATTTTTGCCTGCAGATCTCTTTTTTTTTTATATTTAATTCATTTTCACGCCTCTCCTCTACTATATAAAAGAGAATATCAATACATCAATGTTCATTTGTAGTTCATCCATTTCACACTTATCTGGTTCCTATCATTTTTTTTTTTGCGCTTGTAAATGGGTTGTAGAAGTGTTATTGGGAAAACAAATCTGTGTGTGTACTATAGTAACTTTCCTAGGTGTGAGAACCAAAGTATGTATGAGAAGTGCAGCTACTCTATGTGTGTACTCACTGTAGCAGTTTTGTCGTAAGAAAAAGTAATAGCACACGTGTAATTATTTTAACAATTCTTCTACGATAAGAAGAGAGATAGCAACATCAGATATTTAATTGCATTCAATTTTGTCAAGATGTGGGGTCTCATAAGTTGGCAAATGGCACATTTTAGCTTTTTAAAACTGAAAGTTGACTTTGGTTGCAGTAAGAGCAGATTATATTTTTTTGAATTCCCATTTCATCTTTAGCATTAACATTTATGAAAAATGATATGAGCTATAAAGTTAAGGGTAATTTTAGCAAATTCATTATTAGAAGGTGGGCAAAATCGTCTTCCAGCTTTGGATGTATATGTAAAAGGATTGCCCTCTGAATGTAGACCGTAACGTGGTTCTGAAGATTCATTGTCCTCTTCATTTTTTTTTTACCTTTTTCACCTCCATTTCTTCTTATTTGTACAAACGAATTTGAAAGCTTTATTGTTCTAATATTTTTTATTCTCTTTTATATTCTTCACCTCCATTGCTTCTATTGTGCGAAAACGAATATACGGGAAAGTTATATAGAAATTACCAAGAAAGGTGTGGAGAAACGGACGTTGATAACCTAAAGTATGTATATTTCATATTTCTTTCTTTTGGGTAACGTTATTTTTTAAATAATTAATTAAAATTTGTTCATTTTAGATGATTTTACCTCTAAATGTTTTATATTTTGAACCCATTTTGTATCCTATTGCTTATGTGTATAGGACTCCATTACATTAACTAACTTGTAGAATCGAAGATTTAGTGGAAAAATCTCTGCTGGGTAAGGTTTTTGAGATATATTCTTTATTTTAGTTGATTCTTTATGTTTTTTCAAAAAAATTTGAGATTTTCAATTAGTCTTCTTTCTTCTCTTATACTGTCTCGACTATTTTCATTTTATTGCAGTTGAAGATTTTTCTTTTTGGTGGTTGAATATTTCTTTTTCTACATTCTTAGGGGTTTTAAATGTAGTTTAATTTGTTTGCTCATTATGTAGTTTCTTTAAATATAGATTTACAAGTTACTGTATAATATCATATATTATTTGTCAAATGGTGTTCTAAAGTTTCACTAATGAACTCTCGTAAGGAATTATTGGTATTTATGCTTTGTCTAATAAAATGAGCAAGTTAATTACATAGATGGTAGAATCCAGTAAAAAGGCAAAAGAAAACAACTTTAGCTCATTTCTTACATGTTTCTTACGTCAAATTGTTTGTTTAATCGTTCCCAGATGCTATTGTTACTTACGTTGCTACTTTCAATTGCTAAGAAAGAAATAGATATGGAAGCAAATATTCGGCTTTCTTTAAAGAATTGATGGTTCATCCTTTTATATTTCAACCAGAATGTGTTAAACTAATTCTTTTCAATTCTGTCTTTTTTTCCCAGCATCATTTTTGAATCATATTTTCATGATTATTATAGGTAACGCAAATGCAATATCTTGCTTCAAATAAAGGACTAATGATAAAATGAATATAAGTTCCATTGATGTTTCAATAGATGCAAATGAAAATTCGCATGATACAAGTTATAATAACTATTGCAATATTCTTCAAACAATTTAATTATAGAAAAAATATGGAAGATAACATATTTATCCTTCAAGCGTATTATGTCATAGTTAATATTTGCATATCTTAGATTCTACTTTTGTATAAATTTAGGCTCCAATTTCAATTAATGTCTATTATATGTTTTTGGTTTCTTTTACGAAGTACTTTTCTTCTAAAATCCGAATACCTTATAAAATAAAATTACATAATATTTTAAATTACTGGTTACAAATAAAATTAAATGCAGTTGCTACCTTAGTGAAGAAGAAATAAATTTAAAAAAGATTTGTTTTCATTTGTGCTCATCTTCTATTTCAATCATATTTAATAATTTAATAATTTCTTCTTCATCTATTTAAAGTTATTATTAGATTTTTTTGGTCTCTTTCTTCCGTTCATCTTCACTCTCAGGTTTATTGTTAGCTTCAATTACACTACATCTAAAGTCCGATTTCTTCTTTTCTTGTTACCAGGTAATGTGCAGTCTTATCTTTTAAATTATTTTCCTTTAAGGTTAGATTTTTGTAAATTAAATTTTATAGCTACATCTGTTTTGCAGAAAACGGACTATGTAAGTTACTTATATAATTCTCGCTTTGTTAATTCATTTCTTATTGTTCTTAGTTTTTTAATTTAGTACATTTACAATTCCTTATTAATTTCTATTCTTAATTCAATTTCTTATTTGTTATTTTCTTTTTACAATATATTAACTTCTATTCTTAACTTAATTTCTTAAGGGTAAGCTGGTTGTTTTTCTTATTATGGAAAGACATAATAATTTTGCAAATTAGAGAAGTTTAGCTCCGTAATAATTTAGCTAATTAGTATAATGGTTTAGTTCAATTTCCTAAGGAGATAAGGTGGTTATTTTTCTTACTATAAAATACATAATAAGTTAGCAAATTAGAGATTATTACCCAGCTGTCTCACTGTCAAATTCGTATTCCCTAGCTTTTCACACAATCCCAGCTTCACGGTGACTTGGAATTCAACAGAGAATCTTGGGTACTCGGTTGGGGGTCACTGGAGGGAGTGTGATTGTGTTTTCTGGTGCTTGACAAATACTTACTCCATTAAGCATTACACTCAAGTCAAGTTGAAGAAAAGAGATTCTAATACAAAATAAATTGCCATGGTAATTGCCATTGGTATTGAATGTCACAAATAGCCTTTGTTCAATCAACGCACATATCTCCCGTCAGTACTTATACATTGAACACACTAACATTATCTTCAAAATGTCCCTGCCCGTGCATTGCACGAGCAAAAACTAATATATATATAAAGAGAAGGGGGGTGGGGTGTAGTTATTGATACAAAATTGATAACATTTTCACACGATTTTTTATCTTGGAGTTTCTCTATCCTCCACTCACAAATCTAAAAAAAGATTTCCTTCATTTGTTATTCCATTTCCCCCACTTACCCAACTAATATGAAACCTTCCCTCAAGTCATTTATTTATTCTCACACCACTTTACGCTTTCCTTCATTTTTAGTATTTCATAACTTGTCTTCCCATATTTTTTTACTCATTTTCCTTCCATATTTTGATGTATTAAAACAAGAAGGCATTGTCCAGTAGCATTTATAGCACATTTTCTATCTCAGCATTCTTCCTTTGGTTGAAACACATTTGAAGTTTATAAGGTAGGATAACAACGTACAGGTGGTTCATCCCGTTCAATTTTTGTTATTTCATATTGATAAATATTTTGCTAAAGTTAACCTTTACTTTAAAAAATATTTTGAATGTAAAGTACAACCTGCAGATTATACCAAGAAAAGTGGTACCATTTTGGACCAAGTTCAACCAAAATAACCAGAAAATTTTCCTCCTAGACTCCTTTACAAGAATTCTTCAAGAATGACATATAATTAACTAAATAAGCGACTTAACAAACTAAGATAATGAAAATAAAATAATGGTGGCTACATGCAAGATACTATATCCAAAAAGCATATCCACAGAAAAAAGACAGGTCCAAAAGACAATGTCTTTGCATCATTGTAGATAGGAATCTCAGTGGGCACCATTTGTCCCTCCAATTGTAAAGCATCCAATACTGATGAAACTTTCACAATACAACCTTCACGTCACCACCATCTAGTTGCTTAATCTAGTAATGAATTCAACCGGGTACCGTAAACCATTTGCGTACCCGACTGTAAATTTATTGAGAACAAAGGCTAGTTCGTATTTGTTCATATTTTTTAAGTACTTGGGTGTGGAACTAAATTCTTGAACAGCACAGTGATAAACGAATGATTAAATGTCAATGAAAGACGTTAGATTTCAATAAATACGACACTTAGATAATCATTTGTATGGCTTCAACAGAGATCATGAGTCCCTTCAAATTACACTTGGAGCATAATGTCTGAACTTCAAATTATCTTGTGAACCGTCGGGGAATCCTAGGTGTTGGTACTACCACATCACGACCAGATTTTATCAAGTTGAGGCGATCTGGTATTGTTTCATCAAATAACCTATTTTCTGGATTCTCAGCATAGCAAACATGGTAACAACTCACACAGGCTTGAGGTAGCGTCATGGCAATCCTTGTCTGGCACATTATTGATAAAATTAAGTTAACCAAACAATTGTGGAACAAAAAATGAAAGGCTCAGCTTGATTACATTATGTAAGTAATGCATTATTAGAATAATGTTGGTTAGGTTGAGTTGACTAACCATTAGGTAACCGATGAAGGCAGCTAGGACTGAGAGGGTCGCAGTGTAATCACGGTGCACAGTGGCTGTCCAAGCAGCTACAACAATTACACATATCGAGCTACTGCAAACTCCAGTTAGAAAGCAAATGGCGCTTGTTATGTTAGAGTCGACAATCGGTGGCATCTCCCTCTTCTCAAATAGCTCCCAAGTGTCTTGTGATGGCTTCACAAAATCTTTTCCATATACAGCAATCTATAGAAGTCACAGCCAAGCAAATTCAACACTATCTCAAAAATTTGACACAAATAAAGAAGGTATTTGATAAGTGTGTTTTTACACACTTATTTGGTTCACAAACATGACTTAAACATGGATAAAATGGTTGAATTGTGAATTAATTCAGTTAAATTCATGCATTGTAGGTAATTCAATGGAAATTGTGGAATTCAAGAGAAAAGAGCCGAAGAAGGACCAAAACGCAACAATTTGATAGTTCGAGGACCAACAGTGCAATTATTGAGAAGTTGAGCTAAATGCAGAACGAGAGTAAAAACATGCCGAGTATGAGCTCAATGACAAAGCAAAACAAGTGGAGGAAGAAAGAATGGAAGATGGACTAAAATGAAGATAATTGAAAGTTGGAGGACTAAAGTGCAAATACTCAAAAGATGTGCCGAATGAGTGGCATTATATTTGAAAGTGTCGATCATCAATTGGAAGATAAGAATTGTTGAAAAGATAAAGAAATCGAAGAAAGAAGTCAAGAGAAGCAACAAAGAAGTTCAGGGACCAAATTGCACAAACCACATAGATGGCTACTTCTATGCGACCGCATAGTGTAACCTTCTATGCGGTCGCATAGAAGGTTTCAGGGAATTCAATGAGCAAAATAAATGATCTATGCGACCGCATAGATCCCTTCTATGCAGTCGTATAGTGATGTTTTGCAATTTCGGGCGTAGTTTTTCGTTTTGGTTGAAACTCCTTTCCTACTTAATTTGGACGCGATATAAATACCCAAATTCATCATATTAAGAGAAGAACGACCAA
>NC_036239.1:12447755-12451717 GCF_002742605.1 Olea europaea var. sylvestris
ATGTTCATAAAAAGTCATGCATTCTTGTACATTGCATCATCCATAGAAATATAGGCTGGTGGTGTGTAAGAGTAGATTCAATATATATCGAGAGAGTGTATTGGATAATTTAGGAACATTGAATTGGCATTTTTTTTCCATCGATTCGTTGAATTTGTGAAATTAGGGTTTTTAATAGTTAATTGGGGATTCGAGTTCTTAATGATTTCATTTCGATTCATTTCAATACATTAGTTCTAAAATTACATATTTACATTTCAGTTGCGTGTTTATTTCATTCGATTTGTGAAATTTCGAAACTAGGGTTTCCAATTTTAAAATTAGGGTTTTCTTTGCAATTAGGGTTTCAAATTGGGGATTTCTCCCAAAATTAGGGTTTTTCATAATTAGACCCAATTTTCATTAAATTAGATTCAGTTAAGGTCACATTGGTATAATTAGAGTTAATTCAATCCTCGTGGGAACGATACTTGGACTCATAGTCCATTTTACTACTTGTTAACGAACCGTACACTTGCGGTGTGTTTTGAAATCGAAAAGAAATATTTCGTGAACAAATTTTTGGCGCCGTTGCCGGGGATTAAATTTTAGATTTAATTCTATCTTTTGTGACACTAATTCGAACTTATTCATTTTAGTACTTGTTAATTTTATTAGATTTATTTAATTATTGTTTATATTGATTTTTTGTATTAATTTTGCCATATCAGGGCTTGCATGCAAGGAGCACCTGATCAAGACTTGGTCCCTATAGATCCAGAGATTGAACGCACATTCCGTCACAGGCAAAGGGAAGCAAGAGTGGTACAACAAATGGCTAACGAGCAAAATCGACCGGGAATTCCACTCAACGAAGGTGTGGCAGTGGAAGATGATAGAAATACGGTATTTGGGGATTTCATGGCACCATTGGTGGTGCAAAGTCAATCTAGTATTGTATATCCTCCATTTGGGCAACTGAACTTCCAACTGAAGACAAACGTGATTCAACTGTTTCAAAATGGCATCAATACCATGGGATGGCTAGTGAGAATCCGCATACACACATATCTCGATTTCTTGATATGTGTCAACACTTCAGATATCAAGGTATCTTTGATGATGCTATAAGACTGCGCTTGTTCCCGCACACCTGAAGGGATAAAGCACTCGAATGACTGGATTCACTCCCTGTCGAAAGCATCACCACTTGGAACGAGCTAGCTCATAAATTCTGCACCAAGTTCTTCTCGCTAGCTAAAGTAGCTAAAATGCGGCATGACATCTCAATATTCAACCAGATCAAGTCAGAGTCATTTGAAGAGGCATGGAACCGTTTCAAGAACATGTTAAGGAAGTGCCCGCAACATGGCTTTGACAAGAAGACCCAGATCAGATTTTTCTACACTGGATTACTCCCATCATTCAAGAGTATGGTGGATGCATCATCTGACGGGTCTATCTCTACAAGAACAATTGACGGAGCCTGGGAGTTGTTTGAAAGGATGGCTACAACTTCAGCTATGTGGTCTACAGATCGAGTAGTTCAGAAGAGAGCACCTGGGGTATATGAAGTAGATATTTACTCAGCACTGTCGGCGAAAATAGATTCCTTATTCCATAAGGTTGAAAGTATTTCACAAATTGCCACTGCTAAGCAAGTTATGAAGCAGAGTTGTGAAGAATGTGGAGCAGATCACAGTACTGCTACTTGCCCAATTCTGGCACAAGGAGTAGAACATTCAGAATTCGCACAATGGGGTCAGCGCCAGCAAAATAACCCACATTCAGAAACCTTCAATCAAGGCTGGAGAAAACACCCAAATTTCTCTTGGAGCAACCAGAATCAAAATAGACCACAAGGGCAATATCAGCAGCAAGACAAAAAGCCAAATTTGGAGGATATGTTCGAGAAATTTATGGCACACACCAATCAGTACATGGAAGCCAATAACCAATTTATGCGAAGGACGGAAACAACGCTTCAAGATCAAAGTGCAGCGATCAAGAACTTGGAGACACAAGTGGGACAGATAGCAATTTCCATGACGGGTAGAGCACCGGGAAACCTACCCAGCAATACTGAAGTTAACCCTAAGGAACATGCAAAGGATATAACAACCAGAAGTGGAGTACAACTGTCGGAACCACATGTAACAAGTTCGGGAGCCAACAAGGAATCAATGCCAACCTTGGAGGAAGAAAGTGTAGAGCAAACTGACAATGCAACGGGAGATGAGGTTAAGAGGAATTCCAAGACATCACAGGGTAAAAATACTAATCCTGTCAACCCTCATGAGCCTCCTATTCCATTTCCACAAAGGTTGAGAAAGCACAAAATGGATCAGCAATACAGTAAGTTCCTTGAAGTCTTCAAGAAACTGCATATCAACATCTCATTTGCTGAAGCACTTGTCCAGATGCCGAGCTATGCAAAATTCTTGAAGGATATCCTCTCCAACAAGCGAAAGATAGAAGAACACGAAACAGTAATGTTGACTGAGGAATGCAGCGCCAGAATCCAGAGAAAGCTACCCCCAAAACTGAAAGATCCAGGGAGTTTTACTGTACCCTGCACTATTGGAGACTGTCATTTTGATAAAGCTTTGTGTGATTTGGGTGCAAGTATTAATCTAATGCCTCTTTTTGTTTTCAGGAAACTCGGCTTGGGAGAAGCAAAAGCCACAACAGTGACATTGCAGTTAGCAGATCGATCCCTTACACATCCAAGAGGAATCATTGAAGACGTGCTGGTAAAAGTGGAGAAGTTCATATTTCCAGCTGATTTTCTTATCTTGGACATGGAAAAAGATAAAGATGTTCCACTCATTTTGGGGCGACCTTTCTTAGCCACTAGGAGAGCAATTGTAGATGTTCAGAAGGGGCAGCTGATATTAAGGCTTGGTGACGAGCAAATCTCATTCAACGTGTTCAAAGCAATGAAATTCCCTACTGAGGCAGACAGTTGTTTCCAGATCGATGTAGTCGACCGAATAGTTCAAGACACATTTCGGCTACATCATCCTTTCGATGCATATGAGGCATGCATTGCACATTCACAATCCACCCATTCTGAATCAAGTGAGATTGAGACATGTGCTCGATTTTTGGAGAGTAACCAGCCATATATGCGCAGACGCTACTATGAAGAGCTGGGAACTAGAACTGCAAAATCAGTGCCATCTATTGTGAAACCGTCCAAATTGGAATTCAAACAACTGCCACCACATCTTCGATATGCGTACCTGGGGGAATCTTCTACACTACCTGTTATTATTTCAAGCACTGTCAGTGAGGTAGAGGAAGAGAAACTACTTCGGGTGTTAAGGGAGAATAAAACAGCTATTGGATGGTCGATTGCAGATATAAAGGGGATCAACCCATCTATATGCATGCATAAGATACTCATGGAGAAAAAATTTAAACCAAGCATTGATGGGTAGCGGAGATTGAATCCACACATGAAGGAAGGGGTTAGAGCTGAGGTATTGAAGTTGCTCGATGCAGGCATTATTTATCCAATATCAGATAGTACATGGATCAGTGCAGTGCAAGTTGTTCCCAAGAAATGAGGAATCACAGTGATAGAAAATGAGAGAAATGAGTTGATTCCCACACGGACAGTGACTGGATGGAGAGTGTGCATTGACTACCGTAAGCTTAACTCAGCTACTCGAAAGGATCACTTTCCATTACCGTTCATTGATCAGATGTTGGAGAGATTAGCAGGGCATTGGCACTATTGTTTCCTAGATGGGTACTCCGGGTATAATCAGATTCCAGTGGCACCAGACGATCAGGAGAAGACCACTTTCACTTGCCCCTATGGCACCTTTGCATACAGAAGGATGCCATTTGGATTATGCAACGCTCCCGCTACCTTTCAGCGCTGCATGATGGCTATTTTTTCAGACATGATTGAGAAATACATCGAGGTATTCATGGATGATTTCTCTGTGTTTGGATCTTCATTTGATGAGTGC
>NC_036239.1:12452304-12452738 GCF_002742605.1 Olea europaea var. sylvestris
AAATCTTCCCAGACGAACAGATTTTTGGTGTGATGGAAACACCCTGGTATGCAGATATAGTTAACTATTTAGCCAGGTCTATCATACCGCCAGATTATTCAAGTCACCAGAAGAAGAAATTCTTCGCTGAATTGAAGTATTATTTTTGGGAAGATCCCATTCTCTACAGGCGAGGGGCTGATCAAATCATTCGTCGCTGTGTACCAGAGGAAGAGGTGCCCTTGATACTAGAAAACTGTCACTCATCTATATATGCAGGGCATTTTGGTGCTTCGAAAACAGTTGCGAAGATTCTTCAATCAGGTTTTTACTGGCCTACACTCTTTAAAGATGCTTTTGAGTTTGTGAAAAGGTGTGACCGATGTCAGCGCACAGGTAACATATCTAGAAGAAATGAGATGCCTTTGAATAGTATCTTAGAGGTGGAATTATTC
>NC_036239.1:12452862-12458194 GCF_002742605.1 Olea europaea var. sylvestris
TATTCTGGAAGTCACAGTTAACTCATCACGAAAGGATTGGTCAAAGAAACTGGATGATGCCTTGTGGGCCTACAGGACTGCATTCAAGACTCCTATAGGAATGTCTCCATATCGACTGGTTTTTGGGAAAGCATGCCATCTACCTCTCGAGATCGAACATCATGCTTACTGGGCAATGAAGAAGTTGAACTTGGATTTGAAGGCTGCAGGTGAAAAACGGCTGTTACAACTGAATGAACTTGATGAACTCAGAATGGAAGCCTGTGAGAACTCAAAGATCTACAAAGAGCGCACCAAGAAATGGCATGACATGCATATCCAGAGGCGTGACTTTCAAGTGGGGCAAAAAGTGTTACTGTATAACTCCAGGCTTAAGCTGTTTCCAGGAAAATTGAGATCGAGATGGTCTGGTCCATATACCATTACACAAGTATTTCCACATGGGGCAATTGAGATCACTCACGACAGCAAGGGGACATTCAAAGTCAATGGATAGCGATTGAAGCACTACTGGGGCGGTGATTTCTCAAAGGACAAGTCTACCGTCCAACTTGGATCACCAGAATGACGCATTACGATAAAGTCGAGCTATCGACTATAACATAGCGCTGAGTGGGAGGCAACCCACTGTATCCTTTATTTTATTTTATTGCATTGCATTAGTTTAGGAATTTGTTTGATTTTAGTTTGTTTCGTAGGTCATCGATCATATTTTGCATGATAGCTTAGGCATTTCACGTTTAATGTTGCATGAATCGGGGCGTTATGAAGTGTGTCGGGTGTTCGAGTGTATGTCACGCATTCCGATGTGCGAAGATGTTCGTTTTGGTTAAGATTTCAGAATGCGGGTCAATATTTTTGAAAAATCGATTTTGGTGCTAAGTTTTCGATAAGCATACTCCTTTTTCAAGTCAAAAATTTCAATTTTTTTTCGGAATATAGCGGAGTAAGTCCAAATTTTTAAGTGAAAAATCGATTTTGGGGGAGTTTAAATTCTAACTATGCGGTCGCATAGTGCTGTGGCCACGGGTTTTAACCCGTGGCCACCCCCATTTTTCCCCACATCCCCCCCCTCACGCCACACTCCTTGCACTCTCACTCACACACGAAATCACTCCACACGACCACCCTTCTTCTTCACTTGCACTCATTATCACCATCACACTTGCACCTAATTCACTGCACACACTTAATTGCATACACCCCAAAATTGCACTACACACACTCCTCACACTAGTGCTTGGATATTGACACACATCAAGCTTCCAACTTGCCAAGCAAGGTATGAATTCTAACTCCGACAAAATTTCGGGCTTCATTCTTACATTCTCTTTCAATGTGTGGATTTAGTTAGAATGTATTGTGGTAGATTGGTGTACTATTGTGAATTTGGGGAACTTTCATGGTAGTGTATGTAAGAAATAGGAAGTAATTCACATTGCACACCAAGTGTTCGACAAAATGCCACATTAACGCATGTTTTGATTTTTTGGGCTTTTCACTTATGTAATAGTTTACATCGTTATTGTGTAGCGTTTTTGTTGAAAAATCATGTGATATTTCAATTGAAAACATTACCTTAACATTTGAATTCACAAAGGCATTTCATGGTTCAACATATTCACTCACGTCACTACCTTCGTCCCTATGTTTTCTAATGCAAACGACCTCCGATTAGGGTGAAATTTGGATATATTCTAGATATCATTATGTATTTTCACATGTCCAAAACTTGCTCGGGAAAATTTCGATATTTCTCGGTGATGCCCGGGGCTGAATTTGGTCACTTGGTCATGGGTAAAAATTTTTAGAAATGCATGTTCGAGCCAAAATTTTGAGTTTTCCATACTTATGCAATGCTAGAGTTATATTGATGATTCATGTTATGAAACATTGCATAAACACACGTAAATGTGCATATTGAAGAAAGTTTGGGGGATTATGAATTCAAAGTTTATTCATGCCCATTTTTTCTACACTAAGTGAGTGATATTGTGTATTTCCTTTTGCAGGATGCCTCCTAAACGAAGTTCAAAGGGAAAAGAGAAAGTCGGCTCATCATCTGGAACAGCCCGAACAAGGGAACCCGAAGGGGGTGTCAGACGATTTCTATCATCAGATACGGCAGCCCGATACGTCAATGTTGTGCGTGATTGGGCAATCATTCCCGAGAGGCCAGTAAAGTTAGAAGACTTTCCCAACTTTGAATTGACATAGCTTATTCACAATTGTGGTTGGGAAAAGGTTATAGAAAGACCTCACCCGGTGTATGAGAATCTGACAAAGGAATTTTACGCAAATTTCAACACGGAAATCGATACCCCCGGATCAGAGCATTTACATCAGACATGGGTTAGGGGCAAATGGATTATGTTCTCACCGGAGGTAATCCATGACTACTATCAGTTATCTTGGAACAATGTGGTCCCTATCCCAGAGGACTTCAACTGGAATGAGGTTGCAGAGGTATTGTTGGGACGTGAAAACGCTTGGCCTCTACCTACAGCAGACTGGCATCAGATAGATCTCACCCCATCCATAGCAATTTTATGGTTATTCATGTACCATAACATCGAGCCTATATCCCACAGAACAACATTTACAAATCCAAGGGCCGGATTCATATACCATTTGGTTAGAGGGAACAAGATTGATCTAGCCACGTACATCTACAACCAAATTCATGGTACAGGCACTTGGGGTGATAGGCACTACTCACTAATTTTTCCCAGTCTGATAAGTGGAATATGTAGAGCAGTGGGGATACAAATCCAACCTGGGGAAGCACCAGAAAAGCCAAGCCCTTTTATCAAGCAATCCACACTAGAGGTCTAAGACCGAGTAAGAGTGAAGCACCAACAGAAATTAGAAAATGCACGACGACGACAGCAATTGAATGAGGAAGGTCAAGCAGATGCGGACCTTGACATGCCTCAAATACCTCCACCACCACCCCAGGTTGATATGGACAATCAGGTTTTGAGGCAGATATTTGCCACTACCACTGGAACTAGCCGAGACATACAACATCTCCAGCAGAGTTTCGAGACCATGACTACCACTATTGACAAAGTGCAGAGAGACCTCTACTCTTCCTGAAGATTCCACAAGGGGTGCTTTAAATGAAGCCACAACGGCACGACGGGAGGTGGAGACCATGAATGGTAGGTTCAACATGTATGCTGGGAGAATGGATGGCATATAGTGGCGAGTGAACGAAACCTGGGATCGATTGGGAAGTATGGAGAATAGGCTTCAATCCATTTAGGCAGAGCAAGCACAGTAGACAGAATTGATGAGACAAATCCTATCTCGCCTTCCATCTCCTCCTGAAGATCATGCTGCGGGTCCCAGCTACACACCGCGACCACCACTTTGATCAGGGGAGTGTTGTTTACCTCTATTTGCCAAGTTGTGTATATATTTTTAAATTATGCTTTTCTAACTTTACATTTACATTGAGGACAATGTACTGTATAAGTTTGGGGGATGGTAGCATAATTTTCAAACAAATATTCGGCATGTAGTTAATATGCATTTTCACAATCAATCATTAAATTGACTACATTCTTGCATGATGCATGCGTGATGAATGAGTGTTGATTTTACTTTTGTATGCTTGTGTGGGTTTGGTAGCCTTGCCGGCTATGATGTGATTATTGGACAGGTGTAAATTAGAACTGTGGATATAGTACAGGATTTTATTAGCTAATACTTGTTGATGCAATGCTTGACATCCTTTTGCACGCACTCATGTTTTCATGTTAAGTTATTGAATGAGATTGTTGGAGTAAAATATGAGAAACCTAGGTTAACCCTCTATATCATTAACCCGTTAAATCACCATAAGATAGTTTGGAGATGGTTGAGCCACTATAGGGAAACATAGAAGTAAGTAGGGGTTCAGTGCATGAAAATATACTGTGTGGATTGTCTAAACCGGAAGGTGAGAAATAGGTAAAAACTTTAAGTTGAGGACAGTTTTTGAGATCAAATGTCTAGAAAAACAAAGAAAGGGTAGAAAATAAAAATTGGAAAATTATCACTTCTCTCTAAAGCCTTTATGACTCAAGCAATTAAGTCTGTTAGGGCTTAAAACCTGATATCCTAAAGCCAACTGGTTTGTGAATTATCGGCCTAAAGCTCGTTACAGTGGTTATATAGAAAGCAAGAAAAAGGAGAAGTTGACAAAAATTCATCTTATCGAGCCTTTATAACTCGGGTGAATAAGGCTGCAAGGGTTTAAAACCTGGTGCCCTAAGACCAATTGGTTTGGGAGTCATCGCCTAAAACTCGTTATATAGAAAGCAAATGAGAAGATGGAGAGAGAAAAAAACCTGAAAAAAAAAAGCCCTTGTTGGACATTTGGTTGATATAAATTTAACCTTGATGCGAGGTAAGTAGCTTAGTTTGAGCCTAAAGGTTGAAACAATCAAATTAAAGAGAGTCTCTACTTGTTGATATGTGTACTTGTAAGGGTAAGATCTATCCAAACTAAGAGAGGGTAAGGATTATAGTTGTTAAACTCCTAACCTTAGAACACGCCCCAAGATAATTGAGTGAAAAGAATAAGTTTGGAGGATTTGTGTATCTCTCGAGTGATGTAAGGATAAATTTGACCATTATGGGTCGGGAACAAACCATTCATAAGCTTGATATGTTGGCATGAGTTCACACACACACGTTGAGTATTGCATTTGATAAGTAAAGGTTAATTTTATTCTTGCAATATTGATATTGTTCTATTGTATTGCTAAGTTCCAATCCTGAGACACGGCAAGCTACTAAGCCATGTTTGTTTAACTTTGAGTCACTACATTGTTTGAGGACAAACAATAATTTAAGTTTGGGGGATTTGATAAGCGTGTTTTTACACACTTATTTGGTTCACAAACATGACTTAAACATGGATAAAATGGTTGAATTGTGACTTAATCCAAAAACTTGTTCACGAAATATTTCTTTTCGATTTTAAAACCCACCGCAAGTGTACGGTTCGTTAACAAGTAGTAAAATGGACTATGAGTCCAAGCATCGTTCCCACGAGGATTGAATTAACTCTAATTATACCAATGTGACCTTAAAACTGAAATGTAAATATGCAATTTTAGAACTAATGTATTGAAATGAATCGAAATGAAATCATTAAGAACTCGAATCCCCAATTAACTATTAAAAACCCTAATTTCACAAATTCAACGAATCGATGGAAAAAAAAATGACAATTCAATGTTCCTAAATTATCCAATACACTCTCTCGATATATATTGAATCTACTCTTACACACCACCAGCCTATATTTCTATGGATGATGCAATGTACAAGAATGCAT
>NC_036239.1:12458398-12488962 GCF_002742605.1 Olea europaea var. sylvestris
AGCATTCAAATCATATAAATCAAACATTTGTCCAATCGAAACTATTGTTGAATTAATGAAATAATGGAAATTTAAATCATCAAAATGTTCATCAAATTCCTAATGAACAAAAACCCTAGCCTATAATCATCATTACAAAATCAAGAAATTGAAAAACGAAATTAAAAGATAATAAAAATACACCCGTATGGAATTTCTTCAATCCATGTGTATAATCTTCAATCCCGTCTCGAACCCGTGCGAAATTGAATCCAAAATCAAGTTTCTTGCCTCCAATTTTGGTCTCTCCCTTCTCCCTGGTCTTTCTTCTCTTAATATGATGAATTTGGGTATTTATATCGCGTCCAAATTAAGTAGGAAAGGAGTTTCAACAAAAACGAAAAACTACGCCCGAAGTTGCAAAACATCACTATGCGACCGCATAGAAGGGATCTATGCGGTCGCATAGATCATTTATTTTGCTCATTGAATTCCCTGAAACCTTCTATGCGACCGCATAGAAGGTTACACTATGCGGTCGCATAGAAGTAGCCATCTATGTGGTTTGTGTAATTTGGTCCCTGAACTTCTTTGTTGCTTCTCTCGACTTCTTTCTTCGATTTCTTCATCTTTTCAACAACTCTTATCTTCCAATTGATGATCGACACTTTCAAATATTATGCCACTCATTCGGCACATCTTTTGAGTATTTGCACTTTAGTCCTCCAACTTTCAATTATCTTCATTTTAGTCCATCTTCCATTCTTTCTTCCTCCACTTGTTTTGCTTTGTCATTGAGCTCATACTCGGCATGTTTTTACTCTCGTTCTGCATTTAGCTCAACTTCTCAATAATTGCACTGTTGGTCCTCGAACTATCAAATTGTTGTGTTTTGGTCCTTCTTCGGCTCTTTTCTCCTGAATTCCACAATTTTCATTGAATTACCTACAATGCATGAATTTAATTGGATTAAGTCACAATTCAACCATTTTATCCATGTTTAAGTCATATTTGTAAACCAAATAAGTGTGTAAAAACACACTTATCAGTATTCTGTTTCAAGATTACTTTGATCATAAGTTACTTTATATTTAGACTTAGAGATTTAATATCTAATTGAGATGAAGGCAGATTCAGGTTGACGCCACCATAAATGCCATCTAGCACACTGTCCAAGGTATCCAAGTCACCAGCACTAGCCCCAGAAGACAATTTCCAGAGTGCCTTTTTCTTTAAGACTTTTAATCCAGAAGATCTACATGTAAATGGAAAGAATTTTTTAACTTAGATAAGCAAGAATGCAAGATTACTTGAACGTAAGCCCAGCCATTTCCTCGTCGAAAGATTGATTCCATGACCCTGAGACAGCAATGCGCACAAGAAAACATGAACTCATCTTCGCCCTCAAGCAAATTCAACCCACGTGCCAAGATTCTCAAAGCTTCAATTGCAGGCACAAAAAGGGAACCAAGACAAGCACTCCCCAGATTCTTTGACAAGGCCCTTCGGAAGCAAAACTGGGTATTAGATTGCATACCTCTGAGATAATAAAGAGAAATTACTCTGCTAACTGTTAAATTAGCCACATTCCTCATAACCTCAGCAGTCCAAGCCAAGCTCAATATCAATGCAATTATAATCAATGGTGGTACGTAGAAATTCAGTGATCCAATCACAGCTAATACCCAAAATGACATCCAACAAAATCCAGCACCGAGCATCCAATAAGTAGGAAGATTTAGATCAGGAAATTTGGATACGGGTTCAAGTGCCTTCATAAAAATCTTGGAGCAAAAACCAGTTCTTTGTGTAACCCAACACGCATATAATCCATTACCAATGGCAAACACAATAAAAAGAGCTCCAACTCCATCTGTTGCTGGCCTTTGGAACCAAATTAAAAGAATCCCGGCCGATAAAGTCAAGATGAAAGAACTCCAAATTATGAAAAGCACCATAATATTAGGCCATAATCTAACTGCCTTTTGCCATACAAATGCCAGTGTCATGCTAAGAAAAGAGGCAGCCTCAACTTGTGGCAAAAAATACTTCAACACCCTCTTCTCTTCTCTTTGGGACTTACCTTCTTCTACTAGGCCTTGCACTCCTTTAACTATCATAAAACACACCAATCCAAAAGCCAGAACCATATGCACAAGGAACAAAAACAGGGAAAACTTGTTTGTGTACGATCTTGAATTCAGAGTTATCACTGATTCCTGTTCAAAAAAAAAAGAAAAAAAAAAAGCAAAAGTTTCCAAGAAAATATCTCCAACTAAAATTCAAGAAAAACTATGTAAGAAATGCAGAGGCAGCTCAAGTTCTAGGCTTAATGTGGATTAAAGGTCCCGTATTTAGATATAATTTCTTTTGACTAATGCCCCAAATTTACTATAACCGCTTCTGTGTAAGTGTGCGATATAAAATCTTACTTGTGGGGGTAGGCGTAGAGCGAGGCTGCTGCAGAGGAGGAGGAGGAGAAGGCTGAGGCGGCTGAGAAGGTGGCTGAGAAGAGCGAGGGGGCTGATGCGAAGGAGAAGCAAATCTTGTTGCATTATTCATTACAAGTCTTAAAGGATTTGAATTGCTCAATCTTTGCATTCTCGACATGTGAACTTCTTCTGGAGCCTGATTTTGAACTTCTGATTTATGAATACTCATCTCACCTTTCTCCAAATCCTTCAATTCATCTTCCTTTTTCCCTTTTTCCTCCATTTCTTCTTCACGCACTGATTCTTCTTCATTTTCTATGTGCACCACCTATACAAGAAAACAACATAAATAAGCAAAAGTCCAAGAATAACTAATTATGAAAAAATTAAGCAGGTGGGGTGAAAGTGGTTTACTTACAGGTTCTGCAGCACCCATTATCTGCGGCGGTTGCGGTGGCGCGTAAGTGCGACGAGGGCGATGGTGCTGGTGGTCGGGGACGTTAGATTTTGTATCTATAGTGTTCTTGGGTTATGCAATGGGCTCCTACCACCCCAGTGCTTCCACCTACATTTTACCTCACCTCAGGGAATCCGACATTTGTACACTGCACTTAATGGCGTGTCGTCACACCCTCCAATAGAATATGTTCATTTTGTCAGTTTTTTTTTTTTTTTTACTGAATTAATTTCACCTATTTTGACTGAATTTTATAATGAGTCCCTACATTGCGGGATTAAAATCACTTTTATATTTTAATATATTTCCCTTATTATAATTATAATTATTATTTTGACGTATTCCATCTGTAGGCCAGACTGCTGAGAAGTAGAGTTCCATGGATGGTTGCACACGTGGGAATTATGGTCAGATTTCGAGATTGGAAGAATCATACTTTAAAGGGGAATTTGCTGTAAAGGTGGATAGAATGCAAAAGGAGCAGAATTTTATGATGTTAGAAATTCTATTGCAGATTTGATACATATATATATATATATATATATATATATATATATATCTTTGTGTGTGTGTGTGTGAGATTTAGATAAAAATTAGAGTTCTAGTATATCTTGATAAAAATTGATGGAGTATGCTGTTGAAAGATGAAACGTAATGAAAACTTATAAGAACGAATAAAATTTTAAATGAAAATTCAAAATTATTGATTTGCTAACAAGAAAAAGATGATATTGATATAAAATTTCCAAAATTTTTATTATTATCAAATTCAACTATCACAACTCATATTTAAAATAAAAACTAAAATCTGGATAAAAACTAAGTACTAGATAATGATGAAAATTAAAGTACCTAATATTTAGCATTGAATTAAAAATCGCCATTATCAAATTATCCATAAAAACGAAAAATACTTTTTTGGAGCTCTAAATGATAAAATTTGGCCGAAAAAGTCAAAAAATTGGGTTGAGTTTTGCTTATTTGTCTTTTTCCACTCAAAGTAGACACAAACTTCTCTAAAAATAGACAATTTTAGAAATTATTTTTTTTGACATCGATCACACTTTTTTCACGAAAATCTTCTTCCTTATTAGGGATGGCAACGGAACAAGTCGAAACTTGCGCAACCTCCCCCATCCCCCGCCCTATTGAGTAATTTGCCGTCCCATTACCCATTTAAAGTAGGGCGGAACGGGGCCCTTGCCCCCATTTAGTACCTGTTTAATTTTTTTTTTTAGTTTTTATTTTTGATAATCCATTTTATTGTCCTCATTCATTAAATTCAGACAATAATATATTTATTAAAATTTTTATTTAATTTGTTTATTTTTAAAAATTAAATTATTCAAATATATTTAGTAAAATTAAATTTTTATTGTTTGTCATATTCCTTCAATAGCCTTAGTTGCCATATTCTATTAAAACTAATGAAATTTCGTGAAATTTTCCATTTAAAATATTGAATTCTTAAAAAAAAAAAAAAAAGTTAAACGACGTAGGACGGAGGATCTTTGTTATCCTGACCCAAATACCCAATTAAGCGGGTAATTTTCGCTCCTTTTAGGGTGAGGCCACGAGTATTGGGTTTGACAAAAATTTTTTGTCATCCTTATTTATTATATACCATATCATTAAATTACTATAAAATATGTACTCTCTTTTTGATTTTTTTGGACAAGTTCAATTAGAAGTGGAAATCAATCAAATAGTTTGAAATGTGATCTTATTTTAAAATAACAGCAAGGAACGACATCATTTTATTGGTGGGGTTAACTAGGCTATTTTATTTATCATTACTCTTTTCTCCATGCAATACAAAAATTATGTTATTTTTAAAGTAATGTTAGCATGCTGAATGTTAAGAATTGACAGAAGATATGTTCGTTGAATGAGGTAAGCAAAATTAACTTAATTTGAAGACTCAAATTTTCATATGATTTCAACCATAAAATATAGTTATGAAACATCTCAAGAGTACGAAGAAATAAAGAAAACTTCAAACACGTTCCAGACAAAACTTACTTTCGAACTGTTCTTCAAAAAATAAAACAGAAGGCAAAGATATGTTGAGAGAAGTTAGAGAGAATAATAATTATTAGTGCAATCATAATCTACTTGTCTAATGCGTTCAAATCTTTGTCTTATAGAAAATTTGAATGGATTAATCGTAAATACAGCATAATAACATTTCACGTCAAAATATTCGAGAAATCTTCCTACAAGATTTACTTTGATTTGTCACTGTCTTCATCAAAATTATGGTACGTAAAAATTTCACCAGAAATCTGATCAGGTAAAATTTTGTTAATATGACTAACACATTCTTTTCTAGGCATAAGAATGACTCGACTTTATATGGCATGTAAATTATTAGCATATGCTTTCATTTCTGTAAAAACATGATGTATCAATTATTTTAAAGATGTGATTTCATCATCAAATGGCAAGATTATACTATTTGAAAATTTAATGCACTTGCAAAGTATGCTCTTGCTCCATTCTATTTTCAATTCTGAGCAAGTAATTGCACAACATCGGATCCAACTTTGCCCCCATATCTCAACCAATGGTAGTTGTAAATACTAAGGCTATGGGTTTGAGAACACCAAGGCATCGTTTGAGTATTTCCTTAATTGCACGGGTTGTAAAATGGACAAATTTGCTATTTATCTAATAATGATAAAGAGATTATCATGAGTAAAGACAGCAATTTAATTTACTAGGACTAATTGGATCATTTAATTTTTCAATTTTCTTGCAATTTCAAAGATTAACAGATGCATCATTCTCAACATATTTAAGCATCACGTCCCCAGAACAGTCCAACAATTTAACATGTTTATTACAGCAGGGGGGAAAAAAAAAAAAGGGAAAAACCCTAAACTCATGGCTTCTTCAGTAGTTCTTTAGTAACTTTATAAGAATGTTAGCTCCATGGCAATCACTTGCTTGGATAATATTGTTTTGCCTTTTGAATTTTTATTTTCCTTCCAGCCTTCAAACTGGATTTCCACCCGAGGTTAGATTTGTGCTCCTAGGTGCCGCACTTAAAGCAACTGTGGGTAATTCCCCTCTAAGATACTTTGAGCCACTTCTCAGAAGCTTCTCTTGGTACACGATATAAGATGTAAAAATGAGTATTAAGGTGATTTCCCATTTCTTTTCTAACAATTCACATCTAAAATTCCAATTGTACATAGAAGAGCATCCAAAATAAAAAAAGGAAGAAAACATAATAAACATGTGCACTATTCTGAACAAAATACTCCTTAAATTAATAAGATTTCATCTCCACCAAAAACATTTTATTAGGTTCAATTCAGCTATCAAAAATATTTACCTTAAATAATAGGATTAATTTTATTGAGAAGCAGTCCCGCTTTCATGACCATTTTTTATGTCAACAAAGCGTCTACCAAGGGGATCTCAAACATCTAGCAATTCCAAAATGACACCAGAAGCTTTAAGCTTTGACCAACTCCACACAAAAGGCTCTCTTCGAATGGTCTACATTAAATTTAGGAAATGTTAGAAAATGAAGAGAGTAGAGAAAAGCCAAGGGGGTTATGGAATTCCAATTTACTATCATAGGTGTTCCTTCGCCAATCAAGTGGGTTTTGTTCTGATTCTCTCTTCTTTAACATAACTCTCGTTTTTCAATTCTTCATCAGCCAATACACCCAACTTTCTCTTTTGAGCTTAAAAAAGCAGGTAAAGTCAGGGGGTATAGCAAAATAGAAAATATCAACAAAAAATCTAGGTAGTAGAAAATGAAAATATTTCACGATAGACTAAAGTCAATGCCTTCAGCTGCAATACAATTACTATTTGGAAATGTATGTCAGTGAATAGTTACAGCGTTAATGAACTCCAAATCCCCTTGGCAACATGAAAATATACGAACAAAAAACACAAAATTTATGTGCAAATTCAAGAAGGAAAAAACCGCTGACTGAGAAGGAAAAATTCACTATATCAAAGGATAATTATAAAAGTTGGATGATTTCAAGATATTTAATTATTTCTATATATAATACAAACATTACACCAAAAAAGAGCTTTTGTAGTGGTCAAAAAATGCTGCAAAAGGTCATTTGTAGCGTTTTAGTGTGTGTTGCGGGGTCGATGTTGCCGTTGAAGGAAGAGATATAGCCACATCGAATAAAGATGTGAATATAGATCAACTTATAAGGTTTTGGACTACTCTTCTTAATAAGATTGACCTTTTAAGATGATGGCTAACACTTTAGTAGATAGCAATAATTGAAGCTCAAGTGTTAAATAAGAAAAACTTTGATGAATAGAATAATTTTCAAAGGTTGAATCAATCAAAAGTTTTTCTAATATAAATGAGTTGAAAATATAGATATAGAAAAATGATTGAGTAGTTAAGATCAATAATATCTCACTTTAATGCTCACAAAAGTCTATCTTTGAATGCAAAATGATCTGGTATTTATAGTAGCAAAAACGCCAAAAGTTCTGTCTTACCGAACGAGGCTATCGGACGTCCGCTAGCTTACCGGACGGTCAACTAACCGTTTTTTGTTCAGAAATTAGAACGTACCATTGGACAAACCTACCATATCGGAGGTCTGCTGGGATTACTAGACGCGTCTGCTAGAGCTATTGGATGCGTCTCTAGGCCAACTTGTGTCCGGTAGTTAGAAATTTTCCTTCTTTTAATGTTTTAAAAAGATGTAATCTCATGAAGGATATTTATAACTTATTTTTCAAACTTTTTTGACATTTCTTAAAGTGTATAATAGGCTCATGCCTTAAGAAAAATTCTTTATGCAAAAATCGTGTTTGTTATGTAAAGAAACATTTCTTGAACTTCAAATGACGTAATTGCCAAATACTAAAGTGTTTTACCTTAACATCTGAGATCAAGGTATCTAAGTCTAATTTCTTCTAATCTCATCTTTGTTTAACTTGATGAAGTGCTCGTTGTCTTGATGTGTAGCTCAGCTTCTATTTTACTAAATTTGCGAAAGCTCCAAAAGCATCATTTTGTCCACGTTTGTCATAACTTCTACAATCACTCAAATACAATTGTTAAACATAATTTGTTTGTTATAATCAAAATAAAAAGTCAACCATAGGTCAACAATTTCTCCCTTTTTTATTATGACAAACAAGAGATGATAGAGATTTAATAGGTAAGGAAATACACAAGAAATGATAGAAATTTGATAAGTAAAGAAATAATTCCCCCTATGTTTTATACATGTATTCCCCCTTCCTTACGCATTCCTATCATGCATCTCATATAATATTCCTATCATTGCATTATATCATCTTTATCATTCATTATATCATCTCATATAGTTTTCTCCCTTTTGGCATACTAAAAAATGACAAATAATGCATTATATTAAAATATTAAAAAAATATAAGTTCATAACTTCATAATAAAAACATAGAAAGTTAGAGTCATAAAGAGTTCGAGATTACAAAAAAAATATTCATAAGACAAATAAAACTAAGGCTCCGGAGGAGGAGGTGGAGGAAAATGTGCATAAAAGTGAGCATCGAATGCATTCTGCTGAGCCTGCATTTCCACCTGTTGTGCAAGAATGGCATACTGTCGAGCTTGTATCACGGCCTACTGTGACTGAACATGATGAAGAACATCGCTAAGCCCATCAACTAAAGACGTGAATGAGTCGAGACGCCCGATGAGTAAATTATATTGATACTCGGTAAAAGTGTACCCACAGGAAGAAGATGAAAGGGCACTAATGGGCGGTGGATGGGAACGTAATGAAACATCTTCGTCAGATTCCTCTTCTTCTTCAAAGGGTAATGTAGAAGGGCTCGAGGCAGGGTCGAATCCTTTGGTGTAAGTGATTACGCCCAAAGTATAATGTGGTAGTTGCAGTACAGTTTTGGAGTGTCGTATCCACAGGGAGATGGGAAATTGGTTAAAGGATCAAAAGCTTAGGGTTTTCTTTGTGCTTTGTGTAAGGAATTTATCAGTTTGAATGAAATGTAACTATCAATGATTGAAGTAATGAAGTTTGAATCAATGTGTGAAATAATGAAGTGCAGGAATTCCCTTGATTGGTTCAAATTAATCAATGTGAATAACTCATTCAAATCACTTCAAGAAATTACAATATATCTCAAGTATAATGCAGTAATCAAATCACCAATAAAATTGTATGAAATTGAAATTCAACAAATAGTTAATTTCATAATAGACAAAACATGATTGAGTCTATAAGAAATATAGTAAAAGTTAAACTAATCTCACAACAATGCTTGAAGTTAAGGCCTAAATCAATTGAATTTCACTTATAACTCTAGCATTTAGATTTCCTACAAGATATTGTCACTTTAATTCATTGGAATTAGATTCAAAATCAATTACATACATCAAGCATATAATATTAGCGAATCACACCAACGAGATGACTGAAATTGTAATTCAATACATACTTCAATTATTTGATGAAAAGAACATTATTAGATCCATGAAAATCTAATATATATTAAACCAATTTCTAAACATATCCAATAAATAGGAAATCATAAACCTAGAATTGTTTATCAATGAAAAACCAAATTATATGCGTGAAGAGACATTGACATCAATGACACCAATCGAGTTTATCCCTTTGCTTCACCAAAATTTTCTTAACCTTCCATGGAGTTTCTTGGCCAAAGATGAGAGAAAAATGGAGTCCAGCTTCAATCTCCCCGTTCTGCAGTGTTTTTGGGCTTAAGAAATGTGTGAAAATGTGTTTCCATAAGTGATAGCGTCAATTAAGGAATTTGGTAAATTTTGTCTCGGATGATAACTATGCAACCGTATGGTTATAAGACATGCGGTCACATAGAACAAAGTGTGGCGTCCAAAAGTTCCCTTGACCCTTCAATGCGGTCACATAGCTTTTGAACTATGTGACTGCATAGTTCAAAATTTTTTTCGTCGGACAGTTTTTAGTATTTTGGCCATAACTTTTCCTTCCGATATCTGATTAAGGTAATTCAAGTTGCATTAGAAAGTTAACACGAAGGGCTACAATTTCATTTCAGAAATCATCTTCAATTTGGATCATTTTCCATGTCAAAAACGGGGTCTTAACATGAGGCTAAAAATCGGTGCGTAACTTTTTCAATTGGGAATTGATTTGTGAAGATGTTATGGTCATATTTCACTTCTTTTGACTTTAAATTACATCCAATTGACTCCTAGCTTTCTTAAATCATCATTCCATCGCCCGTCTCATTATGAATTATTTGCAATTTGGTCCCTGAACTTTCACTTTCTTCCACTTTGGCCCTTTTTGCTCATTTCTTCCAAATTTCACCTTTTCCATCAAATTGTGACCTAGATCAAAATATAAGAGTAATGAGTGTGTTTTGATATCAAATAATCATACGAAGGCAACGATTAAGGGAGAAAAATATCATATTTTACACTCTTATCAGTAAGCCACCCATTGGCCTTGAGTTTTATAAATTTTCATATGTTTGAGGGTTTGAATATTGATTGTATCGGTAGGACGAGGTTTGACAACCGCTTCATCATCAAGAGAGACATTGAAGTGTTTGAACATTTTTGTTAAAAAGCATTCCATAGGGTAGAGCTTTGGTGTAACGGGAAGAGTGGATAAGTTTCATAAAGCCCAAGGCAATGGTCGAGAAATCTAATTTACGGCCAACGAGAAATGAATCAAGAATAAACAAATCAAAGTTAACATCATCCCGATGCCCTTTCCTAGGTAGAATAATGTTAGCGATGATATTTTGCAATATTTTGCAAGGTAAGGTGAGTTGATTGGCACAAATTTTTGTAATGTTTTCAAAATCTTTTCCCGTCACATAATGGCATGCATTACTCAGGTTATAGACTTCCAAAGTTGGGTGAGCTTTGTGAACAAAAACTTATGTACCACATGGTTCAAGTCTAAGTAGGTCTTGAATGAGAGCTTTATTAACGATGACCCTCACATTTTTAATTAAGCAGGAAATACTATCGGATCGTGGTGTAATAACCATTTTTGTGTAGAAAGTTTTCATGAGTTGAGAGTAAGCACTTCTTCTAAAGAACAAACCGAAATCCATTATATTTTCTCAAAGAATTCTTCAATATGAAAAGCAGGAGCTTCAATAGTAAAATCTGTAAAATCAACATTTTTACCTAGTAAAATGAAAGATTTTTCAAATGAGCTCATTGGCACTTCAGGTTCAAAATCCCTTTCTTCATCAGAGGAAGATGTTGGAGGCAATCATTCCTTAGTCTTTACCCTTTTCCAGCTTGCTTTGTTCTCGACATTGTGTGAATTGAAGAATATATGGAGAATTGAAAGTTAGGGCACGAAATTGGGAAATGTGAAATTGTGAGGGAAATTCAAATCTTTGAGAAAGGAAATGGTGCGAGGAAGTCGGTTAATAGATTTGATGTTTAAATTGATGAATTAGAAGAGTGTAAGGACAATTTTTGAGTGGAGCATGGAGAAGGGTTCGAAGAAAGTGAGGAAGGTGGGAAGAAAATGACCCTGTTCACGATTTAAAAATCTAAAATGTTAGTGTATTGGACGTCTAGTATGACATGCCAGATCGTCCGGTATAACAGAAGAAAAATTCTATCCATCCGAATGAATTACAGGATCATCCGTTATATTCGTCCGGTATGTGTCGGACGCATTCGGTTGACTCGTCTGGAACCTTTTTTTTAATAGAAGAGCAAATATAGTCACATAGCATCAATTATGTACTTCAGTTTCATCAATAATTCCTAAACCTCTACAAATGTGTGTAAATCAGTCGAGAGCAAGATGTTCAGTAAAGATATCGGCCAATTGATTTTCTGTATTGACAAATTCTAATACAATATCCCCTTTTCGAGTATGATCTCTAAGAAAATGATGTCTAATTTCAATATGTTTTGTTCGTGAGTGTAATATAGGATTTTTAGACAAATTTATGGCGCTAATGTTATCATACATAATAGGTACGTGGCGAAAAGACAAGTGATAATCCTTAAGTGTTTGTTTCATCCATAATACTTGTGCATAGCTGTAAAGCCCTGAAAATTCACATATACTAGAATTCATTTACTTTCATAGTATATTTTTAAATTTGGAAATTTAGGAGACTAAAATGATAAATACAATAAATTCAATTTTAATTAGGTCAAATATTTAAATATAGATAGAGTAATGATAAATATATCACTATTGTACTCGTTGGATAGCTCGTAATTAATTATGTATATTAGGCTCAAGAAAAAGTCGATTCGGATAAATAAGCTCCAAGATATTTCAATTTGAAAAAGGTAGATGAAAACTAGTTTTACAATTTAATTTTAACCTTTGATGAAAATGTACCCGCCACGTGTCACGTGTATGGAGTGTTTTATTTTTATTTTGAATTGGTTGGGGGTTGTTAGTGCACATGTATCTTAAAATATAGATAGGTAGTTTTATTTTAAAATAATTTATTTACCTAGGTTGTTGGGAGATGATAGTGATAGGTTACCATGCGTTGATTAGAAAGGGAAGAAATAGTGATTGTATAGAATTGAGACTCTCTATGGGGAAAAACACGTTTCTTTGAAAGACTTTTAGGCTTATTAAAATTCAATATTCTCTTTCACCTTTAGGCACCTATATACGGTGATAGCAGCAACAAATATAAAAAAATAAGTTTGGAACATGAATTTGGAGTTTGTCTTCCAAAAATCTAATTTATTACGAGGTAGGATATTGATGTGCAGTGTTTTTCTATCCTGTTTAAATATTTTTTTCATGTTGACGAATTTTATACTCATGAAAGTTAAAGTTATGATATAATATGCTATGATATGAATGATATGGCCATTTCGGTACAATGATATGATATAATATGATATGAGCTCTTATCGGATTCAAAGATATGAGACGGTATGATTTTCTGATACATGTTTTAAAATTTTTATACGGGATCGCACCATTAATTTTATATCTTAATGAGTATTTTCATGTACTCACCATTTTCCCTACTCTTCATATATTAGAACGGGTCGTTGGTTGGCGGGCGATACGGTGGAGTTGTGATGCCAGAAATTATGGAATTCAAAATAAATAAATTCTGAGTAACATGACTATGAAATTTTATTTATTTATTTTTTTTAGCGTTATTTCAATTTTATCTTCATGTTAAATTTGAAATTTAATATTTGGGATATGGTTCAGTTAATTATGTTTTCCATAGGCTTTATTTATTTTATAGATGGAACTAGAAAGATTTTCCTGTAGAATGTTTGACATAATTTATTTAATTATGAAATAAAAGGTTTTAGTAACGAATTTAAATCTTTAAATTTTGGGTCGTTACAATGACAACTAGCGGCTGAGATATATTCGGCTTTGTTTGTGGATGATACAACGAAATTTTGTTTCTTACTAAACCATGAGAATAGTGTGAAGCCTAAGAAGTGACATGTTCCGCTAGGACTCTTGCGATCAATTATCAACTGGCCCAATTGCCATCCGAATGTGAGTTCCTTTTGGGTACCAAAGACCTAAGGTTCTAGTTTAACTAAGATTTCTAAAAAGTCTTTTAAAGGCTTTAAGGTGCAATTCCTTAGTTAGATTGAAATCTATCACATAGGCAAAAACTAAATATAATATTGGGTTTACTAGCAGTTAAATAAAGAAGAGATCCAATCATACTTCGATATTTGGTCACATCAATAGGAGTACCTTGGTCGTCTTTGTCAAGGTTTATTGTTGAACTCTTGGGAGTGCTCATTGGTTTTAGTACATCCATGTCGAAATTTTTGAGCATGTCTAGCAAATACTTGCTTTGATTTATGAAGATTCTACTACAAGTTTGTTTAATTTGCAACTCGAGGAAGAATTTTAATTCTCCCATCATGCTCATTTCAAATTCCTTGCTCATACTTTTAGAAATTCCTTCACAAGGCACCAAAGATAATATCATCAACATAAATTTGAACAATAAGCATGTCATTCTTATAACTTTTCACAAAAAGTATGGTATCGGCCTTTCCAATAGAGAATCAATTTGAAATTAGAAATTTAGTCAATCGTTCATACCAAGCTCTAGGAGCTTGTTTTAGGCCACAAAGTGTTTTTCTAAGTTTGTAAACATGATTTGGATTTTTGTGATCTTTGAAACCGGGAGGTTGTTCGACAAAAACCTCTTCTAAAATATATCTATTTAAAAATGTACTTTTGACATCCATTTGATATAATGTAAATCCTTTGTAGCAAGCAAATGCAAGAAGCATATGAATGGATTCTAATCTATCTATCGGTGCAAAAGTTTCTTCAAAATCTATACCTTCTTCTTGATTGTAACCTTGGGCCACTAATTTAGCCTTGTTATGCACAATGTTTCCATCTTCATCCTGTTTTTTTCTAAATACCCATTTTGTTCCAATCACGGTCTGATTATTTGGTCTAACGACTAAATCCCAAACATTATTAAATTGATTTAGCTCTTCTTGCATTGCTAGTACCCAAAATTCATCAAACTCGACTTCTTTGAAGCTGTTAGGTTCAATATGAGAAAGAAAAGCACAACTTCCGAGATGATTTCTAAGAGAGTTTCTAATAGTAATACCTTTTGAGAGATCACATATTATCAATTCCTTTGGATGAGATGGACGAACCATTCATTTGGTAGTGTAGAGTCTTTTTGAGCTTCGGTTGATTTTTCTTTGCTTTCTTCATCATTTGGATCATTTTCTTGACTTTCATTTTGAACTCCTTGATTTTGATCTTGAATGTTCATTTGTTTGAATGAACTTTCCAAACTTACATCATCTTCAATACCCTTCTCACGATCAAGAGAGTTAGCTTAATCAAATGAAACATGTATGGATTCTTCGACGACTAGAGTTCTTTTGTTAAATACTCTATCAGCTTTACTAATCGATGAATATCCTAGGAAAACACGGACATCGGATTTTGAGTCAAATTTTCCTAAATTATCTTTAGTATTCAAAATGAAACATTTACAACCAAAAACTTTGAAATAACTAATATTAGAATTTTGTTTTTCCAAAGTTTAAAGGAGTTTTAGTTTTCTTTCGACTAACTAAAACTCTATTTAGATTGTAGCAAGCAGTGTTTACCGCTTCAGCGCAAAAGTATTTTGGTAAATTGTTTTTGTTTAGTATGGTTCTAGCCATTTCTTGCAATGTGCGATTCTTTCTTTCTATTACACCATTTTGTTGAGGTGTTCTAGGAGCTGAAAAATTATATTCATTTCCATTTTCATTACAAAAATCATCAAGAGCAGCATTATCAAATTCTCCAACATGGTCACTCCTAATCGAAATTATAGAATATCCTTTTCTCATTTTGGACTTTCTTACAAAAAAATGTTTAAAAGATTTTAGTACTTCATCTTTTTGGCTCAAAAATATGACCCCAAGTGAATCTAGAAAAATCATCAACTATAACAAAAGCATAATATTTTCCACCTAAACTTGCGATTCTAGATGGTCCAAAAAGATACATATGGAGAAGTTGTAATGGTTTTGTAGTTGAAGAATGTATTTTTGGTTTGAAAGAATTTTTTACCTGTTTACCAAATTGACAAGCTTCACAAATTCCTTCTTTTTCAAATTTCAAGCTTGGCAAACATTTAACAAGACAAATTTTAGAAATGTTTTAGAGAAGGTCCATGCTAACATATCTTAGTTTCCTACACCAAAGCCATGTATCTTCTTTCAAACTTAGTAAACATTTTTCATCATTTCTATGTTCAATATTTATGATATAAAAATCTTTATTTTGGCTTCCTACAAAAATCATATAACATCCTTAATTAGGCATTTGAAAGAATCAAATTTAATGTTGTAACCTTTGTCACACAATTGACTAATACTTAATAAATTATGTTTAAAGTTATCTATCGATAATACATTTTCAATATAAGAAGAAGGATAGTTACCAATATTTCCAATACCAATAAATTTTTCCTTTGGCATTATCTCCAAACGTCATATGACCTCCATCTTTCTTCTTGAAATTACATAGTAATGATTTGTCTCCGGTCATGTGCTTTGAACATCCACTATTCAAGAACCATTTGCTCCGAATTTTTGTTGGTACCTACAAAAATAATTTTAATTTTTGAATTTTGATACCCATATTAATTTGGGTTCTTGATAGTTAGTTTTTGTGGATTCTTGAATCCACTTATGCTTATTTTCAAAATATAGTCTCTTCTTAACAAGACAATTATATGCAATATGTCCAATCTTATTGCAAAAACTACATGTAGTCTTAGAAGTAGTAGTTTTTGAAGATTTAACAAATATGTTTTCAAGAGATTTTTGTTTTAAGGATGGTTTGTAGCCCAATCCTCCTTTGTTGAAAACACATTTTTGATCCCCAAACATCAAATCAAAATTTTTCTTTCCTTGGATAAACTTGTGAACGATTTTTTTTCAAATCATCTACCTTTAAGAAAATGATTTTCTTTGACCAAACAATCATATTTATCATTTTCCTTTTGATTTTTCAAAAGTTTCTTTATATCATCTTTTAATAAAGAATTTTTCTTTTTGAGCATAGAATGACTTTTGGCAAGTTTTTCAAAATTTTCAAGTATTTCATCATAACAAGCCGATAATTGTTCAAATGAAAATTTTTCTATAGTACTTACCTCTTCCTCAATAGCCATGAACCACATGTTGGCAATTTCGTCTTGGCTACTATTTTCATTTTGATCATCATCGTTATTATCATCTCATGTAGCTTGTAGTGCCTCTTTTTGAAAATTTTCCTCTTGTTGGGACATTTGATTCTTTTGTGCCCGGATTTGTCACAATCATAGCAAATGATTCTCTTATTCTTCTGATATGATCCAGGAGTCGAGCCCGACGAGGGTAAGTGCGAGACGAGACCCGTTGATAGTTGATGGCGGAACAATGACGCGATCAATGGCAAAGCAAGTGAAGCAATCGATGGGATAGCTCGTTCAAGAAACCATGGATGGAACCATGTTCGGGACTCAAAATGGAGCAACTTTCATGTTTAGGTCGAAGGTCGAATCGACTTGGATCAATTTGTTATCAAGCGACGAAAGCGGAGGTAGAAAATAACACCATACGGCTGCACAGGCAAAATTCCATGCGGCCGCACACATGGTTCCCGAAAACCAAAAGTCCAACTCAAGTTAAACCATGCGACTGCATGGATTTACACCATACGGCCGCATGGGCCAAAAAAATTGGCGATTTTCTATTTTTGGCCGAATTTTCTAGTTTCGATAGAATTCTTATGGAATCAAATTATTACCATAATTTGGTGGTTTTGGACGTTTTTATTCATTAATATAAATAGGAGATTACTTTTTGATTGTAAAAACCCTTTGAACTTTGACTATTGCTTAATATTATAGAGAGAGAATTATTCTTTCAATTTATTGTTCTTCTTGAACAATCTTGGAACTTATCAAGATTCAACTTCTTGTGGCGTTCTAATCAATCGAATTGTGGGTTCTTTTAATTGTAATTCAAGGGGTTTTAGGTTTTTCGCTAATCTAGGGTTTCTTGGTTCAATTCTTGGGGTTCAAGATCCAAAATCGGGTTAGTATTGGCGTTCTTGGGTTTCGCATCAATCTCGTTGTAGGTTTCGTAGTTTCCATTGCTACGGGGTTCGCATCAGTTGGTATCAGAGCTTTGGCTCCAATTTAATCAGGTTATATCCTTTGTTTTCTAATTTTTTTCAATTTCTTGTGTTCTTGTGTCCAAAAGGTTTTCTTTATCTTTGATCCAAAAAAATTCATCAAAAATCTTCAAATTTCGTTTTTGGGCTCAATTTTCGCCCAAATCAGTTTTCGTTTTCTTTGTTGGTTTTGTTACTGATTTTCGGATCTAAAAAAAAAAATTATTGTTCATACGTACGGCACTGTTCACCCGTACAATAAAAAAAACTTGTCAAACATTATTGATCCGTCAAATACCAACTTTTATTATTCATTATCGTTTCTAAATTACTTGGACAAATTGAATCATTCCATTCCTTCAATTTAAATCAAGTTTTAAAAGTTTTCTTTGAGTCCTTTGTTACAATTATTGAGTCACATCCGGTTTGGGAAATTCTACACGAATTGATTGATTGATTGAGTTCATTGATTGTTCCTAGAAGCAATTGTTGAAAGAACTGAGTGGTAAAAGGCAAAGAGGTGAGCTTCATAGAGGGTAAAAGCCCTTGTGTGTGTTCCGAGTGACTTTTGGTGAGGCAGTAAAATAAAATTTTAGTATTATGATATCAGAAATGGTAGAATCAAACTCAAGTTTACAAGGCAATAATAGCAATGCAACGGAGGATTTAGTGTAAAGGTTTAAGAGGGTGTTTGGAGATGTGAGAGATAGGTTGGAGAAGTAGGAGGCTTGGATGAATAGATTAGATACATCGGTGGCTAATCTTAGTCGGGGGCATCGAGTGGATGTATCCAATGCTAGAGGACCGGACAGATGGGAGCTTAGGAGGGAAAGGCGAGAGGAGTATGGATATGGGAGTGACATGGGCGAAGATGAACTTCACGGTGTTGAGATGGGAAGGATGAGGAATAGAGGCGATATGTTTGATAGACGGGGTCGGAATGATCAGGGGGAGGAGTTGGATGGAAACTTGGAAAATATAAAAATGACAGTTCCTTCATTCAAAGGAAGGAGTGATCCCGAGGCATACCTGGAGTGGGAAAGGAAGGTTGAAATGATTTTCAAGTGTTATAACTATTTGGAGGAGAAAAATGTGAAGTTAGCAGTTTTGGAGTTCAGTGACTATGCAATTTCATGGTGGGATCAAGTGATTACTTCACAACGTAGGAGTGGGGGAAGACCAATCAGCACTTGGGAGGAATTGAAGTCATTGATGAGAAAGAGGTTTGTTCCTAGCCACTATTATCGAGAGATCCATCAAAAACTGCAAGGTCTATATCAAGGGTCGAAAAGTGTAGAGGACTATCATAAGGAGATGGAAATACTCATGATTAGGGCCAATGTGGTGGAGGATTGGGAGGCTACCATGGCACGATTCTTGAATGGGTTGAATAGGGAAATTGCCAATGTAGTGGAGTTACAACATTATGTGGAGTTGGAAGACATGTTGCATGTGGCTATGAAGGTGGAGAGACAGCTGAAGAGGAAAGAGGCAGCTAGACAGCTGTTAGGAACTTCGAGTGTTAATCCATCTTGGAAGACAGGGTGGAACAACAACAACAAAGGTGATAAAGCTGTACCTAAAAGTAGGAATGAGTGGCAGAAAGGGAAAGAAGAAAGTGCTAGCAAAACAGCACCCAAAACAGATTCACAACCATCAAGGAATCGAGACATCAAGTGTTTCAGATGCTTAGGGTCAGGGCCCATTGCTTCTCAATGCCCAAATAAATGAGTAATGGTTTTGTTGGATAATGGAGAAGTGGTGAGTGAAAGTGAATGAGAGTTTGAGGACATGCCTGAATTGGAGGACGTTGAAGAAGAAGAAAAATTGGAGTTTGTTGTTGAGGAATCATTGGTGTCAAGGAGAGCTCTTAACACTCAAGTCAAGATGGATGATTCGGAGCAGCAGTGAGAAAATATATTCCACACACGTTACGTCAACGATAAGGTATGTAGTATGATTATTGACGGTGGGAGTTGCACGAATATAGCTAGTACAACTTTAGTTGAGAAATTAGGACTATCATTGTTAAGACACCCTAGGCCTTATAAGTTGCAATGGTTGAATGAAAGTGGGGAAGTTAGGGTGAATAAAAGAGTTTTAATTAATTTTTCAATTGGGAGTTATAGTGACAAAGTAGTATGTGATGTGGTGCCTATGCATGTGGGTCATATCTTGTTAGGAAGACCATGGCAATATGATAGAAGGGTCACACATGATGGTTATAGGGATCGTTATAGCTTTGTCAAGGATGGGAAGACTATGACTCTTGCACCATTAACACCGGCACAAGTGTATGGAGATCAAATCAAGCTGAAAAGTGAGGAAGGCGAGAGAATAAGAGAGTCGGGAAAAAGGAGAGGCAATAGTGAAACCATCAATAAGAGAGAAAATAGTGAGGTGGCTGAGAGTGGAGAAAAGAGAGAGAAGCCACATGAGCAGAGAGAAAAAGAGTCAGTTGAGAGGAGAGAAAAAGAGTCAGCTAAGCGGAGAGAAACACCAAAAGTCAACTTCTATGCAAAAGAGAGTGAGTTGAAAAAGGTTACGAGTGATAATAGGCAAATGATATTGTTAGTGTACAAGGAGTCCCTCCTCAATTTTGAGGATTTTAACACATCCCTCCCTAGTTTGGTTAAGTCTTTATTGTAGGAGTTCGACGATGTGTTTCCTGAGGAGATGCCAAGTGGATTGCCACCAATTAGAGGCATCGAGCACCAGATTGACTTTGTACCCGGAGCTATCATACCGAATCGACTAGCTTACCGAAGCAATCCCGAGGAGACGAAGGAGCTTCAAAAGCAAGTGGAGGAGTTGATGAGAAAATGTTATGTCAGGGAGAGCATGAGTCCATGTGTTGTACCTGTTTTGCTGGTGCCTAAGAAGGACGGGACTTGGAGAATGTGCGTGGATTGCCGAGCTATCAACAATATCACGATAAAGTATCATCACCCAATACCTAGGCTAGATGATATGCTTGATGAGTTGCATGGTGCTTGCATTTTTAGTAAGATTGATCTTAAGAGTAGGCAACATCAAATTCGTATGCGGGAGGGTGATAAATGGAAAACGGCGTTTAAGACTAAGTATGGATTGTATGAATGGTTAGTTATGCCGTTTGGACTCACTAATGCACCGAGCACTTTTATGCGTTTAATGAACCATGTTTTGCGTGCTTTTATTGGGAAATTTGTTGTAGTTTATTTTGATGACACCTTAATATATAGCAAAAACCTAGATGAGCATTTAGAACATTTAAATTGTGTGTTTATTGTGTTGCGAAAAGGAACAACTGTATGCTAATTTCAAAAAGTGCACATTTTGCATGGATAGAGTTGTTTTCCTAGGATTTGTGGTTAGTGCTAATGGGGTGGAAGTCGATGAAGAAAAGATAAAAACTATTAAAGAATGGCCAACACCTAAGACTATAACTGAAGTTAGGAGTTTTCATGGATTGGCTAGTTTTTATAGGCGATTTGTAAAAGATTTTAGCACCATTACCACGCTGTTGACTGAAATAGTAAAGAAAAGTGTAGGGTTTCATTGGGGAGACTCTCAAGAAATTGCATTTAACACAATTAAGGATAAGCTATGTAAAGCACCTGTTTTAGCATTACCAAATTTTGATAAAACATTCGAGATTGAGTGTGATGCATCAGGAATAGGTATAGGAGCAGTGTTAATGCAGGAAATGAGACCTATTGCTTACTTTAGCGAAAAGTTGAGTGGGGCAACATTGAATTATCCGACATATGACAATGAGCTGTATTCACTTGTTCGAGTATTGGAGACTTGGCAGCACTACTTATAGCTAAAGGAATTCGTGATACACACCGATCATGAATCTTTAAAGAATTTGCGAGGTCAAGGTAAGTTGAACAAAAGACATGCGAGATGGGTGGAGTTTATCGAGACATTTCCCTACATATTCAAGTACAAACAAGGTAACGAAAATATAGTTGCTGATACGTTGTCTCGAAGGTACGTGCTTTTAAATTCATTAAGTACTAAATTACTTGGTTTCGAGCATATTAAGGGCATGTATGAATCTGATTGTGATTTTTCTAGTATTTATACTTCATGTGACAAAGGTGCATTTGATAAATTCTATAGGCATGAAGGATATTTGTTTAGGGAAAGTAAGTTGTGCATTCCTAATTGTTCTTTGCGTGAATTATTGGTAAGGGAAGCACATGGAGGTGGTTTAATGGGACACTTCGGGGTTCAAAAACTTTAGACATGTTAGGGGAATATTTTTATTGGCTTAAAATGCGACATGACGTAGAACAAATATGTGAAAAGTGCATAACTTGTAAAAAGGCTAAGTCTAAGGTTCAACCCCATGGTTTGTATACTCCTTTGCCTATACCTAGTGAACTTTGGGTAGACATATCTATGGACTTTGTGTTAGGTTTGCCTAAGACAAAAAGGGGTCGGGATTCAATATTTGTAGTGGTCGATAGGTTTAGTAAGATGGCGCATTTCATACCATGTCATAAAACTAACGACGCTACTAATATTGCAGACTTATTCTTTAGGAAAATAGTACGTTTACATGGAGTACCTAAAAGTATAGTGTCTGATAGGGACGTGAAGTTTTTGAGTCATTTTTGGCGTGTTTTGCGGAGTAAGCTAGGAACTAAATTATTATTTTCTACAACTTGTCACCCACAAACAGATGGACAAACTGAGGTAGTTAATCGAACTATGACTCAACTACTTAGGACAGTAATCAATAAAAATCTGAAATCATGAGAAGAGTGTTTACCGTTTATAGAGTTTGCATATAATCGAGCTACACATTCTACTACTTCATTTTCTCCTTTTGAAATTGTTTATGGTTTTAATCCACTAACACCTATAGATTTAATGTCTTTGCCTGTGCATGAACGAGGTAGCTTGGATGGGAAACGAAAAGTCGGGATGATGAAAACACTCTATGAAAAGGTCAGGATGCAGATCGAAGAGAAAGGAAAGCCGACTGCATCAAAAGCAAATAAAGGAAGAAGATGCGTTACATTTGAGCCTGGAGATTGGGTCTAGGTTCATTTCAGAAAAGAGCGTTTTCCAGAACAGAGGAAGTCAAAATTGCAACCACGAGACGATGGACCGTTTCAAGTCATCGAGAGGATCAATGACAATGCATAGAAAGTGGATTTACCAGGTGAGTACAATGTTTCGGCTACTTTTAATGTATCTGATCTCTCCCTGTTTGATGTAGGTTCGGATTCGAGGATGAATCCTTTTGAAAAGGGAGGGGATGATATGATCCAGGAGTCGAAGTGCGAGACGAGACCCGTTGATAGTTGATGGCGGGACAATGACACGATCAAGGGTGAAGCAAGTGAAACAAGCGATGTGATTGCTCGTTCAAGAAACCATGGATGGAACCATGTTCGAGACTCAAAATGGAGCAACTTTCATATTCGGGTCGAAGGCCGAATCGACTTGGATCAATTTGTTATCAAGCGACAAAAGTGGAGGAAGAAAACAACACCATGCGGCTGCACAGGCAAAATTCCATACGGCCGTACACATGTTTCCCGAAAACCAAAAGTCCAACTCAAGTTAAACCATGCGACCGCATGGATTTACACCATGCGGCCGCATGGGCCAAAAAAATTGGCGATTTTCTATTTTTGGCCGAATTTCCTAGTTTCGATAGAATTCTTATGGAATCAAATTATTACCATAATTTGATGGTTTTGGACGTTTTTATTCATTAGTATAAATAGGAGATTACTTTTTGATTGTAAAAATCCTTTGAACTTTGACTATTGCTTAATATTATAGAGAGAGAATTATTCTTACTTATCAAGATTCAACTTCTTGTGGCGTTCTAATCAATCGGATTGTGGGTTCTTTTAATTGTAATTCAAGGGGTTTTAGGTTCTTCGCTAATCTAGGGTTTCTTGGTTCAATTCTTGGGGTTCAAGATCCAAAACCGGGTTAGTATTGGCGTTTATGGGTTCCGCGGGGTTCGCATTATCTTCTCTTCTCCATTTTCTTCCTTCTTTTGAAATTTTCATTTGTTTCAAAAAAATTTCCGTTTGTTGACAAGAAGAACTAAATTGTCCAATTCTTCATCACTTGAATCGTCATTGGACGTACCTTCATCAATTGCCGATATGAGAGCAATTTGGCATTTTGAAGACCCTTTGGGTTCCTCTTTGGTTTTCCGTGTCTTTTCTTTGATTTCAGCATTGTTGATTTCATAGGTCATTAATGTCCCATATAGTTCTTCCAATGAATATTTGTTGATATCCTTGGTGTTTTCTATCAACATTCTTAATGGGCTCCAATCTTTCGATAATGACCTAAGATTTTACTTACAAGTTCACTGTTAGTAAATTTGCGATCAAAACCTTTGAGACCATTTACAATATTGGTAAAGCGAGTAATCATATCAATAATATGTTCATTTTGTTTCATGAAGAAATTTTCCAATTCCTTAACTAAGAGATTAATCTTTGTTTCTTTGACTTTACTAGTGCCAACATGAATGACTTCTATTCCATGCCAAATATCATATGCGGAGTCACATGTACTAATGCGATTGAACTCATTTTTGTCTGATGCACAATAAAGAAGATTCTTAGCTTTTGCATTTAAGGATAATTTTCTTTTATCTTCTTCATCATATTCTTCCCTAGGTTTGGGAATGACTTCATCAGGTTGGCCGTTGACCTTAACAGTTTTAGTAGGTTTATAAGGTCCATATTCAATCACTTCCAAAATGTTGTAATCTATAGAATGAATGTAAATCATCATTCTAACCTTCCAATAATTTTACTGTATTCCATCAAAGAAGGGAGGTCAGTTGGTAGAATGTCCTTCAAAAGATTGAAACATTTGGTTAGCCATTTATTCTAGATTGTGAAGTCTAAGAAAGTGAATACCAAGCTCTGATACCAATTAAAAGCCCAAGACTTGCTAATCAAGAGGGGGGTGAATTGGTTATAGCAACTTTTTCAAAAAACAATTCTAAGCTTACAACTAATAGTTGCTTGAATCTAGCAATTAATTAAATGTTCTTAAATATGAAAAAGAGCAAAGACTAAGATGAAATCACAAGTAATAAATAAAAGCAAAGATAAGTAATAGGGAAGAGAAGTCAAACGATATTAAATGGAGGTTCGATCCAATGCAATAATCTACGTCCGTCGTTACCAAGTTCTTCGTCATGAGCAAGGTCTTTTTCACTATATTGATTGACTTATGGTGCAATCCAATCTTCTTACAATGCTTCCAATGAGTTATAAACAAGGTGCACTGATCCTTTTATACCGTTGAGATTTTCGGGACTTCAACTCGACCCACAAGTTTGAAAATTAAGAGTTTACAAATAGAGAGTTCTCTTGTAATGAATGATGTATTTGGAGTTGAGTACAATAAGAGAAGATGTCCAACACTTTAGTAGATAGCAATAATTAAAGCTCAGGTGTTAAATAAAAAAACATTGATGAATAGAATAATTTTCAAAGGTTGAATCAATCAAAAGTTTTTCTTATGTAAATGAGTTGAAAAGATATATATAGAAAAATGATTGAGTAGCTAAGATCAATAATTTCTCACTTTAATGCTCACAAAAAGTCTACCTTTGAATGCAAAATAATCCGGTATTTATAGCAGCAAAACCGTCAAAAGTTCTGTCTTACCGAACTAGGCTACCGAACTTCTGCTAGCTTACCGAATGGTCAACTAACCTTTTTTGTTCAGAAGTTAGAACGTTCAATTTCTTGACCATTGGACAAAACTGCCATACCGGATGCATCCACAAGAGCTACCGGATGCGTCCTCTAGGCTAACTTGTTCTGGTAGTTAGAAATTTTCCTTCTTTTAATGTTTTGATGTAATCTCATGACAGATGTTTCTAATTTGTTTTTCAAACTTTTTGACATTTCTTAAAGTGTATAATAGGTTCGTGCGTTAAGAAAAATTGTTTATGCACAAATCGTGTTTGTTGTGCAAAAAAACTTTTCTTGAGTTTCAAATGACGTAATTGTCAAATACTAAAGTGTTTTACCTTAACATTTGAGATCAAGGTATCTACGTCTAATTTCTTCTAATCTCATCTTTGTTTGACTTGATGAAGTGCTCATTGTTTTGATGTGTAGCTCGGCTTCTACTTTGTTAAATTTGCGAAAGCTCTAAAAGCATCCTTTTGTCCACGTTTGTCATAACTTTTATAATCACTCGAATACAATTGCTAAACATAATTTATTTGTTATAATCAAAACGAGAAGTCAACTGTAGGTCAACAGTAAATACCCAAGAAAGCATTTACACAAATTGTAAATGAAGTGGATGTGCATTTACAACAATAGGAAGGAGATGCATTTTGATAAGAAAACTATAATTAAGAAGTAACAACTTACAGTGTCGATTCCTAATAATCGGCTGATAAGAAAGATATAATCAAGAAGTGATGACTTACAATAACAATTAATAATAATCAGGAAATTCTGTACAGCAGAATATGCATTCTACATTAGTACAGTGATTATATGCCTCGAAATGATTATACACTTGTGAATAATAAAGAAAAGGTAGCATTTTAAACACTTTAATGATTTCAAAATCCTCACATACCTTTCCTGCTTGTGAAAAGAACTCGTAAACATCTCTCTCAGTGGCCTTAAGTGGCATCTTCATAACAAGAAAAGATAGGAAATCAATAGTCATTGAGCTGATTTAAAAATGACTGATTATTCCAGACGTAAATCAAGTGTGCCAGACCTGGTATGCAAAAACAGTTTTTTAATCCCTTTCTGGATCACTTTTCAGGCTCTACTGCTTCTTTCTTTTCCTTAAATCTCCTACATAACGTACTCAGAAAATATGAGTACAAATCCAATAGTAGGAACACATCAACATTAACATATATGAAGCCTTTGTTTGTTTTCTGGAAGCTGTAGTAAGAACAAAATCCCAAACCCTTGGTTATATTCTCCCCAAGGTTATGTATTTCCAGACCCACAAACTTAAAGTTCGCAACCATCCTATGAGTGAATTTCACTTTACATGGCTAAAACCTAGACCAGAAAATAGTTTTTACATGAACAGAGTAGATAATTTTTCCACAGGTTATAAATAGGTTATATCATGAGCATTATAGGAGAAAATGATCTAGTCATTTTACCAAGTCCAGCTCGAGACATTCATACAATGGCAAAAAGATAAACATAAGAATAGTGAAAAACTGTTGAACAAAAAGATAATCAGATCATTTATACATTGAAAAGAAATGTTGTTAAAAATCTCCGAAGTCATGCTCAATTTTGCAGCCAGGGAACAATTTTAAGAAACCAATCTTATGTTCATCATATTTAAAAGGTAAAAGGACAAAAAAGGAGGTCTACAACTTTTCTCCTTAATTCATGAAGCATTATCCATTATCAAATGTATTATGAGTTCCAAAACTTTACACGTAATCTATTCACATTTTGTAATATTTGGGTCAATTCTAAATAGTGACATTTGCTATTTATAATCCCTGTTCAAAGCAAAGGCAGGCCAACATCTCAGCTTATCGGTGAGAAAGTAACCTTAAATCCAGCTATGCAAAACATTAGAAGTGGAAAAGTACACCAAATCTTAAAGCCCAAATAAAGAAACTCAACAGACCTTATCAAACTCAATATGTGGAACAGCCATTTTCTTCAATGAAGAAGCCTTCAAGTGGATGAAAGACTAATTACTGTAAAATAATTTTTTCTATTACTGTCATAATATCAATATCTATGCACGATGCTGTGGAATCAACTCAATCAAATATAAATAAAAAAGTTGCTTTATATCACTTTTGCATTAACAAACTAATAGTATTAAAACTAAATTCCATTATCTTTATTCACATATATTGATCCAGGTTGAAGATTATCATGTGCTAGTATGATGCTCTGCTCAATGCCATCAACAAGGGCATCAAAGGATTGGTGCACAAAACCAAAGGACGTTACAAGATATACAAAATATTGAAGATAACCCCCTGGGCCGGCATGGGTATGAGTGGCACTAATAGCAACATTTTTTTTTGCGTAAAGATTTCCATACCTATAATAGCAACAATTAGCCCATTAATCAAATATCCACAATATAAAAACACTACTATATCAGGATATTATCAATATGGAAATGTTGTAATTTTCTATTTGACAGTCCAAAATAGATAGCAAATTCTATTAGTGAGCGTTTGGTGTTTTCATTTGCATACCAGAAGTACAGGGCAGGCCCATAATGGACTGGAAAAAAAAAATGGAGAAACAAAGATAATCATGCTAATGAACAATGGCAGCTTCAATTACCAAAATTCATCATATTATTCCTGCAATTCTAACAATCGATTTCTAACAACAATTGACTCTGTGTATTTGATTGAATCCCTTTAATTAATTGATAACCTCTCTACAGTATAATCAATTCTACATAATTAACTCAACTCATCATTTGAATGTAAATTAAAACTATTCCTTAATTAAGGCATTCAATCTCAAAAAAATTCAATTAAATACCAACAAATAGCAAAAGCATATTGCTACCTTTCATTGTTCACCTTAACAAAGAAATTAGTAAACGATGTAATTGAAAAAAAAAATCCGAATTTTTGAATTACTTCTTGCATTGAAGAAAAATAAACCTTAACTTAAGAAATCCTCCTTCAATCTTGAATTTGATTTAAACTCATGCTTTATATTGTGTTTTCTTCCATAGAAGAGTACAACGTTGCTGTATAAAGAATGCCAATCTTTAACCAAAGTTTTTTTTCCTTTACCTTGGCTGCCTTGAAGATCGCCAAAGTGCCTTACTTTTAGAGCATGTTTGGGAGTGATTTTGAGAATTGATTTTTTGACCGTTAGGAGAAAATTGGGGTTCACTTGTGAGAGAAGAAGTCAAGTATGATGGCTGGAATAGTGAAATAACGGTAAAAAAATCAATTTTTTGGATGAAAAAATAGCTCCAAAACAGGCCCTTAGGCTCTTGAACGGAAGAGAGACGACGACGAGAGAGAGAGAGAAGAGAGACGAGGCGGGAGAGAAAGAGACAGAGGGAATTATTAGGGTTGTATTCACGTTTGGTTTTCTATCTTTTCCTTTTTAACCATGCGGGTCGGGTTGGGTCAACCCATGAACCGACCCAACCCAACTCGCCTTCTTAACCCACCTTAAACAACTTTTCGCAGTGTTTTATCAAAATATTGCAAAAGAGAAACATTTTTGCAACGTTTATCAAACGTTGCAGAAGATACACTTTATGCATCGTTTAATAAACGTTGCGAAAAGTTTATCTTCCGCCACATTTAATAAATGTTGCGAAATTGTTTCTCTTGGGCAACGTTTGAGAAAGTTGCAAAAGATAAACTTTTTGCAACGTTGATCAAACATTGTGTAAATGGCCTTTCACAACGTTTGGTAAACGTTGCAAAAATAACAATTTTCACAATACCAAATAAATATTGCAAAAGACGACATTAGCAATATTCACTTAAAATATGTCATAAAATCTCAATTATTAACACCAATAGCAACATTCACTTATTAGATTATTGCAATAGACACTTTTAGCAACATTTAATTAATAAATATTGCATTTTATATGTTGCGAAAACACTTTTTTGTTGTAGTGAAAAAAGAGTCTAACATACGGTGGACTTCTAATATAAGAGGACTAACAAATAATGGAGTGTTTGAGATAGATTAAAAAAGTAAAAACTATCAAAATCTTGACTAGGGTTTGCACAACATAAAACCACTGCTCGAGCGGTAGTCTCGTGGCTAGCAAGTGATGCATCCACTGGTCAAGCCCTTAGTGAATGATGGAGTTATTGCAATTTTTGATCAAGTACTACTTGTACAATTTGTGAGCGATTTCACGAAATTTCTTCTCCTTATCCATTTTGTTGACTTTTTTAAGGCATACTACCAATTTCTAATAGAATTCTCAATAGAATTTCTAATAGAAACTGGGTCACACTCGAATTCTAACAAATCTCGACCTTGAAACGAATTCCAATGCAAGAAATAAAACTTCACTCTTCAACACAAAAACTCTCCATCTCTCCCACAAAAACCCTACGGTTAAACTCAAAAACAAATACCAATTAAGTTCAAGCCATATTCAAACTTGACTATAGGGAATGACTTGGTTATCATATCACAGGGTTATCTTGAGTACGAACTTTGCAGACACCCATATCAATTTCTTCACTGAGCTGGACTTTCACCATTCTCATCTCTCCCTTATCCTTGACTGATATCAAGATATCATCAATATTTAAGGGTAGATATTTAAATGATTCATCACCATACTTTTTAAAGTAAACACAACTATCATAACTACTTCTCTTGAAGTCATGAGTAATAATAAAAGAGTCGAACATTTTTATATAAGTGAACATCTCTCAATTGATAGCACAACTACCAATAGTAAAAACATCCACAACTCTCATAATAAATGAGTCAAACATTTTTATGTCACTGAACATCTCTCAATTGATAGCACAACTACCAATAGTAAAAACATACCCTGTAAGAGATGTTCTCGTATAAAGTTCTCCAACGAAATCAGAATCAACATAACTTATTTTTTATGTAGAAGGTTCTTCATTGGAATCAATACCTTTGGCCACACTTAAAGCATAATCAACCAAATCAGCTTTATCGGACTTATGTGGAGATCTAATATCTTTTTAAGTTCTATTTTTAGCAGTAGATCAACATTGTTTATCTTGAGAGAAAATTATTTGCATTTATATATATGAAAAATTAACGTTGAATAACTTAAATTGATTCATGCAAAGTGTTTTAGTGAAAATGAGAATGTTAAAAAGTGTTATTAGATGTCACTTTTATCGGAAAATGTCGCATTATATCGCATGTAGGTGTGTGTTTTTGAAAATTTAAATATGAAAACAAACTCAAACATTGTTTTTAATTAAAAAGTGATATGATGTAATGAATTGGATAGAGTTAATATATGAAAGTCAACTTTGGATCAATTCAAGTGATACATGGAAGGTGTCGTGAAAATAAGAGTGAGAAAAGTGACATTCTCTATC